>NC_138498.1:53682762-54288589 GCF_964252035.2 Podarcis erhardii | reverse complement strand
TAATGATATTTTTGGTATATGGTGTCATCGTAAGACATATGGACCAAAATGTTGGAAAGGCAAGCTAGATATATGTAATTGGACAATTTACATCATTTTCATGTAGGAAATTTCATGTGCCCTATATATACCCTATCACACTTAGCAAATGTTTCTGTTTCATCACATGTATATATCACAGAACAAGCTAAAGCTTCTCATGATGGAGAAACAGACATGGTGTGCATCACATACCGTGAGGTACATGCAATCAATTTCCTAGACGGAAATTATATTCATGTAGAAAGTTATGACATTTATGAAGCAGTTCTAACATTAGTTTTAAAAAGATATTTATAAGTATCATTTGAAGGATGGAATTTATATTATTATGTTGTTTTTCTTCACTGTATAGTTTATTGTAACTTGATATGTTTTCTGCTCTTTTAAGGCTCCATTTGGGAAGGCAGCTTCTGAGTTTTTAAATGTATTGTTTTGAATAAATAATAATATTTATTATTATTATATTTTGTATCTGCAGGTGGTGTTACTTTCTTAATTTGTACATTTGGCTTCGTGTTTGTTGAGTTACAGTTACTTTTCCCAGCAAACAGTTTTCATGCACATAGTAAAGACAAATGAGGAAGACCAATATCAAAATATCTTTGAGTCTTGGGATAGTTTGTAAGTTATATTTGTTTTTTTTTCTTGACATTCCAGCGATCTGTGATATCTTATGAGCTACATCTGTTCAGTTATTTTCCTAATATACACTGTTTGCATTTGTATGCTTTTGCTTTGGTTATAAATAGCATTGTTTATTTTTAATTGTCATTAGATTCCATTAAATTGTATTTGGTAGAATTCAACACTGTTCTATTCCATCTGTGTAAGCATTTCAGCTTGCCAGATAGAACAATCCCCCTCTCCTCTTTCTGCTGTTCTGGGGGCTCTCCTGACTGATTTGAGCCAATTTTGAGGGGTACACAAGGAAAGGGGGGGAAGTCTCATTGTGCAAGCAGGAGTCCCCTTGTGCTTCTGCTGAAGGGGCTTGTTAGGTGAATCCTGCCCTTCTTTCTCTCTGTCTCTCTCTGTGTGTGTTTACATTAGTTTGTAATTATTTTTTGAACCCAATCTTTTTAACAAGACTTCAGATTGTTGGGATTTATTTCCTTTTTTGTGATGGCCAACCCCTGCTTATCCCCTGGATTCAAAATTGAGAAGCATACTGCCTCTAAACATGGTGTCATTTAGGGCAGCTAGCATGGCTATTCACAGCTGTTCACAGACCAACCTTCATGAATTAGGATAATTCGTTGCATTTATATATTGTATCTTGAAGGAGCTCAGGGTGCCCACAATCATCCAACAGAATAAAAGGTGCCCAGGTTCACCCAGTAAGCTTCACAGCTGAGCAGGGATCTAAACCTCAGCTTCCCTCGTCCAAGCTTACAGCACTGCAGTGGCTGTAAGCAAGAAGCATTGGAGCAAATATTATGGCAGTGAATTCCAAAAGTTAAACGTGTGAAGAAGCATTTCCTTTTGTCAGTCCTGAACTTACTGCAACATCAGCTTTACTGGATGCAATCACTCTTCATTCACACCATTAAAATGTATAATGAGATCAGGTTGCTCCAAAATAAACATAAAAAATAACTGAAAAAATATCAAGCTCCCACCTCTATTTACTACCACAAAAATTAAAGCAGCAATTGTACTATTTGCAACCGATTAATTCCATGAGAATTTTGTCTGGAAGTTAAAAATAAATAAACTTGTATTTTGTTGTAAATAAATAGGAGGTAAAAAGAAAGCTTTAAAAAAATATTTTTAAAAGCCCTGTCTCCATATGCAAAAACAATTCTCAAGTTCTTAAGGTCTAAAAGTTAGAATTACTTGTTGCAAAAAATGAAAACTCCCAAATATAATGGACACAGCTGCTGAACTGTTCTTAAGTTTTGCCAGAGTTTTGCAATTCCACCACCATCAAAAAGTTCTATAAAACAAACAAAAACCTTTCCCTGGGAGTTGACAATGAGTTCGCTATGTATTTGGACATCCACTGACATAGCCTTGTGCATTCTGTGCAGAATTTTTAACAGCATGTTCATCGTGCTATAGCAGTACAAGAAATACTATCTTCTTGCTTGAATCTCATCTTCCTCTGACCTGAAGGACTTACACAGCAATCCACGTTGCAGCTGGGGTGGTAGTGAACCAATGGATTCAATGCCACATCCACAGCCCTGCTGGCCAGGGTAGAAGCCGAAGGGCTGTAATTTTCCACTTTGTTTTGCTAGCTCCAGGAAACAGGCCTGCTTTGGATCTAGCAGATCCATCACCAACCCTATCCCAGCTTGTGCACAGTGTTCTGTTTCAGGGTGTTACAACAGTAAATGCTAGTAGAAACACTTTAGGCAGTTGAATGCACTCCACTGTGCTTTCAACAGGCACAGTGGAGGCCTCATCCTCACCAGCAAAGATATCTCTACCACATCCAAACCCCCTCTAACCCCTGGTGGACCTTGGCGTCTCAAATTTCAGTGGCCCCCTGTGCAATGCCAAAATCTAGCCACCCACCTCCCACTCTACCTTGGAGCAATAGTGGTGGAGCTTGCTCCTGCACCCCAAAAGTTACGTGTCCACCCCCCTAGAGCTACCTCTCCTCTAACATTGCCTCCTCTAGTGGTGCCAAGACTCTGGAGGACCTTGCCCCAGGGAACCTGGCTGATTCCTCTCTGGTGGCATTTAGATGCCAGGTAAAGACAATTTTATTCAAGCTTATAATTTGTCTGAATTTTGAGCTGAAGCTTTTTGTAAATTTCCTTTCTTCTTAACTGCTGTTTGCTTTTTGTTTTCAATTTTGATATTTTTTGAAAATTATGTTGATTTTAAGCTGCTTTGGGCATCCTGTTATACATGATGGAAAGACAAGTGGAATACATGTATAAATATATGCTCCAAAACATCTTCTATTAGTCCTTCTGAATACGTGCACAATTCCATGCTCTTTGTGCTTACATATGAGTAAATTTTATACCACTAATACTCACTTCTCTAAGCCAAAGTGCCCAAATTGTAGAATGTCTTTTTTTAAAGGGGGTGGCTACAAGCCCACACAACCTTGTGTACACAAAGAACACTGGTTCAGTTTTAACTGAAGCAATTCCAACTCTTGCATTCATCAAAATGTTTATTACACCAAATAGTTATTCAAATCAAATCTGGCAGCTTGTGATACGACAGACAATGGCCGTTTTGCATAGGGGTGATGTTCCTAACCTGTGCACATCAGCAGAGCCCTGTTACATCTCTGACCCCCCTTTTCCGGCCACTTCCAGGTTGCAATGATGCACGCGTGTGCAGCTACACACATACTGTACAAGCATAAAATGCTCGTTGTCTGTAGACATCTTTTGGGGATACATTTTGGGGGTATAAAAAAGAAACCTTTAAACACAAACCCCCCACATCTCTGTATCAATGAACTCACAACATTTGAAAAATTATTTGTGAGTTTTAAATATTTTACAGATGGTACTCTTTCCAAATGTCTTTGTGGCAACAAACCAGCAGTTAATAAATTGCCTTTTTCCCTCAGGGTTTGAACACTTGGACAATTTCCTCCTCTTAAATATTATTTGATTCCCCTGTTGCTGCTTTTAAAAATATTTCCTGCAGAAGAATCTGGATATTTGCTTTTATACTTTAATGGCAAAGAACATTTGAGATCCTTGGCTATAAAATATCCCACAACTCAAACCTCACTGCACTGGGATTTAATCCTAATTGCATGTATTTACACACTAGAACAATTTCAGCCTTTAACCACTGGAGTCATTACTTTGACTTCATAAACATAACCAGAAGCCAGATAAAACAGAAACCATAACAACTTTTGCCTAAAACCTCTGAGAATCTTAAAGACACAGCTTCTTTTAAGAAAATCTTTACCATCTTTAACTGCAATAAATGTAACAGTCATTTTTATGATGCAGTAGGCAAGCCAGAAACCAAACATAAATTACATTTGTCATCTCTTCTCTTTAGCAAAGGGTCTCCAAATACTATGACAGTTTAAATGCACTGATATAGAAAGCCATGTGCTGTAAATGACTTAATCATAGACTATTTGACATGAATAACAAGACAGTATACATGCAATATAAACTTGCACATAACAATTTTTGGAATCCCATTCCTCTCTTCAAGAGATAGATATAGTCTGACCACTAGGAAAACAAAGAGTGGGCTGTGGGAACTGTATACCTACTTTATAAGACCATCCTCCATGTAAATGTCAGCATAGAATGATTGATCATCATTGACTATCCTCCCTCCCTTAATGAGAAGACGGTCGCTCTGTGAAGAGAAAGCAAAGATTTGTATTTGACAGATGTTATGCATATGTTTGCATCTCCTTTTTATAATACAGGGTGTCCATGGAAAGAGTAACACAAAGCCAATGAACTGTGCTTAGTTAAAGTAGGCCCAATCTTTAATCAATTCCATCTCTGTTTGGCATAAATTACAAATTATCTGCCCATTTCCCTAGAGCTGGATAGCTGATGCAATCCCACTGCTGTCCATGAACAAGCGGCAGTTTCACCTGGATGCTATTGATATTGTTACTACTGAACAGCTCCGAGAGCTCTTTTTTAACAGCATTCAGTGTAGAAGCTAATTTTGAGCACCATCATATCAACATTACATTTGGGAGGGGTGGGCCTCACAACATTAAAATAATCTGCATTGGAAGGTGCAAAAGATTTAGTTCAACACTTGGACCAAAGGAAAGACTTACCAACTTCCTATAGATCAGGCATGGCCAAACGTGGCCCTCCAGATGTTTTGGGACTACAACTCCCATCATCCCTATCTAACAGAACCAGTGGTCAGGGATGATGGGAATTTTAGTCCCAAAACATCTGGAGGGCCAAGTTTGGCCATGCCTGCCATAGACCATATATCTTCAACTGGTGGATGGGGATCTATTACTGGGTCACAGCCAGACCTAAGGCAAGTCAAAATATCAGCACCATTTAAGTTAAAAAAATTAGAGAGGGTACACAAATGGGCTAAAGCTGGGTCCCGGGCCTGAAAAGGTTGACCATCATAGAATAACCAACATAATCCACAGTACTGGGTCACAAGCAGCAAGCTGGTACATGCCAGAACCAATTACTCCCAAGGACTCCAGAAAGAGTTAATTGGTCCCTGGTGGTTAAACTAAGACAGTTTCGTATCCCCACTGTTTACACCAGTCGGGGGGGGGGGGGCTCTTTCACTGCATCAGTTTTTTTTAATGTATTTATGAAAGTTATTCCTTTGGATGTTACCATATCACTGTGTCTCATGGATCAGGCCAATGGTCCATCTAGCCCAGCATCCTGTTATCACAATGGCCAAGAAGATGCCTATGGGTAGCCTAAAAGCAGCATTCAACTGCAAACCCAGACAATGTTTGATTTCTGCATTCCTGACTCAAAAGATTTTTTGACTAAAATGTCCTTGCCTCAAATTCTAAGGCAATTTACAAAAAATAAAAAACACCACAATTTTTGTTACTTTGGCAAGTACTCTTCTTCCTTTTCACTATCTTTTCTCTCTCTTTTTGTCACAGGAGACAACAAAATCAGATAAACCCGACCCCCAGACTAATGTGCCCATCCAGCTCTGTACAGGCCAAGGATTCAGTTACATGCCATGCATGCACTGCACACATTTCAACACCATAATTGGGGCAGCCCCTCCTTGGGAGAAGCTCCGTGCTCGCTCTGCAGCCTTAAGACATTTTTGGATGAAAGGCAATGTTTTTATGTTGTAGAAAGGTCAGTTCACTGTAAAAATGAGCTTCCTAAAAATGCTTCAAGAAAGTTGAATGATTGTTTCCATTTTAGCTATTTGGCTATCAGCTTGAGGGAACTGTAAGGTTTGCAGCAGTGGAAATGAATATTTAGGGGGAGGGAACCCAAAGTGAATAAACTTCCCCTTCATTAACAACCCAGTGAGATGGTCACTGGCTCTAGAGAAAAGTAAACACTAATGGGGGGGAGGGGAAAATAAAAGCACCAGCTGTGAAAAAACAAGTTTAAATATAGATGCAAAAAACTAAAAAAAATCTTAATGTATAAGAGTGCCAAACCAATGTAATAATAAAAGTATAAAACACTATTTAAAAAGAAACCCCAGCTGCAACAAAATTTGTCTCTCCCATATCAGTCTCCACAGCCACAGCAGGCGCTGCAACGTTCCAGCAGTTTGACTTCACCCCCCAAGGTGCACTCCTCTATTGTTTCCAACAACAACCCAAAATTGGGTCTCCAGCTGTTTTTATACTACAGTTCCTATCATCCATGACCACTGGTCCTGCTAGCTAGGGATAATGGGTGTTGCAGTCCAAAACTGCTGGAAATCCAAGTCTGGGGAAACCCTGTTCCATACCTACCCCATACATAGACCAATCTTACTTCCCAATGAGATCTAAAGCAAGACCTCATGCAAACATCGTAATAAAAATCAGGGGAAAATAATGCAAGAAATACCCCCTTGGATACACAGAGTCATTTTCTGAAATGCATTCACCTCTTCCACACATCACACTTAGCTTAGCACAAATGAGTGGGCTTCCAGAGAGGGAGCTTGCAGATGCTTTGCTCCTCCGTGGTCCTTTCTGCCACTGCGCCATGCTGACACACATGACTCGTGAACCAGGAATAGTTATTTCCGTTCACACAAAAAGGGCAGGCTTTGTTTTCATAGCTGTTACAATAGCCTACACATAAACATTTGCTTAGTTTCTTTACTCTCTGCAACCTTGAATCCCTACTGTTATGGGTTCCATGGTTATTCGGAGTATAGTCCAAGCATATCAGTTAAGTGAATAGACATTACAATACAGATTGCTAGTGAAGAATTGCTAGTCTTCCAAATAGATAAATGACCCTGGACGGTTAATTCCAGTCAAAGGTGTGTGGCACTCATCTTGCTTCAGGCCAAGGGAGCCAGCGTTTGTCCACAGACAACTTTCCAGGTAATTTGGCCAGCATAACTAAACTGCTTCTGGTGCAACAGAACAGAAGCCAGAGCACTTGGAAATGCTGTTTACCTTCCCGCTACAGCAGTACCTATTTACCTACTTGCAGTAGTGTGCTTTCGAACTGCTAGGTTGGCAGAAGCTAGGACAGAGCAACGGGAGCTCACCCTGTTGCAAGGATTCATACCGCCAACCTTCTGATCGGCAAGCCCAAGAGGCTTAGTGGTACAGACCACACCACCACCTGTCTTCCAAATAACCCAAGGCTTGTAGATATTAGAAGGAAATTTATGGCAACAACAGTGCCCCCCCCTCCACCTCTTCATTCTTCATGGCATCTACTTCTATAATAAAGTTGGCCTTCCTTGACAGGTGAAAATTCAAATAAGCAACGACTCCAGTTCGTAATTCCTGAGGTGCAATGAGACAAAAAATACAATTCTCTGTTCTTAAACATCATCTTTCTCACTTGTACACAACCTGTGATTTTACTGATTTTATGGTGTGCTGTTATGCTTTGCTCCCAAATGAAAAGTTTCTTGGAAGACCTCCTACAAACATTTTTCAAATGCCCAACACATCTGAAAGAGACAGGGGTAGATATGTATCACCCGGATGGTCTCCCATAAAAGGACTCCAAGTTTTATTCACATGTTGTAATACAATATGAAATACACTGATAAAAACAACTATACAGTTTCAGCTTGTTTCTTAGATTACCCTAAAACTTCTGCATTCTAATAGTACACATACCGGTAACACAAATACAGTGGTACCTTGGGTTAAGTACTTAATTCGTTCCGGAGGTCCGTACTTAACCTGAAACTGTTCTTAACCTGAAGCACCACTTTAGCTAATGGGGCCTCCTGCTGCTGCCGTGCCGCCGGAGCATGATTTCTGTTCTCATCCTGAAGCGAAGTTCTTAACCTAAAGCACTATTTCTGGGTTAGAGGAGTCTGTAACCTGAAGCGTATGTAACCTGATGCATATGTAACCCGAGGTACCACTGTACAATGAATATCTGGTGATTTCCTCAGCACAAAATAACAAGCAAGCTCTTGACAAAAATCTCACCTAGGCTGATCAATTTCAGTTCTAGACACCAAGTTTCCCAAAATTGTGAAGCAAACAGAATAATTAGGGGGTGTGGCAAAATAACATTGCCTATACTAAAGGGCTGGTGGGAAAGTGTTGAAGGTCAGGGCAGGATTTCATAAGCAGAATGTATCAAGTGTGTGCAAATTACATTGTAGCACAATCTGTGTTTGTTTTAATACAGTACAGTACTAGATCTGCAATGCTTTTTTAAAAAAAATCTTTATCTTCTAGATTCAGACCCGTGCTCTAAAATGTGATCTCCAAATAAAAAAAATTATGTGATGTGGAGAAAATAAGAAGTCAACAATCTGCTCGTACCAGCACCCACAGAGGGACGATTCTGACAGGGCTCAATACAGCCTTCCCCTGTCTGCATGCTTGCAGCCCAACAAAACCTTAAGAGGAACAAAAGGTCTGTGTGCACCTCCCTTATTGCCACCTTGTCCTAATTCACTGCTGAATGCAAGTTACTTAACTTTTTTGACTGAAGTACATTTTCCCCCTTCTGAATTCTTAAAGGGCAGAAGTAACTGATGCTAATGCATCTGAATAAAGGAGGAGGCACAGCACAGTTAGAAGTTCATTTTGGTCTACTGTTACTGTAGCGAAAGTATACAGGAATGTAATGGCCTTAGTGGTTGTTTCATTGATATTTAAAAGTTTTGCATTTATCATCATTTGTGTCGAGCCCTAGCAGCAGTAAAATAAGAAAGAGGAAGGCCAGCACCAACTCCATTAGTTGGTAGGCAGAAAAGGGTGGGGGATGGCACATTCAATGACATCATGTCTATTCTGGCACAGAAAGTTCTGGGTTCGTTCGTATGCAAGAGGAACTAAAGAGGAAACTGAAGCGCTTATCAGGAAACGGGCCTGACTAATTCAAGGGCTTTTGCATGCTTACCAAGATCTCCCAGGCTATTACAATAAACACACTGTTCATCCTGCCAAAGCTCATTTCTGCTTCCCCACACCCAGCCATGTCTTCCTGCCAACCCTGTTTCAGGCTGCATCATTAGCCACTGTTGGCCTGAGGGAAATTTTATCTGCAAGATACAGATGAGTGAAATCACATTCATGGAGTCAAAACAAAAGCACCAAGAATCTAAGTGCATCTTGGATTCTCTTTGGAAATTCTGGCACAGATCCCAGGCCTTCTCTGTTACCTCCTTTGAGCATCCTGTTAAATGAAGATGCCTCTCTGTTGCTACAGGAAACTTTATTGCTTGTTCATTCTCACATAAATGTTACCCTACACACCAGATGTTTTCTACCAAAAGGATAAACAACAAAGAGTTATCTACCACCTTTAAGATTAAAAAGTTATTACAGCATACACTGCCATGAACTATTAAGAGCACAGACTCATTTGGCTACTCTTCTGCAAGTTTGTACAGGAAGAGACATTAGTACTGTCTGACTGCAAAAGCAAGATCAGGAAGGCAGATGGCTTGATTTTAAAAAGATGCAAGCCACCATGAACTCCCATTTTCCTCCTGCCATCCAAAAATCCTTGCACAAAACAACACTGACTTTATGAGAAAAGAAGGGTGCACATGGAATACTAATGCACAAGTTTCTTTTAGTTGAGATTGAATGTACACAGGTAGAATGGTAGCACAATTCAGCCCTTCATGTTTCACAAGCATAAATCACTATCATGAATGGGACAAACTGCACTGATGCTCCACTATGAATACAATCTATTTATCCTTGTAGTAATTCACAGGCAAACATTCACTCTATGTAGACTAACTGCATAGATTTGTAATGGAAGTCACGTTTGTAGATGTGAAATGGCCCCAAGACTGATACTGAAACTTCTGGCACCTCTGCCAGATTCCTTGATAGCTGGTGTCTATAAAAATCTGGAGAGGATTATGCACCACAGGATGGATCAGTAAAAACCATTTTTTTCTCTGAAACAACTTTTTCTCTCTCCCAAAGATTAGTTAGGTTTGTTTTGTGGTTTAAAACAAAATCTAAATTCAGTTCAAACATGTTTAAAGCAATTGACTCTGTAGAAGATATATTGTATTAAAAATAGAAACAAAAGGCAAACATATGCAACTTTCAAGATCACATATTACAGATATGACACATGTAATATATATTCTAGTTATCACCGAGGAAGCCATGAATATTTAGAAGTCAACCAAAGAGCATTTCCCTTTTCCACTGAAATGGACAGTGTGATATAGTGTTTATAATGTTGGACTGAGGCTGGGGATAACTGGGTTCAAATCTTCACTTGGCCATGAAGTGATTTTAGACCAGTCACTACTCTACCTTGTAGGACTGTTGTGAGTACAGAATGGAAGGTGGGAGCTATGCATGCTGTCTTATACTTATAGGAAAGGTTGGATATAAATGTAGCTAACAACTAAAAACTTCTGGTTACTTAATCTTCATGTAAGTGATCTTGCTAAGTGTCCTTGCATATGCAAGAGCACCAGGCACTCCTAATTTTAAAACTATTCCAAATCTGCATAAAGTCCTTTTGTACAAAGGCCATGTAGGCTACATGATCAGAGGTTCTGGATTATATTCATAGGTTGTATGAAGATGTTTTAATTGCTACAACAACCAGTTAGGATGCATGTTAATAGATGAATTAGAAAAGTGGAAATTTGGTTTTAACTCATTGATTTAAAATTGACCCTTTTCCTGGTGACTTTAAAAATCTATATTGATCAAATTTTCCTCGTAGGCAGCACAAATGTGCAATTACTAGCATGCTCCCTACCAAAAACAATGGTCTGTAGAAAGGCAGATTGATCTAAAATAAATAACTGGTTTTAAATCCCTACCACAAAGGACCAATTGTAAATCAAGTTTCCAATTCCTATGTATTTCCAGCTTGTGGGGGAAAATATATGCTACGGCTAACCCTGTGTCTTCTGTATTTTCAAGTGTCTTGGCCGCAAGCCAAGCCATTGAGTATTACTCTTCCTGTCCTTATTAGCTTCTGAACCCAACACCCCCTTTGCCTTTGAAATGGAACCAAAGCATCAAGAGAACCCAGAACTTTAACAGACAAGCCATGAAGTATTTCTGTTCACTGGGTTTCTTAAAAAAACACAATGGGCAGTATTCCTCAGGAAATCAATTTTACTGTGTTTGTGTGGTCCAAGCAACATATCTTCTGATAAAGTTTTGAACACTAGTGTTAGGGTTCAGTAGTGGTAGTGGCAGAAGGGTGGATATGGGGCTTTTTTCCATGGGTAACACACCAGAACTCAGTTCTGACACCTCTCAGGTGGGTGCCATTGCCATTTTAAGAAAAAGGGGGAGGTGTTCCTGGTGAGTTCCGGCACCTGTTTTTCTAGAAAAATAGCACTGCATACTTGTGATTTATTTCATCTTTCAGATTGCTTTAAAATGATAGACCATGCCTTCCTTACCTGATTCTCATATTTTTGGGACATCATATTTGACATTTGTAAAAAACAATAGAGCAACAGAAAACAAACAGGAGCCCAAGTTATAAGAACAGATTTTTCTGTTAAAAAAGATAACATTCATCTAAATCTTAAGTCCCCTCCTCATTTTACTTTTGAAAGACTGGAGTAGATTCTTTATACTCTACTTCTTTCATACATATTCAAAGGTCTAAGGGGGAAAAGCCATCTTATACAATTTTGGGCAGCACGTGCACACAGAGTACTGCTGGAGTAGCTCCATAGTTTGTTCATCTTGTCTCCCGCATGATGTTTTCCTGGAACTTTTATAGGCATAGGTGTGACTCTCAGATGTATACTCATATTTCAAAGTATTGGGTATGTGGCCAATGAAGTATGTTAAATTAGCATAAAACATACATATATTAGAGCTGCTTCCTGACTTGGCAGGAGTATGAAAATGGAATTTTACACAGACTCTTTATACAATGCAGTTATATAGAGAATGGTCTCACAGCAGACAATGGAATTCTACTATTGCAACTAAGCAGATTTGGCCTGTTAAAATGACTGAATCAAGGAGTCCTATGTAAACTGTTCAGGGTGTGTGTGATAAAGGTATACTTCCTTGAAAACAATCACTTTGCCATTACTTTTCTTCCAAATTGCTTAACACTTACATGCAATTCATGGTCCTCTGCAACACTTCACAGGCCAAAAGATGTTCAGAAATACAGTAATTGGGTACATGTTTTGAGACTCAGATCAGAAAAGGAATAGGTTAGTTTCAGCCAGGAAGATAATACGTTACATATTTACAGTCCACAAGGCACATGGCTTGGAAGAAGGGCAGAGTTTAAATGTTATTTCTGTTACTGAAAGAAACATTACAAAGGTCATGCACTGACAACAATGCAGCTCTCTCTTGTTAAAGAGTGTTGTTATGTCCCCTCTTTTTTACCAAGACAATCCAAAAATCACAATCTCTGGGAATTGCAGGGGCAAGTGAATAGTGTTCTACATACTGTACAAGGTATGCATTATCCTGGTGGTGTGGCTACTGTTAGAAAGCTCAACTTCATGAACAACTTTCCACTGGGTTCACCAATTGGGTATATATGGTATATTCCCCAATATACCATATTTTTATAAACAAAAATATACTGTGGCGCTAGGAGATGCCCACTGGTAAATAGACTGGTCTAAAAATAAAAGCATGTAGTTGATGCAGATGTAGTTGAGAAAGTCACTTTACCTTCAGGACTCCATTTTTCTTCCCAAAGTGAAGATCTAATATATTGATGAGGAGTAAAAAAAACTAGTGAAATGTTCCAGATCGGAATCTGCATGCTCTTTGCATGCAATCCAAGATTCATCTATTGTCTTTAGTATAGTCAATTTATTTGGCAAGACTTAAAAAAATAAACATAGCATCAATTGTAATTTTGATCCCTAAGAGTCTATTTTGAGCAAAACACATACTATTTGTATAGTCTGTATCTTATCTGTCTCACATCTTTATTTCCTAACCTAAGCCCACTGAGCTTTTGCAATATTGGCCAGTTCCAATATATTATCTACAACTTATTTTATTCAGTCTACCTCACCATCTTCCTAATTCAGGTGTCTAGGTAATCTCACTATACATGTATAGCCATATTCAAGATGGCAACGCCCTGAGAACACAGTGAAAATAGCCACATATGCACAATACAGCTGCTGCTCATGAGCACCAGTATGAAAGACAAGACAGACATCCTGCCATTCCCATTTCATCAGACTGCTTTTCAACAATATGCAAGATGAATATCTGCACAAGTTGTAGTGGATTTCTTAGTTTATGTACAAGCTAAGTACAAACAAGCAACACTATTATTCTGCAAGATTTTGGCTTATCCCTAAGGATCACGCAGAAACTGTTATGCCTGAGTTTAGGCAGAGCCCCACCCATACAACCAGGCACACATCACTGCCTGTGGAAGCGTACTACTGTTTTCACTCCAATATTCATTACTAGCAGTGAGATTTACTGCCAGCTATGATGACAAAGGGATTCAGTGCTCTTATACCTCAAGAGTTTATTTTCTTGATCTCAGATGTTCTTCTACAGCACTGCAATCCCCTGCTAGTCAACCTGTCGAATGAGGAAACAACGATGGGCTGTGCGCAGCCTGAACTGGCCACATGTGGCAATCAGTGTTGTGGGCAGAAAAAAATCTTGAATACCAGTATACCCTTTCCCTCTTGGAAATTACTTCTGGTTCCTGGGTGGTCACACCCTTTCAAATGCAAGGATGCACCTCCCTGTAGAAAGTGGGGGTGGGGTTCCCCCCGGACTCCTAAGAAAGCAGTTCTTCAATGTGTCATGTCTTCAGGGGACCAACATCTCATATACTGAACAAGGAACATTCTCGCAGTAGTACACACCTTACAGTTCTGTACTATGTGGTTACCATGTGGTATAGAATTGACAATTATTAACACTATCAGAGGACTGTTAGGTATGCATCTTTAATGGTGCATACCTAACTTTACCATTTATTTTCCAGCTACACCATCTTGAACTGCTTTTTAAAATGACATTAATTTGAGAGAGTGCTGTTGAGAATGCTTTAAAAACCCCTGAAAAGAATAATATCACCCTCAAAGAATTTATTTATTATTACTACTTTTATCCTGACTTTAGATCCATAGCACTAAATGCCATAATTTTTTAAGCTAATTGCAGCCATAAAATAACCAAAGCAGAACTACGAAACAACACACAATAGTGAGCAGCTGGACCCTAGTGCAGCTGGACTTTCCACTATTTCAAAGAAAGCATAAGAAAGCATATGCTGAATACCAAGATAGGTGCGGCCCCACTGCACAGAGCGTCAAAGAGGCAAAACTGCTGCAGTCAGGTGCAGCAGCACAAAAGAAAACAATATCATGGGATTTAGCTAGCTAATGTAGGTCACACCTTCTAGACCTAAGAGAGAAGAAAATGTAACATTTTTACATGGCTGCTTTATAGTATTATGCTGTGCATGTACACATCTAGCTGCTTTATCTGAAAGCAGGTAAAAATTGGCTTAAATATTAAATGACTTTGGCATTAAAGGCAAATAATTCAGTACTGCCAGAAATGTGAGAGTAAAATAAGATGTTGGCTATGTCTACTTCTTTTATATAATTAGTCCCAACTGTCTAGTCTGCAATTCTCAATGTTTTTCACCTTAAAAGAAAAATATCTGTTCCAAAAAAAGGTTCAAGAAAACTGGCTGTTTCAGTGGGGGTGGGGTGACAAAAACAAACTGGCAGCTGTAGTTAACATAAACTCATCTCTTATTTAAGTTCACAGGTAGGAAAATATGCCCCACACATCACAAAATGAATTCATGAGCATCAATTTTATTCAAATGCTTTTAAGCCATTAAATGGGCAAACAAAAGAAAGCACTCAATAAAATCCCATCAGAAAAGGCAATCCTTTAGTGAAATTAGTTGCCCTCTAAACAAGTACAGTGGAAGACAAAATATCTGCTAAGCTTCTCCCCCCTCCAACCCAGTGTGTGTGCGAGTGTGTGTGCATGCTTGGTTGTGCTGCTTCCTTTGTTTGCCTCAAAGATGGAGTAGCCACCCGTTCCCCCAATGCATACCCTATCCCACAAAAGATTTCATTAAAATGCATTGGAGACAAAGCACAGCTGCACTCCTTGCATCTGAAGCCAGCGCCAATAAACCCCAGGCCTATTAAAGACCAAGGGGGTACCCCCTCTGCAAGCCGTTTCATTGCATCAACAATAAATCAGGGTGGAGTATGAAGCCACTGGAAATGCATCTGCAGGGCACACACTGATGCAAAGATGCAAAACACACTGCTATTTTTCACAGTATTTCCCCCCATGCTCTCCAACAGACAGTTTTTATTTCATGTTAACAAGCAAACCATTATTTAGAAGAGAAAATTATATATTTCACATTCATTTGTAAAACAAAGCTTTCACATTTACAGATGAATCAATTCCTCTTTTTCCTGAGCCAGTCAAAGCACATGACGCACCCAAATATGCAGCAAATGAAACTATGCAGCAGGCAACTTAGGCATACCAGTGTTCCTGCTTTAAAAAAAAAAAAAGGAGTGGTGACAGAACAAAAAACAAAAACAAGGGTCTGTCCAAAGCATTTAAAAAGTGATCAAACATCCTGAACTGAACAACGAGGGACATCTACTCCCAACATGCAGGGTTGAAAACAGAACGTCACTAAATCCTCACCATGCCCCACAGACATGGACAACAGACATGAAGGGGAAGGGGGGGGGGAGACGAGAGATTTGATAGGAACATTTTGGGGCTTGAAGATACTGCAGTCTGATATTACTGCTTCACACAAGTACAGTCTTCCCAGTCAGTAATTTAACAGCACGAGACAATGAAGGTCCCCCAACCCTGTGACAATTGTACAGTTTACGAAAGTCCCAAGATTTACTTAATCAGGGCTGCCCCTGCATGCACCTCCTCATTTTTGCAAGTTGGCTGGCTTTTTAATATCCCTCGCAACTATGAATTGAATCAGACCAGCTTCTTACAAAACTAGACTGACATGGGTAGTAGCTGGTGGGGATGAGTAAACTAATACAAAACAAATGTGAAGACAGAAGCATAAATGCAGCAAACATGAAGAGCGGAGGGTGGGGAGAACGAAAGAAGATACGTTAAGCCACTCACTGTTATCCTGGGGATGTTCTTCTTGCCCTGATAACCAGACATGATGTTCGGCTGTTGTGGCAGGGATAGAACCAGCTCCTATCCTCCAACCTAGGAGCAGTACCAGCTTGCAAAGAAGCTCAGGCTCAGGTGAAACAAATGGTGCTTCCTTCCTTTCCTCGTCTTCCTCTCTGTCTTGCCCCCTCCCACTTGTTTCACACAATAGTAAATCCTCTCCCTCCCTCCTCTTTTACCAATGACAGCTGGGACCCTGTAAGACAGGAATGGCTGATGAGGCGACTCCTCCCTTCTCCTTCTTCCCAGTCTCGCTTTCTCTGTGCATTGATTTTTCTCTCCTCGCCTTATTTGCCTCACCCACTCCGAGCTGCTGTCATAGCAGTAAGGCATGACAGCCGCTAGAGGGTAGCAGTGGAAAGACTGGCTACCAGATTTGCAAAGGGACTGGGCAAGGCCCATAAGCTCTTTTCCAGGGACGTTAACTACTGCAGAAGAAGCAAGGAGCTACAAGCCAGCACTGACAATTCAAGGGAGCAGTCAGAAAAGCACATCAAACTTCCCAGAGACTAGCAAGCAGCTAAGATTTTAGGAATTAGTATCCATAGATACCCAGTGGAAAATGGTCAGAGATATTTCCTCTCTTTGAGCAACAAATGACTTCTAGTGTAAGGTTACCAGATTTTTTTCAATGAATCTGGGGACACTTTTTAACTTCAATGGATTTTGTATGGGGACTGATTTGTAAATCCAGGGACTGTCCCCAGGAAACGGGGACGTCCGGTAACCTTACTCTAGTTTGTTTCTTGTCTAAAACAGATGCTTTAACAAAATGTACATAAGTGGAAGAGTAGCAGCTAAGTTGGCATATGGTAAAGTAGACTAAAAACTTTGTGAAGGAAGAGGTAGTTAAGCTAGTACTCATATTTACAACAGTGTTTCTTTGGTAAGTCTCCTTGAAATCCCTACACAGCTTTCCAAACTTTCCAATTTGGTGACACAGATTTTAGACAATGCATCATTTCGAGCCACAGTAATTCAGTTTTACTAGCAAACCGGAGGATAAACTAACCCCCTTCCAGCCCTGGGAAAAGCATGGGGAGCATTCCCATGACACACCTACACAATGCAGCTGACACAATAATGTGTTGTGACACACATCATTTTTCATATTGTGGTGATTCTTCCACCATCCCCTGCAAAGTAATCTTCTTGTTATCATGGTTTTAGACCAAGCTTGAAAACCTAACCCATTTCAACTCTATTTCACTGGAAAGTGCTCCCTAAGGAATTCAAAACCCATCCATTTTTAAAATCTTGCTGTTGTTCGGAAAATAGTGTGTGCAGGAAAGGGAGAAGTGCAACAGGGTTACAATACCTAACTTTATTTTAGAACAACAACCCCCCCACCCGTTGTTGTTTTTTTTTTTAGAATTTTCATATTTATTTATTTTTGTCAAAATGATCAATATTTTTTCAAAGGTTTTTATTTCAAAATCCATTTCTTTCAGGGCTTGTGAAAAGAAATTGACATACATAAAGCTGGGGGGGGGGCACAAAACAAGCAAAATCAAAAAGTTTCTCATCATCAAGCCCTCTGGAATATAAACTTTCTTTGTTCTAAAAAGTTTTACAGTGTGGTTGGGGGTCTAAGATTGTTGATGTGGTTTGTGGATATTGCGCTTCATACCTGAGGTGAGATAATCTCATCCATTTGCAGAACATATGTACAAAATATCTGCTCTGTAAGCTGAAGGGAGGGGCAGGGGAAATATTGTATAGTCAGCCACTAGAGCTTGTGGAAGAAGCAAACTATCCTAAGGCACATTCTAGAATTCCCACTAAGCACCCAGGGTTTTAACCACAAACCCCTTGGTAGGAGTCCAGGACTGTGGGTGCTCAGACCACAGAGCCACTTTAGGGTCCACCACCTACCATGTCAGCCGACAGACTATGCCAGTAGAGATGGCTCACACTTACCCTTAGAAACGCTTATTTTCAGTGGAGACAAAAACATTTGCCAGTTGGGTTGACTGGAAATTCAGTAACTCCACAGTAGCTAGCAAATGACTAAATGACTCTGACTTGTGTAACGTAACAGCTCTTGTTGCTCAGTGATTCTTCATTTTGATAAATATGCAATGAAGAACTTTTACCTCCAGGGACTTTCACATTTCAACAATTTACACCACCCTAAGAATTCATGCAGAGAAGTTAGAGAATAAAGTGGACCCAAACATGGGCTTTCTTTTGTATGAGTCTTTATGCATATTGATTAACCTGCATCCTTCTGCTACATTAACCTTTCCCACTTTCTACTCTTGTTCCACTCTCAGATATCCTCTTTTGCATGCATCTCACCTGGCATGCCAAGGAAAAGCCAATACTGGTTTGAAGATTAAAAGTGAGCCAAGGGCATCCATCAAAATGCTCAGTGGAGCGGCTTATGCTTAGAGACTGGGAATTACAGTAGAAGGAATCCCCTTCCTCCTCTCTTGGAGCTGTTGCAGGTGGTGGGTTTGTCAAACACAGAAAGATCACAGCAAATAATTGTTGTTAAATATAAAGCGAAAGAGACAGTGAGTAATCAGAACTACCTATGGCTAGAGTTTCTTTTCAGAAATAGCACAAAGTTAATTTTATCTCTTGTGCAGCATATTATTTAATTAAAATTGAGTATTTCTGCAATGCACATATACTAGTGGTTCCATTAAATCCCCTTAATAAAAATATTTGGATTTCCTAGTCTACAGGATCTCCACAGAAAGACATGGAACTTCTGTAACAAATAATCATTTTCTGCATCTTAGCCCCGAGAAGAAAACAGATTTTATAAATCAATAGACAAGTGTAGTAAGAAAAAAACAGCCTTCACATTTATACCTTTCCTAGTTCTCATATCCCAAAGGCATGTCCCTGTCTTCCAAAAAGCTCATTGGTTTGGTCAATGGAAAGGCTTATTCCTAGTGGTCATAGCATTCATAAAGCCTTGGGGTAAGGATGGTTGGGTCATCTACATCTGTTCTGTAGCTGGGGCAAAGGGCAGGCTACCCTGAAGAGATTATAGTATACACACACACTGGAATTTCAAACACTAGGCTGGATGCTAGTGATGACATCTACGGGGGGGGGGAGGGGAGGTGCAACCCAAACATTTAGTATCTATACGGGGACTCAAAACCCGCTGTCAGATTTGTAGCACTGAGACAGCCATGTACACAGGTCACATTATACCCTAAAACAAACTTTTATAATCACTTTTTTGAATAATTTGTATCAAACTTATATTAAACAATATAAAATTTATAGCAAAAGATGGAACTTTCAATGAAAGGGGCAGGACTTATGGTGGAAAGGGGAAAGGCACCTGTCACTTTTTGTGTGATGTAAGATCTGGCAAGTCATTTTATGTATTGCTATAAAAACTCTCTTGAAAAATCCATATACATAGGAAGAGCTGCAAAAGACTATTCTTCTATTGTATCCATTTCCTTCCTCTCCTCATATCCCAAACTCCATAGCCACTGAGCACGCTCAATCCTTTGGGGGATGTTTTTGAAGTTCCCCTTAGAGTTTGTCATAGAAATTACTTGTGCTTCTACAATCTCTGGGTTCCCCTAAGCCTGATACTGTCCGCTTGTGAATGGTGCCATTTAGGTTACAAAAGCAGTGGCACTCTCAACACAGCAATGGCATGTGGGCCTGGAGCCTTTCTCAAATCATTTGCAAGTATGGTTTCCACTCTCTTCAAAGAGGTAAAGGGACGTGGGTGACGCTGTGGTTTAAACCACTGAGCCTAGGGCTTAAAGATCGGAAGGTCAGCGGTTCGAATCCCCGCGACGGGGTGAACTCCCATTGTTCAGTCCCAGCTCCTGCCTAACTAGCAGTTCGAAAGCACGTCAAAGTGAAAGTAGATAAATAGGTACTGCTCCAGTGGGAAGGTAAACAGCATTTCCGGGTGCTGCTCTGGTTTCGCCAGAACCGGCTTAGTCATGCTGGCCACATGATGAAATGAGCGCCGCAACCCCAGAGTCATTCGCGACTGGATTTAACTGTCAGGGGTCCTTTACCTTTACCAAAGAGGTAAACTGTCTCTGGAGAGCAGCAGCACAGATCTAGTAAATCAGCATTGCTGCAGGTGGATGGCAGTCAGCCTGGTCAAATGGAACCAAGCACTTTTTAAATTTTATTTATTTGTTTAAATTATTTGTATACTGCCCTTCATCCAATAGATTCCAGGGTGGCAAAGAACATACATAATATAAAAACAAGGGATGGTCCTTCAAATATTGAAGCAGCTTAGTCATGCTGGCCCCATGACCCGGAAGCTGTACGCCGGCTCCCTCGGCCAATAAAGTGAGATGAGCGCTGCAACCCCAGAGTCGGCCACGACTGGACCTGGCCTGGTCAGGGGTCCCTTTACCTTTACCTTTTTACAACACACATCGTTTCATAAGTTGCATCCAAAGTTAGGCAGATATAAGTCTGCTTGTATAACAGGATTTTCTGGCCCACTACAGCTCCCGGAAAAACCTCTCCTGAGGTTAGAGGACCCTTAGGAAAGAGCTAATGTGTAGTATGGGGAACTGCAGTGGGATGGGGGGGGGGAATGAGCAGACGCAACTTTCACTTGTGTATCTTTTAGATAAAACTTCGTGATCAGGATTCACTTAACAAACCCCATCAGCAGAAGCCCCATGCAAGCACTGACACAATGGGAGTTTCCCCTTGCTTCCCTGCGCCCCCTACCCTTGGTAGGGCTGCTGGTGTTGGGAGAATATCCAGAAAGGGAGGGGCAGAATTGCTCCATTTGTCAAGCGAAATGTTTGTAATAGTACAACACTGAATTCTACCCAGTGTGTATTACTGGATAATGGGTAAAGGTACACATAAAGGTAAAGGGGACCCCTGACCATTAAGTCTAGTCGTGACTGACTTTGGGGTTGCGGCACTCATCTCGCTTTATTGGCCGAGGGAGCCGGCGTACAGCTTCCGGGTCATGTGGCCAGCATGACTAAGCCACTTCTGGCGAACCAGAGCAGGGCACGGAAATGCCGTTTACCTTCCCGTCAGAGAGGTACCTATTTATCTACTTGCACTCTGATGTGCTTTCAAACTGCTAGGTTGACAGGAGCAGGGACCGAGCAACAGGAGCTCACCCTGTCGCGGGGATTCGAACTGCCGACCTTCTGATCGGCAAGTACTAGGCTCTGCGCCACCTGCATCCTGGATAATGGGTAGTGTAGTTTAAATACAGATCCCTTTAAAAAAAAACAACCACATACCACCCATCCCTCTTGGGCCTCTGTAACATTTATTGATTTGCCTCTGCAACTACAAGATGAATGCTGCCACATAATGAATATTTGTCAGCTGACAAAAGTTTGACATATCTTCATACCATTACTTTCTGCACTAATTAACTATATTGCAATACCCAGTATTCTCAATGAAGTTCAATTTTTCCCTGTAGCAACACATCTAAAAGCTTCTTTGAAGAAAGTGATTTAATGGCATTTTAGAAAAAAAAATATTTATTTATTTATTTTGTATATTTATATCCTGCCATTGCTCCAAGGAGCTTATGGCAGTGTACAGGGTTCTCCTGCTTCATTTAATCTACTTCACAACCATGTGAAGATTAGGCCAAGACTCGTCCAAGATCATCCAATGAGTTTCATGGCTGAGTGAGGATTTGAACCCTTGTCTTCCAGGTCCTAGTCTTACACTAACCATTACATCACGCTACACCATGCAGGCTGCATGTATGTTCTGGGAAGTGAGGGGAGGTTCTGCTTTCTTTGTTGCCAAGTCACATTTTCTATTCTTTTAAACATTCATTTTTAATGACATTTTTGAAAAAGCTTTTACTTCTCAGATTCACTGCACAAGACATCAACTTCCATGCCAAGTCTAGGCTAGAAGTTGTTCCACTTGATGGTTTTCCCTACATTCATCCTGTATGGGATGTGCTGCCAGCATTCCTTTCTGGGCCTGTTTCATATCTCTTTTTTACCCTTGTAAAGACTCTTTCTTTTCTTCTTTCTTTTTTAAAGAAAAGTGCTTAAGTCTTGCTGCTTCTGCCAAAAATCACACTGGAAACAGTATGCATACTCTGCATCAGCTTTACACCATTGATGACTTCCTGATGTGCATGATATGATATGATATATGCCTCACCCAATTTCTGCAGCAGTGGGCCAAATTATATATGTTTGAGATCCATGATTGGTTCTCCCAAACTTTTCATTTTTTTAAAGCAACAACTCTCTCTTCCTCCCTCTGAATTAATCAAGACCTTGGTACTGTAGGGATGGGAAGGTAGAACCCTTCCATACTGCACTGTTTTCTGGCCTAAATGCTTTCACCCAAGCACCTATTATGGGGCAGCTAGGGAGCACTTACAATGGGAAATCTATGCAGGAAAAGGGTTGACGTTATCCCCCATCTTCCTACAATGCACTGTTGTCCAAATTTCATAATGGATCTAAAACACCTTGTCTTAATATAGCCCAAAGACTCTGGGGTGCTAATACAGTACTGGCTTGGGCAGAGCTACAAAATGACTACAAAATCCTATGAAAGATTTGGAGGGGATCCCAGATGTTGCGTTTTGTAGTTAATGAAGCTCTTGATCAGTAATGATACTCAGGCAACTGTTTTGTTGTTCTCTGGAAACATTACGATAGGTGCAGGGAGTACTTTACTCCCTGCTTCTAACTCTTAAACTGTCCCTTCCTGAAGCAGCTTTTCAAACAAAAGAAGGCTTTTAAAGGTGACACTTTGATTGTAACAGTGTTGTTTGCCTTGAAGAAGCACAGTTCAAAGCCTAGTTTGTGGGGGCAATACATCTGCAATGATAAGCAGGGTTTGGAATGAACTAGTTCAGTTCAATGAACCAGTTCAAACATCTCTGAGAGCTGTGCTATTTTTCTAGAAAAAGAGGGACTCACCATTAATGCCTCCTGAGAGGTGCTGAAACTGATTTCCGGTGGGAAAAAAAGAGCCCTGCCTGGAAGTAGTTTCCATAACTGCTAGGTAATCTAAAGGAGAATTAAGTTCATTTTGGGGCAGAACTTTGAACAACTTCTAGTTCATGCTCATGTTCATTCCCTCCCACCAACACCTCCAAAAGAAGGCCCGGACCCTTAGCTTCTAATAAACAAAAAATAAGTAAATTCAACAGCTATAACGAACGATAAAACAAACCATGTAGGCAATGTTCTAAGACTCAGGCAGGTATGGAGGTGTTGCTGTTGCTACAGAGCAGTAGGCAGGTAGCCGAATTCTTCATGTGGGCTGTTGCCAGAGATGTGGAATTTCCAGAAAAGTCTGAACTGAGGCAATTGGCATTGGAATATTTTCAGTTTGCACTGCAACATTTTCTGATATCCTTGAGAGTGATCTAATTTAGCATGTTCATTTTACCTGTATTTAGTATATCAAGCTATAAACTTTGAAATGGCTAAGCTTCCCTAATACTTGCTATTGGAAGTCATCCATTGTTGCTGATGAAGCTATGAAACTGGATTTTTTTCCACAAAAATATAAAGCACTGAAAATTTTACACCCCACGTCACTGGCTGTTGAGAGTGCCACAAGGAAAAGCTGTGAAAGCCAGAAGGAGAAAATAGCTTATTACAGCTTTTGCCAAATTACCCTCTTCTTTCTGGAAGAACAGAAAGCACCACATCCTGAATCTGCTAGTTAGAGCCAGAGAGCTATCCTGAATGGGACAGGGCATCTGAGGATTTTGTAAATTGAGCCTAGAAAAGAGGATAAAGTTCATTGCAAGATATTTCTCTTCCCACCCCCAATGCAATTGTCATCTGCTCAATACAGTGAACAGTATCCAGCTTCCCCACTGCAATAATTCAGTTGCTGACAAGAATGAAGAATAAAGGAAAGTTTGTAAAACCAAAGCACCTGTTTCACTCCCCCCTAGTTACACACAATACTAAGAATGTTAAGAGGGAGGTGAGATTTCTGCTCAGAACTTCCTCCTCCAAACTTGTCAGTATAAAAGGATCATAGCAATTTCCCATTTGAGAGGTGGGAAAGTCACGGATGGAACCACACATTGCCTTAGCCAGGCTCCAGTTGGACATGTATGAAGCAATGCCATTTTCCTGCTTCCTTAACTTGCTTTCTGGAAAGCATATCGGACATTTGTTTTTGTTTCTGACAATTTATTTTTTTCATTCATCTATAGCAACTGTTCTCTCTTTTAATTCACATTCATACAGAAAGACTTCTGAAGACAAATTCACACGATTTATTTTCCCCACTGTAACCATGTATATGGTGTGCTTGTCAAAGTCTCAAGGAATTCCCACAATCACAGCTGCATTTTGAGATGCACTGAGACACACAGTGAGACTGTACAACATGCAGTACTTCCCAGATGTTTTGGTTGATTGAACTGATATATTTGTAGTTTTGAAGGATCATTTCATGCAAGATGTCTGCCACATACAGGCAGCTTCAAATTTCATCAGTATGGCAGCTGTTGTATGTGGTGAGTTCTATACAGTGGTTGCTGTGTGATTTCCTCAAAGCCACCTGCTTACTTGAGGACTAATAATAATAATAATAATAATAATAATAATTTATTATTTATACCCCATCCATCTGGCTGGGTTTCCCCAACCACTCTGGGCGGCTTCCAACAAAACACTAAAATATAATAATACATTTGTACTGAAATGATACATACCAGTGATGGGGTAAGAAGTAGGTTGGCTGGGGCTGCTGGGAGTTGTAGTCCAAATCATCTGGAGGGCACCAGATTGGGGAAGACTGTGATACACTATGAGAACACTAGAAATTGGCTGACACAAAACAAGCAGCCAGACAAATATCACAAAGGGGTGTGTTTGCCAACTTAAATGATAGTACTAATGCATAAAACCTAACACATAAAGAAACTGTAAAAATTTCAGCACAGGTTCTACATGGAGAAGAACATATTTTAAATTCTCTACCTGAAGTACACAGGAAAAGCTGCAAGAGGTTCAGAACCACAAAGCTTTCAAGTTCTAGATCTCACTGGGGAATTAGGAACATCCTATACACCAAACTGATCATATTCACCAGTGTTTTTCTGAATGTTGACAGTATAACCTATCATCTAAGATACATGTCATTTACCTTACTACCTAGACAATTAATGAGGTGAATGAATATTTGCTAAAACACCAACATGATATAGGCTCAATGTTGCTGTTCTTTCCAGTTTTACATGTGTGTGACAATACTTTCAAGCAAACCATATATTTGTTTTTGAATAATCAGAATATTGAAGGGCACCACCAAGAAAAATGCTGTATAATTCCCCAAATATAAAGTTATCTTAAAGAGCATCTACTTCTGAAACATGGAAGAGGAGAAAATATCCCAGGTGCTGATCACCCAGGCTTTTAAGCATTTAATATTGTCTCTAAATATTAAAATATTAGTATTCATCAATGTTTTCACTAGCCATAGTTTTATATAAAACAGTGTGAAACTGATGTTAAAAGCAAATTTTTATACTGTATATAGGGCTAGCCTATGACTAACAGATACTCCAGTTGGTCCAATTTATATATTAGATGGGGATCTGTCCCATCATACCTTGTCTTTGGCACATAGATCTCTTATTTTTAGCAACACTTGTACTTTCATAGGTGCTTGGCCTTATGTACATATACAGAGTACTTATATTTTAGTCCACAATTATCAATGCAACATACCCTTGCAAGAAAGAGAGACCACCGAGGCTATAATATCAGAGTCCTTTCTCCAAGAATAAAGCTCATTATGTAGATAGCCAGCTAACAGCATAACAGGCAGAATATAAAAGGCCTCCCCATTAGTGTATCAATACTTAGTTTATATCATCTAATTAAGTGGCATTGTTCATCATGAGAAGGAGTCCAGTGTTTAGGTCTATCTGGTGAGCTCAGACTCCTGGACACAAGAACACTCTGATGGTTAATGGAGACAAGATACTGGGCTTAAAAAATGTATTTTTTATAGCTTATGATACTGTGCTGTATCTTCCCAATAAACCCTCCAGCAAACACAGAGTGACATGACACTTGCCTCTCTCTGGGAGTAACAGCAAACAACTGTCAAAGTTCCAGCTATCTGTTCAGTTCCATTACACGTATGCATACTTTAACCTTCAAGACTTAAATGTGACTGTTAGTAAGGGGCGTTTGGGATAACTGTTGCTTGAATATTTTTTAATGTCTTGATTTTGAAGCTTTTTGAATGTTCTGTAGACTTATATTTAGGTTGACTTTTTTTGTTTTCCTTTTGTACTTTAATCAGGGTACAGCGTGTGATTTTAAAAGAGAGTTTAAAATCCAGTAACTAAGGAGGATTTAAATAAAAAAATTGTCCAGTAGCACCTTAGAGACCAACCAAGTTTGTTCTGGATATAAGCTTCTGTGTGCATGCACACTTCTTCAGGAGGATTTGTTGTTGTTTTTAAAATGAATTCTTCACAAAATCTCTATTGGAAAAAGAAATGGTTGCCAAAATGATCAAAGCTCACTTTGCAAAAAAATCACTATCAGAAAAGGTCCTCTGAATACATCTGTTTTTCCAATTATGATCTCATAAGCACCTCTCCCTGAATTTGGGAAACTTGAAATGGACAGTAACTGGGTTTCCTGAAAACACATTGCTGATTTCAGTCCAGATGCTTTTCATTCAAAGCTGTACTATATATTTCTGTTCTGCCTTGTACATTTTCCTGTACAATTTTAACTAAACACACACAATGGGAATAGACAGATGTTAGAATCTCCTGCACATATTACACCTACTACTCAGCCTCTAATTTATATAGCCAAACAACCCCAGCAACGGAAAGTTTTCCAAAGCACTGGACTTTTAAAAAAATCATGCTTTAACTTAAATGGTTTCCCCCCCTTTCAACAAAAGAACATTTTACTCTTCCTCCATTCCTCCTTAATTTAAACCAACATGTTTCCAATGAATTTAATTAAAAGAATATGGATTCTTAATCATTTCCAACTCAGATGCTGTGACTGTTCTTTATGAAAAGTCAATTCTGAGTCTACTAGGATAGTAATTCAAGTATAAAAAGCATCTAACACAGACTAGGCCTAGATTTAGATTTAAATTTACTTCAATGTGGGATAGCACAGCTCATTTTTCATTACTAGGCATAATAGCCTGCTAAGGAACTGGGTGGCTGAGTCAGTTATATGTCGTTTAGGAGGTAGATGTGGCATTACTTCCTCCATGGAAGAAAGAGTTGAGGAAAGAGGACTGATCATTTGGATTACTGCTACAGAAAGGAGGGATAGGACACTTGGTGGCAAAGTGAGATCTTTCTGGTTAGCAATACTGACTTTATTTCGCTTTTACTACTACTTCTATTCCGATAGCAATGCATACAGTTCTTCCACTAGGTGACCACAATTACGGCAAATATTTGTATTTGTAAATTTCCCATTATCTTGCTGAACATAAACTCAGTACAATGCAAAGCGCCATCAGTAAATCATGTAAGGCCCAGAGCTGGAGCAGCACACTGCTATTATGAATCTCCCAAAGCCTAGATTTTAGTCCACTCCTTTACAGTACAAGACTTATAAAGCCAATCATTTCCAACCTGATACAAATAAGTAGGTTCCAATTGTTTGTCAAACAAGTACAAATTTAGTAAAGACTGGATACAATAATTCTCCAAAGGTTTGGGATATTTGGTTCAGAGCTCATGCCTGATTTAGATATGCAAGCATCCTGATACTATGCAAGTATTCTTCATAATCAACACATATGCAGCATTTCTGGAAGCTGTATGTCATATATAATTACCAATAATAATATTCATCCTGAGCAGAAGTGGCAATCACCTGTTAACATTAAATTCTTTATACAATAAAACAAAAAACATATACAAACCAACATGACAGTATTTTCTTTTCAATTCCTCTTTTACAGAAAGAATCTTGTAGGTACCACACCTGTGAACTCAAAATATCACATCAAACAATACATTTCTAGAAGTGTCCAACCACTGTTTCCTTTATTTAGAAAAGCAACAACATCATTCGAATTGACTTCAAACTGCTCTACATGTATGTCTTTGGTACCTGTAGTGTTAGTTTCTCTAACAAGGCTGAATTCCAAACCAGACTTTTCCAACACTCTAATGATACAGAAGAATTCACCATGTCTTTGCCACTGTTAACAATCTTGCAGACATTAGTTTCTTTCTTAAGTTTCTTAAAATAAGTTTTCATTGTTCCCATCAAAACCAAAACAGTGCCAGTTTTGGATCATTACATGTTGGCTGAAAAGTTTTTTTGTTGACAGTTCATCAACAGCCAACTAAAAAAAAGAAAGAAACCCACTACATCACAATGACCTGAAAGTAACACAATCATAACAATTCTTCTAATTACATCTGATGAGCTTCCCAATTCATCCACAAATCTATCATTTTCTAACAGAGATGCTATATCAGCTAAAAGACAGGAGCTCTATTGATAATAATGAGCAGTACTAGAGAAATCTGGCTTGCCTTCCTAAATTCCATCCCAAGTCCACAGCTGAAGCAGAATCACAGATCAGTATGTGAACAGCTACATGAAAATACAGGAAGTTTCTTAAAGCAATTACATAACAAATGTGCACTTAAGCTGGCAGTCCAAAAGGAAATTACACCACGGGAGTAACAAATAAAACAATCCAAAACAAATAAAAATAATGGCACCCTCATGTCTATTGTTCTTCAAGGCAAAATATATCTGCCAGTGGCTAAACAACAGAGCACTTCCACAAGTGAGCAGGTGTGTATTAATCAATCAATCAATCAATCAGTCATTCAATCAATCAATCAATCAATCAATCACTAACCTTCTAAACTAGGTGCTATTGAAACTGACAATTACTGCTTTGCACTCATGCTTTGGGGCCATTATTATAAATCTTCTAAACTGTATCTTCTATACATTGAGCACAAAACTGTATCTTCTATACATTGAGCACAATACATTGAGCACAAAATTATTTAGGCACATTTCCAGTTTGCAAAGGCATGTGACTGTTTTCTGTTATTTTTTTAGAATATAAATATGAAAAAATGGCATCCAGTGAAGTGCTGAGCATATACACCCTATCAAGTGTCCCTAATTATGGAATACTAACTCCTCCAAGATCTCTCCCCTGCACTGATTAGTTAGGTCAGCCAGGCCACCACATTTGGCCAACAAAATATTTTTGACTAAGCCACACTCACCAGCAAAATAGGGCATGCAAGGGAAAGAGGGAAAATGCAATGCAGCTGTACAAAGAGCTGGATCAGCTCCACCACTGCTCTTATACCTTATATTTGACTGAAAAATGGTAGGCCAACAACAATACCTGCAAAAAACTATGAGACAAAGGGAAAGAGAAGAGGAAAACTGTCTCCCATAGGAGTATACAGAGAACTACTACCACTTCTTCCAGCTATTGTTGAGCAAGACACAGCTGAGAGAAAAGAGGAAAGCTGATTCCAACTAAGTTAGAATCAATTTGGCCATGTTTGCATGAAAGCCAAATCATGACTTTGTGCAAATGCACAAATATGCTGGCTGCCAGGAAGATCACAGTTGCTCTGCTCCTCTTTTAGCAAGCTCATTCATACTATCCCAGTAAGCTTACTATGATGTGAGAACAGGGCCTTTGTCTTCACTCCCAGTTATACCTGGTCTGCAGCATGTCAAGGAGATCAGTGTCACAGCAAACTGTACCACAGACTGCAAGCATTTGTCTTCCTCCATTCCCACCTGCACTAATCCCAGAATAATAATACTCTGAGCGAGTAACTGCTGGGAGAAACAAGGAGTGGCTGGAAGGCCTGCCTGCTAGCCACAGATGCTGCTGCAGCTAAAGACAGCCACAGAGGTATGGCCTGGGCCTGGACAACTAGCTTCAAGAAATGAAATTAGAAGCAAGAAGGACTTGGCTTGTTTTTCCATTCATCCGACCCCATCAAACTGGACAGCCACTTAGCTAGGCATTTAATAGTAGTCACCACTGTAATGTAGCACTTACTGAGATGTTTCTTCATTTATTGGATGGAGGATTTCCATCCAAACACCAATCAGTCTCCTCTGCATTTGTAGGTCAAAGTACACACTACACAATATCACACATAAATATTCAGTACAGGTAAATTGTGATCAAATCGTTTTACAATCAGTTTGGAATATGGAATGAAACTTTCCCTTCAGAATAATCAATTTAAGAGCTAGTCTTTTCTTCTTCTCTTTAAGGGCACACTTGTGCTTCCACACTGAAGTAGTATAAGTTCCTAATTAGCAAAAGTTAGCCAGACACATCTCCCCCCCCCCCTAAAATGAGAAACCTAAAGCATTTTAAATGGGCCTTGAAACTGCTTGATAATGTAGCTGCATCTGTATTCATGCAAATTATAGCAATTTCAGTTCATCTTTCTATATACTACTACAAGTTACTTATGGTACGAACACTTTATATTTTTAATTTAACTGGCCTCTTTTAGGTCAGACATAAATAATAGATGTACTAATTTCACACATTCTGATTTTTATATAGACAATGGAAACCATGACACAATGCTGCAATAGATACCAGCAAATGAATGATTATTCAGTAAACTCTTATTTTGATGGAAGATTTACTTAGCGACCATTGGCTTCCACTGAAGAGTAGGAGCATTTTCCCTCATAAACCAGATCATCTCTGTGCCTAATCCTGCAACCAAGTTGTAATTTGCAATTGCAGTAAAGCCTGTGTTGCGTAGTACAATACTGTATTACAGCCAGCTGTCAAGGAAAAGCCCTTCACAGAATTACCTAGGAAAAAAGAAAATGTCTTGACCACATGCTGAAGAGACAAAGACTTGTCCAATTCTCGGATAAAGGAAAACATAATAGAATGGGTTTTTTTCTGATTAAGGTAGATGAAGTAGATGTCATTAACAGAATAATCATTCTGCCTTATGCTTCCCAAAGCTCACAAAACAGTGTTTTGCCATATATTTTAGCTCTGCTTATTGTGCAATCCTATATATGTCTACTCAGACATTCTAGAACAGATCTAATTTATATCAGTGCTGGACATAAGAATTCTCAAAGAATGTAAGAAAAGCCCTGCTGGATTAAGTCAAAGGCCCATCTAGTCTAGCATCCTTTCTTACAGTGGCTAGTTAGAGATGTAGGGGAAGTCCACAAGCAAGACCCGAGTACAAAGGTGCTCTCCCCAGTTGTGATACTCAGCAACTGGTATTCAAAGGCATTTTGCCTCCAACAGTGGACGTAGAACATAGCAAAAAATAAATTGATGTATCTACATAGCTATTCAAATGCCATACATTCTGGGATGATTTGCCACCAACATGGGAATGAGGCTTTCAGTTGAAGCTTCTGAGTTTCCTTGACAGGCAGCCCCATATACAGTACAGGGTTATGTTAATGGTGGCAACAGCAGCTCCCTCCCACCTTTTAACCTTTTACCAACCTGTCTTCTCCCTCCATAGCTCAGGTGTTCCTTAGGTGTTTTGTGGATTTCTTGTGCTTATTTATTTAAGAACTTTGTCCCTTACAAGTTGTTACACTAATACAGTGGTGCCCCGCAAGACGAACGCCTCGCAAGACGGAAAACCCGCTAGACAAAAGGGTTTTCCGTTTTGGAGGCGCTTCGCTAAACGAATTTCCCTATGGGGTTGCTTCGCAAGACGAAAAAATCTTGCGAGTTCCCGCGGTCCCCCCCCCCCGCTTTTTTCCGCCCTTTCCCTAAGTGCTAAGCCGCTTATCAGCTGTTCCGCTGATAAGCCGCTTCTCAGCTGATCGCTAAAAGCCGCTAGACCGCTAATAGCGCTAATCCGCTAAGCTGTCAATGGGCTTGCTTCGCAAGACGAAAAAACCGCTAGACGAAGAGAATCGCGGAACGGATTAATTTCGTCTTGCAAGGCACCACTGTAGCACTTCTGCAGCCAGCCAGCAATAGAGAGCAGAGAAAAACAGAGGAACTTTAAGAAGGCGAGCAGCAACTGCAGTGGGAAATAACTGGAAATAGTGGGGAATGGTATGAACTGAATTCTTAAATAGACAGATGTATGCCTGGCAAGTATGTTTACTGTTTGTGGGTGTTGTATGTATGGCAAGTGCATGTGTGGCAAGTGTCATTTAAAAATATAACAACAAAAGACAAGAAAATAAATAATAAAATAGTAGACGTGGATTGAAGTGATATTTATTTACATGCTAGACCACTTAACAGGATTAGATGGATTTTTTTGGCATTTTCAGTTTTGCAGGTTACATACCACTTGACTCACTAGTGCTGAATGACAATACCTTCAACTACAGCACATTTTAGTCTATTTTTGGACCATCAGCTTTGAAAGCCTCAGCATCTCCTGGAGGAAATGGATGTTTGAAGATTAAACCCATATTACTTGTTTATAGAAATGTTGTAAAATTGATGTTCAGGATCTTGGAGACAGACGGAACAGAGTTAGATGTTTTCCAATCGACGGAAAGTTGCTATAGCATCAATATGCGGTAGTTGTTTAGATTTAAAATTGAGATTGATTCAATGAAAAAAGGAAGTCTGGAGTATATGGAACTCCACAGCACCTTTATAAGGAAGGGGTTGATTAGTCCAGAAAGATGTTGGCAACATAATGCTGAAAACCCTCTTTGAGGCATACAATGTCGGCATGTCCTGTGGTCTTTTTTTTTTTTTTATCAGAAATTACTACTCATATCAACTTTGTTTTGGAAAAAAAACATTGATATTTGTGAGTGTTCACAAACTTGCCTTTAGAGGATGTGGAGGTAGTTACCAGAGAGAGGGTCTTTTATGTGGTGATAGTGATATTTCTTCTATTGGTAAATTTGGCTATAGTCCTGTCACTGTTTTTGTCTGCTGTTTTTAATGTTTTGAACATGGTTTACTATACTTGTGGTGTTGAATTTTCTTTCTCTAAACTACCTTGGGGATTATTTTAGAGGAAAGGCAGGATATAGGCTTCCCAAATAAATGAGTGTTGTACATTCTAACATTTTTCCTAGTGGGGCAATAGAGCTTACAGGGTGTTCAAGGGCTGAGGTTCAGCCTATGCACTAATGTAAATTGTAATGCACAAAGGAACAAAGATATTATGTTAACACATGACTGGCCCTTGCATACTAGTTTTATTAACTCAATAGCAGCTGCAGGAATCCCCAATCCTATTCTGGACCAAAGGTGGGTGAGGGGCTCCAACCATTTGTCCTCAACACAGTCCTGATCTGGATTGCACACACACACAGCTCAGAGACTGCCAATGTTCTAGGAGAAAATAACAACTGCAACTCTCCCCCATTCAATCCAGATTGGAACAGTGGTGGGGACAAATGGTTGAAGTTCCCTCACGTTCCAGCCCCAGCCAGGATCACCACACATCTTATTTGTTTAGTAAAGAAAAAAAATTGTGTGATAATGCTGTCTCGATCCTAAGAGAAACAGTGTGTTGCAGTGGCTTAAGTGCAGGATCTGGGAGGACCGGGGTTCAAATCCCCAATGGGTGACAGTCACTATATTTCAGCCTAACTGACCTCACAGGGTTGTTGCAAGAAAAAATACTAAGGGGGAGAATACCATGTACTCTCCCAGGAGCTCCTTGGAAGAATGGTGGAATAAACAAGACTAAATAGTAAGATAGGAATTGGATCGAAAGTTGGTAGCTGAAAGTCTGTGTCATGGCAGACTCTTTTGGCAAATATTTAGCAAAAGCTGTTTGAAAGGCAGCACAGTACTAATAAATCAATGTTCTTTGCACCGTTTTGAAGAAAAACCTGCCACAGCTAAAAATCCAGCACAGCTCTCTTCCAAAGTTTCAGATCAGGAATACCTAAACTAACAACCCTAGATCAATACAGATCTAGGCAGAATCAGAGAAAAAGAAGTTATCATACCATTATAAGCATTTATCAGCAGTTCGTTTATAACCTATTCATTGCTTAAGAACTTAATCTTCAAATCAGTTTTATTTGGCTTAGACGGTTAAAGGGGTGCCAGCTCTTACATGTGACAAAGGATCTGTTGTCCCAGTCTCAAGGATCCGGCGCTCATCTACAGCTGGATGAACTGAAGTTCAGTGTGAAATTAGCCTTATTCTGTTAAGGCAGCCCCTTAGCAAAGCAGCAACCTTACTGAATCATATGAAATAGGAATTCATTCTATGGATGATTTCAGCTCCAGCTGACTTCACTGAAGCAGCCCACACTGACCTAGAAATGGACAGGAGAATTTCCAACCAATACTTATGCCCGTATCTGGCACAGTTCCATCCTCTATAGAACTCAGAATTAGTTAATGCATGGTGGCTTTCTCCTGCATGGAGTAACTAACAATGTAAACCATCACTTAAGACTTATCAGAAAAACCTTATTTGTGTCAAATATATACATTGTGTAAATAATATTGGCATTATATTCTTGATTCATGTTCTTGCAGCAAAACTTAAGCTCTACCACATACATAACAGTGGTTCTGTTTCATTGCCACACTTGTTAGGTCCGTATGGAAATTATCATGTATGAAGCATCTATCAGTAACACCAGCTATGTACACTTAGCACTTAACTCTGACTCCAGTGCACTTCCACTACTGGCATTTGAAGCCATGTCCACATGACATCAGCCACAATCCATATGTACTTTCTTGAGAAACACTGCTATCTGATGCATTTTCCCTCAAATCAGCTTTCATCTGATTTGAAAACGTAATCCACTATCATTTCAAAATTAAGGTGAAGTATGTACATTTACATGCACAGATGACACCTCCATGAGCAGAAGCTCAGGGTGAGTGGGTTGTAAGGTAAAGGTAAAGGTACACCTGACGGGCCAGTCTTGACAGACTCTAGGGTTGTGCGCTCATCTCACTCTAGAAGCCGGGAGCCAGCGCTGTCCATAGACACTTCCGGGTCGCGTGGCCAGCGTGACAAGCTGCATCTGGCAAGCCAGCGCAGCACACGGAACGCCGTTTACCTTCCCGCTGGTAAGTGGTCCCTATTTATCTACTTGCACCCGGGGGTGCTTTCGAACTGCTAGGTTGGCAGGCGCTGGGACCGAACGACGGGAGCGCACCCCGCCGCGGGGATTCAAACCGCCGACCATGCAATCGGCAAGTCCTAGGCGCTGAGGTTTTACCCGCAGCGCCACCCGCGTCCCTTAAGTGGGTTGTAGGCTTGAGGAAAACAAACAGGTAATGTGCATTGGGTGAAGACATCCTTGCCCCCTCTCTGGTGTGCACAGCAACTTGGCAAATGTGACTTAAAACACAGCAGGGAGGATGGGGACTACAACCTTGCTGCATTTTAAGCCACTAATGTGTACATAGCCTTAAAGGAGTAGGTATCACTCACCAGTCACCTGTATTCTAGCCAAGGCTACAAACAAAACATGAGCTCAAGGAAACATACTGACCAAAATCAGAAAAACGCACCCCTGATTTCAGGTACTTTTGTTGGTGTCAGCTTAGAGAAGATTTCCTGAAATATAACTGGGATGGGGTTAGAAGACAGGACACTTATTTTTAGTAGTTCTCAGGTATTTTTCCTGTTTTACAGTAGGTAAGACCAACGGAATATAAAGGCTATTTATAAATGACTTGGAAATTCTTGGATCCCAAAAGAATGCTTAAAGGTAAAGGGACTCCTGACCATTAGGTCCACTCGTGCCCAACTCTGGGGTTGCGGCGCTCATCTCGCTTTATTGGCCGAGGGAGCCGGCGTACAGCTTCCGGGTCATGTGACCAGCATGACTAAGCCGCTTCTGGCGAACCAGAGCAGCGCACGGAAACGCCGTTTACCTTCCTGCCAGAACGGTACCTATTTATCTACTTGTACTTTGACATGCTTTCAAACTGCTAGGTTGGCAGGAGCAGGGACCGAGCAATGGGAGCTCACCCTGTTGCGGGGATTCGAACCACCGACCTTCTGACTGGCAAGTCCTAGGCTCTGTGGTTTAACCCACAGCACCACCCGCGTCCCTAAAAAAAGAATGCTTAGGCCACTTTTAAAACCTAAAAGGGTGCATGTAACCTCTAACAAAAGAGCTCTTACTTCTATGATGCAATATTTAAGGTGTTCCTGTTTTATTCAGCTGCTCCTTATAAGGTCAAACTTTTGAAAGTCAAGCCATTTAAATTAAGTTCCAAGTTCATCCTTTTTATGAAGAAAATGGGGAGGACTGACTTTAAAGTAACCAATCCTGGCATAAGTTGACTGCATTCTCTCCTGATTGGCTTACTTGACCATTCTTGGAACATAGGACATAGAGCTTTTAAGTTAATAACTTTAAAAATGCTGACACTCGGCTTGTGCAGTACAGGCTGATGGCAAAGAAAAGCTGTCTCTCCCTTTTTCTCTTGAAAAGAAACAGAAAAAAGTTGTAGAGCCTCCTCTTGGTTAACCACAACCTCTGTGAGCAATAAAGAAGATTCAGCATATATACAGAGCAGAATGAGCAACTGATTCATTCACAGGGATGGTGAATAATAATTAGAATGTGGTCACGTGACCTCTACAATTAAGATCCAGGCACCACTAAGAGTATGTAGAGTTGTTTCTTACATCCCTAAACCCTGATATCTTACCAGAATTACTCCTAGCTGCAAGGGCTTATCGGGAACGTCAGGGAACACATGGCATAAGTGTTGAAAAGATGCCTCATCCACACATTATTTAGTTGCTAAGTTTATTTTTCAGGAGGAAAGGGGGGCGCTAGGGGCCTCTCTCTCTTAGTAACCGTCTTAACAGCCATCATCAACTTCGGAACAGGCCGTAAAAATGTACGGCCAAGTAGGATTTGTGCCGTTTTGTTTTAACTTCTGTTGAATTTTAACCGCTTCGCAGCTTGACGAGGGCGAGATGTTCGAAAGATGCTTCGGACGTTTCTCAAGAGGGCAGATCACGCACAAGCCCCGAAGTAAGTAGTTTTGCCTCGTGTCAGCCCAGCTGCCGAAGGCTGCGATTCGGGGGCGCTTTACTCGCGAGGAAACAGGTTCCACAAAGAGCCGTCGACACGAACACACACACATTACACACCCCTCCAGATCAGGCTACGGGTCTCCCTGGCCCTCCTCGCCTCATCTTTTGTTTCTCATCTCAGAGATGCCACCCACCGACACCCCCCCCACCCCTTTCCGCGATCCCCTTGCCTCCTCTCTGACCCTTGAGGAACTCCCCATCCCACCCCCTTTACCTTGTAATCCTCGTAGTCGAGGTTTTGCAGGCGCTCCTTGCCGGAGCGGGCCCGGATTTCGACGCTGCGGGCCGGGGCTTCGTCCGGGGGCGCGTCGGGCTCCGGCGGCGGCGGCTGGGGCTCCTGCTGCCGCGACGGGGCTCTCCGGGCCCCTCTCTGCCCAACGCTGAGCGCCGCGAAGTCCAGCGTCTTGCTCTCGAAGGCGCCCTCCACGCTGCAGAACATCCCGCCATACTTCTGGCGGGGCACTTGGTCGGCGGTGCCCGGGCGCGCCAGGTACACGGGCAGCTCCTCATCCTCCTCCTGCTGGTGAGGCTCCCCCCGCTCCCGGCCTCTCCGCCTGCCGCTCGAGGTCATGGCCGCCGCAGGCAAGGCAGCGCCAAACAACGCTCGGGAGCCCAAGCCGCCGCCGCCGCCGCCGCCGCCGGGTGGCAAGTCGAGCCCCTTTCGCCTGCCTGCGAGGAAGGAGGAGGAGGAGGCGGGAAAGGGGGAGAGAGCGCCTCAGCCGGCTCCTCTGCCGCAGCCGCCGCGCCTCAGCTCAAGCGCGGAGTGACTGGCTGACGGGGAGAGAGGGAGAAAGAGCGCCTGATGGGAGGGAGGGAGGGAGAGAGAGAGGCGGCGGCGGCGGCGGCAGGGCTGCCCGGCCGGCCACGAGGACTTTTCCTCACACGACGAGCACCGGCCGCCGCTGCCGTGAGGGGGAAACGGCGCCCGCTCTTCTTAGGCTACGTTTGTGTAACGGCAACGGCGGGCACCTGAAGCGCCCGGCGCCGAAGCCCTCAGGCAGCAGCGGCTCGCCTCCATTCTCGCGACGTCCCTGACAGGACGGTCTACTTTTTTTTTTTTTTAATCTGTGTCTCTTCTTCGCAGTAGTTTGTTGGGGGAGGGGAGGGGGGAAACATGCCAGGAAAGAAACTTCACCGGCTGAACTTCTGCTTTTCACACAAGTGCTAAGGGGTGGGGTTGGGAGAGGGAGAAGTGCCAATTTGAATAAAATATTTTTTTTGGGGGGGGGCAGAGAGAAATAGGTCACATGATGCGGTGCACGCACCCTATTTGAATGACAATGCCCATCAACTTTGGGGGGTCCTGGCCCTCTCAAATATTTTAGGGGGTGCGCGAAGGGAACTCTGCCCCCAGGAGTTGGCTCCTAGGGTGAGAGGTTCCTTATGCCCCCCTACATCAGGTGTGGGGTATCTGTGGTCCTTGAGATGTTGCTGAACTACAATTTCCATCATCTCTGGCCATTGGTGAGAGGTTCCTTATCTGGACCTCCTGTGTTTTTAATAGGAACTGGACTTGCAGAACAGAAGGAGGCATTTGGTGGTTTATCAAATGTTTGCCCAAACCTCTTTCCTGGGTTACTTCTGTGCACAACATGCATAAATGTAAGAAACATTCATAACAAATATAAGTCTTAACATGCGGAATGCTGCTGAAAATGGCAGTTGGTGTCAAATAGGACTTTAGCAAGTGGGGCTTGCTAAAAAACGACCTTCCAAGACATTTGTAGTGGCCAGGTGGGCCAAATCTCCCATGGGCCGGAGATTCCCCTATGCTGCCATAGCTCACAACCAGTGACATCCTACCCTATTGTGACTGAATGTGCAGGCAAGTTAGGTAGTACTTCAGGTGGAATCCCCATGCCTTCCAACAACCACATTGTGGGCATATGTTCAGCAGGTGCCATTTTTCCTGGCATGGAGATGCAGGGATGGGGCCACTGCACCAAATGAATTTCTGTACGCCATGTAGATATTAAAGTTACAGGAAGATTGCAATCGAAAGGTAGCAAGTTTGGGAGTATTTCATTTCTAAAATAAAACATGGATACCTCTCCTCCTAAATCCCAGATGTATGGAAGCTGAGTGCAGTTATTTAGTAACATAAGGAAAATGTTCCCTGCCCATGTTCTACATTATTATTATTTATTACATTTGGATACCACCCTTTAGCTGTAGATATCCGAGAAGTTCCCAACACAAAACTACAATATAAAACCCCCCACAAAATACATAATAAAAACAGAAACAACCCAATTATCACCTCTTCCACAACACATCCAAAAGGGCATTGGATGACAATCAGCCCAAGGCCTGGTTGAAGGTGAACATTTTTGCCTGGTGCCTAAAGGCAATGTAAGAGAGAGCAGTCCACAACTGGGGAGCCACTGCAGAAAAGGCCAATTCTTGTTTTGCCTCGTCATCATTACTCCCCGAGGCCAGGAACTGGAACTGATAATAGTTTCTAGCTAGGGTTGCCATATGTCCTCTTTTTCCAGGACACATTCTCTTTTTCATGATGAGAGTCATAGAGATCCATAGTTAAAAGTCTAAGTCAGCAAACGTGTCTTCTTTTTTGCTCTTCAGAATATGGCAACCCTATCTAGCTCAAGAGAGCATAATGAAGGAATGTTATGCAAAGTTTCATTTTTATCCATGAAAGTTTAAGGCATGTAAGACTGCTCGGGACTGAGGCCTCTTTTTTCTTCCAAACTGAAGTTTATTTTCTAACAAAAGCCATGATTTTATATTTCCATACACATCTATAATCACAAGACTTATAGCTAAATTAAATCATATCTCTCCCTAAATAAAGACGTTGAAGTAAAGACATGATGGTACAGCATGCACTCAATCTCACTGAGGTCAACATTAGGCACATAGATAATAACACATTTGCTTAGTGAAAACTAGCTTACCAGAGGCTCACTTATAATTTGTAGAGTTGCTACTGTTAAGAATTGCATGAGAGGCAGAAATAAACAGATGTATCTTTTTCCATCCATATATCCATGCCAGGAAGGACTTTATGTTTTGATTTCTGCCTGCCTATAGTAACTTAATGGGACGCGGGTGGCGCTGTGGGTTAAACCACAGAGCCTAGGACTTGCCGATCAGACGTTTGGCAGTTTGAATCCCCGCGACCGGGTGAGCTCCCGTTGCTCAGTCCCTGCTCCTGCCAACCTAGCAGTTCGAAAGCACGTCAAAGTGCAAGTAGATAAATAGGTACCGCTCCGGCGGGAAGGTAAATGGCGTTTCCGTGTGCTGCTCTGGTTCACCAGAAGCGGCTTAGTCATGCTGGCCACATGACCCGGAAGCTGTATGCCGGCTCCCTCTGCCAATAAAGCAAGATGAGCGCCGCAACCCCAGAGTCGGTCACGACTGGACCTAATGGTTACCTTTACCTTTATAGTAACTTAAGATAAGGAAAACTCTTTTCCATAAAAAGACAGTAGTTCTAAATACCTCAAGGACCACCTCTCACAATGTGAACAGACCCAGACCCTGCGCTCCTTATCTGAGGCCCTTCTTTGTGTGCCTTCTCCACAAGAGGTGTGCAGGGTGGCAACACAAGACCAGTGCTTTTGTGCGGTGACTTCTCATTTGTGGAATGCTGTCCCCAGGGAGGCATGCCTGGCACCATCATTATATATCTTTAGATACTAGGCCTTTGGCTTTTAACTATCTGTGGCTTTTAAAAGTGATTGGGATGTGTTTAATGCTTTTATCTTTTCCCTTGGTTTTAATATATCTATGTGAGATTTATTGTATGTTTGGTTGTAAATTGTTTTGGGTTGCCCTAGGCAAGATAAAGCAACTGATTAAATAAATAAATAAAGAAATAAGAATGAATGAATGAATAAAGGCAACTTCACATAAAGCAGAAAATAGCAACATACATAATCATATTTACTTGCCATTTACTTTTTTACCTGCAAACTCTATATTGATTAAATAATAAATATGCACAGGTAGAGTTGTGTGATACAGTTTGTTTATGAGACTATTACGGTAAGTTAATTCCATCAGACTATTGTAATGATCAAATTGTTTGTTTTGACTGCTTGATGACCAAGTTTGCTTTTTGTGGTGTGGTTTAGCATAAATGTTAAAGTGCATCATAACAACAGGCTTCAAAGCTCTGTGTTGCTAAGTACTTTTTTTTTTTTTTTTTTTTTCTCCCACATCGTGCAAGTCTTTAAGGTTCCACTGTGCCCTTCGTTGTTTTTGCTAAAACGGACTGACATGGCTATGCTTCTGGAAAATGTGCAGGTTTGATTACTGTAAACCAAAGTGTGACAGCTACAAGTTTCATGAATTCCCAACAAGCTGCTGCTCTAAAGTAAAAAAATAAGGATTCATCTGAGACAGTAAGTTGCAGACGTACAAAAATGTTGGCAAGCTAGGAAACTGCAAATCCTGCTCCACAGCAAGGCATTCCTTAAATGTGTGACAAGGTAAAAGGAGTGAAATGATGAATCTGCACATCTCGCATGCAGTATTCACCAAAAGAGATTTCATTGTTCCCAAATGCACGTTAAAATCAAAGATAACTCTGGACTGCTTACCATTGTTATTTTCATGATGACTCCATTTTAAGTTGTAGTAATTCTTCCTTGTGAAAGATATAATGCTGATCTTGAACTCACATTCTAATCAGTGTTACAAGAACCCAAAGAATGTACAGTCTTCAACACTGAAAAGTTTCTACAACTGTCAAAGCCACTACTTGTGGAGGGTGTGTGTGTTTGTGTGATTACATTATAATGCATAATACTGTACATATTATTACACTTATTCAGTTACCATAGTCACTTGAGTCTAATGCGCCATTGAATCTAATGCACATCTCAATTTTCATAACTTTGAAACAAAACAAAAAAATTATTTGCTGGTGAACGTAAATGCACCATTGAATCTAATACCCACCTTAATTTTTGCAATGTAATTTGGCCAAAAAAAGCGAGCATTAGAGTCGAGTAAATACGGTATTAATGATATACTTTTGCTCCTATTTAAGGACTTCTTTAAAACAATTCAATGTCATATTTACTCTTACTGTTATTCAGACAGCAACTGTATACCAAGAGATTAGTCATCATCTTTCAGTGGTCTCTGAATCCGTTGCATACATTTAATCATAATCGTAAGAGTTAGTAGGTAGAGCAGAATAGGGTTCATATGGTTTTTATTAAGTGATCATAAGAACACCATAGTCACTGTCAAAATAGCATCTTTACCATGCGGTCACTGGCTATACCAGAAAGGTCCTGGATTGCAATTTATTGATAGGGAATTAAGGATTATGGATCTCTTGTGGAAAAACAAATAAATGGGATTTCAGTGTATCAGGAGAAAGCTGCTAGAATCACACAGAGAGCTGCCCTGTGTGGTGAGCAAGTGACCTGCCAAATGGCAGGTTTTCAGTGAGGTATCCTCTGGTCCTGTACTGAGTCTCTCCACTCAGGCTAGCCATTGGATACTTCTGGACAGGAGGGAAAATTGGATTCCTGCTTGAGGAATGAAGTCTTTCCTCAGTGGGATGTTATTGTATCCTTAGCCCTGTCTCCCAGTTTGTCCTTTGCTTCTGCACTGCACTGTCTTTTAGTTCTTGCTAACTCTTATTTCTCTTTACTCCTAGCTTCTGGCATGTCCCACAACTCTTAGTTCCTAGCTCACTTCAGATGGTTGCCCGTACTAACAGATTCCTCTATTCAGTAGTTAAGTGGGTGAAGAAAGGGTAGTGTAAATGAATCTGTACGTACTCAAAGGTAGAATCCATTTATACAGCCACAAGCATCCTGTTTAATGTTAGACACCACTGTAAAAACTATGGGAGTCTCCTGCGTGCACAGCTCAGCTTGCGGTGTTTTTCTTTCTGTGCACAGTTATGTGAATTGTCCCTTATGAATGTTTGCATGAAAATATTTATTATATACAGAGTGGCACAAAAGTAGGTATACTGCTTTAGAATCCAATTTCTTTGTTCTTGACTCAAGTTCTCATCATTCGCAATATCAGTAAAGAAAAATAATCCATTGATTGACTGAATGTATAGCTACTTTTGGGTCACCCTTTATTATATCACATACTTACACAGTCTGCCATCCAGAACTGACCAGATATATAACTTCAGCTAGAAAGCAGCAGACCATTCACAGGGCTCTGACTGCTATCAGTTTTTTTGTTTTTTTAAAATTTCTCAAGAACTGCTGACTAGACTTTCATTGACTAGACTCAATGACTGTGCAACATAACACAACAGCCATTCTCAGAGATGATTGTCAGCATGTCTGGTTCCCTCTCCTACTCCTGCTACTACCATCTCTGACTTATTCTCATGACTGAAGTCATCTGTGAAGCTGATGTCAGAAGCCACAATGAGTTTTGTTTAAGAAAAGTCTATCAGTGATTAGTAAGATTCGCAGGAGAAAACTCTCAAAACAATAAATTCTTCCTCTCATACACACCACTGTCTGTATAACGGACTCCAAAACCAACAATGGTCTGTGGGTAAGGAAAATAATGGAATGGAATGGAAACAAATGATCACTAAATGAGCCCTGATTTTCACCACCCACTGCATAGTAGAGATTCAGGCATGTTTTTGTTTTTTTTACTCTTTAAACAGTTTTTGTATTTCACAATACAAAGGGCTATTTTCCATTTCACACTTAAAATAGCAAATGTTGGGTAAAAAAAACCCAAGACTCTGTGGACTTAGGCAAAATAGTACTTTTAGGAACATCTTCTGGAGAAAGGTAGATCTGAATGGTGCAAGGAACAGACTGGGAGGCAAGTTTAGGGGAGCAGCAAATTTTTCCTTTTCCCTTTGTACAAGCCACCCAGGGAAGTTAGAAGTAGCTGCTGTCTGGATTTCCTGCACAAAGTGATATTGCCGCCAAACTAGATATGATGATTGTTACATAGTTTGCTCATACACTGTTGAGGTTTCTTGTTTCTTGTTTGTTTGTTGGGGTGGGGAGAAGCTGGATCAGGACCGTAGCATGTAGAGGAGAGAGCTTTAACACTTCCCCCCTCCATATATCCTGATTGAACTCTCTCACTCTGTGCCCCCTGACTGTCCACAAAGTTCCCATTCCAGAGCCTTCTGTAGCACAACCCCACCACCTTGGTTGTGGTATCTCATGAGAATGGCAGATCAGGTACACACTACTGCAAAGAGGAAAGAAGGGAGCATCATATTGAGGTTGGGGGGTGGGAGAGGAAGTTGATTAAGCAGCAAAATATCCAGGATTGGCGCTGATAGACTTTCAAATAGCAGCATCTTAACCAGACAGCCATGCAAGAGCAGCTAATAGCTCTGTCTCAAAACCTCATTATTCTGTTGCATTACTTAAATGGATGACAAATCTCCAAGTGACTCCTTTTACAGTATTATCGTCTGAAATATTAATAATGTCAAAGCTGTGTGTGCTACTTGACAGTACCAAGCACAATCCAATTAGAAGATACAAATATTTCCCAGCATTAGCCTCATTTCCAAATGGCTTAGAAATTGTCCATAACTACTCAGTATTAGGAGAGAGCAAAAAAGAAAAGGAGGGGTGTGCCATTAAGGATGGGTCAGTAAGTAGAAATGCTCATGTTCAGTGTTAGAAAGAAAAGGGTGGAATACTTTAATAGTACTGAGGTGGAGCAGGAGGGACCATGGCTGGAATGAGGAATTATAAAACAGTTGCCTAACAAACATAATGTAACTGTGTGTACTATATATTTCAGAATAAGAATCCTGGAAATGGAGAACTGATCAGGGCAGGATGCAGCCAAATATGATTAATTTTAAAATTAACAGCCAAAGTCTTGACAACCTGGAAAAGAAGTGAAATTGTCCCAAATGCAAAATGACTACATTTATTCCAGAGTCAACACTAAAAAAGGGATAACTACACATAAGGCTTTCCCCATAAAATATGTTGTTGTTGTTGTTGTTGTTGTTGTTGTTGTTGTTGTTGTTGTTGTTGTTGTTGTTATACCCACCCAGTCTGGGCGGTTTACAGCATATATGAAAGCAGTGCTTTTTCCTCCTAAAAAAATGTTTAGGGGTACTCTCATTTTGACTCAAGAAAATCACGAGGAAAGTAAATGAAGCCGCCATCGGAGGTAACAATGAAACTGACCAAGCACCGTGCTAGTTTCCAACTCCTACTTCACACATTAAATGCTCGCTTCCGTCTGAGACTCAGGAAAAACCATGACAGGAAATGAGGCCACTATCGGGGGTAGCGACGGAACTGATGATTCACCATGCTAGAGAATAAACTTTAAAAAATATATTTTTTAGTTTCTTCTCCTGTTAGATTCACAAAATGGTTAGGGGTATGCATACCCCTGTGTCCTCCCAGAAAAAAAGCACTGTATGAAAGCATAGTAAAACATCAAATATTAAAAACTTCCTGATACAGGGCTGCCTTCAGATGTCTTCTTTATGTAGTTATCTCCTTGACATCTGAAGGGAGGGAGTTCCACAGGGAGGGTGCCACAACCGAGAAGGCCAAACAGAAGAATTCAGCTGCCTTCTGTACTTTTGTTGTCATGTGCTGCAACCTTTAATGCATACCCTCCAACATTTCTCTGATGAAAATAGAGACATCTTATCGAAATGCAGGACATTCTTTGATCAAATCAGAAACTGGGATGGCGTCAGTAAATCCAGGACTGTCTCTGGAAAATAGGGACACTTGGAGGGTCTGTTACTGATGACAAGTGAGCATGTTTGGGATTTTCCAAATCCTTCCAGAAAAAGCCATAGTCACATTTAAATTTCTAGTTTAGTTTCTGAGACATAACATACAATACTTTGAACTCCTGCCCTATAATGTCATATTCTTCATTCAGCAACCCAATTTTTTTTCATGTCAGATTGCTTTACAGAAAAGTAAACAAATTTTTAAAATGCTTACTTTAATGGAAATGACAGAAATACTATTTCGGCATCAGACACTTGGAAATGCTAAGAAGCTCCCAAGTGCTTTGCCAAGCAATTTGTATGAACAACTATGAATGAAGAAGAATTGTCCAGCCTTCTTCAAAATATCCTTTAAGCAAATCCCTTTTCACAGGCAGATTAGTTAATGAACTGAGACATAACCACTCCACATGGTATGGTGTTCTATAATTTTTTGACTCCTAGAATTCATTGTGCATTTTCTTTGTTGCTTGTTGTGGGTCTGCTAGCTAGGTTTTGTGAAAATTGAGAATAATTTTTAACTAAAATGTCTTTATGAACATGTCATGGGGGAAAAACACTTGATTTTCACAATTTTTAGTATATGTAATTGTGGGAAACATTTCTTACATTTTGCTATTATGCAAATGACAGAAACCAAGTTACTAATAGCAAATTCCTGTTGGTTTACTACTCTGTCTGTATGTCCCCTACCAAGGCAAGACGGAATGCCACAACATATTTTCTGGTGTTTTGTCTAATTTCAGCGTCTCCCAAAAATGATTCGTAGATGATTCATCAAAACATGTGTTATCAAACACCTATTTATTTTTAGTAGACCTCTTTTTCCAAACTCTCTACAGTAAGCCAAACTGTGTGATAAAAACTGAATGGAGATCAGGAGTAAAGTGAAACACTGCAATTATCAGCTTCCTCTTTACGTGCAATCTGGCTTTCCTAACAACTGGAAACCTTGATGTTATCAGGAAATTAGGGCCCAGTTTTCCAGAGTGTGTAATTTTTTAAAAGGTCTTTTCTATACAGTGGTACCTTGGGTTACATACGCTTCAGGTTACATATGCTTCAGGTTACAGACTCCGCTAACCCAGAAATATTACCTCAGGTTAAGAACTTTGCTTCAGGATGAGAACAGAAATTGTGCTCTGGCGGTGTGGCGGCAGCAGGAGGCCTCATTAGCTAAAGTGGTACCTCAGGTTAAGAACAGTTTCAGGTTAAGAACGGACCTCCGGAACAAATTAAGTACTTAACCTGAGGTACCACTGTAAAGGGATTAGTAGAAGGCAGCCTTGGGCATCAGTTAGCAGTACAGAGTCTCAAGCAGAGATGTGCTCTCCCAAGCCCACATGTTCCCAGCATGTTCCCACTCCTGTCTCAGTGACGTCTACTCTATCTCCACAGAATAGAAGATGGCAGGATACCCAAGGGTGTAATCTACGGGGAGCCAGCTTCAGGCACCAGGCCCATTGGCAGACCAACTCTGCATTGCAAAGATGTCTGCAAGCGTGACATGAAATCTGGCAACATTAACCCCACCATGTGGGAGTCCCTTGCAGTCAACTGCAGCACTTGCAGACAAACAATCAGGTTGTGTATCCACAGCAGTGACTAGAGGAGGAATGACCGCTGGGAAGAGTGCAGAGAGAAGAAATGCCATGGTGCATCTGCAACAGCACAACTGGGTGCCTTTATCTGCCCCAGCTGCAACAAAACACGTCTCTCCCTCATCAGTCTCTACAGCCACAGCAGGCGCTGTAACTCTCCAATGGTTTGACTTCACCCCTGAAGGTGCATTCTCCAACAGTTTAAGACAGGTGGAGAACCTCAGACCCAAATGTGGCCCTCCAGGATTCTCTCTCTGGCCCATGGAACTCTCCCCAGACCACACCCCTCACTGCCCTTCCTTTGCACCACAAGCGTTTTTGGCTGGCTGCAATGTGCCCTTGAACTTTGGCAAACTCTTGTTTGTCTAGATGGGAGACAGCAGTATATATTAGTGTGTGCAGACTAGCCTGCACAAAGGTAAAATTTACATCACTCTCAAAAGGTGGCCCAGAAGGGAATCTGGTCCTCATGCTGAAAAAGGTTCTTCACTGATGCTTTAAATTTTTAACAAAAAACCACTGATTCCTCTTCAAGCAGCAGCAATAAGCAACCCACTGATGCCCAGTAGGAATGCCCAGGGCCATTGTAAGGTGAGGTGGGGGGGGGGGATAACTGCTTCGTGTCCACTGATGCATTTTTAACTTTGCAAAGAATGCACATTCAGCTTGTCTTAACATAACTGAGTTGTGTTAAGTGATTCTGACTTTGCATTCTTGCTTAAGAACTTGAAAAGTGTTTTGCATTATCAGTTTATCTCCAACTATGCCAGCATTTTTTGCACGCACACCCCAGCAGAGGGAAGGTGCCACGATCTACCTCCTACCCACTACCTTTAACCTAGTGCTGTCAACTCTGACTCACAAAGGCCTTTCTCAGCCCTGCTGTTTGAAATCCTCTAATGGGAGATGCCAGAGTTTGGACTTTAGGTTTTTCTGCATGCAAAGCACTTGCTCTACCACTGAACTATAGTCCATCCTCAGTAGCGTAGATCTCAGCTGATATTTCAATTCAAAAGTGCTTATACGGTGCAGTGATTCTTAAAAAAAATATTAGTAGCATCCCTCCCTCAGATGTGGGTCACCTCAGTCGAAACCAAATAGAGCACTGTGGTATAATAAATCTAGTTTTTATTCTTGCTCTATTTTACATTGGGCATGAGAGTTATTTATAGACACCGAGGGAAAACTTCCCCCATCCCTGAGTCTTTATGTTTCTGGATTGTCTCATGTGGGTCAAATGATTTAGGTGCTTGGAGAATAAAATATTTTGGTGATTACACACAAACAGCTGCTTTCAGGGCCATGACCACAACATTCCTCTTAATGTTTGTCTTTAAGTCTGTTACTTTATCTTTGTTCCCAAAGAAGAAGAAGAAAGCTAACATCAGGTAAACAGTGCTGCTCAGTATTTGTTTTCCAAACACTTTTGCTTAGCACTTCATACCATTTTAAGTGATGAAGTTCATTTGTGTCCCAAGAAGTTTAGGATGGTGCATGTGGTTCTCCCCCGAGAAATGGGTTAGATTGAGAGTTCAGGACTGTCCCAGAGTTACTTAGTAAGCTTCATGCCTGATCAGGGATTTGAACTTCGGTCTTCACAGCCCTAGGCCATTGCTGTATCTTAGGCTTCTCCAACCTGGGCCTTTCAGCTGTTTTGGACCAGAACTTCCATCAATCCCAGCCAGCATAGCTGGAGTGCACTACAGTGGTACCTCGGGTTAAGAACTTAATTTGTTCTGGAGGTCCGTTCTTAACCTGAAACTGTTCTTAACCTGAGGTACCACTTTAGCTAATGGGGCCTCCCACTGCCGCCACACCACCACCGCACAATTTCTGTTCTCATCCTGAAGCAAAGTTCTTAACCCGAGGTACTATTTCTGGGTTAGCGGAGTCTGTAACCTGAAGCATCTGTAATCTGAAGCGTCTGTAACATGAGGTACCACTGTAGTTAGAAAAAACTGCTCTGACTGCTACACCATGATTTTTGTCTCATCCTTTCACAATTATCTAGAAAATATGAACTCCTTGGAGGAAGGCAGATAACACAAATGAAATAAGGAATAATACCAAGGAAATAACTGTCTGCCCGCACACACATACATACTCCTTATTCATCCCAAACCAACCATCTGAAAGTCAAGTCCTTAGTAGGAAATTCCTCTTTTCTTAGCTACCACCACATCAGTGGGAAATGATATTAAAATGGTTTTCTGGTGGATCTGGAGACAGACCCTTTCGTAATTGTACACAGAAGACAAGTAATGAGGGAATAACCCGATTGGCATAGCTGATATATAGCTAGCACCATAGATCATCTATTGAAAATGCAATAAAGGGAAATTACAATGGGAAGGACACTGTAATTATATATTTCCTCTTCTAAGAAAGTAGGCCTGGCAGAAGGGCAGCCCTCGGCATTTTGCACAGTTAGGAATAATGTTAACAATAACTCAGAATTGTTAAGGCTGAAAGTGAGCAGAGTTTTTCTTTACATTGCTATGTCTCCTGTACTACTTCTCATGTCCACCTTTCAATGGTTGTCCCACATAGCCAAAACAGGATGTGCTGAACTGTTGTGTCTTCATGTTGCATCTTCAAAGCAAGATACCTCCATTGGTACATTGGGAAAGTGCTTTGAATCCTGATCCTATGCTCTGCACCAATGGGATTCACCCTAGAAAGAGCTTTATGAAGCGACCACAGTCTCCAGAATCTGTTTGGCCTTTTGTAAAGAGTCTGCCAGCGGTTAATCTGATGCACGACTCATTTCTCCCAGCAATGGCAGTAAGTCTGTCGTGGTCCACCCAAGCAAATATATTTATTTTGTCACTTAAAGGCTTAACTTGGCAAAGAATTCAAGGGCATTTCAGTGTCTTGATCCCAGCTGGTCATGGATTGCCAGGTTAAAGCAATGAGCTTTAATCTTAGGTTAGCATATGCTTCTTCAGAGCCAATATTACATTCCTAAGAAATTATAGTTATTTTTATTATTGTACTGAATATAAATAGCTTGTTGCATTTGCATTCATTTCATGCTTGAGGAAAGCAATACCACGCAGTGACTGCATGAATGATCAGGGGGCTGTACCACCACCATGGAGGCCCCCGTTTCACCCATTTTAAGTACAGCAGAGGAGACGCTCCTGCCAGCAGTGTAATCTCCAATGGTTGCCACCACACAAGGGTGCATATAAGCCTATTAGGAACTTCAAGAAGTCAACTAGTAAAAAAACAAACCCCAGCAAACAGAATTAAAATGTCTTCCCAGAGGTCTATTAGAAGACTTCCTTGTTTGCTTTGCAAGTTCTCACTACAAATTGTGTAGCACCACTAACATAGTGCTAGTGCTATGACCTTCTAACATAGCTAGGTTATGACCTTCAGTGGCCAGACTGGGATTTAGGTTTACGACTGGCATTTCTGAAGACCTGCCTCCTCCTATATGAAATTGCTTATCCACTGAAGTCATCGGTGCAAGCCCTGCTCCAAGTCCTCCCATTTCAGAAGCAAAGTACGTGTTGAAGGACCCTTGCATTTGCAGTCTTTGGAACACCCACCGCAGAAAAACTGAGTCAGCGCCATCTTTTACACATCAAGGCATTTCCTGATGGCTGCTCACTGTTAGTTGCTCTGCTTCTTCTCAGACTTAGTTTTTGATGCGTTTGGGCATATGGTTGGGTTTTTGTTTCCATATTTCCATGTATTAGCTGATTTCTAAAAATAATCGTCTGACCTTAAATAAGCCATCTTGGGCACTAAAAGATGGGAAGGCAAATATGAATTTTTGAAATAATAAATACTTGTGATTATGTTTATATCATGCCTTTCTTCCATGGAACTTAAGATGACATGCACAAGATTCCCAGCTGGTCTCCTGTCTGCTCAGTGACCCAGACCTTCAGCAAGGCTGCTACAGGATGTGTCTTCAGGTCATGCTACACCTGCGGTAATGTGTCAGGAGCATATGGATCTGCCTTCTGCCAGATCCATCTCGCTCAGTATTTGTCCATTTGGTCAAATGGATAGCTCAGTTGGTTAGAGCGTGGTGCTGATAACACCAAGACTGCAGGTTCCATCCATGTAAGGGAAAGCTGTATATTCCTGCATTGCAGAGGTTTGGACTAGATGATTCTCAGGGTCCCTTCCAACTCCATGGTTCCATAATTCTATGATTTAGCTCAGTATAGGCAGGAGCTCTTCAGCTCATAAATATTTCTTATAACCATGGAGATGCTAGGAACTGAACCATGTGTTCTACTGATGATCAGTTATGAGGCCAGAGTACCTCCACCCTGACCCTTCACCAGGAGAAATGTGTTGTGTATGAAATAGCACAGTCCACCTCAGTAAGACAAGGGATCTTATCCACACAATTTCCAAGTTGTTGGTTTTCCCCCCAATACAAGTTTCATGATCTGCTTCCCTTCCAACCCAAAATTTGTATTCACCTCTCTCCTCAAATTAGCAACTGCTTGTCCCATGCAAAGCCCTGGAGTAGAAACTGTCTGTTATGCTCAGAAAGTGACTCTGTCTTACATTAAGGAAAAATATTAAGCGTAAAATAAGTAAATATTTTATTTAGGCTAGCATTAAAACTGGAGGGTTTTTACAGGGTACAATGAGGCTTTAAATACCAGGATGCAAACCATTTATTTCCATCGAAGGCATGAAAAATAAAGCTGATCCCACTTTCATTGTTTGACAGTTTGTTTCTAAAAGCAAATTTCTAAGTATCTCAGCCTCTGGGATGGAGGAGAGTCGTATGTTCAGCATTTGGAGTTTATTTTTTAATGCTTTGCACTTGAAAGAAGAGACATGCAAAAGAAAGCCTACAGAGAGACATACTTTTGGCCATCAAATGAACCTAGATATTGGCAGAAGTTTGTTTTGAGAAACAACGGCTGCTCGACAAAGTAGGAACAGATGAAAATATGTTTAAGTTCTTTATATTCTAAAACAGAACATGTTGCATGTCAGGAAAAACAGATGTTTTAAATGCTGTGAACTGAATCTCAGATTTTTATTTTTTATTTTAAGCCAAAACCTTTCCTACTGCTTTTGTTTCAGGTGCTGGAGAGATTCATCAACCCCCCTTTTCCTAAACTGCTACTTATCCAAATTGACAACATTTCCACCACTTACCTTTGGACAATTCTTTATTCCACATATCTGCTTTGCCACATGTCACCAGGAACAGGAAAACATGGCCAAGAACTGACAATGTGAGGCACAGATTTATTTATTTTTTAAGGAGGAGGAGAGGGTGAATAAAAGTAGAATCATTATTGTTTAAAGCCATCCGCATAAAGCAGCAGGAGAATTAGCATGAATTAACAAGTTCTCCTAGGATATAGTGTATAGTTAGTAGGAGTTGCCAACCTTTGTTGGCACATTTGGAATTTTGGAAAAGTGCCGTGGGTACCAATAACATGGATGCTGTGGGGTGTGTGGCATAATACAAAACGATGGCTGTGGGAGAGTAACATTAACACACAATGGCTGCCACATCCAAGAGAGCGGAAAAAGAGGCAGGACCACAGAATGATGGGAGCATGCCACCCTCAGCCCCTTCCCCACCAATGGGAAAAGTCTCCTACATCATCTACCACCACACTCTCCTAAAGAAGCTCTTTGTCCTTCTCCTCTGTTCATAATGGAAAGAGGGTAGGTGCCCAGGCCTGGCATCCAATGAAACCTGGTCTTGTTAAGGGGTGTGTTCAATATGGGAGAGGCCAAGACAGTGGAAACAGGAAGACCAATCTGTTTCTTGTGCATTGTGGATTTTTGAGTGGATATTTACTGAGACCTTTTGCAGGTGCCATAGGAGGTAATGTTGTGCATGGGTGCTGCATTGGCAGTCCCTGGAAGGTACTGTAAGGCTGGGAAATCTCATGACTGGAGATCAAATGTGGCCCTCCAGGTCTCTCTGTCAAGCCTTTGGGATTCTTCCCACACCAGACTTCCTACCTCATCTACCCTGTAATACCCTCCTTACTGCCCCTGCAATACACTCCTCAGTACTTTTGTCTGGATGAAATGTGTCCCTGAATAATGCCACTTTCTTGTCTGGATGGAGGGTGGAAATGTGAGTGTAGAAACCACTGACATCTGTATAGATTGTAACCTACTGCACAGAGACCACATCTGTTGTCTTGCCCACTTTTTGCCTCTGGCCTCACCCACTGCTCCAAAGCTTGCCCATGAGGCAACGCTGCCTTTAAGCTGAGATGTTTTCTTCATTCCTGGAGCAGAGATAGATCAAGTAGTGGGCTATCATTGCAGCTTCATGGACTCCTTCGGGGAAGAGGTGTCCAAAGAGGGAAGAGGATACCTTAGAGAAGATTGCTGGGTTTATTGTCTTAGATCAGACATAGGCAAACTCTGGCCCTCCAGATGTTTGGGACTACAATTCCTATCATCCCTGACCACTGGTCCTGTTAGTTAGGGATGATGGGAATTGTAGTCCCAAATATCTGGAGGGCTAATTTTGCCTATGCCTGACTTATGGGGACTTGGAGGGCAGTGTGGGACCTGGCACCTCTGAGATAATATGTTCTCAGCACACTGGTACCTCGGGTTACAGACGCTTCAGGTTACAGACTCTGCTAACCCAGAAATAATACCTCGGGTTAAGAACTTTGCCTATGCCTGTCTTAGATATATTTAAATGAATCATTTTCATGGAAACACTACTACTGTGTTTCAGTTCATAACTCGTGGAGTATTTTTTGTGGGCGGGAATAAAGTTATAATCTCACCTCTGGGATGAATTTACCCCAAATTAAAAATGGAGAGGAAGAAATCCATAAAAGAAATGCACATTTGTGGAGAGTATTCAGTGGCTCCTCCTGATTATACGAGCCAAAGAAAGCTGTCTGCCTTCATCAATCAAGCAAGACACTGAAGCTCTGGGATTTAGCAAGAGGAGCTGTGGAGATGAAATGAATGAGCTCAAAGTCTTTGGGCATTTGAAGAAGCTGTTCGGGAACTGGGCCAATGTAAGGCACAAAAGGCTCCAGGCAGAGTGAGAGATGCAACATGGCAAAAATGGGAACACTCCACAGATGCTACATTCACAGCCAGTAGTGACTTACTCAGAGTAATGCTCCTACTCAGTACATTTAAGGCTAGCATTCATGTCTATCCTGCATTCATTTACTTTTGGCCTCCTCCTTTGCAATGGTCACCAAACAGCACTAAGGGGATGGGATTGTAAAGAAAAACCCAGTCTGCAGAAATAACCAAATTGGGGACAAAAAACAACCCTTAAGCTAGCTACTAATAGCAAATATTTTTTCCTTAGGGATTGCTACAATAGGTTGCTGTGCTGCTAAAATCCATAGAGTATGCCTGTCACTCTAAGCATCCACTTGGCGAGTTCAGTTTGAGGTTGTGCGTAGCAAAGGCAAAGTTCTTCAGGGAAGTTGTTCTGGGTTTGAAATATGTTGGCGCAAACAGAAAAGCCACTGGGATGGAACATTATCAACATGATTAGTGTGGAGTTCTTCTCTTGCCCCTCCAAAATCATGAATATTGTTCTTGACAAAGCCAGATTGGGGCTATGTGTAGACATAACCAGAGCCTGGAAGCTTTGTTCATTTTTACATTCCCATTGCCAGTGGCTTGGCACTGGAGCTACAGCTAGAAGGTTCTGTTCTGCTAAGCAGGACAAGGCAGAAGCCTAAGATCCTAGTCTTTAGACCAGGCCTGGCCAATCTGGAGGCTTCAGAATGCCTACCAATATCAGAGGCTCATGTTAGTAGTACCTTAGGTTAAGAACTTTGCTTCAGGATGAGAACAGAAATCATGTGACGGCGGCGTGGCAGCAGCAGCTAAAGTGGTGCTTCAGGTTAAGAACAGTTTCAGGTTAAGAACGGACCTCCAGAATGAATTAAGTTCTTAACCCGAGGTACTATTCCTGGGTTAGCGGAGTCTGTAACCTGAAGCGCATGTAACCTGAGGTGTATGTAACCCGAGGTACCACTGTAATGGAACACTCAATTACTTATAAGTGTCCCTTTCTAATATACAAAGGAATTCATACTATTTAACCAGCACAGGCTGAGGGTTTTGCAATATAAATATTTGGCAAAGACTGTCATTCCTTTGGGCTTTAATCAAGTATCCTGGAAGCTGCAGATTGCCTTCACTGATTTTCTCTCTTTCTCCAAAGTGATATATGAATCAGCACATCCATGTAGCCTAGGCTTATCTAAAAGAACTCTTGGAAATTCTTGGAAGAGAGTGACAGCACTGGTCTTTGAACTTTCTCTTGGAAATATATATACAAAGTGGAAGTGGCTTTGCTGACCTCTTACGAATAATGTTTATGGGAGAGTCAGTCAGTGTAATTACAGTAGGATTTTCTTTAATTGTAACTGTGTCTATTTGTTTTAGGGGCACATAAAAGTAGTTTTACATTGTGCATAATAAATATGCATGCATTAGTTTCCAAGTTAAATTCTACCTCCAATTAAAAGAAACTAAAGAGGAAGGGATGGGAGTGATCTTTGTTTGTCAAAACAGCTCCTTCAGAGCTAGATGGACCAAAAGAGTACTATGTAAATCAATAAAGTAAATTTCAAAGTCATCATTGCATTATGGAGCAACATAAACTACTAATTGTGAATCTTTCAAACTATCAAGAAACTCACAAGAACCAGAGTATTTACTATTTGGTTTACAGCACAAGCAAAACAGAGTTTTTAAAAGATGCTACAGAAGCACGATTATAGGCTGTAAGCAACTAGCCTTTTCTTCCATCAATATTATCCAAAGCAACCATTTCCAGAGGAGGCCAGCATATTAGTCTCTTGCAGTTGCGTGATACTTTAAGAACTAACTTATTAATTATGACAAAAGCTTTTGCTTCATCAAATGCACAAATGTTATCCTGAGTCGTAGGTGTGATATATTTAACAGAATTTGTATGCTATTTAATTGGCTGAAACACCCCTTAAAAAAATCTAAAATCTTCATTAAAAATACAGATATAATTTTTAAAACACCATATATGCATAACAATGTGTGTGTATAAATACTATTTGTTTATTTTATTTTAAGTATTTATACACCACTTTTCATCAGAAAAGGTCACAAAGCAATTTACAGAAAAGGCAAAAAATCAAAGGCAATATGCTAACCATCAAAATCCATGGTTAAAATATATAAAACATCATATTCCATAACAGAGATTTCCACTCAATACACTAATACTCAGTATTCACATCTACTAACATGCCTATGCCTTAGCCATTCTGCACCTGCACACAATCACCCACACTCACATATTCCCAACAGTTACAGAAACCCAATAAAGAACTGCAGCCTAAATAAGCTGTACAATAGAAGTGCTATTTGGTCTGGTTTCTTCCTTTAGGGCCTGTGAGCCTATACATACATACATACATTGTTGAGAAGGGAAATCGTAAACAGTAAAGCCAGAAGGAAATTAATGGCAAAAAAGTATGTTTGTTGATACATTTCATTTCAGCTTCACTGTTTACGATTCCCCCACCCAGCCATGTATATAAATACCTAAAACCCAGGACAGCACTTCATGCAATGAAGTGCCCAAAGACTATTTTTTCCAAAATAAGTTACATTTATGCACAGAGTTTTGTTTAAGCAAAGAGATTTTCTATAAAGCATTTTTACAAATATGCTGATAGGTCCTCTTTTCCAGGGACCTAATAATCTAATTGCTAATGTGCTGCAAATTATAACATCCTGTACAAATTTCTTGTATTTCCCATTACAGCAATCTTTGTTTTACATTTCCGTATTATGCCAAGATCGAGGCTACAAGCCACAAATAACTTGCTCTAGAAAAATCTCAGTGTGCTCTTGCAGAGCAAATAGCAGACACAGCGTTTCCACACTATTCCATTACCACAGGCAAAGCCTTCTTTCATATACCTTATGCCTTCTGTATGATTTTTTTATAATTAACCACTCTTTTTCTTGATTTTTAGGTCAAGAACAAGAATTACTGCAACTAGGGCAGAACACACCATTTGACAAAAAGACTAAAATCCTACACATAATCAGTGGAACTTATATATGAATAGATATGCATAGTATTAAGATTATGTTATTGCCTTCATTGTATACTTGGATTTAAAGAGAGGAAAAACTATTTTAAATTAGTACTCTGCAAGTTGAATAGAAAACTAGTTACTACGGGATGGGTAGAACTTCCACCTATGCTAGTTTCAGATGTATATTGATTACAGTGGTACCTCGGGTTAAAAACTTAATTCATTCCAGAGGTCCGTTCTTAACCTGAAACGGTTCTTAAACTGAGGCGTGCTTTCGCTAATGGGGTCTCCTGCTGCTGCTGCGCCACCGCACATGATTTCAGTTCTTATCCTGGGGCAAAGTTCTTAACCTGGAGCAACCACTTCCTGGTTAGCGGAGTTTGTAACCCGAAGCGTCTGTAACCCGAAGCATCTGTAACCCGAGGTACCACTGTACTAGATAACTGTAGCAAGTGTTGGGAACTTCCATTCCACTGACCTTATTAAGACTGCCAGGCCATTGGACCAGGCCATATTTAGCCATCATGACTGATAGCGTTCAGGGCCAGCACTATAATATATAGCCATGTGGCTCAAGCAGCAGGCCAGGAGGGATTGTCAACATCATCATCATCATTTTGATTTATATACTGCCCTTCATCTGAAGATCACAGGGGGAGTTACAACCTAAAAACACACAATACGTAACAAAATAACTGAAAAACAATACTCCACCCCAACACGTTTAAGAGGCCCAACACGTAAAATTAGCCAATGGCCTTGGGGAAGAGGAATGTGTTTGCCTGGCATCTAAAGAGATGTAATGAAGGTGCCAGGTGAGCCTTCCTGGGGAGAGAATTCCACAAATGGGGAGCCATGGCAGAAAGGCCCCATTCATGTGTTACAACCCTCCGGACCTCTTGTGGAAGAGGCACGTGAAGAAGGGCCTCAGATTAACAGTGCTTGCCACGGTCATGGCATCTCAGTCACAATGGCTTGCTTCCTTTCACAGGATCCCTTTCTCAGAGCCCAGCACTGAGGCATAAGGAAGGCCCCAGAAATCCTGGGCGGTAGCAAGTGGCAGGTAAGGAGCGAGACAATGAGATGGCAAGTGGCAGGATGGAGAATAGTGGCACAAGGTCGTTGTGGGCAGAGGAAAAGGGAGAAGTTAGTGTCAGTGCTGTGGCCCTGTAGCCACTAACAGAAATAAAGTATACTCCATGAATTTATCCAATCACTTTTTAAGACCATCCCCAAATCTCATTGTAGTGGGTGTAAACAGTGCCATTCTCACTAGCCATCCCATGAGAAACAATAGGCTGTGTTCCAGCTCCTACCATGTTTTTGGTCAGTTATTCTTATGCTTATAATGCACATAGCTTTTAAGATTGACAAAGGACTAGGGGTGTGGAGCAGACTACAATTTCAACAAATAAGAATACTAAAGTCTCTTGGCTCAAAGGGGTGGGGGTTATTGTTGTGGCTTGCAATCTGTGATTAATGGCTTTCCACAAAATGCCACGGGCATCTCAAAATGCCTTTCCTCCCCAGTTATTGAGGAGACATGAGGAATTCTATGTGGAACGGAAGGTGTTCAGAAACTCAAAGCCTGTGCTGGAATGTGCCTCTGGAAAGAATGTCTGGATCCAAGGGTGGGAGACAGGTTGTCTCTCACAAAATTTGAAGGCCCAGCATGCAATTAACTGAGAAGAATAAGTCCTGTTATTTATGCAAAGAATGAATGATGTATGAGCTGACTCACTAGCCCCTTATACAAAAGCACAGAGAACACATCAGGGCACTGGTCTCTCTCTTTTTTTTTGCTAATGGCTCCCAGGCTGCATTTGAGTTGTAAAGACATAGTAAAAGAGTTAGGTCATCACAGTGCAGCCCAGAGGTAGGAAGGCACTTTGTTTGCCTCATAAAGACTAGCCAGTTTCTCCTGCAACCGCCAAAGCTTGGGGTATTCTGAAGATTAGCTAGGATACTGACAACAAATATTTCCTCCTAGTCTTTAATCCTGCTAATAAAATGCTGTGGCCTTGGAATGACATTGAGTCTGTGAGCCGGGAGGCCTCCTGTTACTTTGGTGCCTAAGAGATATAGCTGAGAGATTGAAGGCACAGGAATGCACATCCCAGCTGGCAACTCTTGACTGCTCATTTTTAAAGGGTTGTAATCTTGTGTCCTGAAACTCTTGGCCAATCTCTTGCCCGGGATTAGGGAGCGTCATTCATGCCAACTGCCATTGTTGGCAAGGGCACAGGCTTTAAAAGGGGATTAGATACACTGATAAGGCTATTGAGTGCCCCTAGTCATATTGGCTCTGTACTACCTCTGGAATTGGAGGCAGTTTGCCACTGAATACCAGTTTTGGGGAATCAGTAGCAAATTATTATTATTATTATTATTATTATTATTATTATTATTATTATTATTACCCTGCCCATCTGGCTGGGTTTCCCCAGCCACTCTGGGTGGCTCCCAACAGAATATTAAAACACGATAAAACATCCAACATTAAAAACTTCCCTAAACAGGGCTGCCTTCAGATGTCTTCTAAAAGCCATGTACAGTTGAACCACCGTTTACATAACCCTCTGGCCTATTCTCTATTTGCTTCCTTCCAGATCTCGCACAGAGAAAGCACACAAAGAAGGGCCTCAAATGAGGATCACAGGGTCCAGGTCAGTTCATATGGTTCGAGGCGGTCCTTGTGGTATTGTGGTCCTGAGTCATTTAAATCTTTATGGATCAAAACCAACATCTTGGAAATAAGTAGGGCTTCATTGCTGAAGGTGCTTATGCCTAACTGTCCCTAAATGACCAGTACTGGAAGATAGCTGAGGATCACAGCTTCTACTATGAAATATTTTATTTTTGTTATGGGAGGCTACCTAAAAATGGTCCTAGCAATTATGCAAAATCTGCCTCCAATAATAGAACTACTAATATCAAAGAAGCAATTATAAATTTGACAGAATGGAGATAAACTGTTCAAGTGAGCATATGTAAACCTGTTAAAGTGAGAATGTACAGCAGGGGTCAGCAAACTTTTTCAGCAGGGGGCTGGTCCAATGTCCCTCAGACATGGTGGGGGGCCGTATGGGGGGGGAATGAATTAATTCCTATGCCCCACAAATAACCCAGAGATGCATTTTAAATAAAAGCACACATTCTACTCATGTAAAAACAATCTGATTCCCGCACCGTCTGTGGGCTGGATTTAGAAGGCGATTGGGCCGCATCCGGCCCCCGGGCCTTAGTTTGCCTACCCATGATGTACAGCAGCATCTGACTTTATAGCTTTGTGTTTTGACAATTTAAATGCTGGAACGGAATTACAACTATCAACATACCTGAGCTAGTCGTCTTGGTTCTTTGCTGATCAATGGGATATTGATGGTTTTCTCGCTTATGGATCAGGAGGCTTTTGTGGTTTGTAAAGAATTACTTCCATTGGATCATAGTTTTATCTTTATATTCTTTTGGAATAATGGGAGAGCTAGAGTAACTTTAGAGAGCCTGGCTATCAGCAGAGGTAATGTAATGAGGAATAGCCATGGCGTTGCCTTTTGGACAACAATTTTGCTACACCTTCCCTGGACAGGGCTGGGGGTGAGGAGCAGAAAGGCATCAGAGTTGGGGCTGTGCAGATGCATGAACATTAAGCAACTAACAGACTCCATCAGGGTGTTGGCACAGACCTAACCTCAATCCCACAACACTGTCCTGCCCCACTGATGTAAACTGTAATGTTACCAGCACTGGGGGAGCTCTGGCCACTTTTCTCTACACCCTAAGCTTAACAAAGAACGCTCCCATGTTATTTCAGGTTCTTTCTAATGGGCAAAGGGACCTCCAGGTTAAAGGCCATCTGGTACTTGTTTAGAGTAGATACGGCTATGTCTGCCTGTTTCATCTGCCCCCACAATACAGCTGTAATCGGTGTGTAATTAGGGAGTCTTTAATCCACAGATTATCAACTCTTCTCCCTGAAGACCCCATCTGTTGTGCGAGAGCTGAAAAAGAAAGCTTTACATCTGTGAACTGGGCTCTGGTTAGAAGTTGTGCTTTCACAAGGTCTTCATCCGCGTGCAAAATGGTTCGCTTTTGTTGTCTGCCACTGGAAAAAGATTTAGGCCACGGAGGATTATTAAAGTTAGGCAGCTGCGTTTATGCTCCTAAACATGTGGCTTGCTTTTTCAGTCATAGAAAATACAGCAGTTCCTGGGGTTTGGGAAGCTCCCCACGCCATTCCCTTAGGAGAACCAGGATTTCTGCGCTTCACAAATCTAAAGCACTTACTGTCACACTATTGTGTGTTCTTCCTCCTTGCATGTTAAGTTGTTCTCACATTGTAATCCATTGCAGCATACGAGACACTTTGTAGCATATTTGCCAGTGTCAGGTCCTGCTTTCAAGCTTCGCATAGACATCTGGTTGGCTGACGTGAGAACAAGATGCTGGACCATGTGGGTTATTGGCCTCATCCAGCTGGCTCTTCTCATGTTCTTATGACACCCTGAGAACTGTTACTATATTTATTCCACTGCCTTGTGTCCCTCTTTGGTATAAGTTCAACACATGCTTCATTGGCAGGGCGTTCATAGGAGAAAAAAATGGTATTAATGCTCAGAAACATCTCCCCCCCGAAATAGACAATATTCCCCACAAAACACAAAAAATAACTTTTTTTAAAAAAGGGAGGGACAGAAGGTATTGATGGGTGCCAAGGGAGATGTCGGAGGTCACTGTAGCACTGATGGGCACCACATTTGAGACCCTGGGACTAAGGCTTGATGACATTTGCTAGGCATGCAATCCTTAAAAAAAAATGAGTTAATTTTGTCATCAGAATTAGTTTGTCCTGTGAAAATGCAGGTTCTCCATATGCATAAGTATCGTTTCTTATTTTCTTCTGCAGCCAGTTTTGGTTGGCTAAGAATGTTACAAATGATTCTGCTGAGATATCCTTGGAAATGTGTTTGGACTGTGCTTCAAAAGCTTCAAATCTGATCTATTTGCTTTATTTCCCTTAGCAAACATAAACTTTAAGGATGTCTTACAGAGTCTTACACACTAGATTCAGAATGCTTTAATTTACAGAGATGGTCCAGACACTACAAAACTTCAGTGACATTTAGATACATTCCAGATCCCATGTTATGTGTTTATTCCCTTAGCAACATTCACTGTTATAAATGATCCTTTATTTTTTTTAAAAAAATCTAAAACTATAGTGCCAGAATAATTCGTTCCCATTTATATAATTCTTTTTCACTTTGTCTTCTGATTTATGCTAAAACAAATGGTTGGAACATGGCTTCCCATCTTTCTGTGAGTCATGGGGTGGAACATTACACATGCATGCAAAAGGCATAAAGTCACACACAGCTTTTTTCCATTTCAAAATGGCATTTTCTTTCTTTCTTTTATTTACCAAGTCCATAGCAATAAAACACACTTTTCCAAGGATGCTGTGGATTTGAACTGACTTTGGCGGGGGGGAAGACTGTAAATTAAAGCAATTAACTAAATCTTTGTAGTTATAAAAATATACTTTCTGTTTCTCCTCTGAGGCTTTTCTTGGCAACTCCCCACCACAAGGCCTCCATTGCGGTGCAGCCTGCCTTCCCTTTTGTGAGCTGCTGCCCTTCCGTCCATGGGCCTGCACACTTTGCCAGAAAGGCAGAATAATATTTTGTCTCTCTTGACAACAAATGCAATGAAAGCAAAGCTCTGCTGCCGCCTCAAGAAGTGAGAAAGGAACCAGTTTCTCTCAGCTAGAGTGAACAAGGGGAAAGGCTGTAGTTCAGCAGCAGAGTACAGTATCTGTTTTCTATGCAGAAGGTCCACTCCTTGGCATCTCTGGATGGCGCTGGGAGAGATCCTGAAAACCCAGCAAGCCACTGTCAGTTACTGTGCAAAACTAGGCAAGGTGGACCAATGGTCCTATTCAGTATGAAGCAGCTTCCCATGTTCCTAAAATTTCAGCAACACATCGAGTTTAGTTATTGGAGCAAAGATAGTCTCCAGAAGATGGAGGCTAGCAATGAGTGGGGTGAAGGTTCTGTTCTTTGGTAACTTCTAGATTTCAGCCTTAAACGGGATTTGTGTATTTCCAGGTCATCATTGCTTTCTCCCTTTTCCGTTGCCTTGTTTTTAAGAACCGCAATATGCAGAATAAATGTGTAGCTGCTCCTTACCTGGTAAGGTAAAGGTAAAGGACCCCTGGGCAGTTAAGTCCAGTCAAAGGCGACTATGGGGTGCTGCGCTCATCCCGCTTTCAGGCCGAGGGAGCCGGCGTTTGTCCACAGACAGCTTTCTGGGTCATGTAGCCAGCATGACTAAACCACTTCTGGTGCAACGGAACACTGTGACGGAAACCAGAGCATACGGAAATGCCATTTACCTTCCCGCCGGAGCGGTACCTATTTAGCTACTTGCACTGGTGTGCTTTTGAACTGCTAGTTTGGCAGGAGCTGGGACAGAGCAACGGGAGCTCACCCTTTTGCAGGGATATGAACCGCCGACCTTCTGATCAGTAAGCCCCAGAGGTTCAGTAGTTTAGACTACAGCACCACCTGCATCCCTGGAGGGTTACTTGCTGGCATGCTTCATGCAAACCAAGCTCTTTGCTTTCCAGCTAAGGTCCACAATCTAATATCACATCATTGCTGCTTGAACAAGTGTAATGTCACTGAATCATTTTATTTCTGATTTTATCTTTTGCCAAAGGAGAGCTCCTTACTTGGTTGTCAGTCCTGTTCCCTTCCAGAGGTTCAAGCCAGGCACTGAGCTGGCATGGAGAACACCACCCCAGCCATCCATTCCATATGTTATCAGAAAAATGTCAGTTTCTCTCCCGAGTATTTTGAAGGAGCTTTTGCTTGATGGCTGGGCCTATAACACACAACATTGTCTTATTTATCTGATAGGGTTGTGGCTACATATGCATTACAAAAAAGATTATACTTTCCATGTGCTAATTTATATGTACATATGCATATATGCATATATGTGTGTGTGTGTGTGTATGTACCAGTATATATATATATATATATATATATATATATATATATATATATGCTTTCGTAGATTTTCACACACACACACACACACACACACACACTACTTTTTTTCTTTAAAAAATGTTTAGGGGTACTCTTGTAGGTCCTACACTCTGTCTGTGTGCTAACAGTTTCACAGCTTTCTGTACTTATGGTTCTGTCTTTAAACTGGATGCAGATTGGGCAACCCTTCAATGTGTACCAAATATTTAACTAGCATCCAGCATTGTAGTGGTTAAAAACAAGAGCTCTTCTTTTGCTTAAATTACCACACTGACCCCATTCCAAGGGGTCTCTTTGTCTTTGCACCATGTCTCGCTGTTTCAGACAAAAGCAAGCCGGTCCTTCTGTCCCCCTCCCTTGTCCTCCTTTTCTGGACTGTGCAAAACTAGCACAATGGAAGCTGTTCATGGAGAACATGGAAGGAGTTGGATTTCGCTGAACTTTGTTGCGTTGTCATGTGCTAAGGTGCTGATCCTGGCTCTTTTATAAATCCACCCCTTTAAAACACAAACAGCCCCTGGGGTCAAAAGGACTAAAATTGATTGCTGTGCTAAATAAAGTTTTAAATAAGTATTTTTTTTAAAAGGAAAGAAAGCAAAGTATCTGCCCTGCGGTGATCTCACTCAGAAAACAAAGTTTGCAGTAGCTAGTTAAATCTCCGGAAGAATGCAGCCAAAGTTTGTGAGTTGAGATTAACATCAACAGGCTTCTAAAATATCTTCCTTTGGTCAACAGCAGCAGTTGTACTGAAGGGGGGGAAAAAGGGAGCGGGATCCAAGATACCTCAGGTGACAGATGCTTCAGGTTACAGACTCTGATAACCCAGAAATAGTACCTCGGGTTAAGAACTCTGCTTTTGGATGAGAACAGAAATCGCGCGGTGGTGGCGGCAGCGGGAGGCCCCATTAGCTAAAGTGGTACCTCAGGTTAAGAACAGTTTCAGGTTAAGAACGGAACTCCAGAACGAATTAAGTTCTTAACCAGAGGTACCACTGTACCAGCAGCTGAAGCTGAGCTCCAAACTACAAACTGTGTTAAAAGCACCATCACATTTAAAGTGTGTGTTGCTGTTTCAGGAGGAATTTTCTCTCTCTTTCTCACCTCTACCCCCCACCCTGCCCAATCCTGTCAAGAATTGACTTCCCGAAGCTGTGGCTTGCCTTAGGAGGGAAGTAGCTATTGGCAAATAGCTGAGCTGGAATAACTCAGATGGAGCTGAGCTTTCTGATCTCAATTGCTCGGGAGTTTAGGCCCACCTTTGCTAGCCTGGCTGGGGTGATGGGAGTTGTAGTCCAAAACATCTGGACAACCCCAGGTTGGGTAAGGCTGGTTTAGAGCAGGGGTAGCTAGGTCAGTGCATTCCAGAGGAATGGAGCATCCTGAGGGTTGGATTCCAGCAATGTGTGAGGGCTACCCCTGGTTGGGTGTGTGTGTGTCAATAATAGCTGAGGGGCTAAAACTGCCTTGGCTAAAAGATATGCACAGGCTGCTGGGCTATTTCTTTAATTCTGAATTGCAAGGAGTGCTAAATGGGACAGTAGAGAGAATCAGATTATTTCACTTACGAAAGGAAAGCATAATCAAAAGTGGCTAGAAATTCAAGTGTGCCTTAATCTCTTTGTAAATGTGAAACACTTCTGTATTACTCTAGTCCTCTAGGTATGCACACCTGCCAGAAAGAGTTGTGCCAGGAAAGTGTGTGTCGGATTACAGATCATACCCTCCAACATTTGAAAATATGGAAACAGGGACACCCTAAAGAAAAGGGGGGGCCTTCTGGGATGAAATCTGAAACCAGGACAGCTTCTGTAAATCTGGAGCTTTTCCCTGGAAGATAGGGACACTTGGAGGGCCTGTGCCTTATTTACTTGGAACAAGCCCTGTTTTTCTGGTTTCCTGGTAAATCAGAATGCTGGAACAACAATTAGAAATTAGAAATTATGGCTATACTTGGAACAGCAACAATAAAAAAGAGTACTAGAGGCAGAAGACATGTAAACTGGGGTGTGTGAATGCTTTCTCATCTCAAAACAGAAGCAAATGACTTGTGCCTCTGAAAGCTGAAAATTAAGAGGGTGACTCACACAGACCTTTAGCCTTTTCTTGTCTGGCAGAAGAGCAAGGATGAGTTGTTCTGTGTGCAATTAATTAGTTGCAGAGCTCTTTGTGACTGCTGAGTCTCTTGGATTCATAAGTTAATTTACTGCATCTGTTAGTAACAGCCAGCCTCAGTCTTTAGGCAGAAATGTGGAGAATTCTCACAAAGACAGATTCTGGAATAATATTTTTGACTCCTTCATTTGTAATGAAGCATAGTCTGGCACTGTATCTAATGTCAAATAATTTTGGATTTGTGACTCATCTGTGTGTAGAAGAAAAAGACACACTCTTTAGATGGAGAAAGAGAAATATGAAAGAACACTCAAGAAACTATCCCCAGTTACCCCACCCAGTCCTATTTTAGTGTTGATGACAGTAAACGGCTGCCATCTTGTGGAAAGAATCAGAATCTCTTTCGAGAATTCTGATATCTGAGTCCCTTTTAACTATGGATGCCATAGATTTCATACATACTAAGTGTGTGCTTTACCACTGTACAGTGGTACCTCAGGTTAAGAACTTAATTTGTTCTGGAGGTCTGTTCTTAGTCTGAAACTGTTCTTAACCTGAGGTACCACTTTAGCTAATGGGGCTTCCCGCTGCCACTGCACAATTTCTCTTCTCATCCTGAAGCAAAGTTCTTAACCCGAGGTAATATTTCTGGGTTAGCGGAGTCTGTAACCTGAAGCGTATGTAACCTGAAGCATATGTAACCCAAGGTACCACTGTACTGTGAAATCTCATGTAACACCAGTAGTCTTCAGTGTTTTAAGACCCAGGACCCACTTTTAACCCAAACATGCATTTGAGGGTTCGTGAGCAGGTGGTGCTGTGGTCCAAGCCACTGAGCCTCTTGAGCTTGCCGATCATAAGGTTGGCGGTTCGAATCCCCGCGACGGGGTGACCTCCCGTTACTCTGTCCCAGCTCCTGACAACCTAGCAGTTTGAAAGCACACCACTGCAAGTAGATAAATAGATACCACTGTGGCAGGAAGGTAAACAGCATTTCCATGTGCTCTGGCTTCCGTCACGGTGTCCCGTTGCACCAGAAGCGGTTTAATCATGCTGGCAACATGACCCAGAAAGCTGTCTGTGGACAAACGCCAGCTCCCTTGGACTGAAAAGTGAGATGAGCGCCGCAACCCCATAGTCGCCTTTGACTGGACTTAACTGTCCAGGGGTCCTTTACCTTTACCTTAAAAAAATACTTACCATGTACTGTATTTGTATGGTGATGGTGCTACTTTTGTGACCTACTTTAGATCAGTCTGTGACCGGGTAGTAGACGCCAACTCACCAGTTGAAGGCCACTTTCCTATATACAGTCATACCTTGGAAGCTGAACAGAATCTGTTCTGGAAGTCTGTTTGACTTCCAGAACATTTGGAAACCAAAGTGTGGCTTCTAGTTGACTCCAGGAAGCTCCTGCAGCCAATCAGAACCAATGGAAGCCCTGTCGGATGTTTGGCTTCCAAAAATAGTTCGCAAACCGGAACAGTCACTTCTGGGTTTGCGGCGTTCAGGAGCCCAAATGTTCAAGAAGTAAGCTGTTCGAAAACCAAGGTATGACTGTACCAGTGTTTTCCAAAGTGGGAGATACTGCCCCCTGGGGGGGGGCTCTGGAATGATCCAGGGGGGGTGGTAGTAGCCTCAGGTGCAACTGCAGGGCATTGAATAAAAAATAAGGAGGTGATGGAAGCATAAAGAAAGAAGAAAAAATTGAAAAACTGTACATGTTTCATCTGTGGTGTAATGACGCTTACTGCCAGGTCAGGCACTGTTGTGGGATGGCGACAATGCCTCTCCTGGATCTGGCAGTCATGCTGGAAGCAAGGGGTTTTCCCAGGCCTGGGAAGTGGATCACAGCTTGACGGTCTATTTGGTCAATGGCAGGCAAACTGCAGCACTGGCCCTGCCCCTTTGCTTAAAGTCAGTAGATTTCCAGGGGGGCGCAGAGGAGTTGTTGTTTTCTGAAAAGGGGGCGGTAGGCTAAATAAGTTTGGGGTTCTCTGCTATATGCTGTGTTCTAAATCATATATCTGTTTTACCATTAATTAAAACATCCCACTTTTTAAAAAAAAAAACCATTTAGCTTCTGTTTGTGGCTTAGGATGTTTCCCATCATTATGCCACTAGAACATCTGGCTGCTGACTCCACTGCTAAATTCCTCAAAATAAAGCTGAATGGGGCTCAGGACTGCATGGGAGACTATTACTTAAATCTTAATAGTGGAGAAGATTCACTCTGCCCATGCTCAAATGCACATCTTTATTTGTTTTTTATATGTTGCAGGACCAACTTTATTATCACTGCATATGTTGAAAAGTCCTGAGGCTGATCCCTGATGATCCCTGGCACAGCTCCTGAAACTTGTTCTTTTCTCACACTCTGCTCACTTTCCTGTGAAAATATAGCACATGGCAGGAAGCAGGTGTGTTGCTTTATTGCTGTCTCTGTATTGTTTCAAAATAGATTTCAAACAGGCTGTGGATAACACATCCATTAATGTAAAGTGAAGTTTTAAAAAATGCTGCTGTTTTATTTTTATTTTTTTTATACAAACTAAAACACCAGAGGTCATTGAATCCTATATTAAATACATAAATTAAAAAATAACCATTCATAAAACTTTACATACAATAAGGATTCTCATCTACACGTTAATACGTACAGTACATATACATGGCCGCAGTGTTTATCAAAGGGTCATTCTGCCAAATAATTTACAATTCTCTTCTGGAATTATAGACACAAAAATGGGATCAATTTATATACAGGGAGATGCAGTGGAGAGAAAGTGGAACTTTTGTCCAATGCAGGAGCAATTTGCTGAATCTAAATGCAGTGGGATTAAAAAGAGGTTGGCTAGCTTAGTCCAAACGGGATAGAGCAGAGAGAAACACTTTGGAGATTCACAGTGTCTTCATACTGCCCTCAAATCGAGAAACTGGGAAGTTTGCTGTAGTTATAAGTAAACTATATAATGTGTCCTTTTGATATGTCAAAAGAGAAGGCTTGCCACTGTGATCCATGTGAGTAGTAATACTGCTGAATTGCGTGATGTGGGACTATGTTTTGCCCAGAGTTTGCCATTCAAAGCCTTTTCCCCTTACGTGCACTTCCAAGGTCAGTTTGAGGGGTCTTTCTCCATGCTCCTTGTCAATGAAATTGAGGGGACACATGGCAAAAAAGAGCCCGAAAAGAGTCACACGCTGACGTTAAAAAGAAAACACTTGAATTGTCAATGAGATGCCAAACTGAAACAAGAGGAACTGCTCAAACTGGGTGGTGCCGTGGACTCCATTTCAGGAAAAGGCTCAGTGGACACTGATTTGCCCCACCCACTTCGAATGCTCCATAACTTGTTTTGAAATTTGGAAGTCCTGATTCCACTTTTCTGAAGTACCAGATTCTGGTGAGTCCAGGCCACCTCTGGCTTTGATGATGCACTAGGTCTATCTGTACATGCACAGAGAGGCCTGCTTAGCTGGGAGTGGTGCAACGGCTGCAGTTTCATGAGGGTGGAACTGCAGATTTGCCACCAAATTCCCCAGGAGCTGAAAGTCATGCCATTCATTCATACTAGTCACATCACCTTTGAACCACCCTTGGCCCCACATCCTCATTCTTAGAATTGGAAGTACACTTTTTTTATAAGATCTAAGAGCATCCTACTATATACACTGGAGATAGATATATGTACAGTAACATATGCATGTATTTGCTTCTACGTACATATTTCAAAAGGTGAACTCATTTTGATCAGCAGAGGGTTTGCAAAGTCAGTGTCAAGAATATTAGGCACAGATTGTGTTGCACTGAAGAGAGAGAAAAGCGCCTCCAAAGTCTACAGAGCAAATCTGACAGACCACTCTGTACTATATGAGTCACAGAATTGTCACCAAGGGGCTGGTGGTTGTCCACCCTCCTTCAGAGCCTTAATGAAAGGATTGGCTGTATGTATTAGAGAAAGTGAGATGAACATGCATACACAAGGAACATATTGCAGTACCAAAGACAGAACTGAAAACATGTAAATTTCTTCAGCATGCTAAGAATGCTGTGGAACATCACCTCAAGCAGGTCCATCTTCCCATGGAAGGACTGGAAAAACCATGAAAATCCATGAAAATTTAGCCATTCATTTAAGTGGAAATCAAACTATGTCTTGTAACAAGACCAGTGTGACAGAAGACAAAATGCCATACACTGACAAAGCAACCTTCTTGTCTATAGCTGAAGACCCATGGGTCTTTACAGGAACCAAATCTGAGTTACTCAATACTGGAGATCCCAAATGGTAAAAATGCATAAAATGGAATGACATAGGCATGTAAATTACACATTATATGAATGATATTTGCAGTAGATCAGAACAGAGAAGTTATCATGGTAGGCATATACAAGATTGAAACATAAGGTCACATCAGACAGTTGTTATCCAATGAAGGTACAAGTTCTTCATATTTGGATTGTTTTTTTATTGATGTATCCAGAGGAATAATTGGCACCACCTGTGGTAACTGGCATGTGGGCACGCAAGGCAAATTTCCACATGTTAAAAGCACTCTAAAGTGCAAAACTGGGTATTCAGGAAGCAGTCCTATAATGATGTACATTTCAAACAAAACAAAAATGGATATAGGAAAAATGGCAGCACTGGCCCAAAGACCCCGTGGTACAATGGAAATCATATTGCAGCATTCTGGGCTGCTATTGCAGGATTCTAAAGGGTTTTAATTCCAAGCCACATGTTTGGGAAATGCTATAAGTTGAGTGGCATAGTACCAATGTTATTTGCCCCTACATATGACTGCCATAATTATTTGCATATTTTAGAATTCGGGGATGTAGTGTTAAAGGGCAATGCATGTTTTACATTGCAAATATTGCATCAGTGCTAACGAGAGAAAATATAAGACGGTCACAGGACCTCTCTCTCTCTGTGTGTATGTATGCCTGCATTTTTAGCAATGGAAATCTGGCTTGATTGGATGAACAACACTCTCTCCCTGAAAGAATGGGAAATATTTTGTATACTGAAGGTGGATTCCACAGTAATTACAGGGCCTCAGACAATTTGAAGATAAGGTAAGAATTACCATAAAATGGCATCTCATAAACTGTATTTCATCTGACAGCAGTTATTTCCACTGGGAGAATAAAGATGTGGGTATTCCATTTGCCTACATGGCTCTTTTTCACTCCCGGCCTCAATTCATGAAAACAAAAATGTCATCAACCAGCCATGTTCTCTTACCACCAGTGATACGCATACTTTTTGCTAGATTTCAGAAAATTGAAAATTGCAGAAAATTGAAAATTGTAGATCCCATTCTGGGCAGTGTTATTGTTAATTTAAAGAGTGCTGATACAGGGATATATTTCTCAGGTAAATATTCATTCACTCACCAGGGGATATGGTAGTAAGCCTGCAATGCCTAGAATTCTGAGATGTTGAATGAAATGTACACAAAAATGGAGATGATAAATAAATAATAAGAGCACATGAAACATCAAATGGAGGTTGGTTTTCGTTTTGCTGGGAGAATGGAAGTGGTATCTGAGAACTGTATTCACTCAACAGTTCTCACAAGCACCATTCAGTAAGTGCTAACTTTAAAAGTTGAGTTTTTTGGGGGAGGGAAGTTATTGAGCCGTTATTGAGTTTTTTTAAAAAGGAAATTCACAAAAAAAGACACTTCCAACATGGGTTGCCATATGCCCGGGTTTTCCTGGACATTTGTGCCGAATTTCAGAAATTCCACCCAGATGCTATTTCCGGCGGATGAATCCCAGCTATGTCTAGGAAATTCCGGACGTACGGCAGCCCAAATATGTTGTGTGACATCCTGCCAGATGCTGAGGAGGTTATTACCACATTCTGCACCCCATCAGAAAGCTGGAGAAGCAAGAAGTGGTAAGAACCCACCCTTGTTCTTAGCTGTACATTGCCAAGTAGTCACAGATACACCATGATAAAATGTCACTCCACTAAGTGGATCACTATATTTCACCCATATGAAGTTTGTAATCTGTCAGGTCTAGAATTTCCTCCACAAAAGCCTAGGAAATTCATTTATAAAGTGAAGATGATATTGAATATCTTGAGTGGTAGAGTCTCCAGTAAAATAAAAATAAGGGACTGTGGGCTTGTCCACATCTGAGCATTATTTAGTTGTTAAATCATGTAGATAACTATGATGCACCTTGTTTTTTGTTTTTAAAAAATCACAGCCCAGGAAATGTGCAAAAGTATAGTTAGGCAACTGTAAATTCTCTGCTCATGCTTCTGATGTTTTCTGAGGGATCAAATTATTATTATTATTATTATTATTATTATTATTATTATTATTATATAATGCTATGCTTCTCCATTGAGGGTTTTGCCTGGGGAATAAATGAAAACAACCGTAATTTATCAGCACAATTTTCTGATTGCTGTGCAGTATCTCTTGTAGATATTTTTAATGTGTTTTGCTTGTGTAGTTTTATGGTTTTGTGCAAATGTGAAGGATCAAAAGATTGATGATAGATAGATAGATAGATAGATAGATGATAGATAGATGATAGATTGATCGCTATGGCTTCCTCTTTCATTCAGGGGCCTTCCAGAAATAGTGGAGCACAGCAGAAAAAGAAATGAATGTTTTGAAGAAGCATGGAAATGAGAGTAGTAAATAGTGATGAATGATCCACTCAAAGACACTGGAACAAAATAATCTGCACCCTGAGTGGAGTGCTTTGGAGCCTGATTTCCCACAGTTTATTAGATTATCCCTATTTTGGGTAAACTGGGAATTTTCTGGGGGGAAACGTTGAGATTAGTGTTGAGATTAGTCACATAGACTACGTAATTTAAACAGGAATGGCAAAAGCTGCAAACACACAGTGTGGACATACCCTGCAACACATACTGCATCTTGTAAGGTTTCGTGTAAATTGCAGCACAGATAAGTTGATTTAGCCTTCTGGTATTCCAAAGAGCAAAGGAAATGGCTTCAAAGAAAATCACAGCCCTGTTCTGCAGGGAAGCTTTACTGTAGGTGCCTTTTCATAGCCTTAACCTGACTTGACAGAATCAATCCACACTGTGGTAAGACAAAGCAAGCTCTTTTTCAGTATTTAGGTCAGGGCATTTTTACGATATGTGGAATGGTGCAGAAGGCAATGCTGGCGACTCAGCATCTTGTATGGGAGATACAACTCTTTGTGGTGCAGCAATCCTCTGCACAAGAATTTTGGGACCAAATTCAGGTTTAACGTTGGGAAGTAAACTCTATCCTGGCTTCTCACAAGATGCTAAGAGACAAATGAGTGTGACACATAGAAAAGTAACGATAGCAAGCAGATAGAAAAGCACAGGATTTTGTTTCCAAACTGAGATGTTACAAACTTTGCTCAGCAAAGTACCTCAACCATTCAGTACCGATCTGCACTCATCAAATTGCAAAAGGGACATACTATAATGGACAAGACGCAGAAAATGGATAGAGCTTCTATCACTTTAAGTGACAGAACACAGCAAGCTGTTCCTTACTGACAGGATCAATTATGGTAGGCAAGCTTCTCTGAAGGACAGATTTCTTACCGCTACGGATTGTACCGAGTGCCATTCCTTTGTGGAATTCCTATTCCATATACTGTAACTATGGAACCTTTGTCTCATTCTATGCTCTGTGGTGATCTAAGATTAATTCTACTGGTGTAGAATAGAACATCCCTATTTTCTGAGGAATATTGGAGGGTATGAAAGTATTGCTACTAATCAGCCCATGGGCTTGGAGCAATGCATCTGGAAGATGTAGTGTGAGAGGAGGGGGGCAGATCTAGAGGAGGAGTGACTCTGAACCTAGGTTGTAACCAGAACTGTACAGCATCTCTTATGTAAGTTTTAGTTTAGCAATAAAGCATATTAGAATGTAACCTTCAATGCATCTGTTTTCTGACAAGCTGTTACAAGGGATCATGGACACATCTGAGAAACAGAGCTTGTGAGCCTTTGGCTGGGAGAAAATGCGCACAAAAACTTTGCTTTGCCATGGGGTCTGAATAAAAGTCGAATCCAGTGGAATTAAAATGGATCCTGTTGAATTTGCATGTTTTTATACCCTCCAGTCCCCTAAACCACCATCAAGTTAAAGCCTACCTTGGTAGACTGCACAATAAAGAAGACAGATCCAGGGCTTGCCAGTATGATAAAAAACATGGATCCAAGGCATGAATCCTCATTATTTGTAATAATAACAAAACCACCAAGAAGTCACAAAACACACCTAAGGTCACAGAGGTGACCTATGACATGACTGGTGGTTTGGATGGGATCCATGCCTCACATCCATGCTTTGCACCATGGCAATAATTGAAAGTGCAAGATCTGTGGTTCTTAATACTTCCTCTTTCATTTCTATGTGCTTTTCCAGGTAGGTGGGAGGTCACCACCTCATAAGGAGGATCTTAAAACCTTCATGGGCACCAGGGGAAGTTGCATGGGTAACCCTAGCCACATAGCTTCATGCTTTCAAGGTGCTGCTGCGGCAAACTCAATTTATATAAGACTAACATTGCGGTGTGGATCCACTGTAGGTGAGAATGTTGTTCATCCCTTCATTACTGATTTTCTTGATTGTATGAATGTCTGATAGCAAGTACTGTGCCTTTACAAGGCACTAACAGGAGGACAGTTCTGAGCAGGTAGGGGTGATAAATGTGCATGAATGTTAGACATGATGGCATGGCAACGAACCAATGGGTGCTCTTGCAGCATTCCAGCATTTAAAAAATCAGAGACTTTGCTTTATGTCTGTATGGAGCCCCCGTTTTGAATGTTAAGCAATGCATAGCATAATCTTATGTTGGCCACTGTTATTAGGAGCAAACAACCACAAGCAAATTCAATGCTTGCCGTATTTATATTTCTAAATGTATTTAAATTCTGCAGGTGCACAGGTGGAAGATAAGTCCTTGCTTTTTCTCCCATCTCTATAAGGGAGAAGAGGCATAAGGTGGTAAAATGGAAGAGACGGTCAGTGCAGGCTTCTGGGAACAGAGCTGAGGTTCTCCGTACGCTATATAACAAACCAGGCTCTACTGCTGCCTTCAGCACAGGGATGACATCCGCCCTCAATGCACGTTGCCAGTCATCAGAACTTCTCCAAACACAAACCAAGGATTCTAAGCAGGGGTTTCCACAAGCAGGTGCTACATCCAACAAGAAACCTTGCAAAATCAAGTGAGAGTTATTTGTCACCTGGAAGATAAATGCTGCATTAAAAGGCAGGCCTTGATGATGAACGCAAGCCTAACCTCAACAGCAAGATATGTACTGGTCATGTATGGGTGAGATAATAAAGGGTACATCCTAGGTTTCATCGTTTTGGTTCATGCGGCCAACTGGGAAAACACAACATGACAGGGGAAAACAAATTGTTTAGGAGGATTTCACTTGTACAAGTGAGTGGAGGCAGAAACTCTTCGGAAGCTGAGGTTTGATTAACAGGCATTTGCTTCCTCTCTGACACAGCTATTTCTTTGTCGGAGGACCTTTCCGCCCCATTCCAGTGGCCGAAGATATATTAAACGGTTAGTGAAATGAGTGTTGCGTCCTTGTCAAGTTCTTCACTTGATGTAACAGCCATCCTCCCTTTGCGGAAGGACCCTGGCGACAAATAAGGCTACAGCATTGTTAGGAATCCTCAAGAGCGCTGTCAGGCATTCTCACTAGATGGATCACCCATGCTATACTGCAGGCAGCAGTAGATTAACATTCCAACCACGTCTATCCCATTGTCAGTTTCAACCCATTATGAAACAAAAACAGAGTATGTTTCCCCCCCTTTTGTTCACATTGCAGCTGTCATTGTTCCTGAGTTTAAAATCAGAGAGAGAGAGAGAGAGAAAGTGTCCCTGTATTAAGAAAGCCAGACTTTCCACATCAACTGTTTTATTGTCACTGTCCCCTTAAGAGTCCTGTATACGTTTCTTCTGCTCTGTCCCTTTTATTATTGATGACTTTCATGGGAAGTTGGTGTCCGTGTTTAAAATAACCCCCCTGCACAGCAGGGATAGATTGTTCATAGTAACTTTGGTTCCTTGCCTGGCATACCTTTATCGACTGAATGTGGTTTGCTTGCTGATTCTTCACCATAAAAAATAAAATAAAAATCCTAGTGATATATGCTGATGGCATATTTGTCTCCCTCCTTATAGAATGTTATTAAGTGCAGCATATCTTGTAGCTTTAGACAGGGAACTGTCAAGTAACAAATCTTGAAGTAATGGCTTAAAACTCCATGGTGGGTGTGGTCTCTCGGTGACAGAGTGTCGCTTTGTTTTGCAATGGTTGTAAACAGTGTTCTCTTCTTCGTGTGTTTGGAAGCATCTGCCCTTTGAGGACTTTTCTGTATAGTCAATCGCTCTAGAAAGCAAGAGAAAAGCATGTCTGGTAAAAGGGGACCATTCAAATGACCTCCCTAATTAAAGAGTAGTACCCGCTTCCAGTCTCTCTGCTCTCCTCTCTCCTTCCATCTCCTCCCTCTTCTAAGCATCTCTGGACCATTTACATGGCTCTAAGGTAATGCCCAGCTAGGCCCTTTCTTGCCCAGCTGGCAGCAATCATGGCTACACCTGATTGTGGTGCTGGCTGGTAAGCAAACAGCACCCACGTGTGATGTCATCACAGTGGGCGATGACACTTGTGACCTTCCTGGCTCATCTCCCACACCAGTTTGGAGAGAGTGGGGCATAGTGGCGATTGCTGGCAGCTTGCTACAACCTATACAAATCAAAGTAAAATGTCAACTGTTAATAAGGAGACTTGAAAAGCAACCAGATATGTGTCTTCCTTTATATTTATTTAGAAGACACCAATCTTTAAATTAAGAATTTGGGGGTATTTTTTCTACTTTGATAGTGTCTTCAAAGACAGTTCAGTCTAAGTGAGTAGCTATTAGTTTATTATACTCTAAAGACATAAAGAGAAGTCAAACCATGAAATCTTTTGTTGTTGTTGTTCTGCATCTTAAGCTAGTCACTCCAAATGATGACTTACGGTTCACACTCTATATTACCAAAAGCTGGTGCTATGGAAAATAATGAGGGAAGGATTGCTGGACAGAGGACAAAGGTTAGAAGCAACCAATAATATATTCTGGACAAAGGCAACATTCCACATTTCCTTAGGGTCACCACACATTACAGCAACCATCTAATGTAAAGTCTGAGTGCAATAAATGTGTTTACAAACACATACAACAGAAAGGTCCACTCAGGGAGCTGAGATTGGCTACAACTTCCTGTGGGAAACTCAAGTTGGCCTCTGCATAATGTATGAAATGGCCCTTTGTAGAAGGTCTGAAACACACTTGATTGATCTTGTTTCTGGATCAACATTGGTTTAGATATTCAGCTGTGCTGCTTTGGATAAGAACCTGGAAAGAGGTATGTGTGTGGCTTAGTATTTTAAGGGAAAACAAAGAAAGCAGTCTTACCTTTCAGGAGGCACATTTGACATCAAGGCCAAAGAATAAAGGCAAGAGAGAAGAACAAGAACAGAAAAAGAAACTGCAGAGGAAGAGGAAAAGAAGACATTATTTTTCGGGGATATAATATTTATTTTCACTATGATGTATGTGATAAGGATCTAACTCCATTAGACATGTGATTACAATGATTATACTTCCAGTAAACCTTTTCTCCTGGAAGTGATACATCACTTAGACTATAGGGTTGCGTCCATTTTGTTAACATTTAACTGGCACAAATCATTATTAAAGGCCTTGTGCTTAGTAGCTTGGCAGATTTCCATGGAAATCAGCCTGTTAGGCTGACTTTGAATAGTTGGGGATTTATGATCTGATAAAGAGGTGTGATCTCAGATGCACATGTAGGAATCAAAATTCATGTCACTGAAAGGACCCAATTTGAGGGCACAAGAATGGGTGCTGAAGTGCAATTTTTATTTCCTTGGGTGCACTGGAGCTCCCATGTCTTGATCATAACACAGGGTTAGAGTGGAAGACTGGACAGCCTGTATAAATCTGTACTAGCAAAATGATAGAATGATACATTTTGGTCATGCAAAAATAGTAAATAGGGAAAGCCTTTGTATTATGAACATCAACTATTAACCATGATGGTTAACCATGATGGAAAATCTTTTGGGTTGATTCTTTTCCCTGAAACGATTTCCATCATGATGGCATAGGTGGATTAGCGCCAATATTTTGCTTTGATTTTCACACAGAGATTAAAGGCTGGATGGCTTCTTCAGTTAAAATCCATTTGCTGCTGTGAAGTGCACTACCAGCTGTCTGATTCATTAACAGGAAGAAAAAAAATCCGATGAAGGGTAGACTGACTTAAAAACAAAAACTGCTCTTGATCAGCCATTACACAAATGTGGGCAAATCTGCAAGTCTGAATCACAACTAATATCTCAGGCCAGTGTTTCTTTCCCTTTGTAAATTTTAAAATAGGATAGCAGTAAATAGACACTAGTGCTGAGCTGAAAGTTATTTAAAGAACATTTTTTTCCACTCATTCTGGAGGGTTGGAAGGTATCCTGAAACTTATTTCTCCTTCCATAGTCCTCTATCACTTTTCTCCAGTGTTGGAGTGATTATGTGCGTATTGCTACAAAGCACAATTATTCTTCAAAGTTCTTTCCTACCTAGAAGATGCCAAAGTCAGGGTTTTTTGCTCCTGCCCTCATTCTGATGGTGTCAGCCTGAAGCCAAATCAAAGTAAGGGCAGGTACAGAAAGTTTTCAGCCCTTACTCTGATATCTTCTAGGTGGGGAGGAAACAAAATAGCATCCAGTAACAATGGGGAGCAAGAACCATTCTTGCTGGGTAGTGGGGCAAATTCTTTACTCCTGTTCACATGTCCATTTCAAATATCCACAATGAGTCATGGGGGCACTGAAGTGAAGGAGGGAGTATTTTGGCTCAGCTCTATCAGAAACAGCTGATTTCCAATAGAAAGGCAGAGGTTTACAGAAAAGCCTCTGCAAAATTTCATGGAGTACAATCTGTAGAGTAAAAAATGCAAAGCAACAGAACAATTAATTAACACCAATTAGACTTAATAAACCTGAAAGGAACACATAAAATATTAAACTATCTAGGCTTCTACACATTTTAAAATATGTAAATAACCAACCTTTTCTTCTAAATCCTTGATCTGTCTCTTCTGGATGTCAGTTTTATCTTCTAAATCTCTGATCCTCTAGAAATGAAATGCACACATAAAAAGAGAAAGAAACTTTAGGTTTGCTGAATTTTGACAGAGAAAATACCATTTAAGATTTCTAAATTAAGAACTTGTATTGATGGTGAGCAGTTAATGTGCACTCTACTTACAGTGCAATCTGATACCTGTCTACTCAGAAATAAGTCCTATTGAATCCAGGTAAGTGAATATACGATCACAGACTCAAAATGTCAAAAATAAGTTTGGGTTCCCTTGATTTCTGCAAGTGAGTAAAGCATGTACTTACTTATTTACCACTTGGAGTTCCTCTGGACAACCTGTTTATTGAACTTTCATCCTAATTTGCTTGTGGGATGTTTATTTTGTAAATCATTGGTTCATTTCCCACTTTTCAATGCATTACTTTCCTAACTGCAAAAAATACATTTCTTTTTTTAAGTAGGTCTGTTGCACTAGGGTGACAGAGTGCTTTTATTCTTTAATTGTGTGAACCCAAATTTACTGCTATGATTCCATCCTGTGAAATACTGCCAGTCTGGAGGTGCCTTATGTAATGCAAAATCCACAGGTCTACCTGATTTGTTGCTGGTGTTTTACAGGGCAAATGCATTGGCCATGAAACAGTGGATAACAATGGCATTTTTTGCAAGATAAAACCTAATAGTATTTCTTCTGAATCTCACCTGATGTGCCTGCTGAAGCAACTCCATTCTCTCCTGCAAGATCTGGCAATCATATTCTCTGCTTTTTCTCAGCATCTGCCGTCTTAATTTTTCGACAGCGGTCCTAAGTTCCTCCTGCTGCTTCTCACTGAGCAGTTCTCCAAACTTGATCACTGTTTCTTGCTGCAAAGCGTTGTACAAAGTGGCTTCAAGCTCCTGGATTCTCTAAGCAATGGAAGAGGAAAAGGTGTATAACCTCACACTAAACCACTTGGGTAGGTATAATCCTGAGTTTCCTTAACATGCATATGTTTAAAAACTATGATGTGGAAGAACAAGGTGGCTAGACTGGAGGAGTCAAAATGAAAACGGAAAGTTTGTGATAGTTTTTTGTCTCTCTCTCTTTCTTGGTGTGTGTCTACACATATGTGTATATATAGTGTATTAATTAGTCTCTAGAATTTGGTGAATGATAACAATTCTACATGAAGGTCTAAAATCATCTACCTGCCTACCCACTTAGATGTACTGTAGTGAATGCTTACAGTCACATTTAGATTTTCCCATTCACTTCAACAGCAGATGTAACCCTGCACAAAGGGAACAATATGCACCCTTTTCTGCTATTATGCCCACGGAAGCTCCATGTAGGCAATGGAGCTTTCGCATATGCAAGATACCCATAGCTCAGGCTGATTTCTTTCCCTCCCACCACCACAACAGGGAAAATGTTCTACCTTCTAAAAAACCCAAAAACACAGACACAATTCCAACTGCTGACATGAGAATGTACCCCCAAATACATTGAGGTGCATGTAATCAGTGTTCTGAGATCTATGTTCTGGAGTTCATTCCTGCTCTTGCTTTCAACTTACCATATAGGCCTGGTCAAGAGCTTGTTTCCTGTAGTCCAGTTCTTCCTCTAGATAACCTTTTATTTTACAGAACTGCTCCTACAATGAAGGATGATTTTGGGAAAAAACAAACAAAACCACAAGTTAATTATTCAAAAGCTGTAGCAAAGGACACATTTGATGCTCAGAATCATTCAGGAAATAAATAATAAAACGTGTGGTGTATGTATGGGACAAAGATGGCAACAATTACAAGGTCTAGTTTATGTTTTTTCCCCCCTACCATGTCACTCTCCAGCTCCATCATCTTCTGGTGCAGAGCTGCCTCAGCCCCTTCAATCTGCTGTATCCACTAGAAAAAGGAGCAAGGCCAAAAAGTTATTTGCATCTTTTTTTCATTACTCTTGTCAAAACAAGAAACAAAAGAAATAGGAGCCTTCTGAACGGCTTTCTCTTTCAGCAACTGTAAAGGCAGTTAATGGCATTCTAACAGATAACAGCACTGATTTTACTGACCTGTAATTCTATGCATTTGTTATCTATTAATCTTGACATTTCTTTCCTATTTCCTTCCTCCCAAAGAAGCCCAGGGCAGCAAACAACAAAGCAGCAAACCACCACAATGAAATAATAGAATGAAACAGAACATTTAGAATGTTGGGTTTATGTGGTTTTGTATTGTAGTTGTGGCTCAACCTGTAACCCGTAAGGATGTAAGTTTTCATAACGTAGATAAATAAATATCTTACTTTAGTTGTTTGCCATTCATTTGTATAAAGTGTTGGACTCGGATCCATACCTCGGATCCATACCAAATGTGGTAGGAGGCTATGGCTGCCCAGTGGTTTTAAAAAAAGAAACCCCTAATCACAGACATTTTGTTCACATCTGAAGCACTGAAAACGTGGCCTAGGGTAACAGTGGGGAACCTCTATGGCCCTCCTGAAGTTGCTAGACTACACCTCCCATTAGCCCAGACCACGATGGCTGAGGTTGAAGGGAGATGGAACCCAGCAATATGTAGAAGTCTACAAGTTACCCAACCCTGTCCAAGAGCCAAGTCCAGGCAAGTTCTATTTCTTAACCACTTGTGCAAATCCTTCCAAGTCTTTTCTTGTGGATATTTCCATCTTCCCAAACCTAAGTCTTCTATGTTTGAGATATTTTTTCCTGGATACCCCATGTTTGATGTTGCTCATCTTTTCCCATTCAAAGGGCTGAGTGGTTCTGCTTCTGCTCAGAGCTCATCAGTTTATCATTTACAGCACAGCAGAATCAGTACCAGGAAGCCATGGCACAGCAGAAGAGCATCTGCTTTGTGTGCAGGTGGTCCCAGGTTCAATCCCTGCCAGGTAGGATTGGGAGAAAACCATGTCTGAAAAATGATGGAGGGCTGCTACCAGTCAAATGTAGACAATACTGAGCTAGATGGATCAATGGTCTCAGTATATGGCTATGCCCTATGTACCCAACTGTGGGCCTGTTCTCCATTTAAAGGGCAGTCTGTGTTAATGTGAATCATTCGTGTGTGCATCATTTTGGGTAGTAACCTCATCATTTCAAGGACAGACTCTGCTAGCTAAAGTGCACATTGCTCATTAATCTGTTGTTATTCACAGAGTGGGAGCTTTCAGGCCAAGCAAATTGTCATTTATCTGAACAATGAAACTCTGGTTTTTACTCTTAACTGTAATGAACTCTTACTGGAACTAGAATGTTAAAGTGAGCAGTGCCTTGGGCAACTGAAAGGTAGTAAACAGTCACAAAATAAAATGATTTGGCTTATATCCAAGAACCAGGCCAACCTGAACAACAGGATTGATGAATGAAATTATTTAAAAAACAAACAAGCAGGAGCAAACTAATGTTTCCTTTTGTGGAGAATGCACCTGAATCATATTTTACTCTTATCCATTCTTTCATATGAGAAGACAACATACTTTTTGACAGGCAGATAATATTTCAGTCTCCCCCCGTCATTCTGTGCTACATCGCTTTCCAATTAATAGCTTAAATTCGTGTACACTTAAAGACACCAAGTGCCCCCAAAGTACCTTTTCTGCCAGGGACAACACGGTGCTAGCTTGAATTATGGCCACTTGCTCTTCATTTCTTAAATTCTGTAAATTTCAAAAGGCAAAAGATCAAACTGAGAAAAGCAACAGTTGTTTGCTAAATAGGTACTCTTTGAGGGAGAGAATTCCGATTCAGTTTCTCCTATAGTCCAATACATCTTAGTATCTTAGTATTCCCATGCCCCTAATGGACTTTCCCCATTCACTTAAGTGGAGGAAGCAGTCTTGTGTACAGGCAATGCGATGCACTGTGCAAAATCACATTCTCTCTTCAAATGAATGGGGGAACATGCCTACATGGATATTGCAGTCTGCAGTGAGCGCAGAACTCTGTATCAGAGACAAAAACTTTCTTATCCACAAAAGGCCAGTCTTTGTAACTGACAGAAATATCTCCAAAATGCACAATTGGGCAATACCTTTCTTGAAAACAAAACATCTCAGACAAAGTTTTCTGTTTATCATTTTCTTTGGTTTTTTTTTAAAAAATCCCTTAATAAAAACTAATTTGAAATAAAGAGATTACGAACACAGTTCAATTGCTTTCCTCTTTGATAAAAACAGGTTGCTACATTACTCCGCAGCCTTACAGGTTTCCCTTGTGGTGCTGAACATAATATGAATTTGTCAGGTATGTATATCACTTACCCCATTGTCGCCCAATATATCTAACTGTTTTATAAGATCTGGAATGCTAACATCCTATTAAAAAAAGCAAAAACACTTATTAAGAACAGAAGGATCAAGGCTTTTCACAGTCAGTATAATCAAAAAAACTAGAGTGCTTAAAATCATATCCAGCTCTACTGTCTACCACACTTCATTCATAAAAGCAAAACTCAGGTGTTCAATGAACTTTGGGAAGAGCTCATCAGGGTCGGGCCCACTGATCCTGTGCCCAACTTCCTTGAACTCAAAAGTCATGTGTCTTTGCATGTACATGGACTAATACACTGGATAATGGTAATGGATTAAACGTACACACTCTATGCAAATGAGATCCTTGAATGTGCTTAAATTGGGATCACCATAATCCTAACTCTGCTTGTATCTTCATGTGTTTGTTTGTACCTTGATGAACAATTTAACAACTAAAATTAGTTCCAAAAGAAAGACAATAGGAACTTTCCTTTTTTATTGAATCCATGCTAACGTACCTTGACACCTTCTTTCATGCAGTAGATCTGCAGAGCACTTACACCATCGGAGAATGGGTGGATTTGTAGATTAAATGGTGGAGACCTTCTTTCTCTTTCCTTCAAGTAAAATGCAAGAATTATGTCAGAATTAGAAAAGTTACGTACATTGAGCAGATGAAAACTTTGCTTTTTTTTTACCCTGTTCAAGCAATTTGTTCTTCATCCTTTAAAATGAAGCAACAAATATACAGCTGAGCTTTAGCATTTATGTCTGATATATGCTGTACATTTGTTTGTTTTAATGTATGTTTGTAAACTGCTTTGAGTTTTTGTAAGAAAAGCGACCAGTAGGTTCAATAATAAAAGATAATTTTTTTTGAGTGAGCGGTATATATGTTTACTAAATAAACAATAAAAATCATGAGAATGTTAATCTGAAATGAAATACTTGGGTTACCAAATGCCAGTAAGAATGTTCTCAAAAATATGCACTGACTTTATTTATTTATCTGTTCTTACAATATTTAAATTCATTAAAAATTATTCATTAAATATTATACATTGCAGGGGGAACCGATCTGCTATTAATTGTCAACATATATCAAAGAAGACTATTCATATTGATGATTGTGACAGATCTGGAGCCTGTTATTTATTCTGGATTAGCTGACCTACACTAAAAATGCATGCTCTGGTGAATTTCTCAGTGAGACACTGTACTGGGGAACTCCTGAAATAGCAACACCGAGCTTGAACGTGGCACACTGTTTGTACCTGGGGATGCTTGGTGGTGAGCCCATCTAATTATTTCTGTTGTTCTTTAACATAAGGACATACAAAGAGCTCTGCTTGTATCAGGTCAATACTAGTTCAGCATTCTGTTCTCACAGTGGCTGACCAGATGCCTATGAGATGCCTGCAAGGAGCATATGAGCATAACAGCACTCTCCCCAGTTGTGCTTCCCAGCAACTATTGTTCAGAGGGAGGGAAGGAAGGAAGGAAGAAAGGAAGGAAGGAACTGGGCAACTTTTATTCCACACTGCTCTTCCCAGTTCAGTTATCTTTGTTCATCAATGATCATTTATATATTTTTGTGTATCTGCACTCTGTTTTTCTGTATAAAATATTCAAAGCAGCTAACAGCTTCCAAACAGCAAACCACAAACAGCAAAACACAAACATGATCAAAAATCATTCTGCAATAAAGGGTCCACGGCGTCTTACTTCAAGCTCCAGATTCCGAAACTCCAACAGCTCATTTTGATCTCTGGCATCCTGCAGCTCCTGTTGCAATCGATGGTTATCGATTTCCAGTTTTTCTATCTATAAGGCAAATGTAAATATATACCGTAATTAATGCAGATTCCAGACCATGTTTGTTTAGAAGTTAGTTACCGCCACTCTCTCCCCTGCAATATTCCATCCCCTCCCCAAAACGAAAGTTATCCAACTGTTTAAACTTTGTTGTCAGCCTGATAATGGAAAACATAACAAAGCCTATAAAGGTTACAGGTCATGTGCTATAAGCATAAATTGCCTTTAAAAATCAATGGAAATATATCAAAAGCAACCTGGCACATAAAACAAGATCTGCATGTGCTGATTTGGGACTTTTGAGGGATTCATTGTTCCTTGTGGCTAAGAGATACTTTTGAAGATTATGTTTGATGATTCATGCAGTTTTCTTGGATGACTTTTCAGTTTTCCTGTTTTATATTATTAAATGCATTGTGTAAGGACTGGCCTTTGAGCAAAATTGGAAGAATTCTTAGTTGCTCTGAAAGGCCATTTCTGAAGAAGGATGAAAAATAATTGCTGCCAAAAGTTACCATATTTTTCGCTCTATAGGACGCACCAGACAATAAGACGCACCTAGTTTTGGGGGGAGGAAAACAAGAAAAAAAATATTCTGAATCCCAGAAGCCAGAACAGCAAGAGGGATCTGGCTTCAGGGATAGCCTCTTGCTGTTCTAGCTTCTGGGATAGCCGCTGAAGCCTCTCCCAGGCAGCGGGATGAAGGCTCCCCCTGCCTGAAAGAGGCTGCGCACGGGTAAGCTGCCCTCTGTCCCTCCCCCCATCTCCCGCAAGAGTCACACACTCTTTAAAGAGAGTGTGGCTCTTGGGGGCTTTTCTGGGAGGTGGGGGAAGGGACAGAGCCCCGCGTTGTGCAGCACTCTCTCTCACTGTTCTGGCTTCTGGGATAGCCTGCGAAGCCTCCGGAGGGCAGCGGGATGAAGGCACCCCGCTGCCCTGCGGAGGCTTTGCACAGCTAAGCCAGAAGCGAAACAGGGAGAGGGAGCGCTGCGCAGCGCTCCCTCTCCCTGTTCTGGCTTCTGGCTTAGCCGCGCAGCCTGCATTCGCTCCATAAGACGCACACATATTTCCCCCTACTTTTTGGCGGGAAAAAGTGCGTCTTATAGAGCAAAAAATACGGTACTTTTACAGTCTGATGTTGTTGGAGAGTCTCTTGTTTTATTTTTGATTACAACTACTGCCCTTTCTTTGTAATTAAGTTTCATCTTGATGTCTTTCATTTGTTCTTTATTTCTTCCATTTTAGAATTAATATATTTTACTTTCTTCCTATGCGAACTTCAGCAACGTTTTGATATCTGTGCTTTTTGCCTACCTGTTGCAAAGACTACTGTTTTCAGAATTTGCAGAGAAATGAAAAGCTTCTTATCATGCTTGGAATCCTGGACAGAATAAGGTACAGTGGTTCTAGTTTTCAGCAGCAAATTCTACGCACTGATGTACAACCCAGAAATTCAGGTTTTGAACATACCTTATCCAAAAGCTCTTGATTCCTCTTAATAAAAAGTTGCTTGTCTTCTACCCAATGGGAGTCCTGTTTGATGGGAAGAAATATTTTAACATTAAAAGAAGTGTGATATGTAATGAAGTAGACACACTATGATGTGTATGGACACATGTTTTTTGTTAAATGGAACTAATGCATGTCGAAGAAAATTGTATTGTGTGAATTGGCCCTGAAAGGGCTAACATTGGCGGGAGATAGGAAACCACAGTCATGATAGTAATTAAAGCCACTATGACTAATAAAATAATGGATGTTATTTTCATTGTTCTGACTCAACTTTATTCAGCTTTATATTGCACTTACTATCAAATTAATCCATAGTTGTGTTGTAGGAAGTGGGACATCGAAAGTAGCTACATTTAATGGGTGGGACATGTATGACCACCCAATTTGGCGTGTTGCTACAGTTTTCTGTGTATCTCTTATGGTTTTCACATGTCACCTTTCACATAGTGGAGACATGTATGCAAAACATTTATTCCCCATACAACAAACCATGCTTCTAACAACTTCTTTATGCAAAAGCAAATAAATATTGCCAATGGGTGAAAACAGCTGCGGAAAACACCAGTTGAAAAGAATATACCTGTCCTCTCTGGGCCAGCGTTTTTTCCAGATCCTCTATTTTAGCTCTGTACCTCTGGACTTCAGCTTGGAGCTGCTCCTGTGCCTGTTAAAAAGAATAGCCACAACATTATGTGACACAGCTATGAGTTTCTTACAACATCTCTCTCCTCCTCCTCCTCTGTTTTTAAGTTTGGGGTGTATGTTTGAGTTTTAGAGAAATGTTGCCCATGGCAAATGCTAACCTTGGCTTCTCGTTCTGCATCTATGATACCTCCTGTTTGCTCTTGCAGTAATGCATAGGCTCTCTGCAGGGCTTGATACTCCTTTGTCAATTGTCGAAATCGCAACTCTGATTCTTCAGCTGCTAAGCTCTGCCAGAGAAATAAATAAAGGAAGTCTCAGGTGGTTATAAGCTGTAGGAATGTATATTGCAAAAACTTGGAAGGATTGTATAGGGTTTTTACCATGTTGAAAGCCACAGAATTGTTTGGTATTTTGTTTAGGAGTTTAATGAACATAAATTTTAAAAGAGTCACCATATCAAAATGCAACCATCAATAACATATTTTTAAAGGAAACAAATTCCTTCCAGTAGCACCTTAAAGACCAACTAAGTCAGTTCTTGGTATGAGCTTTCGTGTGCATGCACACTTCTTCAGATATTTTTAAAGGGAAAAGGTTTGTTTGTTGCTTCCTGGACTTTTTTTTTTGTAAATTAAAGGGAATACAATTTACATGTAACCTAAAGAGAGCATTGTTGTAGCTTGTGTTCTCTCTTATATGTGGTTTCCTTTAAAAACCAAACACTCAGTTCTCTTTCAAAAAATGTGATGTACTTAAAATGTAGTTATAACCAGTGCTTTTTTCTAGGGGTACGCAGGGGTACACATACCCCTAAACATTTTGTGACTCTAAGTTTGGCCTCATTGAGAGGCAGTATTTCAATATGAGAAGGAAAATGAGAGTACCCCTAAACATTTTTTAAGAAAAAAAGCACTGGTTATAACACACCAGATACAATAATTCAAAATAATTTTCCCCCACAATTTATACACCATGCTTATTTTGAGAATTAAGCAATACTAGAACACTTGGTCAAATGGCACATGATGCTAAACAAATTTCTGAATGCCCTCACTGGAATTCTCTATTTAACTCACAGCATTTCCAAGGTGGGGCAAAACTATCAGGAATGCAACATGGGGCAGGAAATGCGACCCCTTTTCCCATGCTGCTTCCCAGCAGAAAAAGTCCCACCTTCAACTGCTATGAGGTTTTGCTGGTTTTGCTATTACTTGCTTTGGGAGCAAATAGCAGCTGCAAGGAGGGGAGGATTTTCAGTGGGGAAATGGTACAGGGGAAGAGATACCATAAGTCTCTCGCCCCCCCCCCCCATCCTGATCCCCTCCACACATTAACCAAACAAACAAAAAACAGAAGTATAGTTGTGGAATTCAATGTGTTGTAAACATCACATGTAGTTTGGCCCATGTCAATTCAGCTGAATGGATTATTCAGCTGGAAAGAAGCTATTTTATCACGCTTTCAAAAAGCTGGAGATTTATTTTCTGAAAACAAAATGACACACAAGGCAAAGAATTAGCAAGAAAAACATTTAAAAATGTGAAGAAATTCACTGAAATTTACAACATTTTTTCTCAACATGGTAGTCTTTGACAAGAAGCTAACCATACCATGGTTTACCTTTTGTTTAGGAACACAGGAAGCTGCATTAAGCTGATTCACACCATTGGTTCATCAGGTTCAGTATTATCAACACTAACAGCCAAGAGCTTTCCTGGATTTCAGACAGGAGTCTATTCCAGCCCAACTTGGAGATGCTGGGAATTGAATCTTGGACCTTGCGCCTGCAAAGCAGATGCTCTACCACTGAGCTTTGGCCCTTTCCAATTCAATTTAAAATGCATATTTTAAATAGGTCACAAGAGAGTCCTCTGTTTCACATAGTTTATTCAACAAATACTTATCAAAAAACTACATTTTGTTCAGATTTGTGCCATGCCCCAGAGTTCCTGTTTTTAAAATTCCGATCAGTCACTTAAAAATAAAAATTGTTGCCACTGCAGAAGTCCCCACTGCTAGCCCTTCAGGGTGTATAGTATGAGGCAAAATATCTTACTTCATCCAGGTCTTCATCTGGAGTTGCTGGTGTTCTGTCTGTCCTGAATGAAGCCATGGATGAGGTTTCTGAGTCCATGGAGTCATCATCACCCCCATAAACGGTGTCCAATATATGCCTCTGAAGGGAGGAAAAACCTCACATGAAAAAATACTGCCAGTATTGTTCCATCACCACAGGCAATAGTCAGTCATGCTTACAAGTCCAGTCATTACGTTCTTGATTCAGGCACATGGGTGCAGCCTGGCTGGCTCTGCACTGACTATTTCATCATGTCCTGCTGAGCCACAAAATCTAGACAGCAAGCTGATGTGATTGCTGCGCTGGGATCTGCACAACATGGCATCACTGGTGGGCCCGTTTCTGTTTTAGAAGCACAGTGTACACCAGAATTGCTCCTCTCACTCCCCCCAGTGTCAGAGTAGTGGCAGTCATTGATGCGGACGGAGCTTCACGGTGTGCTTCGCAAGTGAGAGAAATCTCACTGAAATCAGTGCACAGGGGCATCAGGATTCCAGTTGCTAGCAATGGGCCCTGTGCAGGGAAGGCTACTTGATCTAGTGCAGGCTTTCATGAATGGAAGTGGGAGAGATGTGATTTTTGCACACAGCTGCCCTTTCTCTTGCAGCCCCCTTCCACACATTTCCAGAGAGTCCCCCCAACCTCCTTTACAGATTTGGGGAGGCAAAGGGGGAACACAGAGGGAATCAGTGAAAATCGCTTGCCTCCCGCTTTTCTTCACACAGAGTCACAGAACTGTAGCGTTGGAAGGGACCACAAGAGTCTTCTCGCCTAACCCCATGCAATTCAGGAATCACAGATGGATCAAAGAGCCTTCCTTGATCAGGAGGACACCGCTGTATACAACCCACTGTTGTTGCACCCACTATTGATTTGTTACCAATGTATTTACATAGTTCCATCAATGTGCATGCTGCTTTACAGAGATATAAGGACTGAGGTCCCTGCCCTGAGGAGCCTCCATTCTAAAATCTGACACAGGGAAAACAGAAGAGGAAGGGAAGGGGTGTGGGTGAAACACGGAAGCAATATATGGTTGCTTCAGTTACATGTCCTTATGCTTGGTTACAGGCTTAGTTGGAGCTAAGGCACAGGAACAATGCTAAAGTAACTGCTACTTTATGAAGTAAGCCATGTTAAATCCAGTCGGCCCCCCTCCCCAGCTTAGTGCCTTTAGACTTCCTAATTGAATTAGAAAACATCAAAGGAAAGATGAGTCATGCTATAAGATGACAGAGCTGCTTAATCTGTGGGTTTGGATAGCAAAGTACTGGCATCAGCACTTAAAACTTGCCAAGCGAAGTGAAATTGTTTTGCAGACAGACCGATCAACGAGAATTTAAGGCTCACTTGTATTATAATGTTTTTATTCCCACATAAAGGATAAGACATCACAGGCGTGGAAAGCATATGGGATATGCGTGGTCAACTGGCAGAAGATTTGCAGCTCCTCTCTCTCTAGGGAGATGAGGTCCAGGAGTGCACTGAGCTCAACGTGCAGGTTCACAAATCTCTGCTTTTTTTCGCTCCTTTTTCTTCTTTGCTCCACATGCTCCACCCCTGGCAAATGCATCCTGGATTTGCTGCTATTTGTGCAAATTCATTGTCTCTATTGGCAAAACTAAGTCTGCGAGGTCTAGTGCCTTTCTCACCAAAATGCCTGCGACTCACGACATTGGGCTCTGCAATAATGAAATACAGCACAGCCTGTTTGTCCAAAACATTTCTATGCTTCGCTTACCTTGATTGGCTTGGAACTTCTTTTATGTTTCCTGCGACGAATAAGTTTCTCTCTATCCTATAGAAGAAGAGGAAGGAACAGTGAGTGCCAGGGTAGGGCAGGCTCAGTCTCAGGCATCAAATATATTCCCCACATTGAGAAGTCTCTGGCCCTCACCCAATGGAAGGTGGGATCTTGAGGAAATGAAGGCCACCCCCGTTATCCCTAACCATTGGTCTTGCTGGCTGGGACTAGTGCAAGATGGAGTCCAGCAAAATCTGGAAAGTTTTCCGCATCCCTGAATTAAAAACCAGTCCTCACGATTATTCTGCCCATGGTGGGTTCAGTTTGCAGCAGACTGCACCACCTGCACCACCATCCAGCCAACAGGGCACACACTCATGAATGGAAGTCAAGGTGAAATCCATACACAACCCGTAACAGTGGGAGACTAATTCATTCCATAGAAATGCCAATGTTGTGTTGATATCTATTTGGATATCTGGTGGGCTTCTATTATAAGTTAATGTTTAACTTTTGATGCAGTAACTGATGGTCATTGTATCCATAAAGTGAACTGATGGTTGTTTTTGCTATTATTCATATTATTAATATATTATTTCTTTTTCTTTTTATTGTCTATAATTTCTTTTCTTTGTTAAATTTGCAAATAAAAATGTTGTTGTTGTTGTTGTTGTTGTTGTTGTTGTTGTTGTTAATAATAATAATAAAGGATTGCTATGTCTGATCCTATGTGGTCTGGGAGCCTTGCTCTTGACTTCAGGATATGAGAAATGCTTCCATAATTATAGGCCATCTTGCTTTTTCATAATGATAGCTTTCAGGAGCTACTCCTCTACTTCTAATGTCTTGCAGAAGTGTCAACCTACCCGTGTCAATTCATCAATTATGTTCTGTTGTTCTATAACCTGAAGCTTCAAAAATTCAGTCTCTTGCTCTTCATTAGCTTGATCCAAGTCATTGAGAGATTTTAATTTCTTCAGAGGAGGATGTGATGTCATTTTTTCTTTCTGTGTAGCAAACAAAACAAAAGCAACCCCTGACTATTAAAAACAAGTAATTTCTTTTAAATTTCTTTTAAGCAACATTTTCTGCTTCAGCAGCATTTTCTGCCAGATGTCTACAATCTGACATCCAAATTGACATGGCTATTTTTAGTATTTTGTTTTGTTTTGTTGCCTCCCGCCTTAAGTGTGAAATCATTATGGATGTCAGGGAGTTAGGCTGCAGTTTTTCCACTTTGTGTATTTCTAGACATAAATAGTTTCTAAAAAAAGAAGATGTGTTCTCTTGCTATGGTCTCGAGGGTATGGCAGATACACTCCCTTATTTAGAAAACTGAACAAAACCTTGCTAGAGCTGAAAGTCCTGCACTATAGTATGAATGTTAGATTCTGTGATTTGGGCATTGGTCTTTATGACCATGTATCTGATGAATTGGACTGTAGTCCATGAAAAGCTTATGCCAGAATAAACTTCTTAGTCTGTGAAATGCAAGAAGACTCTTTATTGTTTAGGCATGCAGGTTGCTGTGTTCAGTTTGTATGCACCAGGATGTTCAATTTGGGTGTGTCAAATGTCACAATGTCATAGCTACAACCGGACAAAGGTCAGCATGAAATTGACTGGGTTTTAGCTATTGATAATTTCCCTGTTTCAAGTTTCTGAAATCTTCACACTCAATTTTGAAGAAGGAAAAGCCTTCATCAACTAACGAGATCAAGTGTCAGCTTTGCCTTTTGCAGTTAAATCCCAGAAATTCATTGCAAAGAAAACTTATGGGCGAAAACTTGCCAATATTACTATGCACAAGTAGAAAAAAAAATGTTCTGAACACTCAGTACAAACCATTTCTAAATTCTCCTTAGCGATTGCTTTGAGCTTCTCCTCCATGCGCTGCAACGACTGCATGAGTTCATCATTTCTCTTGGAGAGGCACTTATTTCTTTCCAGAAGAGGTTTGCATTGTTTTTCAGCTTCCCGAACACGTTTCAACTGCAACAACAATAATAACTCATAAGAGAAACCCCTTTCTTAATTTCTTCATTTAGTTTCTCATTGCTGGTGTCTACTGTGCAAGGGAGTCTCTAGTACAATTTAGAAAATGAATGATAACATGGTAATTTTAACTTTCATTAAAGCTGAAGGCAGAGGGTTTTTTTGTGGGGGGTGGGAGATTAGAGCACTAAAGGTGCTTTGAAAGAGGATGGGGAACCTCTGGTCCTCCAGATGTTGTTGGACACTAACTCCCATCAGTCCCTAGCCAGCATGGCCAATAGGGATGATGGGAGTTGGAGTCCAACAACATCTGCCGGGAACTGAATTGGCTGCCACTAGACTAAATCTTGGAGGAGAGATCTTCCCCACATCTTTAGGGAACGTGCTTGTGTTTGCCCTCTGTCTTTCCTACTCATGTGGTGCTTATTCCTTCCATCTAAAAGTGATGAGGAGCCATGTAAATCATCCATTTGGTTTATGCTGTAACCCGCCCTTTGACCCTGGAATGAAGGGTGGCGTAGAAATTTAATAAACAAAATAATAAGTCATGGACCCTTTTAAGTCCTTTTGTTCTTTGTGATATAGCTGTCAAGCACCCCCGCTGAAAAAACTGCTAAAAGCACCCACCAGTTCATTCCGCTCATCCACCAGCAGTGTGTTCCTGTCCTCGAGTTTCCGTATGGTAGCATTGAGCTCTGCCATCCTCTTCTGGTTTCTGCGTAGGTCCTGCAAAGGAAATGTTTAAATCATTTAATACAACAGCTGCATATAGGCAAACTGCTGTCAGTGCAGTGCCCAAGGCCAGACAAGTTATTTTGGCATCTGAGGAAGAAAATCCCACAGGCACCTTTCCCCTGAACCCCACGTGGCAAATGAAATAAATAACAACTTGCTACCTTTTCATGACACCAAAGTTCAGCTGCCTGAGGCGACCACCTTAGTCTGTCTAATGCTACTGGACCTGGTAAGTCTATTCTACTGCATACCCATGGTTTAGGTTGGGCAACTGTAATGTGCTCTATGTGGGGCTGCCTTTGATGGTTGCTCAGAAACTGAGCTGATCCGAAATGCCAGGTTCTGTACATTTGCTGGATAAATGGACTGCAAGAGCTGCTTGGTTACCAGCTGGACTGTGTAGGGAAGTTTGGATTTGATATCCCGCTTTATCACTACCTGAAGGAGTCTCAAAGCGGCTAACATTCTCCTTTCCCTTCTTCCCCCACAACAAACACTCTGTGAGGTGAGTGGGGCTGAGAGACTTCAGAGAAGTGTGACTAGCCCAAGGTTCTTTGGCAGAAATGATGGATCCCAAGGTAAGGTTACCAGATCTCCCCGTTTCCCAGGGACAGTCCCCAGATTTACATATCAGTCCCCTGACAAAATCCACCTATTTGGTAGGAAGTTGAAAAGTGTCCCTGGATTCACTGAAAAAAAATCTGGTAACCTTAACCCAAAGAAGACAAAACATAACCCCCACCCCCCCGAAACCATGTCTCTCACCCTCTGGGATTCAATTCATTTATGATTTCACATAAAATAAAGCATTCAAACAATGAAATAATTGTTGCATAGTATGCATGGGTCTCTCCTGAATCAGCCATGAATGCAATGGGCATAGGTAGGCCACTATCTCTCAGCTTCGACACCCCCACTTTACAGAACTGTTGAACAGATTATTTTAAATTTGAACACTTCCACATACTACAAAAATGCTAAGCTTTAACTTCCATAACCATTTTTGCAAATTGTGCTAAATTGAGTGTATTGAAGTGCAGTCTTACGCCAGCCACAAGAGGGCACATTTCATGCACCACAAATTGATGCTTCCTCGTGGAAATGATGCAATAAGTGGGCAAAGTGCATCCAGTCAAAGCCCAAACGTTCCCCTTTCTTACAGGACTGCTGCAGTGTTCAGAGCCATCTCCTGCTCTGCCTGGGATCTCTCTTTTGGGACTGCTCATGTTACATTCGGCCTCCTTTACTAAGAAGAGCTGTTCGTCCAAAGCCTCCTTCTGCAGTTGAAGCTTCTGAACATATCCAGTCAGGGTCTCCAGCTCTTTCTCCAAGGAGAAGATGGTTCTGTCTTTTGCTTTGATCTCATCCATCTGAATTAAGACATGGGAGGACAGTGTTATTCCACAAGCCAGAACAGTGAGCCAATGTACTTTCTACACATTCATGAAGGCAGTTTACAGAATACAGAAGCTCAACTTGTTTACATTCAAATAGGCCTTTCAATCTATGAACAGAAACTTTTCAGTCAATTGTTTTACTCTCTCCACCCCCTACTGTTATGGCCGGCAACTTTTTATGGTCAAGGAATGATTATACAGCTGTACAGCAGGCATAAATCCAAAAGGCAAAGAATCTCTATATCTGTGTCTGGATGTTTTGAAAAGATACACCTGTCAGATTTTTGACTGTTATGTCCTGGCATGTGAAACAGCCAAAGGAAAAATAGATTGCAACTCTTCACAAGCCAAGGCTGAAAACAGGACGTTGAAAAGGGACATATAGATTCTACAGAGCTAAGAAAATATTTTATTTGGTGGGCACACAACATTTTGTTATGTAGCAGCTATGTGGTGGAACCAGTGCCGGATTTACGTATAAGCTAAACAAGCTATAGGTTAGGGCCCCACTCTCTTGCCCCCCCCAAATGTAAAGGAACTTTTTTAAAGTTACAGTGGTGCCCCGCAAGACGAATGCCTCACAAGACGGATAACTCGCTAGACAAAAGAGTTTTCTGTTTTGGAGGTGCTTTGCAAAACGAATTTCCTATGGGCTTGCTTCGCAAGACGAAAGTCTTGCGAGTTCCTGCGGTTTTTTTCCCTCCCCCCTTTTTCTAAGCCGCTAAGCCACTTATCCGCTTATCCACTAAAAGCCGCTAAACCGCTAATAGCGCTAATCTGCTAAGCCGTCAATGGGCTTGCTTCGCAAGACGAAAAAACCGCTAGACGAAGAGACTCGCGGAACGGATTATTTTCGTCTTGCGAGGCACCACTGTAGAGCTTAATAATTATTTCACTATTAATATATTTCTTCTTAATTGTATTTCAGTTCAACAATTACTTTGATAAACTACATATTTTGTTATGTGCAAATGGCTTTAGATACTTATTAGGTCTATAAATTACCATATAGCATATATTCAACACAAAAAAGAGCGACAATTTGTTGTTGACAAAGGGCAGCTGGACATATAAAGGGCCCCATTACCTTCAGTAGCTTAGGGCCTCATCAAACCTAAATCCGGCCCTGGGTGGAACTACCCTAAACTGAATTATTTTGGCCTTGTGATTTTTTCTTCTTTATTTCTTTCTGTATCTGAGCTCAATCCACATTCTGATACTTTCCCAAAATGAGACAACTTGCAATGTTTAATTGTGATGGACAGATTAGCATGTCCCCAAAAGCCAGCTCAAACTGCCCTATTTACCATGTGATTGTCAGGTGAAAAGCATGCTGAGTCAGTATGGGGTGATAAATATGGGCTGGTTCAAAGAGCCTACATCTAAAGTTTTCCAGGTGGAAAGGTCCACGGAGGCAGCTGTATAGTGGAAGTAGTGTCTGACCCAATCTGACCACATTGGGAGGTGGTGCTTCCCAGTAGCCAGTCATAAAGGTTATTACTGCACCTACACCAATCACTACTAGGAAGCAACACCAATCAGGGTTGTTGCACATGATCTTATGCTACTTTCTGAGAGGTTTTGCACTGAGGGTTTTAGAGCATCTAAACCAGGCCTGCAGTTAGGATCGAGAAGTTTTCACTCAATTTGTATTGGCTGGCACTACTCTGTGGAAAGGTTGTTGTGTCCTTTAGATATTCTTCTGTAGGGAGTTCTTGTATGGTGGGGAGACTGCTTAAATGACCTTATAAAGTAGATATTTCCTACAAAATCAAGAAAGGGTGTATTTGCTGTGCCAAATCTGTAATAAACATATGATTGGTTCTTTTAAGCATTCTCACAGCCATGTGCAAACTACTCGCGAGCAAGCAGCTGTCACAGGGCAGGGAAGAACACCTAGAGGGCACCTGTAAGATCTTTTAATGTGAGGTGTACCCCATTCACTCTATCCATTTAAAATTGTGTGCTAAAGGCATACCTTTGACTTGGACATAGCACGTTTTGCTAACTTCTACATATGTTACTCTGGAGGATGTCGGCTAATTAGAGCAGATCTACACCATACCTTTAAAGCACACCCAACACACATTTAATGCACATGACTTTCCCAAAAGAATCTTGGGAACTGTAGTTTAACCATGCTGGGAATTGTAGGGTTTTTGCACGGGGGTGGGGGGTGGGGACGACGACTGCAGCTTCTAGGATTCTTTGGGGAGATTCATGTACTTAAAATGTGTGTTGGATGTGGTTTAAATGCATGGCATAGACCTGCCCACAGTTTTATGGCAAAGGCTCTGTGTCTTTAATATAAGCTTGATATCCAGAAGTTGGTCAGCTCTTTTGCCTGTATGGGGATGCAGTCACAGGGAAACCTTATTTTCTGCATGCAACTCTATAAAAATGAAGCAGCTGTCCATAAAAAATGTCAGTACAGTGGTACCTCGGGTTAAGTACTTACCGGTAATTGGTTCCAGAGGTCCGTTCTTTACCTGAAACTGTTCTTAACCTGAAGCACCACTTTAGCCTATGGGGCCTCCTGCTGCCGCCGCGCCGCCGGAGCACAATTTCTGTTCTCATCCTGAAGCAAAGTTCTTAACTATTTCTGGGTTAGCGGAGTCTGTAACCTGAAGCGTATGTAACCTGAAGCGTATGTAACCCGAGGTACCACTGTAGTCCTAACTGCAGTACTGGTTGTTGAACTATACGTAAAACGTTTAGCTTCTGCAGTCAATAAGATCAGCAGATGCTGAGCATCTTTTCATTTTGCAAAGTCATACAAATGTTTGCTTATGTAAGATGAGTATAGAACAATTTTAGAACAAGAAGGTGACTCAGATTATTGTCTGGCTAGCATTTATCAACTAAAGTCAATTTCCCCAGCTAAGTGTGGGACTGTATACTGTACTGCAAAACAACACAGTGCTATCTGGTAAACTTAAACAAAACAAAAAAGCCACAAACAAATGATAGACACTCAACACTCAGATCTCCCATTCTTCTCTGCAATGTCATGTTCAATTTACTCTGTGTCATCATCATCATCACCACCATCATTTATTATTTATACTCCACGCATCTGGCTGGGTTTCCCTAGCCACTCTGGGCGGCTCCCAACAGAATACTAAAAACACGATAAAAAATCAAACATTGAAAACTTCCCTAAACAGGGCTGCTTTCAGATGTCTTCTAAAAGTCAGATACTGTAGTTGTTTATTTCCTTAACATCTGGTGGGCGGGCGTTCCACAGGGCGGGTGCCACTACCAAGAAGGCCTGGTCATTACAATGTGAAGTTATTGGACTATAATTCCCATCCTCCCTGACCATCAGCCATGGGAGTTGATATCGAGCAACATCTGGAAGGCGTCATGTTGGCTACTTTTGGTATTAGCTTTTCCCCAGCAGTGAAACTGTTAACCAGAATTTAGACCATGATGTTGGAAGTTGTAGTGCAAAATACCAGGGAGAAACCACACTGAGGAAGACTGATTTTTGACTGAGACCTCTCAATGTGAGACTTGAAAATGTCAAGATTTGGTATGAACTAGATAACAGAAATAAGAATAATAAATGCTCAGCGGAAGAAAATGATTAATTTGGGGTGTCTATGTGCAAGCATTCACACAAAATAGACTCTGGAGAATTCTCCACACATAACTCAAAGCCACTTCCAGAGCCTGCAATATCTTGTGATTGCAGAATCCTTAACAGGAGTTGCTTTCCTAAAAGCAAAGCAAAGTCTGTGAGGCAGGGTCTGATCTTGTTTACATAGCTGCCAGTCTGGTGAAATGTGCTTTTAAGCCAATATGCATGACACAAGGGTCTGGCTTTGTATGTGGCTCCCAAAAAGTTTGTATTCTGGGCTAGTCATCCAGACAAATTCAGTGCTGTGGACTGAATCCAAGACTCCCTCTCTGTATACACTCAGCAGTGTTTGTACACACACACACAGAGAGAGAGAGAGAGAGGGAGAGAGAGAGAGAGAGAGAGAGAGAGAGAGAGAGAGAGAGATTGGCTTTGTTATTTCTCTCTAGACTTCTGCTTGCCACTAGATGTCTTCCTGCTTTACTGAATATATATATGATTTTGAAAGGTATACTCGTGTTCCTTTATATGTATTGTTCTGTGTAGGACTCTGTGCACACTTTACAAGACTAGCAGTGAGAAGCGAGTTGATCCTCTTTAGGTTTGGAGGCCAGAGGAAGAGGAAAATACTTTATTAAACAGCAACAATCAATTAAAGGCACATCTGAAGTTGATCCTTTACCTTCCATGCTTTTACACAGTTTTCAACATTTGTTTGTAGCAATTGTTTCCTATTTGCTGCTGCTATGGAGTCTATTATTATTATTATTATTATTATTATTATTATTATTATTATTATTATTATTTGAAGGGATTTCCCCCAGTGATTAATTAATCTAATCAGGGATCACATACTGAATTTGGTGACGTATCCAGTCAAATTTGTTATATGATGACATCACTGAGGACAGAAAGCATCCCTGTTGTCCACCTGGTTGTGTCACACTGTACTATCAGTTCCACTGCTCACTGGCAGAGTATTTTTGCTACAGTCCAACTCTAATCATGGGTGCCTCCTTTATGCATGCATGTTGCATCAGAATATCAGTTCAAATGCACATCTCAGTTAAGTGTTGCAGTGTGAATGTCACATGCGACAGAAGGTGTCATTTGCCTGCCATGAACACCTTCACTGGGATTCACATCTCCTCTTTAACCCCCAACCTGCTATCCTATTGAGTAAAGGGTTAGACCCTTTCACAAAGCGGTGCAAAAGAAACTCCCAATGACATATAAAGGAATAATGCATTCACCAAGGGTGGAAATGTACACGAAACACTTCACCCCCATTTCACCTCAGCCCTAGAACATTGTGCTCCTTGGGATCGCAGGAGTGGCAAGCTGTGCCCCTACCTGTGGGCAAACGAATACAATTGCAAACCGAGTTCCTGTGCTTCCATTTCAAACAGCAGGCTGGTGTGCCTACTTTCATGGGTAAATCTACTTCACTGTTTGTCTGCTGACCTTTGCAAGCAGGCAAAGACAATTATAGGAACAATGTGAAAATGAGGGTTACATCAAGAGAAAGAGAAAGAGAAAGAGAAAGAGAGAAAGAGAAAGAGAAAGAGAAAGAGAAAGAGAAAGAGAGATTATGCACAGTGGCACAATTTGGCTTGTTTGCTGAAAACTGGCAGGGAACCATGTGCAGGTCTATATGGATGGCACCTAATGACATCTTTTAAATCAGGGGTAAGGAACAATCTTCCAGGGGCCACCTGCCAGTTGTAAGTGACGAGGACACAGGGAAAAGTGGATAGGACGAAGCATTGCACTTTTAACTTTGTACGGAAGTCTATATTCCAGCCATGCAAAAGCCAGCGTTTTCTGTACACACAGCCCACTCCATCCTCCATACAGGCAAGCAAGTGGCTTTATTACAGTTCAAGGACACAACCCAGCAAGGCAAAAATCACCCAAAGAGAGCATGGAGGAGGGCTATGGCCTGGGGAGAAGGGGCGAGTGTCTGCCGGGCTAGCTAGAGACGTGAACAGTCTTCGTATCATGGGATGGATATTTCCTACCCCTGCTTTAAATGTATTCCCCCCCCCACAAGAAATGGATTTTCAAAGCAAAAAAGTCATACAGACTTTCCTATAAGAAGAGATGGCTTGCCTAGGGGAGGGTTACATGGAATACATCGCCATTTGTACAGTTTTGGCTTATTCCCCCCACCCCACCCCACCCTAGGGGCTGTGCTGAAAGAAATGGCTGTGGGCCTCCACCCCAAGTTCACAGAAATATTTTTTTTCTTGGCAGCTGCGTACCCGTGCACACAATCGCACGGAGTCAAAGAGGGCTGCTTGCATGCGTTGTTCACATGCCCTGATAACAATGAGGGAGACTAACTACTATTATGTAAGTTATGCTCACTGATTTTATATGTCAGTCTCGATAACACTCAGAAGGAGGATGCAATGTTCCCACAGTGAATTTGATCCATGTGGTGTGCGTGGGGGAGAGGATGGGGGCATCTTAAGCTACACTGCCCTGTTTCGGCAGCCAATTCATTCCTGCCCCTGTAACCTTTCTTTTGTCATTGCAGGCACCACATAAGTGTTGTGACAACTGCACAAAACCAGTACAGTGGTACCTTGGTTCTCAAATGCCTTGGTACTCAAACAACTTGGAACCCAAACACTGCAAGCCCGGAAGTAAGAGTTCGTTTTGCGAACTTTTTTGGGAAGGCGAATGTGCTCCATTTTGAGTGTTGCCACGCTTCCGTTTTGAGTGTTACACTTCCGATTTGAGTGCCACACTTCAATTTTGAGTGTTAGGCTGAGGTCTGTCAGTTTTTGCTATTTATTTTGCGTTTTTGTTTTTGCGGCTCTTTTTGTTTTGTTTTTTTGTGATTGTGTGGAACCCAGTTCAGCTACTGACTGATTGATTGTGTGACTGCACTACATTGTTTATTGCTTTCATTTTATGGATCAATCGTCTCATTAGATAGTAAAATTCATGTTAAATTGCTGTTTTATGGGTTGTTTTTAAAAGTCTGGGACGGATTAATCCATTTTTGCATTACTTTCTATAGGAAAGCGTGCCTTGGTTTTGGAACACATTGGTTTGGGAACAGACTTCCGGAATGAATTGTTTGAGAACCAAGATACCACTCTATGTACTTCTGAGCCCTGTTAAGCGGCTTCCCATCCAGATAAGGTTACTAACCAGTCTGCGGATATCCCTCTCGCTCTCCCATTTGATCTTTGAGATTGCTTCCTGGTGGGATTGGTGCTCACTCCGAAGATCCCCCGCTTTGATCTTATCCGCCTGGATCATGTTGTTCAGGGCTTCGTCCACCTGCTTTTTGGCAGACTTGAGTTCGGTAATTTCCTGCAAAAGCTTAAGGCGCTCAGAGTCAAATTGTTTCCTGGCCTCTTCGCGAGCCTCAATGGTCAGTGCTGTCCGTACTTTGTCGCTGCTCCCTTCCCGCAACGCGTACAGGGCTGACTTGAGCCTCTGGATTTCACTGTCTCTGATTTTCATTGTCCGAGCCATTTCTTGCTCGTGCTGCTTGATGAGATTCTCCCGCACGGCCTGCAGCTCCTTCATCTTCTCCTCGTGGAGCTTCGCTTTCAGTTCAGTGATCTGCACTGTCTGCTTGCGCTGCTCCAGCTCCCGGATCCGCTTCGTTTCTTGGGTTTTCTCCCTTTCGAGTCTGCTTACCTACGGGAAGACAAGAAAGCAAGGGAGAGAGAAAAATAGATGTAATGAAACAATTAATAATGATGACAATGACTATCCATTACATTTGTCGCTACATAAAATGTTTCAAAGCAGATGGCAATTATAAAAAAAGTATACCAACGCAGAAGTTTAAAGCAACAGCAAAAGAATTAAACAACCTTCCTTAGTACAAATACTCCTCCTGCAATTTGATAAAAAGGCTGAATCCTAGCCTTCCTTACTAAAAGGGTGAACACAGCAGTAGGCTGAAGTATGATCATACCATATGATCATAGCTAAAAATCTAATGCTGGGGTAAACAGATCTGTCTTTGCTTGTGGTCTAAAAGTTGATAATGGTGATATAAGTCTTAAAAATGTTCAGAGAATTTGCAGTTGTCACACAATTTCAAATGGCTTCTTTTTCTTCCAAGAGTGAGACCAAAAGCTTGTTTACTAATGTAGCTAAAGTCCTGAGCAGCAAGTTTCCAACCAAACCTTAACGGAAGTGCGAACCCTGAGTCCCAAGCAATTCACACCTGAGTTAATCTGATCTCCACCTTTGGGGAATTGCACACTGATTCAGATGCTCGGCTTCCATTCATTCTGAATTATAGAGATAAATTTCTAAGACTTTTTGTTATGGTTGCTGTTGCTATCAGAATTCTAGGGTTGGAAGGGACCCCAAGGGTCAACTAGTCCAAACCCCCGCAATTCGGGAAATCTAACACATTTCCCTTGTATGTGTTCCAATACACCGTATTTCAGGCTTAAAAAACTAGCTTATGAGGGTGAAGATACAGAGGGAGAGAACAAGGATATGGTGTGCTCTACCTGCAAGCAAATTTGCAAAGCTATCTGGGAGTTGTAATTCATCCAAAATACATATTTTGTTATGTGCAAATGGCTTTAGATACCTATTAGATTCATAAAAAACAGTGACAATTTGTTGTTGACAAAAGACAGCTGGACATAGAAAGGGCCCCATTACTTTCAGTAGCCTAGGGCCTCATCAAACCTAAATCCGGCCCTGAATATCAGTCTTACTCTGAATATGCAGCTTATTCTGAAAAGGAAAGTATGGCATTTGAGCCAAGGTGATGATTAAACCTTTGCTCCTCTGTGTCTCAATTTCACAAAATACTATCTAAGGGTAAGCAAGGGAAGATTCTGCTCGTGTCAGGCCTGACTTCAGAAAGCAAATCTAAAGATTGTAACTTCACAAAAGATGGCTTACATTACACAGGTTATTTCTGAAGAATATCCCCCCGCTCTGCACTATCCTCTGACACTTGAACATGAGCTCTCTTAATTTTTTCCTTTATTTCCCCCCCAAAACCAGGTCGGGGAACAGTGGGATGGCGGCGCTGCGTCTCCCCGCTGTCCCCTGAGCTTGTGGGGCTGGCCGATGTCTGTCCGGCGCGCGGGGCGCTCTGCTTCAGGGCGCCCCACCCACCAGGCGGCAGGCTGCTATCCGCAGGGTGGGGAGCCCTGCGGGGAACTCTTGCAGGGCTCCCCACGCTGCAGATGTCTGTCCAGCGTGCGGGGCGCTCTGCTTCAGGGCGCCCCGCCTGCCGGGCGGCAGGCTGCGGACACCTGCGCGAAGCACCGGGCGGCCTCCAAAGGGCGCCCCGTGCTCCGCGCTGCCGGCTGCCGCCCGCAAGCCATGCGCACACGGGGGGAGCTTCCTGGAGCCTGGAGAGCAAGAGGTGTCGGTGCGCACCGACGCCTCTCGCTCTCCAGGCTTCAGCGAAAGCCTGCATTCGCCCCATAGGACGCACACACATTTCCCCTTCATTTTTGGAGGGGAAAAAGTGCGTCCTATACGGCGAAAAATACGGTAGTTTTGTTTTTTCTATCTATGATTTAAAAGATGCATAAATCAAGCTGAAGAGATCATTTACAAAATTTGCTGTAAATATATATATGCCAGTCAGCATTCCTGCATATAGATACAGTATAGCCAGTCAGCAATCCTACAAAAGAATAAAAATAGCAGGAAACAAACAGCAAGACAACAACACAGAAGAGGGTAAAAATCAGAACTCACAAGTTCTTGAAAATAGTGTAAAATTTAGCAATCTTTAAAAGACTGTGTAAATAAAAAACGATTTGCCTGGTTCTAAAACAATAGCAAGGTAAGGGCCAGGTGACTCTCACCTGGGATGGCATTCCTCATGCATGACATTGCCACCAAACAGCCGGTCTCCAATGGCGCTTTTCTACCATTGCAAATAGAAGGCAAGAGGATGAGAGATTTTAAGCCTTCCTTCACGGTCTCAATATGGCTCACCCTCACCTTATGCACCAGCTCAGTGTCGGATTCACGTATAAGCTAAACAAGCTATAGCTTAGGGCCCCCCCCCCAAAAAATTAAAGGAAAAAAACACCTGGATGTACATTTCCAAAATATAAGATAAAAAACAAATAAAATAAAGCCTACATATAGCAACATTGTTTTAGGCTACTATGATGTAAGTAATGGGCCCCACCTGCTAGCCTGCTCCCTAAAATATCACTGGTTTGCTCATTTCTATATATAGGGTGCCTACATTCTGCATGTGCAAATGGCTTTAGATACCTATTAGGTCCATAAATTGCCATATAAAGGTAAAGGTAAAGGGACACCTGACCATTAGGTCCACTTGTGGCCGACTCTGGGGTTGCGGTGCTCATCTCACTTTATTGGCTGAGGGAGCTGGCGTACAGCTTCCGGGTCATGTGGCTAGCATGACTAAGCCACTTCTGGCAAACCAGAGCAGCGCACGGAAACACCGTTTACCTTCCTGCCAGAGTGGTACCTATTTATCTACTTGCACTTTGATGTGCTTCGAACTGCTAGGTTGGCAGGAGCAGGGACTGAGCAACGGGAGCTCACCCCGTCGCAGGGGTTTGAACCGCCAACCTTCTCATTGGCAAGTCCTATAGCATCTATTCAACACAAAAAACAGCGACAATTTGTTGTTTACAAAGGACAGCTGGACATATAAAGGGCCCCATTACCTTCAATAGCTTAGGGCCTCATCAAACCTAAATCCAGTCCTGCACCAGCTATTTATTTTTTAAAATAAGCAAGCATGCCTGGGTTAACTACGTGACAAGCCTCACATCTAGCTTGGCCCTTCTGCAACACTGATTATTTCCTTGAGCCCATCTGAAATCTGCTGACAGAGCTTTCGAAGTCTGTGCATCGCAACCTGAATGGGTGGCTGAAATCCGCACTTCATCTTTATTACATCAGAAACAATATTCAATAGGAATTTTGCCTAAAGAAGGGCTCATGTATGGATCTCAGCACTCGCCCCTATAAATATTTCACGGTTCTTGACAGAAAACAACAACAATAATGCCTTTTCTGCACTGTAAGCTGTTTTCAACATCATCATGAGGGCAGACTTCAAGTGCAGCCTGATAGTGACAAAAGCAATTTAGCGAGGGAAAAACACTTGGATAGTGAAACAATTTTGGTTTAATACTAAAGCTTGCAGGGGGAGGGGTGTTCAGTGCACAGTGATGACTGGGGAAAGGCTTTTGTTCAATAAATAAGGCTTTCCTTTGAGTATTTCTTTTTCAACAAATATAGTGAAATACAATTTAAGGGAAAGCAAAGAAATATTTAAAACCAACAGGGAGGCTCACTCAGTGATAACACCAAGGAAAAATCAATATCATATTGTAATAGGCTTGCAGCGATGAAGCCTTGTCAGAAACTGCACGTGTGGACTTTTTCTGTGGAGGGGAAAAAAGGGACTACCTGTGCTCAGCCAACAACTCTGTGAGGCAAGTAAGACTGGGATGAGGTGACTATCCCAAATCCACATCGTGAGTTTTGTGACTCAGTTGGGAACTGAACTCAGGTCTCCTTGGGTGAAGTCTAAAACTCAGCCCACCTCATCAGGCGTGGAGAATCGTTTTTCATTCCGAGGGCCTCATTGCATCTAACCTCCTTGAACCACATACTGGCAGTGGACAGAGACAAACAAAAGTGGGTGTTGCCAGAACAGGTGAGGCCAGAAGTTGCACATAAACAGCACCCACCATACATAGATTCAGCACACACATGTTCATATACACATGCACATGCACACACACATGTACATATACACATGCACATGGCACACACACATGTACAATTTGGAATAATTGCATATGCATAAGCAGACTTTCACTCAAATGCTCCCTCCACTGCAGTTCGGCTTGCTCTATTTAGGACAGTTTGCACACTAGCCTCAATGGATATGGCATATGCTTAGACCATTGAAAAGTACCATACATGCCACCCCAAGCCCCAGTGGCTATGCAGCTTCCAGTTTGCACATGCCAGGATGAACAACTTTTCATGTTCACCATATGCATGTAAGGATGATCAGGGTTCCTTATTGGTTAGAAAGTCTCCACACACACCTGTACCCACGCAGGGCTGGTAGGTACATGGGGGAAGTCACTGGGGTCCTGCTCCGTATTCCGAGTGCATATGCATAGAGGTTACCGTGTGAATTTTCCCCATGACATTGAAAGAAGACTTCAGTTTGGAATAATTGCTGTAGGGTGATTCTGGGGACATGTTTTAGTTAGCTGTCTCCAAAAGCGATATGAAAATAGCTCTTGCCTTAGGAAGAGCACTGATCAGTTTTAGTTCTGATGTGAAGACTTTGGTGACCTATGCTGAACCCAAATTGCTCTTTGGAAACTTTTCCTCCCCTTAGCATTTATCTGGTTTAAAATATATTCCATAGCCATGGACGAAGGAATAAAATAAAGAAGGGGGGAATGCTTTTGTTGCCTCAATACATCTTGGGATAGTCACCTCATCTCAGCCTTACTTGCCTCACAGAGTTGTTAGAATAAAATGAAGAAACTCCTTTGAATGCCATCTTGAACTCCTTGGAGAGTTAGATAAAAATGTGCCAAAAATAATGGCTTAATTTGTTTCCCTTAAAGTTATCCAATACTTATTGGATTTATTTTTATGCGCCTCTTTTCATCTGTCCCACCTAGACTTCTGGAATTCACCTCTGTTCAAACTGTGTTTCTAAAATTGTGGTGATGAAAGTGCCAGCAATGTACAGTAGATGACACTTTTCTGCTGTTGGGACAATCTTGCTGATCCTTCAGGTACTTGCTATGTTCCCCTTTGTAGAACACAAGAGTACCATTTAAGGAAGGGGCCTCTTACCCATCCTCTGTTTATAATAAGATTATTTATAATAGGATTATTACTCAGGAATATCTCTCATATTACAAGAAGGAAAAATTACAAGAAAAACTGCAACGAACACCATGAATCTTCTCGCCGCTCTTAAAATGCCCCACCCATTCTCGATATATGACGTGGGTCCCTTTGTCTCTCTCTTGTTAACAGCACATTCCAAAAAGCTGCAACCAACCAAGAGATGCAGATGACTGTAGGGTTGGAATGAAGTGGCAATTGTCAGGACAACCTCCTCCTCACGCTACATCTTCCAGGCCTCTGGCAACTAGCCTACGGTTCTTAAGTGAACTGAGCAGCTAATTTTTCCCTGAGTGCTGCAGGATCTGTGCCAAGGAAAGGGGGGAGGGGACCCAACACAAGCTGTCTTTCAAGATTGTAAAAATAGAGTGCAGCACATGATGAATTAGAAACAAAAGCTCAATTTCCACTCACTTACACATAGGTAAGTCCCACTGACATGATTGGCGCTTCTGCACATATTTTTTTGGGCGTAGGTTTACAGCTCTCCTCTCATTCAAAATTATTATTTTGTTGCTAAAATGGGCTGAAAATTAATGACTGACTCTCACTGGAGGGCCAAAGGAGAAATACTCTGGAGTACACTATCTTGTCTGATATTAATGCAGCACCGAGTCTTTCTTTCATCCCATTCATTCTACAATGAAATAAACTGGATTTCAACAGACACAGTTGATTGTCCTCTGAGGTTAATGGTAGCCTTGATATATGGACAGCCCAGAAAGGTCTTCGTGATGAAAGACTTCATGGAAGTTAAAATGGTACTGCTTAATTATGGAATCCAGTGGCAGCCTAGATTTGTTTTGCCTGAGGCGATGCTTATTGGCAAAAGAATCAAAGAGTCTGGGTCACTGATGTCGATTACAGTTCTCTGGGCAGAGAGAGAAAGGGAGAGGAAATCTTCCTCAAGAACCTTATAAAATTGCTAGTGTGGCTGGACTGCAAATTCAAAGTGGCAAGACAGCGCTGGAACTGAAGCAGATCGGCAAGTAAAACTCATAGAGAATCTGGACGTCATTTCACAGCACAGGTGGAAGAATGCCATTTTTTTTAATGCTTTTGAAAAGGGAAAGAAAGGTCCAGCCATCTTCCCATTGTGCTAGTTTTTTGACACAAGAGCATCCATAATGTAACTCTCCTCTGCAATCTGAAATAGTACAGTCGGAATTCTACAGTCCCCTTTCCACCTCATTCTGCAACCCAGGAACGCATGAAGCTGTCAGAGCACTGATCTATCTACATCAGTGCTGTGGACACTCCCTGACAGCAGCTCCCCGGGGTTTCAAGGCAGTTCGACTGAGCCTGGGAACTTTTGCATGTTTCTACCACTGAGCCATGGTTCTTTTCCATAAAGCCAGTTTTGAACGATGTCAGTACTAAAAGCAGACCGACCATTTATCTGTCTAGTATCCTAAGAGGACTTGGGTAAATACAGAGAACCAACTCACCAAATGGTATATATGGGGAAGTTTGCCTGCTTCTTAAATATATGCTAAAGAGCAGCACAGATGGCTGTGGCTGGCTTTGTAGAACATACTGCACAGGCTGGTTGCTGCAGCTCCACCCTTAGTTACTGCTTTTACTCTGCTGTTCCGTTGCTATAGAGTAAAAGCCTATCCTGGCATGTATTACTGAAGTGTGTTTTGTCTTTACTTTCCATTTAGGGGAGTCAGAAGCAAACCTCACAAATAAGCATTGCAAGCTTGATTCATTCCTTCTTCTGGGATGGCGGGAAGGCGTATTTAATTAATTCCTTGCAATGTCATGTTCTTTTTAATCACCTGCTGCCTCTGACTACCATTTTTTCACTCACCTTAGACTTCTCCTGATGAAGCTCAATTTGAATGTCTGTTAGCTTGGTCCTGAGATCTTCGTTGGCAGCTTGTAAGGACATAATCAGTGCCTCAGGCTTTTCAGCCTTGCTGCGTCCTTTTTTTGACATGGCTGTTGGCTGTTGTGAGTCTGTGCGTGAGAATCCTTTTTCAAATGGGAACAGCCATTTTTTCTTTCTTTCCATTAAAGTTGTCTCAGAACCTACTGTGTGACATTCGTAAAGATAGCCCCATCAGCTCCTTGGACAGTCCTGAGAGAAATAAGATGATACAGCATTAGTTAGCAAGTTCAGTGAAAGCTGGAGTCTGCTTAGCAACACTCAATATAAAGACAATGTTTTGTTTTGTTTTGTTTTGTTTTAAGGATTTAAAAAACTGCCCCAGGTCATATATGCCACCCATGAACCATAGAGTTCTTGGGAGGTATATATGACAATTTAAAATCCACAATGCAATATTAAAACAGCATAGAACAGTTAAACACAATACTGAGAGAAATAAAAACAGTCAACCAAATAAAAATTAAATAATTTAAAATGCCAGGCAAATGACAATGTTTTAAACTTCAATAGGGAATAATAGAGAATTGGCTGAAGGCATACCTTCCCCATTCCAAAGTCAGCCCACCATCACAGAGAAGCCCCTGTTATATGTACATGGACTCTATAATTCTCCTATTGACAGAACATGGAGAAGGGCTTCTGTGGCCACATTGCAGAAGCTGATAGGAATAACCATAACACAGATTTCAGATTATGTTTTCCACTGGCATATACTACAAGGACATTAGGGTTGGTGGGAGGTCAAATGTATTTTTGGGCACTCTGGGTCAGATTCAACTAACCTGGTGCTCTAGTAGAAACCTGCTAACTCTGCTAACACACCCTGGGTGTCCACCGCTTCTCCCCCACCACTTTGTCACTTACTTAATGGCCTTGAGATTTCATTCCTCGCTTTCTGCTGAGCTTCATTTTATGTTCAGTTAATTCATGGATGCATTTAACCAATTAATGGCTTGGCTAGAGATTAAAACCAGATCAGTGATCAGCTAGAAACCAGCCATAGTTTGCTAGTATTTTTAGCACCTATGCATTTTCCTGCTTGTCACCTTGATTTCCAGGCATCTACCCACGTGGCTGAAGAAACCTTCCCAATGGCGCATGCATTAGATTGCAGAGAAGCCATACAGAAATGGGACAGGAGAAGAAAGGAGTAAACATCAGCTGCCTTTTTCCTGCCTTCTTGCTATGGTCTGCTTGTATTTTTTCCATATATCTGCTGATCTTGCATAAGTTATTAATATTGTCTTGGAGTATTGCAGTTGTCAGGTTGCAACCTGGAGATCTGTTCTGGCCCTTTACATATTTAAGGGAGTCGAGGTTTCTGTTGCACAGTGCTCCCTTAATCCCCCCCCCCCCAACCCTAATGCTTGCAGCAAGCAGAACCCCAAGGGAAGGAGGAGGGCAAAGTAGTGAAGGAGACTACTCTGGAATAAGCTCTGGTTTGGAAATGGCACAGTGTATGGGGCCAGCCCACTCACTGTTACATACCGTATGTTGCAATTCATCTAGGAAGGATTTAGATTACATTACCAAGCATGGGGGTTGGAATATTAGGTCTGTAATAAATTGTTTGGAGAGGTGGGAAATCTGTGCTCTAAGAAGCAATTTCCCATTGGCCTGGGGACTCTTGTTCAAACAGGAATCTTAATTATATATACTGTATATATATTACATGGGTTGTAGCACTTGCCAGTTGTAGTGGGGGAAAACCTGGAAAAATACTGGCAATGAATCCTGAAAGCTCAGAAACCAGAAGGCAAATCAAAGGACCCTTACGTTAGTCCTATTTTTGAACATTTGGGCTTGGCAATATCAGAGCTTTTTTTGTTTGTTTCAAAGACTGTTGGAAGACTCAGCTGGAGAGATAAGACTTGTCACAACTCCCATACTGTCAACCACCAACATTTCCAATTATGTTAATTAAATGTGCAAATTAGCAATGGCCCATCCGTTCAGAATAAACTCCAGTGTTGATTCCGCAGCTAGAACATCCATGGCATCTGAGGCATGAATACCAACACCAGCTGCTTGTACAGAAGTCTCACACTGGCCAGTCCAGTTATTTGCCAGCATTGTGCTTTATGTGATTAGACCAGTGGCAATTTATCACAAAAAACGCAATGCAAGCCAAGTCTGAAATTTCTGTAAGACTGCATACGCGGTGTATGTGTAATGTACATCCAGTTTAAAGAGGTGGGATGGGAGAGAGATAATTTCTTTCTGGGTGTGCTTGTTTAAAATAAGGAATTATAGCTAACAGCTTTAGCTGTAGCACATAACTCCATTGTAGCAGAAGGAAGAAACTGCTCTGGAGCTGCCTTTCCTCATTGGCTGCAGGTTACCCCACAATTTGAACTCTCTCATAATGCTGCAGATGGCACACATCACCAACTGCAGTCCTGCAGCATGAGCCTTGCTCAGTGTGCTGGATGTGCTGTTTTAAGGTCAATCTACAATGAGAGAGCATTGGCCCATAAAAGATGGATGCTTTCGCTTCTGAAATAGGATACCTTTGGCTGTGTGCGCCTAAAAGCGTAAAGAACGACAGTTAAAAATATCATTACCACACAGATGGAATGTCTCAATTCTACCCACATAGCAGGGAGGGTGTGATGTGACCATGTTTAGCAGCTGCAGAAGGGCTTAGTTGTGTCGGTACACAGGAAAATATGAAAGAGAGGGAGAAGGGATCCATAATGAGGAAATGAGTTTTGGAGATACCTTCAAAAAGGCTTGCTTATTCACTCTTGATTTATGATATAAAGTGCTGATTTCCCTCTCCTCTGCAGACAGACATATGTTACGCTTGGCATTTGTATTTGCTTACAGATGTATCCAGGCAGCTGTGACACACTGAACTAGTGAGATAACAAGCTTTAGCATAAATGCAGCGGGCAAGTTTGCTTACAATCCTTAGAATGCTGACTTGGCACTCTCAGCAGCTATTGGGACATGCTGCTCAGTGCTCTAGAATTAATCATTCTAATCGGATTATGAATTAGATATACAAGAATCAAGCCTAGGACCAAAGACACATACACCAAAATTCTACTGCACAGTATGGAACACAACAATAACGAACCTGAACAGTTTATACAAACACTAAAGTGGCTGGAGTGGTTGGCCTGTTGTTGTTGTTTTCAGTGCAGTTACACGCAAGCATATCAAATAATCTAGATAACTGCTACAGACAGTAGCCACTGTTCTGAAGCAAGAGTTCACAGGAATCCACTGGTAACAAGACCATAATGTTCAGTGGATAATTAGGATGCAACCCCTCTGTGGCTTCAGGGGGATTTCACAGGGATGGTCATCAGCAGGAGTAAGCTTAACAATGTTCTGCATAAATAAGTACTTGCTCCCTATACAGCCCCAATCTCTAAAACCCATACCCTACAATATGTGGAAAACTAGGACGTGCATCTTCTGGGATGCACTCACATGCACGTCAAATGACTTGTGCAAGATTGCACCTCGGACAATTTTGGGGCCATGGCACCCCAAAATTGGATGTCCCGATGCAGTCCATGCTCTAGCCATCTCTTATCCACATATACCTTTCCTCTGCTCTCTCCAGGTATGGTCCATGCTTTAAAGCTCCAAGTCTGACCACCGCTGCTTTTTTTCTTTGTTTTGTCTGTGAAAACCTGCTCTTTAGCACTCACTCAGAGCAAATGTCAATCTGCTGAAAACCTGAACTGACATTTGCTCCGACTGAGCGCTAAAGAGCAGGTTTTTGTGAGGAAAGATCAAGGAGGGAGGAGAAAGGTGCTCAGACAAGGAGCTTTCAAGTGTGGACCTGTGCCTGGAAAGAGTATAGCAAAATATAAATGCGGCTAAGGCCTCAATGCAGCAGGCACCAAGACTGCTGGTGGTATATATCCCCCCTCCTTTGCCTCTAATTGCTTAAGAATTCTTCATTAAGTCCCTGGTAGGAGCCATGTAAAAAATGCTGTTACAGCGCAATTCTCTTCTAACACTTGTAGAAGCAGGAGCAGCAATAGGTTTGCCACAACAGTTCGGCGTAGATAAAGATTTATCGGAGATTAAATTCTGCTCCCATCCAATCTTGGAAAGCAGTTTAAACTATGAAGTGAGCACACATTGCCGAAGATCCTGTGGCTAGACTGTCTGTCTGCAGCAGCACTTAAAAATGTACACCACAAAATATGAATCTGGTTAAAATTGACCTTGTCAGATCAAAGGCATCCCTTAAGAGAAGGCATGTGCTCTCCTACTGTTCAGCGTTTTACTGAATGATCATTGTTGTCACTGCCTTGTCACTCTTCTGTGAAACGAGAATGACATCAAACCCCTTCTTCGTAAAGGCATTTGGGGCTGTTAATGCTGTGGTGCGCACACACAGTGCAATTCTGCACATGTTTACTCAGGAGGAAGTCCCACTGTGCTGAATGCTGTGCATTTAGGATTGCAGTTTCAGGGGCACAGTCCCATGTCGGAAATGTCCCTGAATTAAGTAAGCAACCTTCACTGACAGGGGGCAGCTAGCTTGAAATATCCCCGACTCTCCCTGCTGCAGACATAGGCAGACAGAATCCTTTTAGGGACTAGGTCAGGCATCACGTTTGGAATCAATAAGGAGAATGTTCTTCCCAGCTCCATTCTTTCTTATCCTCTTTATACGCTCCTATTTGGTTCTCATGCATGCAGGGGAAGCTTCTCTTCCAATGCAAATAGCAGGTGTGCTTGTGTGTGTGTGTGTGTGTGTGTGTGTGTGTGTAGGTGCCATTCTGGACTGGGGACAGAGCCGGACAAAGTATTATAGCCCCCCCCCCCAGCTCTTATCTGGAATGGTTCCCTGTGCCTACAGTTTACTTAGAAAGAAAGCCATTTATGCAATTGCTAATTGCATGAATGGCATTGTATATAGTTTAACCCTAAGTTGCAGTTTATTAAATCTGTGAGCTTAGAGTTCTTCTGAGCATGTACAGAATGTGTTTTGGTTTATCAGAGAGTATAAATACAGAGCCTGTATTGAAGATGGATAGGAGGGCAGCACTCCCATATTAGTTACTGTATATACTCGAGTATAAGTCAACCCGAATATAAGCTGAGGCACCTAATTTTAGCACAAAAAACTGGGAAAACTTATTGACTTGAGTATAAGCCAGTTCACCACACCACAAACCTGGTGGTGGCGGCAGCGGCAGCAGTGGAGGAAGAACAAGCAACCCGAAAGGGCTGCTTTTGGGCTGCTCATTCCTCCTCCGCCGCCGCCAGCGGTAGGGGCGGAGGAAGAAGGAGCAGCCTGAAAACCGCCGCCTCTGCCGCTCACAAGAGCAGGCATAGGAGCCATGGTTGGGAGAGGCACAGTTCCTGTCCTTGCGAGAGGTGGGTGATGGCGGGACCAGCGGCGAGAAAGGGCTACTTGGTTTTTCTGGAGAGGGCTTGTCCCTCCGCCACCACTGCCGCTGCCCACCTCACTCAAGTATAAGCCATGGGGGGCTTTTTCAGCATAAAAAAATTGCTGAAAAAGTCGGCTTATACTTGAGTATATAGGGTATTCATTTGTTTTATAAAATTTACACACTGCTTGACTATCAAAAAAAACCTTAAAGCGGTTTATAAGGAGGTTAGACATATTTGAGGTCACTATGAACTGAGGTCACTATGACTGGTGACATAGCAAGCTGATGCTTTTTCAACATTTGTGTGACCTTAGGAGACAGGGAAGAGATGAAAGGAAAGCTTTGTAGGCTCTTGTCAAGAGCAGATTCCGTAGCCTGGATGAAAAGCAAACAAAGATGGAGAGGCCCGTGAATATTTTGTTCGTCTATGTGCTTGATTTTCAGCTCAACTTATAAACACTGTTCAGAATTAAGAGGAAATGTTGAAAAGGCATGAGGCAACGGTATCAACAGGATCTCACCCTCATGAGTTTGCAGGCTTGTGGGAGTTTTTCCTCAACTGCTTTTTGTCCTCTCACATCTCCTGTATTAAAGATTTTAATTTGAATCTTGATAAACTTATACAAACAAGCGGTGACATGTACAACCTCAGCTGTACACTTCAAAGAAATGCCATACATAACTGATACCCTAACATCTCCATCACCAGTGGTCATAAAATCCATAATCCATGTACCATAATCTTTTATAAATCAGATTTTCGTCCAGGTGTTAAAGTGCAGAAGAGGGCTCATATTTAGAACCCTTCCACAAGCCATTGATAAATATCCACCATTCAATCAGCTCCTGAACTCAGAGGACTTCATCAGAGCCTCAGTGTGGTGACCTTTGCATAGAAGCCAGCTCAGACAGCACGTATCCATTTCTCCCTGACCACCCATGCAGTAGGATGCAATTTACAGCCTCGGCTACAAATACTTCTCTTCTGTGATGAAAAGCCACAAAGCATGACACTCAACTGACATCATCTCTCACACCTGAATGCCTCTCGTTAAAGGTCTCCACGTATTCCCATTACAAAACTATTTCTCGGGGGCACACAATACTTATGGCACCATTTCAATCGGGTCAGTTGACTACATCCCAGATAACCATTAAATCCTGGATGAACTGATCCAGCTGAAGAGTTTCTAAAATGCAGGCTAAAGGTAGAGAAAGGAAACACTTCTATCAAGCCCCCTTTCACTTGAAATACCCACCATTCATTTTTAAACTGTCATCTTATGTACATAACTAGGGATGTTGTGACATAAGCTTCCCCTGTCCAGAGTACTGAAACCGGTTTCAAGCCTTTTTTGACATGCCAGTTGAGGATCATAGAATTGTAGAGTTGGAAGGGGTTACAAGGGTCATCTAGTCTAGCCTCCTGCAATGCCGGAATCTTTCACCCAATTTGGGGCTAGAACCCACAAACCTGAGATTAAAGAGTCTCATTCTCCATCTCCTCACAATGACAAGGTTCTCTGACCATGGTTGGTAACTTTTGGGTGTGTTTTGAACTTGCACGTAAACCTCGCATTCCAGTTCGAACCTGGAACCACAACCACAGAACAGACAAGAGGTCCTTTAGGTGATTCCATTTTGCATTTTATTTCATATTTCAGCAATGGACGCCTTCAGACTGTCAGTATTTTGTAGGGGTGTTGACTGCGGATTCAAACGCATAGTGGGACAATAAGTCCAGTGAAAAACACACACATCAAATCCAATGAAAACACCCCAGCTTTTTGCAGTTAGGGAAGTGATGAGGAAAAAGTGTGGGATGGGCAAATGATTAACAGAATGATACAGAACAACCACACAAGAATATCAGGATCGGTGCAAGATAAATGCTATTTGTCATATAAAGTCCCCACAAACTAATGAGAAAAAATGCTCAGTAAAGACCCGACATAGACTAATCTCCAAGTAAGCTTTGTGCAAGCACATCAGGATGAATGCTCAATAAGCAGGCCATCTGGAGGGGCTCTATACCACCCTACTCATATGCAGAAGTATTAAATGTATATGGGAAATGGGAAATATCATCTATGACCATCTATAATACAGCTGCCTTGAAACATTTGTATACTATTGGGTATGTATTGGTGGGAGGAAAGGTAGAGCTCATGCTCAATTTTCAGATGTGATTACTGGGGCATGCTTCAGATTTGTGCAACAAAGCTCATGTCTCCAAGGCTAAGTGATTTATTGAAAATCATGACTTTCTTTTAAAAACATTTTGTCATTCAGTGGTTGTGCTGAGGGAGGCAGAATTTGATTTCTCACTAGTTTGACTTTCATTTCTCTCTCTGAAGCAGTGCTAGAGGTGGCGGCACACCATCATATACCTTAGGCAATAGAAACAAGAATAAAAATTTCAAGGCCTGATTTCTTCAGAGATCCTATATATGAAGGTAAATAGCTTTGGTTAGGACAAGCCAGTGTTTGGCTTCTTTCTCATGCCGTTGTTGCAGAAGGCACACAAATATAAAAGCATCTGACTTTGCTCTAACAAATAACAATTAGCTAAATAGATAGGATTTCTCTTTTCCACATAAAATTGTCTGAAAACGCCTCCTGGCTGGATTGCAAAAATATGTTTGAAGCATGAAATAGTAGCCTATCTAACTATCTTTTGTGGTGTCCCTTTCTCTTGTCAGGCAAACTATGGTGACCATTTAACCCATTGTTATAAGCAGTTTGCCATCAATGGGAAGCTAGTAATCTATCAATAAGAAGGAAAGATGAATCTCTTTTAGAGAACAATTTGGAACACAGAAGCTGCAATTTACTGTGAAATGGCTTCCAAATGAAGAACTCCTCACACAATTCTCTCTGATCCCTGACAAGCTCACAATACAACAGGAAGGGCAGCTGTGTCACTTAAAACAATAATATGTTCATAGATTAACTTCTGTTACAAGTCACCCTGTGGAAATTCATATGGTATTTTGCTGCCTTTCCCAAGTCCGTTCATTGCTGTTCCATCAATGGACAAATTGGTTCAGTTTTAGAAGGATAAAAGCCTGAACCAAGCTAGAAAACAAGCTGACTCCTCCTCCTAACTCTGCCTACAGGATTTGGCCAGCAAAGATAGGAAAACCCTATTTTTCCTGGATCACTAACAAAACCAGAGCTCAGTCCATTTGTCCCTCCTTTGTCCCCTATGAGAGAAGCTAATACTCAAGAGACAGAAAGGCCCACCCATTCAGCTCCCTCAGAAAATGGGAGTTCAGCCTTTCCCAGTCCCTTCTGCAGAAATACAATGAACAAGATAGTACAAAGGACTCTGGCAGGATTTGCCTAGCTTTTATTGGTTTGTGTCAAGCTTCACCTTCTTGGAGTGTAGGAACAACCTGGTACCTTACCAAAGACTCCTAAATAAGCTCAGCAGTCATGGGATAAGAGGAGAAGTGCTCATGTGACTCAGGAACTGGCTAAATTGTAGGAATAAAATGGAGGATGAGGCTTCTAGTGGCTAAGACCCCTGATTGCCATTGTTGTTACCTCCACTGTAGGAAAAAACCATGCTAATAATAATAATAATAATAATAATAATAATTTATTTATACCCTGCCCATCTGGCTGAGTTTCCCCAGCCACTCTGGGCAGCTCCCAAACGAGTGCTTCCAAATACCTCTTTGGGTGTGTTCCAGTAAAAACTGAAACTGTCTTGCAGTTTTCTTTCTGGTTTATCAAGGAAGCACCCCCATTGTGCAAAAAATACTAGAGAATTAGTTCCTCTCAGCTTTGGGTCACTTGGAAATATTAGCTCTTGTTGGTCGGAGCTTAAAATAATTAAATCAAACAGTAAAAAATTAAAGCTTGCCTTTTTTGTCTGGTTCCCCATCTTTGATCTCAACACACAAAAGCACAGGATATAGAATCACAGAATAGCAGAGTTCTTCCTGATGTTTAGTCAGAATCTCCCTTTATGTGACTTGAAGTTATTAGTTTGGGTCCTACCCTCTGGAGCAGGAGAAAACACTCTTGCTCCATCTTCCATGTGGCAGCCCTTTAGGTATTTGAAGATGGCTCTCATATCTCCTTTCAGTCTCCCCTTTCCCAGGCTAAACATACCCAACTCCCCTAACCATCCCAGACCCTTGATAATCTTGGTTGCCACCCTCTGCACACGTTCCAACTTGCAGATCCACCTTGAGATCACAGGAGTGTCATTTGAGTGTTCTATCTATCTAAGCAACTAACTACGCCAGTGTGGTGTAGTGGTTAAGAGTGGTAGACTCGTAATCTGGTGAACCGGGTTCGCGTCTCTGCTCCTCCACATGCAGCTGCTGGGCTAGTCACACTTTTCTGAAGTCTCTCAGTCCCACTCACCTCACAGAGTGTTTGTTGTGGGGGAGGAAGGGAAAGGAGAATGTTAGCCACTTTGAGACTCCTTTGGGTAGTGATAAAGCGGGATATCAAACCCAAACTCTTCTTCTTCTACTACTACTTGGTTGCACTTGGAGCTGTCCAGCCTAGCAGGTTACTGGCAGTGCAACTGGGCCAGGCTGAGGAAAAGTCTCAAGCTCCAAATTATAGAGCAGTATCACAGTTCCTTAGGCAGCAGAGCTGTTAAGTAGAACACATTAGTCTTCCATGGTTCAATTTTCTTTTAGGTTACCTCTATAAACAAATACCTTAGGATTACCTCTATAAACTGTGTAAACACATTCCTAGATTTTTAAACCTCTGGAGATTCGAGTCTGGATGTTTTATTGGTACATAAACCTTAAGCTGGCTTCATGTTACTGAGAGTTTTATTTATTTATTTTATTTAACAAAACCTGTGCACCACATAACTATAAATATAACCTCTAAGTGGTTTGCTGAAAACATAAAATAACCATTACAATTATCAATAAAAGTCAGAGTTAAAAGCAAGTTTTAAAATATTAAAAATACAATTTAAACCAGTGGTTAAAATTACAGATTAAAACGCATGTCACCTTTTACATGTCTGGGTAGGGTAGGCTTGAATGAGTTGCCCATCTTAGAGTTTGAGCACAATCGAAACTTTGGCAGCCAACTGGAGAGTCTGCATGGAGGGGCAGCGTGATCACATCTGCAGCCCTGCCATGCATGGCAGCTAGGGCAGAATGTGTGTGTTTGGGGTGGGGGTGGGGGTGGGGAAGTAGACAGGTAGATCACTTGCAGGAAGGCCTGAAACTGGCATAACAATTGGGCCTAGAATGGACCCAGTGCCATTGCATGAGACCAGTGAAACTGTCTCAGGATCTAATGGATTCTGGACTGGCTTAGCTCTCCTTCCTCCCTGCCCCTAGATTGCCCCAGTCTGCTCTTACGCTGGCTGTCCCTTATGGGCATCCTGCCAATGGCACTCATGCTCAGCAGGCAGAAGAAGAAGAGCTACACTGATGGAGTGGCACACCATTCTGTTGGTGGCAACCAACAAGAGACTGGCTTAGATGGCAAAGCTAGCTTCCCCCCAGTGCAAGCTAGGGGCTCTGGACTGCTCTGACCAACTGATATATTCCTAGTGCTTGGTGGATGTCATTTGTAGCAGCTGCCTTTGCCTCATTTCTTGCAGCACTTTATGCAGGGGAGAAGGGGCAGCCATGTACATTTAAAAACACAGTGCAATAATCATGCAACAGGGGCTCCATTCCTCACTCTGCCTTTTGAATTTAAATGGCAGTGAGGTATTTTAATCATTTTTACTGCAAAATGGTTCGGGAATTGAAATGCACAGAATAAACAGTATTTTCCAAGCAGTGACAGTGAAGAATTAATGCAAATTTCCCTATGCTAATGCTTTTGTTTAAGTTGAGCATCTCGCAGCGTGGATTGTTCCCTGGCTGCTAATGAATGGCCTCCACTTTTTGTGTGAAGCCAATTGCAGGGTGCTGTTAAATGCAAACCCTCGTTATTTATCAAAACATATGTTTGTGTGTTTCGTTAAAACAAAAGGTTTGTTTTCGTGTCTTACTTCGTGTACATTTATGTCATAGCTCTGTGCTTGGAACCTGAATGCAAATGAAGCTAATATGCAATTATTATAATTTTTGACATGCAGCTGGATGGTCCTGCCCTTGCTGCATATATCAACATATTCAGAACAATCTGAAAACTGCATATTCCACTTGGCTCTCCTATCATTCTTGTGATTTCTACCCACAAACAAATGGATGTGAGTGTCACTTTTCATGAGCTGTTGAAGAATGGATCAGGCAAAGACTCTGGAGGCAACAGGAAGGGACATGCCATTTTTAGCTTGCTAAACAACACACACTTTCCCTTCTCCTTGAACTGCCTGCAGTGGAAGGCCAAACAAACTTAACTCCAAGGGACCAAGGTGCCAGAATGGGTTCTCCTAAGCAACCAAAAATTCACATCTTGCTACTTCATCAGCTGACAAAAAGATTCTGTTTGCTAATGTCAGGGACTGGGCAGAGGAGGAGGAGTGTGGAGACTGCCTCCCCATCCTGACCCTTCCAGGGGGGAGGAAGAAGAGGAAAACAGTATAGATTCACAACAGTGGTTTGTGGGAGATCACAGCTCAGAGGCAGGTGAGGGGAAAAGTGGGAGAGAAGGGTGTGTGTGTGGAAATTCACTTGGGACAACACTATTATCCAAGAGACTGGGTTCTATAGCTTCTCTCTGTGAGGTTTGAAATAAAAAAGGATGTAAGAAACTTTTCCTTGTCTTTATACTTCCCTAGGCAACCATCCGGGAGCTGCATATAGCACCCTGACAGCTAAAGGGATTTTGCCAGAGCTGACAGGCTCTAAATATAGACCCCTGTCCATTAAAATGCAGATGAGGAACGTCTAGTTCCCCCAGATGTTGATGGACTGCAACTCCCATCACCAATGACCATTAGGCATGCTGGCTGGCCTTAATGGGAGTTGGGAGTCCAACAACATCACATTGGGTACCCCTGCTCTAGCAGCAGCATCCTGCCATTTTGGTCAGTCTTCAAGGGAAATCCCATGTAGAGTGCCTTGCAGTAATCAATAAATTAGTGTAGCTTGTAGTATGGTGACAAGGCTGCCCTGATCCAGCTAGTTGTAGATGGAAATAAGCACTTCTTCCCAGAGGCCACTTGGGCTTCTATCAGGTGCACCAAATTGGGCCCCACATTGGGGGGGGGGGCTGTCGCACGTGCATGACATCACATGCACAACGCCGCCCCCCCCGGTCGGGCCACATCTGCTGGGATGCTCTAGCAATGGCCCTCCAAGCCTCCCGCCCATCCTGGCATTTGGGTGATTGTGCCAGTGCTCACCCAGGGATGGCAGGTGATGGCAGTTCCCTCAATATTGAAGCCCCTCGCATCCCATATTTCCAGCCCCGCTGGCTTCTAGTGACAGGATATTAAAATCATAGAATTGTAGAGATGGAAGGGACCACGAGGGTCTAACCGCCTGCAATACAGGAATCCTTTCTCCAGCATAGGGCTTGAACCCACTGCCTTGAGATTAACAGTTTCATGCTCTGCCAACTGAGCTATCCCAGTCCATGAACCGTCAGGGTGTGTGTGACTCCATGTAGGACAGGTCAGCCACCCATTTCCTGAATTTAGGGACTGCCTACCAAGAGCATCTCTGTTTTGCCAGGATTCACCAGAGACTTGTGCTGCACAGCTAATATGATTTTAAAAACCGTGTTGTTTTTATGCAAATGTGCTTCATCCTAAGAGCCAATCAGAGGGATGCATAAGCTGCATAAATCAGATTATTATTAGAATAAATACACAAGTAAATTTCACCCAAGTGCAAATTTATCAAGTGTGACCTTGGGACTGTATTTCAGATGTTTGAGAAGGTCACAGTGTTGGGCTGCAGGAGGGAAGCCTATTTTGAGTTTACTCGTATTGATGGAATTTCTCTCTGTTTTTTAAGGCCTTTCATATAATTTGGCTTAAGACAAGCTGCATAAGAAAAGGCAATGCACAAAGCCCAAGAACAACCTTGAAAGCATTTCTAAAAATAGAGAGCTTGCAGTTAGAGCACTAAACCTGGACATAAATCAAAAGAAATTATTTATTCAGCATGTGTGTATGCACGCACAATGCACTCATGCAAACACACACGCAAGCACATGCCCCATATGCCGCCATGAGTCTTTAAAATACCTGAGCACCAAATATTTTACCTATCAGTCCCTTTCATTGAGAAACCTAACAGTACTATTTTTCCCTATAGCCTCCTCCCAACACATTGTGATTGCACTTATCACTCAGTAAAAACAATAAAAGATATCAATAGGCTTGGAAGCATAGCCACTAACCAAATAAGAAAGGATGAGTTAGGAGCTTATGGGAACAGATGGCAATTGTTAAATTCACAGTAATATGAAAGAAACGTGGAATTATAAAGAAAGATTAGACAGTTGGAATCTGGTTGCACATAATATAAAAAGAAAAACTGGGATAGCAGAGATTGGAATAGATTTAATTTTAAATAACTAACTGTAAGAAAAGATAAGCATGACCTCTTTTATTACCTATTTATTACTAATGCAGTTTTTGGTACCCTTTATGATGCAGTTGAATAGAAACATTTTAAGTGTTGAGACTGCAGGAGTGCACAGTTTGAAAGTACTGTCTTTTTCTGTGTATAACATGCCCCCGTGTATAAGATGCCCCCTATTTTGGGGGACTACAAATGGGGGGGGATTGTTGAGCTTTTTTTGGGGGGGGTAGCTGACCACCACTGACAATAGCAAGAGCTACCAAAGCCTCCAATCGACTGCCCAATCGCTGCCAGCAGCCACCAATCTCCCACACAAAAATTGCCATGGCGACAGCCTATCAACAGCAGCCCTTGCTGCAGCCACCAATCACCTGCCCTATCACTGCTGACAATTTCCTGATTGCAGCAACCAATCACCAGTCCACCCTCTGCACTATCCGTGTATAAGACAACCCCAAATTTCTAACATATTTTTTAAAATAAAAAAACCTTGTCTCATACACTGAAAAAATACAGTATGTTTGCATGAGGAAACTATTTACAATTATTCATATATTTCAAGTAATTATCCATAGGCTTACAGATAAGAGGGAGAGGGGGGGGGAATGGGAATCATATTGCAAAACAACCCCTATTTGATGTTTGTCAAGATATCTCAGCTGAAATTCATGAGAGATTTAATCATTAATTTTGCATTTTGTTGTGTGTGTGGCAGCAAATATTGTACATCTAGCCTTGCAGCTGGGGACTGAATGGAAATCTGTGCAGGCAGATGTGCTCACTATGATCTGAATTGACAGGATCTAAGAAACCTCCCAATGCTGGTATTAATGAGCAAATTATATATATTTTTAGTCGAGGGTGAACCATCCAGAAAAGAAGAAAAATCCTGGGTAAGAAGTCTCCAGCCAAATCTCCTATTACACGTTGTCCAGAGGAGTCCCAGATTTTTTACAGTAATGAAGGCCAGTCCATGGAAGGACAACAGAAGCATCACTGGAATACAGTGGTACCTAGGGTTAAGTACTTAATTTGTTCCGGAAGTCTGTTCTTAACCTGAAACTCTTCTTAACCTGAAGCACCACTTTAGCTAATGAGACCTCCTGCTGCTGCTGCGCCGCCGGAGCACGATTTTTATTCTCATCCTGAAGCAAAGTTCTTAACCCAAGGTACTATTTCTGGGGTAGTGGAGTCTGTAACCTGAAGTGTCTGTAACCTGAAGTGTCTGTAACCCGAGGTACCACTGTACTGATTCATCTGCAAGGCAGAGCATATTCTCAGAATGATTTCTAGTGGCAAAAGGAAACAAAACGTACAGCTATGCATTCATTAGGGTAAATAATTGTTACTGGGGGATATAATTGTATGAATTCTCTCTCAAAATGTATTAGTGCTGCACAGGAATGACTGTATTAATATAAATTAATTTGTAGCAGCAAGAAATGAAGAAAAGGCGGTTTTGTATACAAGAGGTGGGGAATGTAGGCACATACAGCGTCTTCCCCACCTCCTGCAATTGTAAAAGCATTGTGCAGTGAATTGAATTCAAAAGCAGGGATGCTTTATTTCTGCAATTATACTTGACCTAAATGGTTATAAAAGGTTGTGCTATAGGAGTTATTGACAAGGCAGGAGGTCACCCAGGCAACTCCAGTTATTGGGCAGCTGATAAATGGAGTGGATAAGTATGCAAGTGCATAATATTTGTTGAGAAGGGAGTAACCACTACAGAGCTGAGTAGATACCTAGCCAAGAGGTGATGATATCAGGGATTCGTTCCATACATTTTGAAAGCACTTGACACTGTGGCTTTCATTATCGAATTTGAAACACACTTAAATGGAATAACGGGGGAGAAAACTGATGAAAGCCAGAGAAAATATCCAGAACATTTCCTCCGCCCTGATTGTTGCCTCTGATCTCTATCTCCATCTGTCCTTTAACGTTGTCAAGCTATGGAGGCTGTATCCAATTGGGAAATACAGGAACATATGGTGCCCTTCAGATTCACTAACTCTTGTATATTTCAACACACGGAATGTCCTTCTGGTCTTTTGAGTTAGTGTCCCTCTTTTTCTTAAAGATGCCATTGTTTTCTGACCCTCCTTTAAAGAGAAGCATGTATAAATTTAAAAAGCACTCGGAGATGCAGAAATTAAATAGGCAAAGCTTTTCCAGACAGTATCTTGCACCACTTCCATGTGCAGAAATAAAGGGACACCAGTGTTCTTGTACCTGTAGCAAAGCAGGAGAACTTCTTATGCTCCTTCCTTGCACACCTGCCTTGCAGAGTAGGCCTGCTTCTCTAATGGTTGCCACCACCAGCTCTGTGGGAGTCTGCAGGCTGCCTTCACCCCAGACAAGGATGAATTAATAAACTATTAGACCATGAAATTGTGGGCCAGTGGGCCTTGCTCTTCCAGCCAATCCCTTGCAATTTATCCAGAGTGTAAAGCCAGCTCTCTAGCTCTGTTTCTTCCCAAGAACAGAACAACAATTCCCCCAACCACACAATATTTCTAGCCTGTTTATGAGCAAGTTTTAAGGAAGACCAGCTTCTCTGAGCAGTGCATAGTAAAATCTGGCATGGATGCCAGATGGAAAGGAGGGGACAAAGCAGCAAGGGCAGCCCAGCTTTGACAGACTCTCTTCTCTCTCATTGGCCTCTTGAGAACCACAGTCACACTTGTCAGGTATATGAGCCCATCTCATGTTTTCCAGGTAGCCGTCTTAACCACCCTTGTGTATTTGAATAAAACTGGTGGAGATAGCTGATTGCCTGACCTAGAGAAATGGTGAGGGCCTGGAGAACAGTGCTCCTCTGTCACAATACCCACATTCCCGAGAGGGTGAAGCAGACACAAAGATGGCTAAACTGAAACGTGAACGGGTGCAGTGCTCATGGAGACACAGCCTACAAGAAAGAGGACAGTCTTTGGGTTGCATCCAACAAAGTTGTCCTGCAACCTTTTGTGGCATCTGTACATTCCCTGTATCTGCTCCAGGGGATAGGAGGTGCCCCCAGAACAGATTTGGGAGAGGATGGGCAAAGGAACAAGTCCTTTGTATTCCCCCGCACCCCTTTTATATAATACATATTGTAGTAGGTTGTCTAGAGAACATTAGCTACTGGGCGACTAAGCAATGCAGTAAAAACAAAAACAAAAAAACAATTCCCTTGATTTTCAACGAAAATTGGATTTCAAAGAAACTTATAATTAAATTCCATACAAAGGCACAATATTGCTGGTGGTGATGGGGAGGCAGTAAATGCTGATGATAATTATTTCAGGACCTTTTCTCCAGAGGTTGGGGCAAGGAATATACAAAAAGAGTCAGAGGTGGGCTGCCTTATGGTGACGATGTCAATTCATACAAGCAGCCGTAGGTAGCAGCGTAAGGTGTGATACTATTATTACAGAAGTGTAATCAAAGGAAATATTGCTACTGTTTCAGAAATGACAGATGGTTATTGACTCTGGTCTCAATGGGGAAAAATTAGGACCTTTGACATATACTGTTTGCCTTGATTGATGAAAAACAGCTGTGTATACTCAGGAATCAGCATGGCGCATTTGGTACCTGCCACTTCCCTGTGTTTTATTATTTTTGTCTCCCGAATGGAAGCCTGCACAGATCTTCCACTCTAGTGCAGTACAGCGGTACCTCGGGTTACAGGCGCTTCAGGTTACAGACGCTTCAGAATACAGACTCCGCTAACCCAGAAACAGTACCTCGGGTTAAGAACTTTGCTTCAGGATGAGAACAGAAATTGCGCAGCGGCAGTGGGAGGCCCCATTAGGTAAAGTGGTACCTCAGGTTAAGAACAGTTTCAGGTTAAGAACAGACCTCCAGAATGAATTAAGTTCTTAACCTGAGGTGCCACTGTACTAGTATAATACCTGGCACTGACTGTTAAGGTGGCTTGTGTGAGTTGACACTGTTAGCATAATATCATACACTGACAGGAGATTGGGAGCTTTAACTTCTATTTTTAATTAAACACAGCCTTGTCATATCATCCAAACCTGACGAACTTTGGCTAATTCTAACAAAAGTTTGTTCAACACCTGCCAACTTCAAACCGTGGCTTATGAAGCTGGTTTGTCTCAACAAACTATGTTAGGACTAGCCACAGTTTAGGGAAATGCTATTCTGCACTTCATCAAAAAGGAGAAGGAAGCTGCTGATCCAGCCGAACTGGAGGAGGAGAGTGGAGAGTGGAACAAACCTGACAGCTTTCCCCCACCATGATAAGCCCTGGTTTATCATGACCTCAAAGCCAGTTCTGTCTTTTTAGGGAAATTTAGTAAATTTATGAAACAGATGCCAGACACAGGCAAGGTATTTTACACATTTAGGTGCTTGGTGCTTTGAGTACAATTTTTGAAAAGCTGAAAAGCAAAACCATAAAGTAAATTGAATTATGCCATCCATAACAAGTTGTTCTGAAAAACTGCAGAACCAGATATTTCAGGATACTGTATTGGATCAAGAGATTCATCTCACTCACTCCAGAGAAGCTTCCATTGTTTAATTGTTTATTGTTCAATTGAAGCTTCAGTTGTTACGGATGCTGCAAACAAAGCCATAAACGAAGCTATGGTTGCATGTGTGGTTCTTTCTCCTTTGCAAATGTTGCCTGTTTGTATTATGACTGTGGAGTATTGCCAAGTCCTTTGAAAAAATGTAGTAAAAGATGCATTTATTTAACAAATTGTATACTGCTTAACTGTAAATAAAATCTCTAAGCAGTTGGCAAAGAACATGAAATATACATTAAAACTGTCAATAAAAATCAAAATTAAAAAAACAAGTTTACTAAAAAGGAAAATAAATAAACACCTTAAAGTATACATTCCAAGTGAAAATTATGGATCACACCAACTTTTCTGGGTAGATTTTCGTAAACAGAAAAGGTTTTAAGAATACAGTGGAGGCGCCTTCCTAATTCCAGGGAATTCCAGGGTGTAGATGCTGCCACATTAACAGATAGGTTCCTTACAAGTGTGGGACAGACATTATGTGGCACTTGTCAAAGTGGTTGTGTGGACAAAGAGATGAAACAAAGGGAGCTTGTGTGTGTGTACCGGTATATATATGTGTGTGTGTGTGTGTGTGTGTGTGTGTGTGTGTGGAGAGTTGGAAGAAAGTGGATATCAGATTTTGATGACGTTTTCGGCCAGGCATAGGCAAACTCCGGCCCTCCAGATATTTTTGGGACTACAATTCCCATCATTCCTGACCACTGGTACTGTTAGCTAGGGATGATGGGAATTGTAGCCCCAAACATCTGGAGGGCCAGAGTTTGCCTATGCCTGTAAATTTAGGTAGTATAGAAACTCCTTGACACTCATTAGAAGCTTTGCAACCTCCCTAGCTAACTTCCCCCCCCCACCTCTTACAAATACACATATGCAACTAGATCTGAAACAGCGTGACTAGTAAAAGCAAGTGTCTTCTTGGGAATAGAGGAATATGCGTTTAATTTAAAACGCATAACTGAGCGAAACCAAATGGCACTGTTGATTTCCACAAAGTATTGGGCACCTTTATTCTTGATGCCCCTGTGAATATAATTTCAATAAGCAGGTTTTTGATGTACTTTGTCATAAATAGAGCTGGCCCTACCAATAGATAAGAGTTACATGATCACTTCAGGCAGCAGATTTGGAGCAGCAACTGCTCAGTTTATTAACGTTATACTTTTACTCCCAGAGTGTAGTGCTTATGAGGCATTTTGGGGTGGACAGGACACCAGTTGTTGTTCCACCTCAGACAAAGCAGTAGGTGTTGAGCTGGTCCTGTTTATGGAATGCCTAGTGAAAGGTCATTTACTGAACAATATGAAATTTCTAGAAGGGTGTAGGAGTATTCTTGTGGGTTTTTTAAAATTAAAAATAATAATACCAGAAACAAAACAGTAGCAAGCAGGCTTTCATTCTTTAGACCATTGCATGAAAGGTTGTTTTATTTCCACTATCTTCTATCCCTTCAGATTTCAGCTGCAGGTACATTACAACTGGTGGCCCTCAACTCCTGTATAAACTCGTAGCTTTTCTATTTCATCTTTTTAATAAAGCTTAAATGTTTTGTTATTTGTAGCATCATTCCTTTCACTGGCATCTCTCAGCAGTGCAGTTGGTGGGCACTAAGGGACAACAAGCAATATGTCACTGCAGATAAAGAGCAGGGCAATTAATTTTCATCTTAGGAGGTTATTAATAGCGAACAAAAAGTGCCATGTTGCTCTTGTTGTTCTGCAGTGTACAAATTATACGTTTCATTCCGCCAAACCTTTTTTTTTGGGGGGGGGGGAGAGACAAGCTAGTAAGGCTATAATTATTTTATGATAAAGAGGGTGATAAAGAGAAGTTAGTTGGAAGCGAAATGTTCATCACAGTTTATATGAATCCTGCAATTTTTGGAAAAGACATCTCAAAGGCGACGAGAGCAAATCTGCAAGAAAATATTTCAGGGTCTGCTTTTGCTGCAAACAAAGCCTTAAACAAGGCTATGGTCACCACTTTTTCCTTTGCAGATGTTGCCTTCACTGTCACCTCAGGTGTCCTGGCACCTCAATAATAATAGTAATAGTAATAATAATAATAAAATCCATCCAGATGGGTGGGGTATAAATAAATAAATAAATAAATAATAATAATAATAATTATCCTAAAAACAGAATCCTTCCAGATTCTACACCAATGCCACTGATTAAAGCTCCACTGAGCAGTACAACTACAGAAGTCCCTTGAAATGCAGCAAAGAACATGAAGGCTCAGAGGTGACTATCAAAAATAATTCTCCCTGAACTGCTGTATTTTCCATCTTGTGAGCCTGCTGTGTATCCCAAGGACCAGCAGATTTTCTTTACACAGGTGCAAACCTCCCTTCTCCCCCATGTACACATTTGAGAGCTATGGGCTCCTGTGTGGTGGTTGGTAGCCCCCTAGCACTAGGCAAGACAGCCAAGTAAGGCCTCAGGGCAATTAAATGAGCAGCAGGGCAGATGCCAAGACCATACAGCTCCCTCTCTCTGCCTCCAATACCCACACGTTAAGTGTAGACTTCTGCAGGAGAAAGCCTATGTGTGGAAAGTCTATGGGTGCATAGGCTTTCCAGAGTTGATGTAGGGCAGTTTTCCAACAAAGTTAGTGTACACACATGGGGTGGAATTCAGCGTTGTGCAAAGGAGAGTGCACTGTGTCTGTTGCGCACTGTGTTCATGTTGCATGCAAAAGTATCTACGGAAACCCAACCACATTTTTCATTCTTATAAAACAGGGTGGGCGGGTGGGGGATAGGGGAGAACCTGAAACTCTCCAGATGTTGCTGGACTCCAGCTTCCACAATCCCTGATGACTGGCCAAGCTGCCTGGGGCTGATGGAGAGCCAGAAGTCCCCCACCTATTCTATAATATAGAGTGGGAGGTTGGTTGCTTAACCCTTTCCCAGCCAATGGGATTTGCACCATAAGCAAATAATTGTGCCACCTGGATTTGGCAGACTAGAATATGGCAACCCTACCTGGAGAGCAGATTAGGGTTGGGGGATGGGTGCCATCTCTCCACTCTGCTAAAACGAATGTTTCGGAAGGGAAGGGAAGGGAAGGGAAGGGAAGGGAAGGGAAGGGAAGGAGCCCAATTCCAGTGCTTTAGAACTGTATGCTCCACCTGATCTAGAGATATTAGAATTAATTATTATGTCATTTTAAATAGAAAGAGCATCTTTTGATCTTTCTGTTTTTAAAAGGTGAAATTCAGTCCCATATAAATGTGTTTCCTCAGTTTAATTGCGCAGTCTACTTGCCTGAGCAGCTATAAGCAAGGGAATTGTTCATGTGTAAAGCTCCAGAGACAGGAAACCACTTGACTGAGAAGCTAGGAAATCCCCATGAGCAGCAAACTAAGCCCTCCCTTCCCCCGGCAGTGTCACTTAAATTCTACTAGACTGACCTTTGCTCAGCTCCATAGCCGATTTTCAATATCAAGGTTTATATTTCCCTAATTATGCATTATCTGACTTTTTTTTGCAGGCAGACTGGAGGAGAGAATGCTTCTGAGCATGTGCAATGTGCAATTACAGTCAATTTACACATCAAATGGTGATTATTCCCAGGCAGATTTGAGTCCCAGTGCCTTGCATTATTTGCAAGCAAAACTCCCTCTCTCATACCCCCAAAAATCTCCATATGTAATGTCACAGGAGATATCCTATATGCCCGTTTTAAAAATGAATATTTCTTTATTGCAACATATTTTCTTTTTTTATTATTTGTTCTTGTATTTATTGAAACCTTACCCCTGAAATGTCTTTCAAAGAAACACAAAGAGGGAGCATGGGTAGAATACTGGAAAAGATAAGGACAATAAAAAGGGGTGAGAGTTCAATTCATTGTGTGAGACAATGAGTGTGTATCTTTGAACACTTATCTTTGACCAGTAGGTCAAGAATAACTGCTCACCCATATGAGGTAGGCGCCATTTGCGGACCAGCACGCAGTACCCCCAATCTTGTTGGAGACACGCCAGGTTACCGAAGCTTGCCCGCTTGCCCGCGGAGCTTAGGGGGTTCCTGGAAAAACCCCAGTTTAAATGAGTCAATCCGTGACGCCGACTGAGGCAGGACCACAGGAGCGGACCGTGATTGAGCAGGCTTCGCTCTGGTCCGCTCCTGTGGTTTAAAGGGGGCGGAGCCAGTGTTCGCCGAGCAGTCGGCTCCAGAGTTCAACCATCTCATGAGGTGGGTTGTGACAGCATAATGGCAAAAATGATGAAGTGGGTCCCTAAATCCATTATCAGGTTAAATATGGGTCCCAAACAGGGATATCTATACGTATGTTTTGTTGAAGCAGGCAAAGTAAAACAATGAAAGGAGGAGGAAGCCTTGCTTCTTTCAAAAAAAAAAAAAAAAAAAAAGCGAAAACACGGTGTCTGTACATATTGCCTCATATCTCAGGTTCCACAAATGCTATAAACTTATTCTTTATTATGAAAGCTGAAAATCTGGATATTATGGTTCACCAGGGGAATGGGCAACAGCCCCCTTGTCCCCCCAATGAAGCCCACAGTCCCAAGCCTGAAAAGATGGAGAAGTACTGACAAAGTGGGAGTGGATTGGTTGACTAGTTCTAGCCCAGCTCAGACAAAATATTTCTGTCATAGGAATTTGTAGCAAGCCTGTTCTTTTTAAAAATAATAATTGATTTGGGCAATGTTTCTGATGGCAGGATTCCCCCCCTCCAGTAATATATTTTTTGTTTAATTGAAATATTTTCTATAAAATATAATAATAATAATAATAATAATAATAATAATTCAATTGGCAACATCACTCAGATTCAAAACAAGACATGCAAGGAATTTGACTCTAGTGTTGAGGAATCAGCCTCCTGAGGGGATTCTCCACGTTCCTTAGGAGAAGCGTTTAATACGCAGCTTCAGAGTAGAGAGAATTTTACCACAGCACGGGGTTATGACTACACTTAATTAGAATTGCATGTATTAAAAGACACATTTGCATTCCCAGACTCCTCCTGGAGCAGCTCAGACGCAGCTGTGCAATTCTAACAGGCAGAGGAAATTTATTTTTATTCCCCCTCTCAGCGGTCCGAGGCAAACATTAGTTCCACAGCACAACAAGCACTGAATGTGCAGATAACATGGTGCCCAGGCAGAGTGAACTATAGAGGGAAGTGCCTGAAGCAAAGTTCATTGCAATCTTCAGTATCAAATGTTAAAAGATAAGTACAAATGGCTGAGCTAGTCCATGAAACTCCCATCTGTAAGCTTGTAGGCTTTTCCCTTTCTTTCCCTTTTGCCAATGACTTTTCTTTTAATTTTATTCCTGTAAATCGACTGCTCATTTACTCTATTCCAGGAATTGGAAACCTTGGGTCCAGGGGGCAAATGTGGTTCTTCAGATCTGTCTGGCTCTCAGGACTTCAGTTCAAAGCTTGCCTTGTTTCCTAGCTACTTTTGCCATGTGCCTTTGTAGCTTGGTTTTATGCCCGGGATGAACCATGGTTAAGAAAGGGTGCTGGCTTCAAGGTTCCTAAACCAACAATAAACCATGGGATTCACACTGTGGTTTGTTGGCAGAAAACCTAGCATAGCTAAACTTCTTAGCAGGGTTCAGAGAGTGCAGAACCATGGTTTATAAACAATAGTTTCGTATTATGTGTGAACCAGGTCTATGTGCCTGACAGTGTGCTCTCTTATGCTTCTGTTCAAATCTCTCTCCTGAATTCAACTATAGTCATTCTGTTGACCTCCCCTTCTCAGCTTCTTTAAGGGCTGTCTTCCCTTAACCCCAGTCCCATTTGCTCCTGTTTCTATTGAGTTCCTTTAAAAAACAACAACACACACTGCATCTTCATAACATTCTCTGTTCCCCCAGAGACACCCCTCCCGGCACTGTGACATGGATCCTGCTCTGTAACATTAGGCAACTACACCCAGCCACTATCTATGCAACTCTTTGGGCCAGGTTAGTAGAAAAGGGTGTTTTCTGAGAGATGGGCTGGACCTGGTGTTTGCCCTCTTGTAGTCACTGTAGCTCTATTGTTGAAACGCTGCTTAGGGTGCACACAGCAAACTCTCTCTGCATGCTCTCTGCAACGTTGAGAGAGTGAAACAGACCTGCATTCCCACAGGTGATATTAGTTGCATGGGAGCAACCAGAAACAACTGTCTTTTTTTATAAGGCTGCAATGATAGCAACTGTTTACTTTGGGGGAAAGGTAACGGTTTTGTCGTTGCCACATTTTGTTCATTCTTTATTCCCTTTTGAATATTTAACTCTGCTTTTCTACTAGAAGTCTACAAAAAGCCACACTAAAACATGACAACTATGAGGAAATGTAGCAGCATTCATGATTAAAGCAATGAAACAGAAGCCAGTGGGGAGGGGAATAATTAATAAATAAAACAGAGCCAGAAAAACCATAAAATCAGGAAAAAACATTTAAAAAAATCAAGTACAACTATTCTAAGCTACAATAACAGTCAATTGATTTTGACAAACAAAGAAGCCCTCCTCTCTATATGCAGTCTAGTTTAGGTACCATATGTCCATTAAAAACGTGTCCGCACCTGTCAGGGCAGCAATATACCTCTCTGCTCAATTACATCAAAATGCATCCTCATGCAATCTGTAGTTTTAAGCCCCAAGACAAAAAGCCTGGGAAATGTGACCACCATCAGCAGGTTTGCAAGGCAGAATACTAATAACTGCATTGAAGTGCTTGAAGGAGAAGGCAAGGTTCATATTTCACTCTTAGTTAATAAAGCATGGCCGGCCCTGTCATTAGGCAGATGGAGGTGAGTACAAAATGCACTGTGCAGGTCATGGTAACAAGCAATCTCTCTTTCTGTAAAGTTGTTTCTTATTATTTCATTTTATAATGTATATAAAACAGAAAGAGCAATTACAACAACAAATAAATATTAAAAGTTGAAAAACAAAGCTTTAAAATAGGCATGTAGAGTGAGTTAAAATAACAAAGTCCAAGGAAAGATTATCAATGTTATCAGATCATCCAATATAGTTACAGATTTGCCAGACTTGTGACAAGGATTGTCTTGAAAATGATGATTCCACTGTACATGTCATAAATGAATGCCAAATCTTATCAAAAGTGCCTGGAGATTCTAGTCCTTGTTGAAATCTCAAATTATATGTGATTCCACCCCCACCCCCCATTATAGCTCTATTCCACAGTGAGCGTTACTAAGCATCCAGTGTAAGATTTCCACTGACTTGCAATTACTATTCATGCTTCCAATATCATATAGTAACGAGCTAGATATTGTGCCTTGTTTTTTTATCTGCACTTGATTCGGAAAAGCTCTCCACCTCAAAATATGCAACCCTAAAGCAGAGCTCTGCTTCAAGAGGAACTTTTTACAGAGAACAGAGACTGAGATCAAACCACTGCCTGCTCTTTTCCGCTTTGCCCTGTCTGGGTTTCATATGTTTTTCTTCTTATGCCTTGACCAGACTTAAATTATTCATGGCTTCCCTTACATTTTATGAGAAGCTGGATTAATAAATCATTAAGAGAATAAAGATGGATGAGCACCCATTATATGGGCAAAGACTACTGGAAGCTGCATCATCGAGATGTCAGATTTCAATTCTGCAAACGTTCAAAACTGTGCTCCGGGTTTGGCTTTGAGCTCCATTTTCTGTCTTTTGGAGCAACTAATCTATGTTACATCAGACATCAGACACCTTTCTCTAAGTAACATGCTGGCAAATGCATGTTGGGGAAGGAAGAATGATGAGGGGAGAGACCATGGCTCATGGTAGAGAACACGCTTTGCATATGGAAAGTTCCATGGCACCGCTAGTCGAAAAACAGATCAGGTGGAAGATGATAGGAAGGACACCTGCTTGGAATTCTGAAAATCTGTTTCTGGTCCTAGTAGACAATATGGGGCTAGACAGACAAAAACCCATCCTGGTACAAGGCAATTTCCTATATGTCTTCAGCAGCCAGCATTCTCTGGTTAAAAGGAAGGCCTGCAGTGTACAGTGTCTGTGTGCCATATTTTATTGAGGCCGTATTCTACTTGAAGGCCTGTCTGCTCCAAGTTTGATTTAAAAATAAAGAAGGGTGTGGAAAAATCATGCAATCTCTTTGAAAAATGGTGCAGGAAGCAACCACACACTGCTTCCCATGTAATTCTATGCACAAAGGCCCACTGGGAGCATATCAGAATGGCTGCCCTTCAAACTGTCCTGCCTCATGGTTTATAACTTACCTCAAGTGCTGGGGGATACTGTGTCGTCTAAGGTGGATGACATAGTTGGTTTGGAAAGGTCTATCAATTCATGAGGAATTCCTAATTTCTAACAATCAGTAGGAAATGAAATGAAAATAATGGATACAAAGTTTTAATGTGCCATAGGATTTGGTATAAGCTCCTGTCCGAGCAACATTAATGTTTTAAGTAGCTTCACTTAAAATAAAAAATAAAAATGCTAATATTGGTGAGGAAGGAATGGAATATTAAATTACTGGTACATTTTTTTAAGTTACCATTTGAGAAAACAGTTTTTGTAATGGCAAGCATATTTTGTGCTTGACGACCTACTTGCCATTACAAAAACTGGAGGCTAAAGTAAGCATAGCATGTCACACGATTTTTTTAATGCCATAATGAAGTGCCCAGTACACCAAATCTGACATGCCTTTGTGGGCTGCACAATTGGGGTGTCTTTTGTGAAGAGGTTGGTTTATTTTGGACTCGGTAGTAAATCAATAAGCATTAGGCCAGGAATAGCACTGGTGGAATTGCTGAATAAGTGAAACAAAAGAAAATGTAAGTCCCATTTTCTCTTTCATCTCTTAGACTGCAATCTTAGCCCCACCTACCTGGGCTTAAGCCCTGTTGTCTTCAGTGGGACATACATCTGAGAAAACATGGTTAGAATTTCACCCAAAGATGAATTTCACCCAAAGATATAAATTATAGAGGCCACCAGTTTCATTTCAAACAAAACTTAGGAAGCACCCATGATTTTTTTTTTTTTGCTTTGTTTAAATATTTTAATTTCAAATAAAACCATCACATGAAGGTGAACCACATGTATAAATCATGGCTACAGTATCTGTAACAAGCAAGCAAGCAAGCAAGCAAGCAAGCATCTCAATAGTATCTAGAGCAGGGCTTGGTAATGTGGTGAGCACAATGGCACCTAGAGGTTTTCCCCTGACACCTACAAAGCCTCTCTCCTGCACTGACCCCTTATTCATGAAGCAGTTATGCTGCTTACCTTTCTCTCTTGTGAAAAGAACATAGAGCTGAAGGAGGAAGTTGGAAGAGCGGCACTCTTTCTCACTTCCACCTCTATGTGCTTTTCAACACTCAGATTAATTCTACTATATCTGATTTTTACCCAGATCTCCTATCTTTCTTTCTCGGGTGGGTGGTGGAGGAAAGCTGATTTAGGGGAGTGAATAAAGAAGTTACCAGAAGGGGTGTCAGTCAAACACAGGGACGCGGGTGGTGCTGTGGTCTAAACCATAGAGCTTCTTGGGTTTGCCAATCGGAAGGTTGGCGGTTCAAATCCATGTGATGGGATGAGCTATGTCCCAGTTTCTGCCAACCTAGCAGTTTGAAAGCACACGACTGCAAGTAGATAAATAGGTACCGCTGTGGCGGGAAGGTACATAGCATTTCCGTGCGCTCTGGCACTCGTCACTATGTTATGCTGTTTAGTCATGCTGGCCACATGACCCGGAAAGCTGCCTGTGGACAAACGCCGGCTCCCTCGGCCTGAAAGCGAGATGAGCGCCGCAACCCCATAGTCGCCTTTGACTGGACTTAACCATCCAGGGCTCCTTTACCTTTTACACTCAAACATCCAAATGTGGTCACAGGCTTAACTCCTGATCTACAGCAACCCTGGGACTATATTAAAAGTGATTACTGAGAAGAAAAACTTCTCAGTATTGCCTCTTATTCTCCTGAAGCTGGTCCTAAAATTGAATATATTGAGGCTGATCCAATGCTGTTGCTCTGCTGACTGAAGGGTCTTTGATTGGTCCTGTGGAGTCTCCCATTATCAGAATGGGGAGGAAAGCTATTTCACCTATTTGCCTTCTCAGTTTGCAGCTCCTCTTGCCCCCTACCATGTGGTTTCGAACAGAAAGAGAGTGGCCTGATTCCAGTGTTTCTGCAGATGACTCTGTGTGTGTGTGTGTGCGTGTGTAGATATTTTCTACAATATACAAGGTAGTCTGCAGCAATCTGCATCCTGACAAGTGGCTTGGTGTAGGCAGGTGTTTCTCCCAGCTCCCAATACCAAAGGCGGAAATAAACACAGAAATTTGCAATTTATTTATTTTTGGTTCCTTTTGTCAAACCTGCACATTTTAAATGGTCTGTTTACACAAAGATTTACAAAAAGACAGACTTCATTTAACTAAATGATTTAAAGAAACTAATTCAATTAATCATCATTAAACAAACACTTGAAACCAATTAAAGTTGAGCCGTAATGAAGACATTGATTTTGACTTTGTTAAGCAAGGCAGTCAAGCAAATTAAACGCACCTTCTAGAGACACAGTTTTCACTCTTGATTGTGAATCCTAGAGTGACCACTAAATAGTGATAATGTTTATCATCCTCTTTGCCAGAAAATCAGAACACAGCCAACTGTTTTTAAGATAGAGATCCAGGAAATTATAGGCAAGGGAGCCAGTGAATGGGCTGGTCTACTAGGGCAAATGGTGCCCTGCCCCAGCAACCCCAGTTTGCCCTTAGCCAGACCTCATTTGCCTGCTTTCTTACTACTCAAAGAGATAACTGTCAGACTCTGAGTTTCTTGGGCCTTAGTCACAGTGTTAACCCTTGTAGAACTCAGCAGAATGAGAATGGGGACAAAATTAGTTGGCTTTTCCTATCATTGGCTCTGGTCCACTTACTGTTGGTTTCTCTGCCTTCTTCCCTACCAGTTCCAACAGACACATTCCATCTCAGATAAACTGGTCCCATAATGTTGGCAGAATGGGAAAACCTTTGGAAAACAACTATGAATTTTACGGCGTGTTACAATATTAAAGAGAACATGCTAAAGATGCAGTAGAGATGGTATCTTATCCCGTCAAGGCTTTCCAGAAAGTATAAAAATATCGTGATTAACTGTTGGTGTTGGGAAAGTAATGGAGACTTGTACCACATGTGGTGGACGTATAGGAAAAATAAGAGAATTCTGGGGCCTCGTCTATGATGAGCTGAAAAAAATCTTTGGAACAACATTTTTTTAAAAGCCAGAAGCATTTTTGTTAAGCATCGTTGGTAAAGATATCCCGAAAAACTTAAGAGAAATATTTCTATACGCTACGGTAGCAGCCCGAACACTAGTAGCAAAGAACTGGAAAGGGAAAAATGTTCTGACTATAATGGATTGGCAGAATAAGTTACAAGAATATGTGAAAATGGCACAATTAACCAACAGCCTAAGGGGCAGTTCAAGACAAGAATTTGCACAAAAAAGGGATAAATACCAGAGATATATACAAAAATATACCAATGGTTTTTTGTCTATGGCAGCATTTGAATCAACTTGGATAAAGAAATCTAGGAGAAAGAAGATTAATGGTACAAATTGTTGTAAGAATGTATTAGAGAATATATAAAGAAAAGATTAATAATGGTAGGTACATTCACTATTAGAATAAAATGGGAATTGACAGGAAGTCAAGTTTTTATGATATTTTGTTAGTAACTTTTGTTAATAATCTTTGTTAATAACAGCAAAAAAAGTAGCATAAACACAGCTGAAGCTTAAGGTTTATAACTATGTAAGAAAAGACAAGTATATGGTGTTTTTTGTGTGTGAGTGTATATGATTGAAATCTCAATTTACTCTACGAGATGTACTATATATATATGTAATGTATTGTAAGACTATTAATAAAACTTGTTACATTGCAAAAGAATAAAATAATAATAATAATAAAATAAACCGGTCCTAATGACTTTGGCTAAGATTGTTAATCATGTAAAAGATTGTGGAATATGGATATAAAATTTACAGCATGTTATGGTTTAAGAGAAAATTATATGAAAATAATATATTGTTGGTATCTAACATTGAGTAAACTGACAAAAATGTATAAATCTAAATCAAACTAGTGTTGGTAATGTAAAGAGAAAGAAGGTTCTTTTTATCATATGTGGTAGTCTTGTAGTAAGGTTAAAGTTTACTGGGAAATTATATATAATGAATTGAAAAGGATGTTCAAAATAACTTTTGTAAAAAAACATCAGAAGCTTTTCTTTTGGGAATTATAGGGACAGAACTACCTAAATTGTATAGAAATTTATTTATGTATGCTACTACAGCAGCAAGAATACTACTCACCCAAAAATGGAAAGAAGCAGAAGTCCCAGCAAAGGAAGAATGGATACAAAAAACTTATGGAATATGCAGAAATGGCGAAAGTTACCGGAAGAATAAGAAATCAAGATAACAAACTTTTTATGGAAATGGTTTATTGAATATTTACAGATGCAAAGAGATAAAAACATTGGCAGGGTTATTGTAATAACCTGCAGTTTCATAAGAGTATATATTTAAAGTAGATTAATTAAATGAGCAAATTAAATGACATTTGGTTATGCAGAAGAAATTAAAAAAATAAATTTAAGGAACTGCAGAAAGAGGGAGAAGGAAGTCAAACTTTGAAATGTTAAATTGATAGTAAAACTAATGAAATGTATAAACCTGAAAAGTATAAATAAAAACTTTTTTAAAAAATAACAATGTAAAAGAATAGGCCTCGTCAAGGGAAGTCATGGCTTCTCCAAAGGGATAAGCTTGTCTCACCAACAAGTTATTTAAGAGGATCAACAGATAGGTAGTTGAATCTATTCAGTAGACACTCTATATACTTAGAATTCCCAAAAGCTCTTTGCAACACATCACAGACTCCTTTAAAAAAGGCTTAACACTATAGTATAAGAGCACAGATCTTCCCATAGGCATCTGGTTTGCCACTGTGAGAAAAGGATGCCAGACTAAATGGGCCACTAGCATGATCCAGCAAGCTCTTATTATGTTCTTTTTATGGACTGGTAACTGATAACAAAACAGAAAGACTGTAGGAATACATGAGCAATTTTTACAATGGGGGGAAGTGAATCATAGCTGCATCCCTAAGGATTTGTTTGGAAACAGTGTTATTTAACCTATTTGAAAAGGCTCTGGGTGGGGGGATATGTGAATAGGGATTCGGTGAGACAGGAGGCCACTTTAAAATCACCCACAGTGGTGCTGTTTTCCTCTTGGAAATGGCTTCAACCATTTCCATATTTCAGTTTAAGACTGCAGTGAAGCATGATTTTTATTACTGATTTTCCCTCACATGCCTGCTTGTGAACCTGGAAGGGAGCACATTCTACCACTGAATAATCTGTTGGATGGGGAATTTAACAGCCTCTTTGCCAGAAAATTAGAAGGGAGCCAATGCAGCTGCTTTTAAGAATAGAATTGAAGAAATTATAGTCATGGTAGCCTAACTTTCACCTCAGATATATTGGTACTACTACTTGGTGTTCTTTTTTTTGGTAAAAAAAATGAGTTATCAGTACTCGTATATTGATATTTTTTTTAAGCCATGGGTGAACACTGCTGGTGTACAAACAAAGCCCTGCAGGTACTAATGATTAAGGCATGGTTTTTCTTCCTTTTGCTGGTCTTATAGGTCTCTTTTAACTAGGATTCTAGCTGCTTTAAACAGTAGGAGAAGGGAAGTACGCCCTCTTTCTCTCTTTCACCTCTCTGTGCTTTTCAAGGCTCAGATTAATTCTATTAGTTGGAGTGATGGCACAGACTCAACCAGCTGTAACATCTGACCAAAATGAGTTGATACCTGTGTATGTTCACTACATCTATGAAAATACAAAGGCAGAACAGAAGATATATTTTTTCAGTATGAGAGTTGATGAACTTTAAAACTAATACAGTCGTACCTCCGAAGTTGAACAGAATCTGTTCCGGAAGTCCGTTCGACTTCCAAAACGTTTCACTTCCAAAGCGCAACTTCTGATTGGCTGCAGCAAGCTCCCGCAGCCAATCGGAAGCCACAGGAGCTCCATTGGACATTCAGCTTCTGAAAGAATGTTCAAAAACCGGAACAATCACTTCCGGGTTTCGATCATTCAGGAGCCGGAATGTTTTACTCCCAAGGCGTTCAGGAGCCAAGGTATGACTGTACCGTTTTGAGCTTTGGAAATCAGCTTTGTGGGGGGGGAGGGAGGGAGTACTTTAATCTCTGGATTGTCTTTGCTTTCTAGTATCTAGTTCAAAATGCCAGCCAGAAATGCCTCCTTAACAACATCTTCCTTCTTTCAGTTGCCTGTTTGAAGGATGCTGCTTTGATGTCCCTATTGGTTACAATTGGCTCTAGCTGGAGTTGTGGAATTCTTGAACATATTTTGTTTCAAATCCATAAATGCAAAATACTTCACCATTGTCCCCAAGGTGAATCACAGCTTCCAGATGAGGGTAGGCTATGTTTTTGGGTGCATGCCCATAGTAAGAGTTTTCTTAATCTAGTAAAACATAAGCCAATAAGAGCCAAATCATATGCGCCAGCAACTGTGGTTGTTGTTGAGATAGGGACCAGAATGTGAAGTCTTGGCATATGTTTACATGAGCTACTAAAGACCATTTGAGTCTCAGTTTTGCATATTTATGTCTCCTATATCTTCATGTTTAAGAGACTATGGGTGAGTGAAACCATGTTTTATTGGTGACTATGCTTAGCCTGGCACTTTGCACAGGTGACGTTCCAGTGGTCCTTCCTTTAGTAGACATAGCTATGCGAATGTGGATTTATATATCTATGCTGTGCCTGTGGAAAGCATGCGCATTAGCCTGCTCATTTATGGGTTCTCTGCATCAAGGATTCTCTCCTGGGACCCATCTGAGCTGCTATTCCCTTTGCCAACACAAAAGAAACAAATCAATGTTTGCCATTACTTCCCCTTTCCACATCTCTATGTCTTTCCAGTACAGACAACATATGGGTCTTTTGGAAGTTAATGCCCCCCATGTCACGAAGTGTTTTTAAAACATATTTGTGTTGGCAATAAAAAACACTTGCTGGCCTTCAACTGCTCTTTCCTTGGCGTTTCCCCCCTAAATAAATCAACATGCCACTGACATGCACAAAGCAGGGCAATCAACTGATGGCAAATATATCTCCTTCCATTGAAGTCTCCTTGGAGAGCCAATTGTTTTTATATTGTGAAGAGCTTCCCACTTCTGTAGATATCCTGGGTATTCTACCCCACCCCCACCCCCCGCTTTGGATGAGAGAAGACTAAAGACTCAATATCTACCTCTCTGCAATTCAGAAACAACACTGTTTCTCTGCTGAAGGGTGTCGCTTTCCAGAGGCAGAAGAGATTTCCAGTTATTGGCTGCCAGTAGGGGAACATTCATTGATCCCCACAGACTACAGGCAAAATAACTAGTTTAAGAATGAGCTGTCACCCTGCAGCTGTAGAACCATAGCCTTTCCCAAAGAAGGTCTGGTTCCTAGGCAAGTTCTAGAACTCAGGGGTTGTGAACCTCCAGCCTACAGGCCTAATTAGGCCCACCAGTCCTCTTCATCTGGCCCACAGGGTCATTTTGCCCAGACCAGGCCCACCTACACTACAGCCAACATTATCTATGGGGTCAGGTGTGGGGCAGGTAGAGACAAGGCTCAGCCAAAAGGACTTTGAAATATCTGACTATCAGCTGGTTGTTTGTTTTTGCAAAGCATCCCACAAGGGCCCTGCAATGGGCTCTTGTGCTAGGGGTTCCAAAGACACAACAGCTGGGTTTTTGCCCCAGCCACCTCTGGACTACACCAGTTATAGGGGCTTGGTCCTACCCACTAAGGCAGGAGCAGGGAAATTTTTCAGCCTGAGGTGGAATTCTCTCAGGGGTCACATTCTGGAAGTGGCCATTCTTGCATTACCACACCACATACTCTTAATACTCTAATCAGACACACATTCCTAACATACACCCTTCCCACCATTCACACTCACATAGAATCAGGCAACATTAGAGATTGAGATTTTCACGGGATTCAAGTGGGATAAAGTAAGTATTTAAGGTCTCCCCCCCTTTGCATTTCTATCTGCATTTTCACTTGCATGGATGCACAGGGGATACTAAACACACACACACACACACACAGAGAGAGAGAGAGAGAGAGTGAGAGAGAGTGTGTGTCTATAAAAAGTTTTTCCTCACTCATGGCTGCAGACTTCAGCTGACTGACTTCTGTCCCAAATGCTTTTCTAGTTCCCATGACTCTTTATTCCTAACACTGCTTGGCAGGCTCTCAGCCACAGAGCATCTGCTTTGCAGAAGGTGCCAGGTCCAACACCCATCATTGGATAATATTCATCTGAAATCCTAGAGAATCACTGCGCCAAGCTAGAACCCTGAGCTAGGCAGACAAAGTCTATGGATGCCCAGTATTTACTGCAACACTCCACAGCACAAGCTTGCCAGCTGCTTCCAGATTCTCCTTCATGGTTGCTTGAATTTCTTCTAAAAACTGCTGCTGTGGTACTCTGCTTTCAGGCGAGCCCTTATTTGCTCATTTGGCAGTGCACAGTTTCTCTCCAAGGGTACAATAGATCCTACTCCTGGCATCAGTAGGAAAGGCTCCCCACCTCCCTGAGGACATGAGCCATGAGGAGGAAGGGCTACAGTTCAGCAGTAGAGCATGTCCTTTGCACACAGAAGGTTCCAGGATCCACCCCCAGCACCTCCACCTGAAACCCTGGAATGCTGCTGCCAGGCTTGTGAGCTAGATGGATCCTTAGGCAGTTTCCTCTGTGTTCCAGCCATGCTGTAGGGCTGAGTATTCTTTGAATGGGAGACCACAGGATACCTATGGAATTCTTGTACTCTGTCTGAGTTACAAATAGATAAGAAGTGCAGGGTGGAAACAAGCAAAAGCAGGAAGCAAAGCCGCCAAAAGAACCCAGCACCTTGGTTTAATCAGAAGATTAATCAATTAATCAATAGATTCTAGGGAACAGTAATTAAAACCCATTCAACGATAACATGCTGCTTCTTAGACCCCTTGAGTGAATTTGAGGAGTTGATAAGGAATTGAATAGTTGCAGCTCGTATGCTGCTGGCGCAAAAAGAAAGAGTAAAAGAATGGTTGTCAACATTTTGGAAGGTAGCTGTGGTGCATAAGCTTACAGAGTCAGCAAGATTGAGAGATGGAAAACAAGAGAGAGAAAATGTAAAAAAATTAATGGGTTCCTTGAACCAAATTCCTGAACAATAGATACAATACAAACATTGATAGGTATACTAGTTTTTCTATGTGATAGTTTATAAATTTATAATTTTGGAATTTATCATATCGTTTGTATTTATAGTTGTTTGACATAGATAGATGTATTTGGATATATGCGTGCATGCATTTGCATGTATTTTATTTCCCAAATCAAATAAAATCATGCACATACACGGATTGGATCCCCCAAACAAGATGGACTCCTGCAGATCCCTCCAAGCTGCTTCCAAGTCAGTTCAGCCACCTCTAGCTCAAAACCTCCCACTCTCTACCTGACATCCTCTGTCTCACAATTTAAACTTCAAAAATGCAACGTTGTTTTCCTTCCCTTCCCTTAGCTGAAGGTGAGGGAAATCCCCATGAACAGTGAAGCAAGGCACAGTCTCATGTTACACTGAACACAGGTGCAAGCTGTCTCTATGCATGTACAAGTGTTGGTGTACAGCTTAACTGTTGTGTACACAGACTGTACAATCATTGAACACTACGTGTAAATGATAGTATGAGTGTGCAGTTCATTTGTTTGTGTACACTGGTACACGGATTGTGCATGCGTTGAATGTGAACCAGTGAATACCCCTACAGTCTCCAATGATGACAAGAAAGTGATCTAAGTGGCACATAAGCAGAATGAAAGGGATACCCACTCCCCCTTCCATTAGAGCTTCTTTTGAAATCATGAGCATCCTGAAGCACTTTACAAATCACTCAGTATCATGTGGTAATGCAGCGGTTGCAGAAACAGAGGGCATTCTCTGCTCTCCTGTTACTCATAGTTTGAAATGTGGACATGGACACATTTCCAACAGTATTTTTTTTTAATCACAAAAAATCCTACAACATTATTATTATTTTAATCACAGTGCCCTGCACTAAACTGGGCGTCCAGATGGTAGGCTTTTTGGAGACAATGTAAAACACCTTTTAGTCTCTTTTTAGTGCGAGAGAAAACCCAGCAAGAATCAGAATAGGCTTGAATGCCTTCTCATCTCTGACAGTTGATTGCTGGGTGACCTTGTTCAGTGACTCAGTGTCACAATTCTCTGTGGTGAAAAGTGGAGAACACAGGATTTGTTTGCCTTTTAAGTACACACATAGCTGCTCTCTGTAGATTTCGGGAGCACTCCTATCTATCCCAGATGTAGGAAAGCATCTGTAATACATACATTACCTCATTAAGCTTGTGCTAATGAGCGAGGAAAACCAATTTCCCTTTTGTTTCAATCCCACATGCTAATGCTGCTGGTATTTGCTCAGAATGGCCAAGATTTATCCCAGACCTGGCTCTCAAATCCACAGATCCTTTATCTATATCTTGTTGCAAACCTGTTCAGTAACTATGAGCAGAAGCCTGTGGAATACTTATAATGTACACAACTTTGATTGCATAATGTGTTGAACAATGTAACTACACCAATTTTAAGACCTGGAATGTGCTACTAAACTATCCTTACTCAGAATTCTTGAACTTTTGCACACTCTATATTCCATTAGTATAAGCCTTCACAATATTTTTTGGTTCAAATAGTTCTTGTAAACAGCTTAGAGGTTTTACTACAATCAAACAGTATGTAAATTTTGTCAGGCACATCACGTAAATATATGTAATATGTAAGATGTGTTCTATTGACTCATGATTTCTTGCCATGTTTACAGCTCTATGAAAGGCTGGTCATTTCAACACCAGTTGCTTACCAAACCACACATTACCACTGGGTCCCTATCTAAAATGTGAACAACACCCCCCTGCCACCACAAAGCTTCAAAGCTTCTAGCTCAATGGAAACAGTCAAAAGCCAACAGGGATCATCATTATTAACAGCAGCAACTCTGAAAAAGTAAACCTGCAATGCTTTCTCTAATCAGTACTCCCATACCTGTGAGCAGTGCTTTGTTTCAGAGGGGGAGGAAGAGGGATGCACGGGTATGCATACCCCTAAAAATTTTGTGAATCCTTGTACTTTTGTCCATTTACTGTGTTTATTTTGCCCAATCTGAACTATAAAATGATGATTTTATTGAGTCAAAATTTTGAATGACTGATCATTCTGTTAAATTACACTGTGTTATAAAATCTACATGTAGTGCAGTCCTGTGCATGTTTACTCAGTCGCACTTAATCCAGTGGGGTTTACTCCATTTTAAATATATTTAAAATGACAGGCTTAGGCTGATCCAGGATAAGATCTGCTATGTGAAATTTTCATGCAATGGCTAGAGTGATCCTTTGATAAAAAGGAGCACCAAATCATATTTTCCATATGCTGCTATACTTTGCTTTTGAAATTGTTATTGCGGGTCTTCGGGCGGCAATAAAAAGTGTGTGTGTGTGTGTGTGTGTGTGTGTGTGTGTGTTCTCCTTTTATGGAGTTTGGACTGTTTTATGATCCCAACTAGGCTGTTCTGATTATGCCACCACGCCTTGGCATAGTTTGGCCATTGGTTGATTGTTCTAAGCAAACAAGTCCTACCTGAAGAATCCCTTTAAAAAGTCTAACCAAGGCCTGTAAGGCAAATCTAGCAAAGGATAATATTCCAAATGTGTCTAAGATGTTGAAAATGTGTGGAAAACAAGCGAGGTCCCAACCAATGAAGAATGGCAACTTAAGTTGACAGAGTATGTGCAGCTTGCCGACTTAACATATAGAGTAAGAGAACAAGAAGAACATACATTTAGAGAAGATTGAAAAATGTTCAATGAATATATGGGAAATAGCTGTGTACAGAGAAAATGCTGGCAGCATTAAGAAAAATTCAATAATAATAATAATAATAATAATAATAATAATAATAATAATTTATTATTTATACCCCGCCCATCTGGCTGGGCCTCCCCAGCCACTCTGGGCGGCTTCCATAAAAACCAAAAATACAGTAAAATATCACATGTTAAAAACTTCCCTGAACAGGGCTGCCTTAAGATGTCTTCTGAATGTCAGGTAGTTGTTTATCGCTTTGACATCTGCTGGAAGGGCGTTCCACAGGGTGGGCGCCACTACCGAGAAGGCCCTCTGCCTGGTTCCCTGTAGCTTTGCTTCTCGCAATGAGGGAACTGCCAGAAGGCCCTCGGCGCTGGACCTCAGCGTCCGGGCAGAATGATGGGGGTGGAGACGCTCCTTCAGGTATACTGGACCGAGGCCGTTTAGGGCTTTAAAGGTCAGCACCAACACTTTGAATTGTGCTCGGAAACATACTGGGAGCCAATGTAGGTCTTTCAAGACCGGTGTTATATGGTCTCGGCGGCCGCTCCCAGTCACCAGTCTAGCTGCCGCATTCTGGATTAGTTGTAGTTTCCGAGTCACCTTCAAAGGTAGCCCCACGTAGAGTGCATTGCAGTAGTCCAAGCGGGAGATAACCAGAGCATGCACCACTCTGGCGAGACAGTCCGCAGGCAGATAGGGTCTCAGCCTACGTACCAGATGGAGCTGGTAAACAGCTGCCCTGGACACAGATTTGACCTGTGCCTCCATGGACAGCTGTGAGTCCAAAATGACTCCCAGGCTGCGCACCTGGTCCTTCAGGGGCACAGTTACCCCATTCAGGACCAGGGAATCCTCCACACCTGCCCGCCTCCTGTCCCCCCAAAAAAGTACTTCAACAGTGTAAATAAGTTTGGATGGATGTAATAATGGAATATTGAATGGTATAGCTTTTGTTAAATATGCAGGGATTTATGATATGTAAAATGAACCATGGAAAGAGAGGGGGATATCTTAAGGATATAAAAATGAGTACTTTAAATTGTAAAACAGAAAATTTAATAAAAATTATCTCTCTCTCTATGTCTATCTCTCTCTCTCTATATATATATGATGTTGAAAATGTGAATGCCTTCAAATCTGCTATTGGTACTTGTCTACACAAGAGAAAGCTGATGTGATGCCCTCCAGATTACACCTTCCACCATCCTTGTCCCGTGGACATGCTGGCTCGGTGTGATGGACGCTGGATGGCTACAGGTTCCTCACCAACACCCTGACTTCTTTGAGATACCCAAGGAAGAGGAATGATATTGCTGGTAAAACATTTCATCAATATATATATATATATATGAATTGTATCCATCATACTGGCCATAAGTGGAAGGAAGCTTGTTTGTATTGTTGTGGGGCTTTCAGCCTACAGGCTAATGCACTGACCACAGACAGCAGTGGCTTAAACAAAGGAAGAGAAATCATATAGGTCAGTCTGTGACCTACAAAATATATGAAGTAGTTCAAAAGCTCAGCCTTTGTACTGTGTGCACAGATTATCCTTGGCTCAGTAGCACCACTAAGAAGCCTTCCGCAGTTATTGGTTATTTTCTACACAGGCATACCACTAAAATGCCTGTTAAATAAAAAACTTCACTTACAAAGGAGATTTGAAAACACACATTTTTCAGCTATGGATTCTGAAGAAGCTCATTCTCTGTCCATTACCCTAATATTTTTAGACCTATCTTAGCTGGCAGTTAATTGTACTTAGTGCATGAAGCTTCCCAGGGAAAGTGGCTTTGCTTTGAGATTATAAAATAAAGAAATCACAAGGAGTCTGACAATTTATCTGGGCGGTCATGCAAGATCAGCTGCTGATTTCAGAATGGGAGTGAGGGGGCTGGGGGCTGGCTAGTGGTATTCAGTATTTAAAAAGAGAGACCAGGAGGCTGGTTTGGGGGAGAAGCAATCTACCAGGACAAATTTCTCTGGCTAATTATTGCCACAATTACTGCAACACATCACCATCTCATCACTTTCCTCAATGCACAATGCAGTAAACAAATCAATAAAAGCAGCACAACAATCAATTCCTTGAATATTAATTAAAAATAATAAACACAGACAGAAAATAAATCAGTTATGGCAGACTAGAAAAAGTCTGCAGCGACACCACTAGTGAAATTCTGGCCCAAACTGAAGGGTAGAAATGAAACTGTAAGCATACTGGTGACTTGGAATGCCTACCAACTAACCTGTGTTGTTTATTGCATCAATATATCACAGCAGTAGCTAAGTGCAGATATGTGTATAGTAATACTTATGAAATCTATAACCATACATAAAATTATTCCTAAGGAAATCTGCAGAAAATAATTAAGGCTTACATGTAGTAAACATTATTATGTCTGCTTTAAAGAAATAGGTTATCTTAGACATGCCTACTGAAAATTAAGTTCCACTGAACATAAGCATAAGTAAGTGGGCCTCTTGCCTTCCATTTTGCTCAACTATGTAATAATAATAATAATAATAATAATAATAATAATAATAATAATATTTATTTATTTATTTATTTATTTATTTATTTATTTATTTATTACTGTGTTTATTACTTATACCCCACCCATCTGATCAGGTCTCCCCATCCACTCTGTGTGAATATTAAAAACATGATAAAACATCAAACATTAAACATTAAAAACTTCCCTAAACAGAGCTGCCTTCAGATGTCTTCTCAAAGTCAGGTAGTTGTTTATTTCCTTGACATCTGATGGGAGGGCGTTCCACAGGGTGGGTGCCACTACCGAGAATTCCCTGCAACCTCACTTCTCGCAGTGAGGGAACCACCAGAAGGTGCTCAGAGCTGGACCTCAGTGTCCAGGCAGAACAATGGGGGTGGAGATGCTCCTTCAGGTATAGTTGCAACACCCTGTGGTGCCCCCTAGGCTCAGCTCCTATTATGGTGGAACCAGTTGCACTGCCCCAAATCCACCTCTACCCATAGGAAAGAAGTCCCCAAAGTTACAATACCAGTTCTGTGCTTTAGTGAAGATGATTGGTGGTGCTGTGTCATCTTCAGAATCTGACAGTCACATAAATGTCAACTTGATATAGTAATCTGTTCCTCTTTTTAAAAAAAATTCCATGCTCCTTAGAGAGGTCACTTGCACATTGCAAACAGGAAAACACAAGAGGATCAAGAAGTACACATATTAGCATAACATTTGCAAATGCCAATTTCTGTGTATAGGTACAAGTTTAGGAATAACTGCAATAATTCAAATCGAAATACATTATGTCTCATTACTGTAGGTAAGACTGTGACCAGACGGGCCAGGATCTGTAAAGTAGGACACAGGACCACCTATCCTCCTGCACAACACGGCGGATATTAAGTGAAAACAAGAATGCTGCTGTTGGATTTTTTCAGGCAAGAACCACAGAGAGAGTAAGCAAACCCACACATTTTTGATAAGGTATTTTTAGTGCTAATTGACAAAATAGCTGAACAGTCCCTCTTTCTCCACAGAGAACATGGAAAATTATAGCTTGCATTTGTAAGCCACATAGTTTTGTTTCAAAGAAATTAAACATTCAGAGAAGCACTCTCCCCCCCCCAACCCGTCTCTATATATAGTTATGAAGGTTGCACGCCACCATCAATTTCTGCAGAGCAGTAGAAAGATTCCCGGGGGGCTCTAGATGCTCACCCAGGTTTGTGTTTCTGTTGGGGAAATCTAGGCACAGTGGAGGCCAGTGTCTTTAAGAAATATGGTTTATTTTACACATATTTACACCCAAAGTAAATGGAGAGGGTGCAGAATGTTATGCCCTAAGAGTGTCTCATTGCTGCACTCATAGCTTCCTCAAGCAAAGGTCAGTCATGGCTCCTGGTTTTGGGCACCTCCAGCAGATGCCAATATGGTTCTGCCTACATCCTCCTCCTTTTCCCCAGAACACCTTTACACTTCAAAAAGGACATCTTTTCCTGTGACATTATGCCCTCCACCACCTTAGCAACTTGCCAATTCTCCTCTCTCTGGCTTACTTAAGATAACTCTGGCACAGTTATACAGTGTTTCATAACAAAATAAAAAAATTCCTTCCAGTAGCACCTTAAAGATCAACTGAGTTAGTTCTAGGTATGAGCTTTCGTGCGCATGCACACTTCTTCAGATACACTGTATCGTGTATCTTCTTCAGATACACTGTATCGTGCATGCACACGAAAGCTCATACCTAGAACTAACTCAGTTGGTCTTTAAGGTGCTACTGGAAGGAATTTTTTTATTTTGTTTTGACCATGGCAGACCAACACGGCTACCTATCTGTAACTGGAACAGTGTTTCATGATCGTGTCCAATGCAGGGCAAGAACCACATCTTAGCAGCAGGGCCACAGGAGTTCAGTCACTGGCATCACTTGCTGGGATCAAGGTCTCATTTGCACTATGCATTTAAAATTGTAAATGCTTGACTTTTTAATAAATAAAGGGTGGGTTCAATCTATGATAGAATTTTTACTGCAGCCAACGGATGCAATCTGGTATTTTCTCCTTAAGTTGCAAGAAGTTCTAAGAAGTGTAAATGATCCTGTATCCTATAAGGGGACAGTTGTCAGATGGCTTGTTGTGCTCCAGAGGGAGCTTTGTGCAGCGATCAGAAATAGTTGCTGTCATGGTGTCCACTAGTGAATGCAAAGTAGAGATATAAGCACCTCCATTTGCGCTGCATGTGACTTGGGTAGACACCGATATTGTTGGTGTCACTGCTGAAGAACCTCTTGTTTTGTATATGCAGTACCATAATAATCACTTTCATGCTAAGAACTCTGCAAGCCACAAGTAAGTCACGGACACCATTTGCATACAAGTGGTTTAATGATGACATAACAAGAAGGATTTAGTTCTGTCCACATGGGGAGAGGTGGTTGGCAGATAAAGCAGAGGAAACACTGAGTGACTTACCAAGAAGAAACCAGTGGTATGCTAAGTGATAGATGGTCGTTATCCACATCTGTTAAGATTTCCCTCCACAACCACCAGTGCTATATACACTGTGATTCATCAGCAGCAGCATGTGTGTCAACAGTAGCATTAGACTGCTCATCAATATTCCCTGTTCCACTGAAATGAGAGTGAAATTCATAGCAGCCTCTGGGAATTGGTGTGTGTGTGTGTGTAGCTAGTCCTTTTTTATTAACTACCAGCTTTAATGTGTTGAGATAGGATGCATTCTAAAAGCCATGTTCATAGCCAATCAGCTCCACCTTATCAGGTAAAGCAAGTAGGTCAGGCCAGCACAAGTTGACCCACCAAGCTAAATGCAGACCAGCACCCATGTTATGTGGCCTGTCATGATTGTGACAGTGCCTTCTGACTACAGTTCTCGGCAGCAAAAACTAGAGGCTCACTGAGTCCCTGGTGGGCTGGCATTTTGGGCTGGTGGGTCATAATTTGTGCAGCCATGGATGATATGTGCACCTGGCAGGAAGCATCTCTGAGCATTCCTTTACAAAAGAGCTCTCTCCACCCCATGATCCCTGTGTTTGATAGTCAGACATAGGTAAGAGCACTTTTTTACAAGAGATGTACATGCCATGGGTACAGTGTCCATAGAAAGTACCACAAAAAAGACCCTGATGTACTTGGGGTGCATTTATTGGCACAGGCTTCCATCTGTAAGCCCTGTTTAATTCAATGAGGCTTCCTTCTAACTGAGCTGCCAGTCATTATTTATCTTCTGCTTTACAGGAGGCAAAGGGTGGAAATCAACATAGCACCAAGTGGGAAGTGTATATGAAGAAAGAGGTCCACTCAGGCATCAACATTTGCCCAAATTACAAACTTAAAAACTGGTACGAAAATGGTTCTTCTTAACATGCTAGGAAAGCATGCAGCTAGGAAGTGGTTAATACATCGCCAGTGAACTACACTCCTATGAAAATATATGGAATATATTTGGAGCCCTGTTCAGGCACCTGAGAGAAAAGGCATGTAGGGATAGATACAGGCAGGTTTAAGTCCTGCCTCCAACATTTTTGGCACGTCATCTCCACTCCCAAACTTTGTGTGTGTTTGGTATGAAGTTGTGAAGGGAGCTTGTAAGCCTTTTAGCCTTCAGGGTTCCTGCTAACAAGCCCCTTACAGACCTTTGCTCTAAACATGCAAAGGTCAGGGGTAGAGTGGGCATGTCCAGTGCTCAGAGACATTGGCAGCAAAGTCAACCCATGTTTCCCCCACCTGCTTAACACACTTTTGGCCTCACATATCGCGGCTGAACATCTGAAGACAGCTTTAATGTAAGGGGGAATTTGATCCACTAATTTTGTTCCAGTTATTTGGCATTTATACCAATTTCAGTGGTAGAAATATGAGGCCCACATATGCATTTATAAACCGATTTGTGAAATTGTAATGTTATCCAGAATACATTACCATGAAATACAGTAAAGTGATGGGTTGTGGAAGCATAAATTTGACCATTGCTCTGGGCTTGAATTTGTTAGTAATATTACATATATTTTCCTGACATGAGTACCATAAGCTTAGTCATCTCTTGTAGCAATGAAAGAAAAAAAAACCCCATCCTCTTCCCTGCTGGATTACAGTCTTAATAATAATTAAATTGTTGAGACACCCTCTCATGCATTTAATGAACGACCTAGCTGCTTTCAGCTGCTGTTTTCCTTTCCTACCAAACAGAGACATACAGACTGTATTTAGCCATTGGCTGGGTTGTAAGCCAGTTTGACTAGGCCAGGGTTGGGGACCTCTTTCAGCCTGAGGACCATATCCTCTTGTGGGCAATGTTCCATGGGCTGCATGCCAACAGTGGGTGGAGTCAGTGGCAAAGGTGGATGGGATTCTAACCTTTGCACAACACACCATGCAATGTCAGACATTTTTGCACACACACCTCAACATTCCCTTTCCTTGCAAGCCAGGGGGATTAGGTAAAGGTAAAGGACCCCTGGACTGTTAAGTCCAGTCAAAGGCAACTATGGGGTTGCGACACTCATCTCGCTTCAGGCCGAGGGAGCCGGTGCCAGAGCGCATGGAAATGCTGTTTACCTTCAAGGACACATTCCAGTAAGGCAAAACTACCGGAGGAGCAGAATGGCACACTCTTCAATACTCCCCTGATGAAAACCGGGATGTGAGAGCGCAGTACCAAAAAACGTGCATCTTCGGGTGCTGAGCTTTCATCAAACTCAGTTGGCCATAAGCACCGGCTCATCCCCAGGACATTCCAAGTGTCATGAACTGGAAGGATAACAGGGACTGGGACACACTGGGGCAAGGAGGTGATGGGGAAGGAAGTACTCACAGGGCGATGGAGGATGGCGAGGGGATGGAGGTCATTGTATAGAAACCAGAGCAGCAGGATCCATCACCTGTCTCCATGAACAAGGTGGGCTCTGAAGCAGCGTAGGGAGCAGCAGGAGTGCTTCTCTAGGAGGCTGAGGGAAGCAAGGGCTCACTAGCTCTGGGAGGTGTGTGATTCCTGGAGTAGGCTTGGAGCAGGTGAAGGTCACCTGCCTCATCAAGCCCAGATGCTGCAGTCAGCATGCAAAGTATAAAAGGGAAGCAGAGCTGAGGTGTTGTGTCTGCTCAACTGCCCATGTTGATGGAGTTTGGCTTGGCTGGTCCTCGATCTCTATGGGACTGTGCTCTGATTGCTGGGCTTCAGTACAGGGGCATTGACCTTGGACAATGGGCAGCCAACCGAATTCATCTCACCAGCAGGCCTGCAGGGAGGATCTCCTAATCTGATCTTAGCATGTCACCAGAAAAAGGCAAGAGTTGAGCCAGATTTGCATAAATGTTGCATGTGCAAATGTGCAGTTGAAAACTTTAGAAAGTATTACTGCAATTAAGAAATAAATGAAATGCATCTCACCAGTTTGAAACAGTGCTTCCTAAACTTGCATCTCCAGATGTTTGGGGGTTATGGTTTCCATCACTGGTCCTGCTAGCTAGGGATGATGGGAGTTGTAGTCTAACAGCAGCTGGAGACCAAAGTTTGGGAAACCCTGGCTTGATAGATTGTGACTGACCACATGTCTGATATGACTGCTTAGTCTGCAGTCCACTGATGGGCAATTCCTAGGCCCTTGCTCTTCCTTCTTGGTGTTCTTTGAATGGAATTCAGACTGGACAGCGCTCTAAATAGAGGATTCCTTCAAATAGTCCTCAGAGAGCTCTTGTAGGGCTGCCCTCTGTGAAGAACAATACATAGACATCCTCACCGATCTCAAAGAGTGGGTAGGTTGATAAGAGTGAACAGATCCAAAAACTCTTTTCTTTTTTTAAAAAATATGGTGAACAGTAATATGGTTACCTGCACAAGACAACAAGGCTATCCTATTATCCCCACTCCTCCAGTTATTTCCTGCCATCTCCTTTTTGTATCAACGCCTCCATCTGGTGATCTAGGAAAGTGTGTGTGTGGGGGGGGGAGGGGGACACACACCTTTGCCTAGAGATATTCTGACTGCTAAAAGTTTTGAGACAAAGTTCCTTTCACCCCATCCTTCTGCCTCTCCAAAGACATAACCAGGCTCTCTTGCCAAATAATTCTGCTCATCCACAGTGGCAGAAAGCACACTTTGCTGCACAGCTCTTCCATGACTTGTTGACACAAACAATAGTTACTAGTTACATGCCTTGCCTCATTTCACACACAACTGACCTAGTAGCAGTATACACAGCAGCTGGGAGAAGACTAGTTCTTTACTAGTGATAAAATTTAGTGATTCCTCAAGGGAGATCATATGTATAGGGTTTATGACTCAAATGGTCTTCCCACAGCGGAGAAAGCTTTTGTTCCCACCCCCAAAGATAATAAATAAGGAATGAAAGTAGAAGTGACAAGGTTAAATAAATTTATTTGATCGGTTCGTATTTTTATTTTTATTTGTATAATACCAAGCCTGTTCATACCTGTTCATACGTTCTTTTCCTGTTCAGCATATTCAACTGTATGGTTAAATTTAATTTTGGATTTATGGTTGGGTCCCTATGGTCTGTAACAACCCCTCTCCCCAGGTCAGAATTCTGTTAAAAGCAGTCTGACAACAAAAAGAGGTTTTGTCATCAACTATAGCCAATCAGCAGCAGATTCTGATTCTCCATTGAGTATGGCGTGTTTTCAAACCCCTGTCTGTTTCATTCACACTTCCCATTCTTAAGTGTCCTCCTAAAAAGGACAATGCATTTGTGGGAGAATGCAGTATCTTGAGGGGAGCTAGAGAGACGGTGTGCTATGAATGAGAAACAAGTGTGCATGTATTGTACGGTAAATTGGCTGGAAACGTCTTTTCATTGTGAGCCCAGGGAGCAAGAACTGTCATTTCTGTGTCCTCCACCACATTTGCCACATTACTGGTGCAAAAGAAACATAAGATTTAAGAAATGATCATCTCAAATAACTTGGGTTCTTTTATTGAACCCTCTCCTACTCAGACCAAACATATTGACTATGGGATTGTGATACGGATTGTGATTTTCTCATTTTCTAAAAACTCACTTGTAGCCTCAATTTACTTAAGCAGTTGTCCCAAATAAAGATGAATCAAGGTGTCTTTTAAACCTCAGGATCAGCGATCACCTCAGCAAACCCTACAATTTACCATGGATACAGAGAGCACATACTGCTTGCTATGAACTGGGGGTTCACAACCAGTGTTGACTTATATGGTGCCATGCTTTGTCCGGAACTATAGTAGCCCACGCAGTACATCAAATCTACGTAGTGTAAAGTAATGCTTTGAATCTGCCTCTTTAAGTCATTGCTGTGTAGATTTATTACTGTTGTAAGAATAAAAATATAAATTGACCTGGAACATATATCATGACTGTTCTGCCCTGAATGTATACAATAGTAGATGTACTCATTTAAAAAACTGTGACCAAAATAATTTTTGCAGGGTTAAACCAGTGATTCTCATAACAAAAACCTACTTTCTATAATTCAAGAAGATGATGCATACATCCAGGAAGACTGAATGGAGATGGGAGTGTGGAGAAATAGTGATTTGGTTTTTCAGGTTCTGAAGTATCAAAATGGAGGTTTGCTCAATATGGGTTGCCACTATTCTTCCCCCACTCTCCAAAAATCAATTCAGTTAAAATTTGATAAATATTTATCTTATTGTCATAAAAAAAATGTAATAAGAGCAATGCTTCTGGATCAGATCTAAGGCCTGCCTAGTTCAGTCTTCTGTGGACAACCAGATCTTTATTGGAAGCCCCCAAGTAGGACATGAGGGCAGTGACCAAGAGAGGCCATATAGCACACCAAATGAAGGATATAGATCCGTCCCGAGTGGCTGAAATGAAACCAAGAGGCCATAGATAGCTCATACCAGCCTGAGTGGAAGACATTGTCAATCAATCACTGGCAAGGAAAACAGCACATGTGCTGTAGGTAGAAACCTACAAAGAGACCCAGATGTGTGTGGCATGCATGCATACATACATGCGTGCGTGCGTGCACACACACACACACACACACACCTACACACCAACTGCATCCGACCTGAACCTTTCAGCAATGCCTCCAAATGATACACACACACACTTCTAGCAGTAAACATTATCCATCGATCAGCCATTGACAGGATCCGACATTGCTTATTTCTGGCTTTACTGCAGCTGGCTGAGGCCCAGCCCAATATTTGGGCAATTACAAGGAGGGATTAAAACATCACAGAAATAACAACTGCATTTTCAAGCTGATAGACATCCACAAGGCATCCCATATTTCAATGGAAAAGGACAAACAAAAGCATCTTTCCTTGCTAAATCTACAGGCAAGAAGGCAGTTGCAATTAATCTTTGAGCCGCATTTCCTAAGACGGCGCCTAATCAGCCTTCATCCCTCTCCATCTTCCTTTCCCCTCTCTCCCACAACACCCCTCCCATCCTTCCTCCTCCACCCTTTCCAGAGGCTCCGATGAAAGTCATTGTTACATGGTTAGGATGCTCATACAGAAAAGAGCACACCTCAAATATCGATTGCCATTGGATTTAGAGATGATTAAGGAAAGCAGCAATGAAGCCGATGCTTCTCTGTTGCTTATGCTCACCATGCTGAAACCAAGGGAAGGTGTTGAAAGGCGAGGGATGTGCAAGCTGGATCCATTTTCCCTTCTACTGAGGTTGCTTCAGGCACAACATCAGCAACTGCTCTCTTGCTCTCGCTCTCTCTATCCCCCCCCCTCCTTTGGTTGGTGATGCTGAGGATGGAAACCACCCACCCACCAGCAATAGACAGAGCCTCAGCCACCTCCCTCCTTGGAGGAGGAGGTTGATGAGCTCACTGAGGAGAGAGCCTGGAAATTGCAGCATGGACCGCCTCCTTCCCCCCTCCCCTGCTGCGGTGCTTTGCTCTCCCTGGGCGCCATGGCAACGGCCATGAAAGATGGAAGGGAAGCAAGGAGATGGGGGGGGCGAGGAGAAAAGGAGAGAGATTCAGTATCTTTAGCAATGAAAAGCTGCTTTTGACAGGCAAGCAAATCACTTCAGAGGGTACTATTATTGGTGGAGGGGGGAAGAGGGTGAATTTCTCACCCAAGGAGGTCAGAGCAGGGCGTTGAACACAATCCACATTCCTATTAACAGGAAATTCCCTCAACACACACACACACACACACACACACAGAGAGAGAGAGAGAGAGAGAGAGTCCTTATATTAGATAAGCAGCTCCCACCATCTCAATGATAAATAGGGGTTAAATTCTACTCTGGGAAAGTCAAACTGAAGGACATAATAATTATGGATCTTTAAGGACTTGTTAAGAGATGGCAACCCAGCCTGACTCTGCTTGCTGCTTTAAATGTGAGATAAACAATATGTAAATGTGGGTGTGAGAAAAAGGCTGACTGTGAAATTGCTGAGCTTATTGCTGGTACCTTAAGACTACAAACTGCCCTCCCTCGATGCAGACGATAAATCTGAAATATATATTCAGCTCTGGTCTGGATAGCACAGCAGTTATAGCACGGGTGTCCTTTCTGTGGCCTCTTTCATTTATGCTTTAGCATTCCATTCTGTTTTTCCACACAGTGCCCAAGGCAGGTAACAACAGTAAAAACAAATGGCATCAAGATAACTAACCATATACCCAATTAATGATGCATTAATTGCTAAAATATTTGGAGTAGTTTTCAGAGTCTAAATTACCAATGCATTGTTAAGAGTCCACATTACTTATACAGTAACTATATCTAACTTTTTAAAAAAACAACAACAACCCCGAAAGCAAACAACTTTATAACACATTATGGCCATGGGGCTGCTAGCACAGCCTATGCACACCCCCACAGTGTGGACCTTAATATTGTAGAGCCTCAGGTGTGGGGGGAATGGCAGCCCAAGAGAGAGCTTTTCTGTGGCAGCCTCAGTTCCAACAGTCGAGGTAAAACATAACCATTGTAGCTAGTAGGCATTGACAACCTTATCCTTCATGAATTTGTCTACTTCTCTCTTTTAAAGCCATCATGTGTGTGTTTGTGTGTGTTCGCGCAAACATACTCCCACTAATATATGATTTCACAAGATATGTATCTTGGGTACAATTGCTGAAAATGGCAAGAACAAACTTGTTTGAAGTTGTCCTTAGAGCAGGGTAGGGGTGCCATTGGACTATAGCACCCATCATCCCAGACCATTGGCCATGCTGGGTGTGGTTGATAGGAGATTGAAGGCCATACATTCTCCAGACTTGCTTTAGAGCAGTGTTCTTCAAACTTGAGTCTCCAGCTGTTTTTTGGACTACAACTCCCATCATCCATAGCTGGCAAAACCAGTGGTCAGGAATGATGGGAATTGTAGTTTGAATACAGATGGAGACCCAAGTTTGGGAAACACTGCTTTAGAGGGATGTGTATTGGTAAAGTTTGCAGTAATCAGGGACTGCTGGGTTATTTAGCAAAGCAATCTGATGAGGACTGCGTGTGCTCATTGACTACAGAATGCTGACAGTCTTGGCTGTTGGGGTGGGAAGAATGGAGAACTAGAGAGTGGAGGAAATGGAACTGAGTGGTTGGTATCTTCAACAGTAGCACACCACTTGGCAACACGTTATCAGTTGTGTCACTCTGTTTTACGGACTGAAGTTCATCACTCTTCTCCTGGGAAGACGGTAATGAAATACTGCACTCATTTATTTAAGTCACATCTTGATTTGCCACTTTCCCACAAGAGTTTGGCAATGATGTACTGATCTTCCCTGTAGGCCAGTATTGTTGAGAAGGTCATACTCTCTAGGAAGAAGTATTGACCTGAGAGACCCCAGTACCTGAAAGCTCGGGATCGCTGCATGTCTCATTAAAACGACAAGGAAGAATTCCACGGGTGGTTGCATTCTGCCACTTGAACGACTTCGCACAGAGTATGCCTGTAGAAATTCCCATTCAAGAGGCAGGCATTGTACCACCTCATTGCAAAGGTCAGTGTTAGCATGTCATTGGGAGGCACTTCAACTCTTGCTGATGGCAGAAATGAAATTGTCTAATATTTCCCATGAGTTAATTTGCTTTCAGTCCTATGGGTCAGGGACAGAAAGGCTACCATGGGCTGGTGTGCTGCTTCATTTGATATTATAGTGGTGAAGCATTAATAACCAGCTGCATCCCTGACCAAATTGGAATTTTAACCCAGATCCCTTGAAGGCTAATTTGCTCATTGAGAAAAAAGAGAGGAGGAAAAAATATGCATGCTTTTCAGACTTTGCCATTCCAGGATGCTGGTGTGTGGCAGTCTCTCTGCCCATGGAAGGCTAATATGTCAGGAAAAGAGTTATTATTGGATATTAAGGATTTGTTAAACATGGCATTCTGTACTAAATGTGACCATTTTTAGATGCAAACTGTGGGCACTTTCCTCACTAAGGATACAATGACATGACCCTGATGTGATTGTCCAGAGGAACCCAAAGGACCCTGTTGGACTTGTGACCTGGCTGGGATCATTTCAACTAGAGCCTCCATGTGGGAATGTGGGCACATGTTTGATTGATTTCCACCATTGTGGTGACTGGGAAAAGTGCTGTTATACATATCACATCGGGAATATTTCCACCCTCACATAGATGTGCTGGTTCGTCCAATTACACATTACAGACTATCATATGGTATTGAAGAAACACCAGAACTGACTGCATGGTAAGACGATGCTCTAAATCAGAGTCTGGCAAGGTTTACCTCACCTGGGCCAGTTCACTCCAGCAGAGATCCCTCTGTGGGCTGGATTGTGCGTGCGTGTGAGCGCATGTGCCCGTGATTTCCAGTATCTGCGTCTGTGCAGATGCGATTTCCAGCGCCTCAGAAGCGCTGGTTTAGTGCAGTGCACAGGGACTTGCCTCATGAGCGGTTTGGTTCGGGGGCGGTTCGGGGGCCGGTTAAACGACCCCCATGGGCCGCTTGTGGCCCATGGGCCTTAGGTTGCCTACCCCTGCTCTAAGTCATCTTACCAAAAGGTTAAAAATGTTTGTGTGTGTGTGTGTGTTTCTATGTTCATTCAGCTTTGTGACCAGATCTCCTCTAGGAATAACAATATCACTGGCCAGCTATCGTGATCACATGGTGAGTTACTTCTTTTCAAATGTATAATTTACCTAACATCAGCTGTTGCTAAAAAAATGCAACAAGGGCCTGTCTCCAGCTCACACTGTCTTTCATTTATGTGGAGATGAGTTTGAGGTTTGTTTCAAGAATAGTTCTTAAATAAATACAAGTTGTTTGCACCCTCTTAGTCTATAAAGTTACAGAACATCTTAAGTACCCTAATAAAGTCAAGTTGTCTAGGGCTGATGGGAGTTGTCGTACAAAACATCTGGTAGAGGTCAAATTGCCAAAGGTTGCGCTAGTTCAATATAGGTATAATAATTGAGATGCTTTGTTTCCAGGATGCTGTCAGGGTAACTTCACATTTTATAATTTTAGGTGTACAGCTAAGGTGTGTATCCACCTTACAGTATGTCCTTTCATTGAACATTCATGTTTTGTGCTCAACATGTGCCATCAAGTCAGTTATACACAGTCACACTTTCAATACCATTTCCACCTGCAATACCATTTCTACCTGAGGCTGTTACGATGCTTCATTCACAATCAGTTCATGGGCCACAGTTTCCTATGACATTTTCTGTACCTTTTCATGCAACAAATGTTCCACCCTTGGTTGTGTTCTTTTGTCCTACATTTGTTGTATTGCAGCACTATAGTACCCCTTCAGTTGGCAATAAACGCAGTAACATTAGTGAAGCATTTCAGAACTAATAAAGCAGAATGGTGTGTGGGTGGTATAGCATTATTGCATTCACCCCAATCTCTGAGCAGCAAGAGACTCCAGGGGTTCCTGCACTTTCCCAGGGTTTGATTCTCTTGGAATAAAGGTGAACAGAGGCTGTGATATCTTTAGCATATACAGTTTTATTTACTCATATATACAACCTGAGCACAGGAGGGAATGGCTCACAGGATTAACACTCTAACAGACCTAGCTCCCTGTTAACTTTCTAGGGTAGCCCCCCCCCCCCCCCGTCCAACTTCTAGCATCAAGGTCAGAGCAAATGTGAGCAACTTTGCCCTCAAATGCTTTGCAAATTTGTGCTGTCGAAATGTGAAACACTGATCAAACTACTGGTCAGATAGGCCTGTATTGTTTCTTTTGACTGGCAGAGCCTCTTCAGGGTTTCAGGCAGAGAGGGTTACTTTCCATCACTTGCTACATGGTCCTTTTAACTGAAGGAAGTAAACAGGAAGTGAACCTGAGGCATTCTGTATGCAAAGCAGGTGCTCAGCCACTGAGCTATGGTCCATAGTCATGAGGTAACAGTACACACACCTTTTCTGTCAATACACTCTCAGTGAAAGAAGTTACCAGCAGAGGTAGGATGACCCATTAGCTCCCCTGTCTCTGATCTTAACAATTCCATCATCTAGTCCCATCATGTGCTTTGTCACTATGTCCGGGGTGCTTCTGCAGTGACCCCTGGGGAATATTTCAATTTTTCAACCATTCATTTGCAGAACTCGTCATACCAACCTGCTGTGCTCCTCCTACACTCCTTACAGCTAAGGCAGGTGTGTGTAAGCAACCAGTTGTGCAAGCAAGTAGGGGCCTGTCAACGAAGCTTGCACAAGAGTTCATTTCAAGCTATCTAGGAGTGGTGAAAGAGGGCGGCTTTAAGGACGGGCACTCTATTGCTGACTGGAGCTGACCACACCTGACCATCAGTCATGTTGACTGAGGCTGATGAGGCGAGTTGGAGCCCAACAACATCTGGAGAGCTGCAGATTCCCCAGCCATGACTTAGAAGATACTGCCTCTGCTCACACAAAAGAACAAAGGTATGTGAGCATTACTTTCTGCTATTGGATTGAAATAAAGCATGGAGTCTGCATGGCTTGTTGTTTCTTAAAATGACAGAAACAGCTGGCCAAGCATTTATGGCCCAGTGGCTATCCTAATAGAGAGTGTTCCTCAGAGTCACAGCCTGGTCACATCTATGTGATCTATGTAAATAGCCTTTGCCATTTATCTGAATGTTTACTTGTTCACCAGACGACAGACAATAGTGCCAATTGCTGCTTTGTTACAGAGCATGATTGTGTTCTAAGAATGCAGCTCTTGCATTTTCTTGCAGAAAAAGGTAGGAAGTTTTCAACCAACACAGAAACAATTGTGCCAAAGCCACTTGACATATTATGCAGGAGTAAATCTAGTGCATCTATGGTACACGCTTAGAAACATGTTGTATGCATGCTTCACGATGTCTTCGGGCTGCTTCATGCTGGTGTTTTCTTGCGGGAGTTTTCTGCAACATGTCCTTGATGCAATAATAGTGTGTTTATGGTGGATTTATAATGCTATAGTATTGGGGGGTTGAGCTGGAGGATATCTGGCGAAGCCTTCCAGTCCTGTAAACCTAGCAGAATAATCTGCTAAACAAGTAAACCTGTCTCTTTGTAAAATAATGACCATAGCTGGCCATTCATCAGCATCTTAAAGAATGAGCCATGTTGCCATAGTGACAACTCAGTGATGGTGCTTCCAGGAGGACAGAATTGGCCTTTTCCTACCTCACCTGGCTGGATGCCACATCATCCAAGGAAGGAATACAATAGGCTGGGGTGTGTGTGAAAGCCTTTTAGGTAGTTTTTGCGGCTGTGATGGTGCTTCATTTGCAATCTGTGCACAGGCCATAGTTTCCTACTAAATTTTCTGTACAAATAATAATAGTAACAACAACAACAGCAACAATTTATTATTTATACCCCGCCCATCTGGCTGGGTTTCTCCAGGCACTCCAGCCACTCTGGCTTCCAGCAAAACATTAAAATACAATATGTTCCACACTTGGTGGTTGTGGTTTTTTGTATGTGTGTCCTACATTTGTTGTGTTGCAGTGCAATAGTGTCCCTCCAGTGGGCAATATCTTTATTCCTCTTTAATGCATACCAAGGAACCTGTGTTTTTCACCTAAGGAAGGAGGCAGACCTGGGTAACAGCTGTTTGTTATACGTGTACAGATGGATTGGGGCATATCAGCCATTATATGTTTTTTCCTTCCCAGGGAAAGTGCAACCTGAAACCTGCCCAGCATCTACAAAGCCTCATTTGAATGTCTGGTACTTCCTCCCACAAGTCGCTTATGAGATGGAGGCTCTAATGAACTTTTTTCTTTCTATTCCGCCCACCCTCCACCCAATTTGTTTACCATGTAGCCTAAAGAAAAATTCTGGAGAAAACTTATGCATCGTTTTGTGACCTGCTTTATTTCCAAGCTCCTAGAAGTTCACTTGGAATTTGTGGTTTTGTGTTAATACAATGCATAATTGTTGGGGAAAAGAAAACTGGCACTGTTAAAACTTCTGTGAAACCTGTCACTGATTTATTCAATGAAAGTGAAATGTATGTTTTATGACTGAGTCACCAAATAATCCAACACCAAGAGGTCAGGTTTAATGCATTCATTTTCTACAACCATATTATAACAAAAACCAAAGCATAAGTGTGTGTGTGTGCGTGTGTTTCTGTTTCTAATTATAGTTGAATGACTTCTAAGCTTTTGATCTAGCTTACTAGTGACTTCCATTTTAGACTTCTATAATTCTCATGTCATCTTATTTGTAATTTTAGTAAAACCAAGTCCTGGGAAAATATGCTTGCCACCTCCCCTTCCTTGTCTGTTCCTAAGATCAAGGAAACTCACCACAATGGTACAAGATTTCTGTGCCTTTCGAAAAATTGTTTTTTTTTTTTAATTATTTTTTTATTAGGTTTACAAAATACAGAAAGAAAAAGAGAGAAAACAGAAAAAAGAGAAAATACAGAAACTTCAACTTTCCATGATTTTTTTTTAACAAACCAATTGGACTTCCCCACAACCTTCAAACCCTGCATTCTTTGTAATACAAACTTCAGCAATTTGTTACCTTGTTTCATAACTTATTGTATCTTTCAATTTATCATGTTTCTAGGATCAAAATGTTATGTCCCAATTCTTGTAAATTTAAATTTAAACATAATAAAATTATTTCATAATTCCACCTCCTAAATTCTTGTGTCTTGATTTCCATTCACCTATTTAAAGTTGCGGAAGCTAAGATTTCCTAAATCGTGCATTTCCTTAACATTCATACAGCTTATAGTGTTTTTGCAAATAGTCCTTAATTTTTTTCCAATCCTCTTCCATTGTTTCTTCTCCCAAGTCTCAGATTCTGCCGGTCATTTCAGCTAGCTCCATATAGTCCATCAACTGCGTCTGAAGATTTCTGTGCCTTTCGAAAAATTGGACGCTGTCGCTGAAATGAAACACATGCTTCCTACACAGGAAAACAATGTGACGTCTGAAAGGTCTACTGGTTTCTCTCAGCTACTTGAAGGAGAAAACAACACACATTCCTAATAGTATACCAGCCTTTAATGGGACGGCCCTTTAAATTATTTATTTTGGTTCTGGGCAAGTTGTATGTTGTATGCCTCAGTTTTATTTTGGTATCTCTTGGACGACTTCGTTCGCCACAAAATATTTCCCTGCATGAAATTATAAGATGGGCAGGAAAGCACTGTAAAAGAAGTGCAAAGCCAAATTGTTTTTATCTGAAGTGTACACTTGCAATGAATAATTCAAGAGCTCAGAGGCTTTGGAAAGCTGGAAAAGTGGCTGGTTAGAGGTGCCTAATTAATTTCTTTCTCTCTCTCTCATGTGCTTTCCTATGCTGCCACCGCTGTAGCCTTGACCGCCCGCTGCATCAGAATGCCCTTGGTGCTGCTTGGTGTTGGTAAGGAATTTGAAGACCAAAATGACCAAATTAAAACTTGCCCTCAAAATTCTTCTTCTGAAGCCCCCTGCCCCAACTTTCAAGGCAAAGCCAAAACCAGTAATAATGGCACACAGCCTGCACTGGCAGCAAGGGGACAACAGGAAGGCTTTTCATAATACTATTGTCCCACTGTGTATCTAATTGCAGTGTCAAGAAGGAGCCAGCAAAATCGGCAAGAGCAGTGAAGTGCTGCCCAGAGGAGAGCAACAATGGAATGTCAGAACACTGGAAACTGCTTTGTAGCAAATCAAACCATTGGTCTGGGATTTGTCTACTCTGACTGACAGCTGCTCTCCAGGGTTTCAGACAGCAGTCTCCCGTGGCCCTATCTGGAGATACTAGAGCAGGCATAGGCAAACCCAGCCCTCCATATATTTAGGGACTACAACTCCCATGATCCCTAGCTAACAGGACCAGTGGTCAGGGGTGATGGGAATTGTAGTCCTTAAACATCTGGAGGGCCGAGTTTGCCTATGCCTGCACTAGAGCTTGAACGTGGGGTCTTCTACTTTTAAGACAGAAGCTCTACCATTTAGCTATGGATTTTCCCCATCTTGTCTCATCTAGCAAGTGCTATTTCTTAGGTCCGGATATTTTTTCAGGGCTGGTTCATGCAAAGAAGTGACACTTGCCCTCAATATATATATTAGACTGTTGGGTCTTTTTAGCTGTGGCCCCATATTTGAGGAATTCCCTCTCTATGGGGCACATATAGACCTACTTTGCTGCCTTTTGAACAGACCTTGGATACCTTATTTTAAGAAACTTTTAATTAGTAACTGTGGCCCTCTTTTTATTTTAAACTGCTGCTGTTTCAATGCTTCAGTGTAGCATTTGACTCGGAGGAAATCAGCTTCCCATATTCTCAATTGCCTGCCTACTAAATATTTGGAATATGTAGAACTAACATTAACTCTTACATTTTAAAATAGCGTGGAAATAAAAGAACACATAATTAGGTACCTTCAGCTAATTGAATGAACTTCAGCACTATCTCCCATTTGGAATACGACAGATCCTTTCCCTGCCCTGAATTTAACAACGAAGGGTATTTTAAGCACTCAGATGTAAAACATTATTGAAAACGAAGCCTTTACAAGCATCTTCCATCAACACCAAAGTATCCCAGCCTCCTTGTGCTCCCCCTTTATTTTCCATTCGAGCTGGTCATTGCAAGAACTCTGTAACTAAGGAATCATGTCTGAATTTGCTCCCCCCCCCTCTTTCTGTCCCAATCCCTTTCCCCTTTTGTGTCATGTCTCTTAAATTTTAAGCCTAAGGGCTGGGGCTGCCTTATCAATGACATTTTTTGTCTCTAGGGCAGGATAAAACAAATAACCCACTCCCCAGGTTTGCAAGCAAAGTGACTTAGCCCTTAAATATAAACCCATATGCTTTTACGAGCCTGAGCTTTTGCTGGGCACATAAAGAATCAATGATAAAGGAAACTTCAGGGTCATGTGACTTTCAGGCTACCAAAACAGCCAACACAGCTTTAAAAGGCATTTTATTAAACAAAATAGGCTAATAAAAATGATGCTACACGTAATCATTTAGGTTTATGTATTCCCTTTCATTGAAGCTATTATAGTGATAAATATCAGTTATGGGTTTTTTAAATTATTATTGATCCTCTAAGCTGTTCTGCTTTTTTCATTATGGGAGTTCATTTAACTTACCTACTAATACACCCTAACCAGACTTTATAGATGTGGTCTCCTTACTTCCTTGTGTTTTAGAAGCACAAAATCATCAGGAAGGTATTTTATTTTCCTTACACTTTGAGCATAGCTGTCAACTTTTCCCTTTTCTTGCAAGGAATCCTATTCGGAATAAGGGAATTTCCCTTAAAAAGGGGGAAATGTTGACAGCTATGCTAATGAGGCCTCCCGCCGCTGGTGCCCTTCTACCGTTTGGCTTCCATTCGTAGACTGAGGTAAAGTTCGCAAACCAGAACACTGCTTCCAGTTTTGCGGAGTTCGTAAACTGAATAGTTCCTAAACAGGGCTGTTCATAAACTGAGGTACCACTGCATAAGCTAAGCAAGCTATAGTTTAGGGCCCCAATCTCTTGGGGGCCCCAAAAAAATTTAAAGGAAAAAAACCAGGGTGTACATTTCCAAAATATAAGATAAAAAACAAATAAAATAAAACTACATATAGCAAATGGCTTTAGATACCTGTTAGGTCCATAAATTACCATATAGCATATATTCAACACAAAAAACAGTGACAATTTGTTGTTGACAAAGGACAGCTGGACATATAAAAGGCCTCATCATCTTCAGTAGCTTAGGGCCTCATCAAACCTAAATCTGGCCCTGGGTTGGGGTAGTGTAAAGGAAGGGGTTTTTTGGTGGGGCAAGGTGTGAAGGGAGAGAGCTTGGCCAGATGTGGGGGGGGGGGTTGGCAAAGCATTTGGTAGTGGCTGGTAGGCTGCATTTGTGGGCAATGCAAACAGTTTGAGCCGCCCCTAGAGGAACATATTTCTCATAGGTGTCACCATTATTTCTTATTCTTATTAGTCAGAATATCACCTCAATAAAGTCATGCAAATGCAGATTGGCTGGATTGCGTACGTTGTCAAGCAGGTCATTTCTCCATCTGGTGAACATCAAACACAGCCTTGTGAATCACTGTGCTTGTTAATGCAGTGTCAGAGATGTTTCTGTAATGCTATTAAATTAAATCATTTGCCCTTTGAGGAAATGGCTATTGTAATTTTGGAAACGATAAAGAAATAGAAAATCAAACTAATGGGAGAGAAAACTGAAAATGACTCTCAGGGGGAAAGCTTCTAATTTTTTGGTCAGTATGCACAGTTTAAAATGGTAATGACCCAAGTCAGTTATTGTCTTTGTTATGAAGTTTCTATGCCATATAGGATGAGCCTTTCTCTGTATGCCCGCTTCAGGCCTGGCACACAGGAAGGGCAGTTGCTTGCATGGCAACAGTTGAAGGTAAGATCTGGTTTTGGGAGCCCTGAGCATGATGAGAAGCTTTGCATGAGAATCTAATCTATCCCCCAATGATCATCTGCATTTTATATAATTCTGTTCTCACAGAAGACCAGATGATGCTGAAAAATGTCTTCAGACTCAGGTTTAGTATTGTTCAAAGGGGCTAAACAGCATGAGCCTGTAGTACATACATGCCTGTTTTTGCTGAACTGAGGTTTCCTTAAGGTACAGTAAAGTGGGCTCTAAATCTTCCTCTTCATCAAATATTTTTTTCCTTCAGAAGAAAATGATTTTCCAGGCTCCCTGCTTCCTCAGCCTTCCATGTATGGTACAGAAAAAGGCTTGTCAACCTTTTCAGGTATGTGAGCACATTTTGATTTTTGAGCAGGTTCTGTGGGCACCCTCTTCTTTGGTCACTGCTGTCTGCCTCCCCTAGGTCAGCCACCCCCCAAAAGACAGAAAGTTTCACACCTATAGCTGAGTTTTCTAAGGAAGCTGCATAGATGTTAAGATCTACAGTGGTACCTTGGGTTACATACGCTTCAGGTTACAGACTCCACTAACCCAGAAATAGTGCTTCAGGTTAAGAACTTTGCTTCAGGATGAGAACAGAAATCATGCTCCAGCGGTGCGGCAGCAGCAGGAGGCCCCATTATCTAAAGTGGTGCTTCAGGTTTAGAACAGTTTCAGGTTAAGTACGGATCTCTGGAACGAATTAAGTACTTGACCCGAGGTACCACTGTAGTAGAATTAAACTAAGTCTTGAAAAGCTGAAAGAATAAGTGGGACATGTATTAATCTCTCAACTTCCTTTCAGCTGTATGTAATTTTCAAGGATGAAAAAAGCTACCCCCCTCCCCCGTTTCCAGGACTAACCTGAAACGGTGAAGCGCCTTTGTTGTTTTTGCTATGGGTTGCTGCATGTTGCTTAAGTGATCTAGTTAACGTTACAGTATTGAATTGTGGTTGTTTGTATGTTATTGTATTTGTTTTGCAATATTAGTAGGAAATTGTTACCATGTTATTGTTTCGCTATATTGTTATGCAAGAGTTTTTATGTTTTATCGTTTAAAATGTATTACTGCTTTCTTCATTGTATGCCACTTCAGCATGGTTTTTGTGTGTGGAAAAGTGAACTAAATATGAAGGAAGGAAGGAATGTGGTGCAGTTACCACACATATACATCAGTACATGCAGAGGACTATTTCGCACAATTCCATCCTCTCAAAATGCAGGGGATAAAATTAAATGAATTAAGCTTGCATCCATATGTAAGTTTCATACTACCTCGTGGGGGTGGGTCTGCAGTACCCATTTTTCCACGAAGCTTCTTGGATTCACATATTGGGTGAGCATGAGATTTGGTCCTCCAAAGAGAGCAGTGATGAACACTTGGAGTGTTATTTCCTTATAACAGAAAACCGGAAAGGGGAGGTGCTGCCACCTAGTGCCCTTACTGAAGAAGATCGCCGAAGAATTGATGCTTTTGATTTATGGTGCTGGAGGAGACTCTTGAGAGTCCCATGGACTGCAAGAAGATCAAACCTATCCATTCTTAAGGAAATCAGCCCTGAGTGCTCACTGGAAGGACAGATCCTGAAGCTGAGGCTCCAGTACTTTGGCCATCTCATTAGAAGAGAAGACTCCCTGGAAAAGACCCTGATGTTGGGAAAGATGGAGGGCACAAGGAGAAGGGGACGACAGAGGATGAGATGGTTGGACAGTGTTCTTGAAGCTACCAGCACGAGTTTGACCAAACTGCGGGAGGCAGTGGAAGACAGGAGTGCCTGGCGTGCTCTGGTCCATGGGGTCACGAAGAGTCGGACACGATTGAACAACTAAACAAACAAAACCTCAGGTTACATTGCTTCAGGTTACAGACTCCGCTAAGCCAGAAATAGTATCTCAGGTTAAGAACTTTGCTTCAGGATGAGAACAGAAATCATGCTCCGGCGGCATGGCAGCAGCAGGAGGCCCCATTAGCTAAAGTGGTGCTTCAGGTTAAGAACAGTTTCAGGTTAAGAAAGGACCTCCGAAACAAATTGGTACTTAACCCGAGGTACCACTGTACTGTATTCCACATAACAAGCCTGAAATAGTAAGTTTCACCAAAGATTTGTGACTTACAATGGGTCTGCACAAATAAAAAATAAGCAGGAAAAGTGACCCCTCTTGTCTCTTTATCCCCTCCCCTGCTTCTCCACCTCCCATAGCTTGCCTGCAGGAACACAGAAGTGCTGCACTATATTCATGAAATATCACACCATGACACTTTTCTTCCTGCCCTAGTTCCTTCTCTTCCCAGAGACTGCATTCATTCCCACTGTGACTTGTGAGCAGAAGAAATTGATTTCCCCCCCTCACCCCTCAATGGGAGGAAAAATGGATTTGAAAGTAGGTTTAATAAGTAAAAAGTGCAGGGGGCTTTGTTTTGTAGTCCTCCTTCTCCCACAGCGGAGAGAAAGTGATTGTCAAGGCTAGCGATTCCTCTGCTCTAAGCTGATGTTGGCAAACAGATGAGTTGCACCCTGACCCATTATCTTCATTTGCTTTGTTTTAGGTAAAATAATGTGTTTCTGGCATTCAGGGGAGTGTGCTGGGGTGGGAGAGATACACATGCCCAGATGACTTGTTTATGGAGCATTCATCCTGATTTGTTTGTGGGGAGGCTAGATGAAGTTGTGTCAAGGAAATGCTATCCCATATTTCACAGTGCATCTTCCTATTACTTTTCTTATTGGAAAAAAGCCCAGTCCTTTGGGGAAGCGGGCTTCTTGTGCAAGGCCTGCCAGTCAACTGGAACTGCACCACTCGAATTTGCTGGTATGTGATTGAATCCCACCTAAAAGCAACAACGTTCTGGAAATGCAGAGAGAGAACACTCCACTTTTGAAGCTCCTATAGAAGAGATTGGAATTTTGAACTGGGCCAGGAGTCTGGAATCAAAATGAATCCCCACCTCCAATTAAGGAGTACAGATGGAAAAATGGATGTTATTGTACTTGCGTGTTATATAAATTGCCTCTTGTCCACTTAAAACTTTTACACAAGCAGAGATTTGATAATTTTTCTGCTGAAACCATTAAGGGGGAAACTACAATTCATTCTCAGGCATGCAATACACTTTTTTTTTGTTTACACTTAGTTTGTATCTGGTTGGAAGAAACCATCTAATGTAAAGTAGCTTACCCATACACAAGAATATCCCTGTGAGCATAAACATTGCCCTCCTAAAGTTTGTTTCAAACAGAGACCACCACCATTCATGCCAGTCACTGCTTTTAATATTTCATCCAGCATACTTTTAAAATACCACAATAAATTCCATCAACACTGGCAAGACATTGTGTTAATACTAACATCAAAAATGTTCTTCGGTCACAATGTAATCCAGAATCATTTTCCAAATGTAGAAATATAATTTGGCAGTTTTCCTAGGCATACGACTTTATTGCACTTTATTGGAATTATTTTTTTAAAAAATCTATTTTTACAAGATCAGTGTAAATTGGCTGATCTTAATACTATTTTGTTCTGCTTAATACCACCAAGAAACATGCCACAATTATTAAACCTGTTTAATTAAAAAAAAAATTACACTGCATAATACGTTTGTGTGAATATGCATGTACTTCCATGGGGCAAAAGAATCCTCCTTTATCCTGGTTAAATCTATCAATAAAACTATTTGGTTTGTATCCAACTAAATCATTATGTGCACAGAATGACTTCTGTTGGCACAACAGAACTCCCCTCCTCCTCCCCCAGGTGTCTCCTGCACCCCCAATGTAGTCTGGAGATTTAGGGTGTGCATATGAGAAAACAGGGAGGGAAGATTCTGCTGCACTCACAAAGCGTGTTCCTCACATGCAGTGATTTAACTGGATACAACTCTGTGCTGCAGAATGTTATTCCATGTACACCACTCATGAATACCCAGTTTTCCCAAAAACATGGAAGCTACACAAAACGGATCAAACAACTAAAGAGAAGAGCTACTGGAAAGTTTCAGATTTTTGTTTTAAAATTCAAGCACTTTAAAAGAGGGACCAAATTGTTATTTTCTGTGATTTCTTGGCTGTTTAACTGAAGTGCACATTTCTTCTCCCATAGAATTATTTATTGCCATTTTTATTTTTATTTTAGAATTCACCAGGAAAACCAGGTCAGTGCAACCTAAGTCAAAGTCCGAAGCCTCTTTACTGGATGGCAAATCCCTAGTTAACTCAGTGGGACTTACTTCTAAGTAGATGTGATACAACCAGGCTGCTAGATCATTTTAAAAAGATTGCATCTAGAGTAGCACAATTTCACAAGTCAGAGTTGCAACCAGCCTGTACTATCCTTTGATCGTACAGAATTGCCCCTTGTCCCTAACTGCTTTGAAATGGGTGCAAATGCAGTTCACTGTGGCCACCTGGTCACAGGAGCAGTCTGTCGCCTATCACATCACTCCTGTTTAAAGGCAAATGATTTGTCACACTATCATTTTTCAAACTAGTCCTGATGCATGTCAACAATGGGGAAAGTGCAAAGTCTAAGAAAGCAGCACGAGGTATTTGGCAATACTGAACGAAATAGAGGCAAAAAGGTTGTTTAAAAACAATACCTAAATCACACTTTCCCCAGTGTTTCCAATCTCTCTGTATTCAGGTGCTCATTTCCACATGAAATAGCTGTGCTGAAGGAATTTCCCAATATAATTTCAAAAAATTGGGAGCATGGGTGAGTAACGTCTGCATGTGTTGCTGATATCCAACTCCCAGCAGCTCCAGCCAGCAGCAACAATGGTCAAGGATGATGGTAACTGTAGTCCAGCAACATCTGGCGAACCAAGCATTAGCCACCCTTGTTCTAGAGCAGTAGTTCCCCAACTTGGGTCTCCAGCTGCTTTTGGACCACAATTCCCATCATCCCTGACTACTGGTCTTGCTAGCAAGGGATAATGGGAGTTGTAGCCCCAAACCGGCTGGAGACCCAAGCTGGGGAAACACTGGTATAGAGTACACAGTCAGCTTAGTTCATCTGGGGCTTCAGCCAGGCCTGTTGACCTTCTCATTAATGTCCCATATGAGCTGAGAGTGAAATTTACAATATACCAGATGCTTTCATTCTTGCTGTAGGGAAGACTGGTAGTGCTTGCTAAGCTGCCTTTCAGGAAAGCTTGTCTCCTCTTATTGATCCTTTCACTGAGAAAGTCATGATAAGCTTCTAAGCAACCCCAGGCCTTCCCAGAAAACAGCTTGAAAACCACAGACTTTACTCTGCAAATCCCACTGTTGGTGGGTCTTTCAAAGCAAAACGTTCAGATCAAGCATTAGATCTCCTCCTTTCAGTTCGAAGATGAACATCACCTGCAGCTAAACAAGACTCGGCTGTATGGCATGTTTCAATTCTATGTTGTGTCTAACACATCTAGACAATAGTTATCATATAAAGTTACTACCACATTGGTAGGACAACACTCACTGATTGTGTATTATTTTGAACATGGACAAAGGCCAGGGTCTATGCTGGCTAACAATTTTGTTGAGTACAGAGGTAGATCTATTGATACCAGTACAAATGGGTCTTCACTGTGACATTAAAATTGGTTTACCATACATGAAAAGATAAGTAGTAGCAATGAAGTAGGTATGTCAGGCATACTGAAATTACAGTGAAATGTTGATGATTGGTGAACAGAGTATTAGAACCGGGGTTCAAATCTTAACTCAGACATAGTCTTCCCAGGTGGCTTTTGGGGGGTGGGCAGAAAGGTTTGGTCTGCCCTGGTTTTCAGAAATAATAGCAGCCTACCCCTCACAGGGTCACACTATAAATAAGGATTGCAAAACATAATCAATAAGCAGTGGATTAAAAGTACTATAAACAATGTCTGTGCTTCTTAAAACAGTTGACCAACAACCACCAATATTATAAAGTGACACAACTCATTTGGGGTGGAAAATAGGGCACTTGCCATTGTTTTTAGCAGCACAGTGTTTTCATGTGACTGGACTTAAAATATTGTATCAAGAATGTGATTGTCAGATATGAAAAAATAAGGCTAGGAAATAGAGAACTAATACACCCCCATCTCTGGGGGAAACATGTCAGTTAAGGCAAATGAAACTTATGAATGTAATGCAGAAACCCAGTCTTTTGATTCCCCCCCCTTGATTTCCCCAAGAATTTGGCAACTGCCACTAATTAAGCAGCACAAATTAAGTTTGGCAGCCATTAGGATCCTGCCCGACGCTGCAGTATGCCAGGCACCATGACTAAGATGAATTCACACGTTGAACAGGGTGGTTTTTTTCTGCAACCAGAGAGTTAGCATAGTATACTAACTAACTTTATATGCACACATTTTAACATGGGACACATTTAAAATGCAACCCCTAATGAGAGGACTGTACCATGTACCCTGCGCAACACTTGGATAGGCTCAGAGGCAATTTGGAGCAATTTGGTGAGTTTGCTCCATCTGTGGGAACTTTGCACACTATAAGAGGCTATGTTTTCTGTGATTAGCAGTTTCCTTTCACTGTATTAGTTAAGTGATTTCAGAAGTGATGGGGGAAGATAGCTTTCCTTTGCTCTACATCATTCAAGTTCCCCCACCCATCACTCTTCTCCCACCCATCCCCAAATACTTGTTACATAACTGAGATAAGGCAACTTATGAACCCAGTATCAAATGCAAACCACACATTCACACTCTGGGCCTTTGAGGAAAGGAATCTGATGGAGAATTACCACCTGAACTGTAGGTATAAATATAATAGCAAAGATGCACTTGCTCTTTGCTTTCCTGTAGGGTAGGGTTGCCATATTTCAAGAGGTAAAAATTCGGACACAAAAAGTTGTTGAGCTTTTTTAGGATTGAAGCCAGAGTCTGCAGCCTTATTTTTTTAAAAAATAAAAAAACCAAAATCCAGGACATTTTTTTAAAAATGTAAAATCCCCCCACCAAAAGAGGACATGTCCTGGAATTCCCAGACGTATGGCAACCCTACCGCAGGGCAAAATTGAGAAAGGCAGCAAATCTAAAATAGCATCCTGTGATCTCCTTCTGTCTGCAACATTTTCCAAAGGAATCTCATCTTTAGCTTCTTGAGAGTAGTTAATGGGAACTGTTTTAAATATTGGCAGCAGAAAAACAAAGTGGACAGTGAAGTAATGGCATCGACAGCAATTTGAGGCCACAATTAGGAAAATTATATTGCAATGCTTAAATAACCTCAGTGCTAAAAAAAGAAAAGTGTAAAATTGAAATAATACACTAGGACCGAGTTGTCTTCAACAAAGTTTTCTCACAATTTAAAATAAGTTCACCTAATTGTCATTGAGGGATATTTTGTCTTCTACAAATTATAACCCTTTGTTAAAATACACACGCTCCAATTCAGGGTTGCTCTTTTGGATCTTGGCTTGTAATTCTGGCTCCAGACGAGTTACAGACATGGAACTGAGCAAAAGAAAAATAGAAGAGACGTCACATACAACCCATGATCAAATTTCATACATGCAAGTGGTGAAGCTTTATGATGATGATTTATTTTTTTAAAAAGTTGGAATTTATATCAAATATGATTTTGTACTAAGGGTACTTCTTTATCAATTCTAAAAGTATTTACTTGCACATCAAATAGTCCTTGTTCAACATTATGAGCCATAGAAGAAGATTTTCAAGTTTTTGCTTGGCTGTTTTGCTTGGCTAAAGTTAACTGGTGAGGTATGTTAATGTGTCAGCCAGGAAAATGCGCTTTACATGAACCATTAAGCTTTCACTTATAAATTAAACTTGGCCTAACAGTTCGTGTATCACCAACAGGTCTTTAAAACTGATTGCTAACATTTTAATTGCATTCACTCTTAATAATAAAAAACAGTTTAGCATGTGTGAAAACAAAGGCATGCAGTTAAAATCAAAAACTGTGTCACAGAACTCTTTAACATGTCAACACCAGAGAATACCCACCTAAGCGTGATAAATTCTGATCCCTCTCAAGCTAAGCCTGGAACTGCTTTGGCTATATGCAACTCATAGGCTTTTTCGAAGCCAAGAGGGGAAATAATGTTAACAATCAAACTGCTTTGAGTTAAATCGGCATTCATGTGCCAGAAGAGAAGCAGCAGGGGGATTTCTGGTTCCACGAAAGAACCTTGATCAATCCATGAAGTGAAATTTATATTTATTGATCCCAGCAAATGGGAGTCAAACTTTGTTTATGTAGCTTCCTTCAGAGCTCAATGCAGAAGCAAACATATCCCTTATACAAAGTGGCACAAAGGACCACAGTGTTGCAACAGGGAACACCAAAGCTGTTCATCTTCAACAGAAAGACGTTCCAGGTGCCTCTGTAAGGTTTCCCCCCATGATCCTATACTGGCTTGCAGGATAAAGCACTTCAGTGTGAAGAAGCTCTTAGGGAATCTATGGCATCCTTCCCCACAGCAGCCCATTAGTAATCTGGCTGAATGACTGTAGAGCATAACCCCAGTGGGTAGCTACAGAAAACAACCAAGAAAATGCCTGTGGTGATGAGAAAGAAGGCAGGAAGACTGCTGTGCTTCTTCTCCTGGGCTTCCTCTGGGTGGTGAAGAAGGAGTGATTATTATATAAGCAACACCACCAACCACTAGGTGGTGGTGTTCCATGCACGTAGTCCTTAGTTAAGGTTTTATGTATTGTCTGTTGTTGCATTGTCTTGGATCTGTTTCTCTAACAGACCTGTGTTGGAGGTCTGTGCTGTTGATTTAACTGACAGTAATTTATTCTAAGCTGATATGGCAGTAACAAGGGGAGAGTTTGGGACCACCAATCTGCATAGGAACAAGGTAACCCGCTGCTGAAAGTCCCACTCCTAAGTAAAAGGAGTTGAAGAGGCATCAGAGTGGTTTCTCATTGGCTGGGAAACAGCAGCATCACCTTCCTCACATAGTCATGAATGAGAATGTGTTTCAAGACAGAATCAGGGCTCTCCCCCCCCCCCCCCCAGCCGGAACTCAGTTCCAGGTGGGCGCCATTGTCATTATAAGAGTTCTGGCACCGCTTTTTCTAGAAAAATGGCACTGTTAGTATAGTAACTACAAGTGAATGGGGTGAAGGCGAGGAAAATGAACGTGAGAAAGATCTGATCTTACTATGCCAGGCAGGATTAGAACAGAAGTGCTACCCAACCTGCTTCCTCAGAGCTAGGCAAGAGCAGACTTTGGGCTGGGAACCTATCCTAATAATAAGGCCATTTTGAAAATTTCTTACTTCCATTCTTAAAAAAAAAGGGGGGGGGTTATGTTCTGACTTCTGGAATGTCTCTCTGCTCATAGCCATAGAAATGATGATGACTCTTTGTTTTCTAAATTTTTTGCAATGTGCTCAGCATAACCTTACCATAGCCCAAAGTATTTTTTAAAACACACACACACACACACACACACACACACACACACACACACATTACCTTTTTTGTGGAAATAATGCACAGCACAGAGGTGTTGCAAACACCAAACTGGAAAAGACAAGCATTAAGTTAGGTTATTTGGGGGTAACTGTCCTCAAAGTACGAACTGGCCTCTTTCAAATGTGCAGATAGTTTCAAAGCACCTTAAAATCCTAACTCTGGACATCAATATTAAAAGCATAGATATTGCAGCAAAAGGTTTCATGGGCTAAAGTCCACTTCATCAGATGCATGGAACTCCCCCTTGTTTGTTTCCTTTGCTCTTGCATCACTTTCTTTATGTGCTACATTCAATTTATTTAGTATTCAACAGAGCTGATAGTAATGAACACGGTTCTGATATGGGAGGCTTGTAAAGGGTTCTGTGAGACTCCTCCTTGCCCAGTTTGAGTTCCAAAACTTGGAGGTTTAAATTGGGAGCAGGATAAACCTCACAAAGCCTTTTCCAAGTCCCACCATATTGGGGACTTTAAAGGAAAGGCAGGAGGCAGCCCTATGCTCTCATTTGAGCCTCTGGAGAAGACGATGTCTTAAACCTCGTTGAAGTAGCTTCTGTGTGCAAGCTGTTTCCATGGGTGCTTTTGCACAGGCCAGTAATCCCCACACAGCTGATGAAACCCTGTCCTCCTGCCTATCAGCTGACGACCCCTTGGTGGGCCAGGATTGGCCTGTGGACTAGAAGTTCCTTGACTCCGTACTATGACATGCCGTTTCCCCCTCTGGGCTTATATGGCCCCCCGTTCCTCCCCTTTGGTTTGCTCTGTATCTTCCCCAACCAAGACGAAGTCAGCCTATTCCAGAAGCTCAAGGTCTGCTTTTTTTTGCATTGCTCGCCCAGTAGCTGCTTTGGGAAAAGGTTATCATAGCACTTTCTCCAAGTTATTTGCCTTAGTCTTAAAGAGAGGCTTTGATGGCCTCATTGTGCCAAAGTCAAAACTACACATTATGCTTAATGTGTAACATGCAGGTATTGTCTCTGCTGAACCAGATCAAAGGCCCATCTAGTCTAGCATTTGGTCCTCACAGACACCAATCAGATGCCTCTGTGAAGCCACTAGCTTTTCTTTAATTGATTACAGCTGAACCTGGTGGGTTGTTTTTGGATGGAGTCATAGGGGAAGAGAGAAAGGACAATCCTATTCTTTCCACATGTTGTGATCTCAATAGCAATTGCCCCTCCCACCATTGCTGGAACTAAAGAAAACACAAGATACACAGCCACACTGCACACATGAAGCTCAATGTGCAATTCCCCATTTAGGGATCAAAATCAACATCTTTCACAGAAGGAAACATTGTTATGATAACCACAACCATATCCCCATGAATTCATTTTTATTTATTTTTTTACTCACCAGAAGCCAACTAAACCCACTTGAATGGGGGCACTCATCCATGGAAACCTCTGCGTTTTAAAAGAAATGTGACATGATGAAATGAGATATTTCCTCTCACCACATATGTACTATTCACGTTCTTGGGTCCAGACCTTTTCAAAGCACATGGACTCTGAAAATTTATGCAAAATGGAGAAGGCATGCTTGAACACACACCTAACTACTATGGGTTCTGCAAACATTCCCAGCCTTAGAGTCAGATGTTATAGCCTCCAAGGTCAATAGGCACCCACACACCCCGACTTTGCTGATTAATCCATGTGTTCTTAGCAGCAGGACGGATTTCTAAAAGTAGGGCAGCATTATAATATCAGACACACAGAGTGTTTAAGGGATGAAAGCAGTCCTTTCCTGCAATTAGATGAATTACTTTTGTAAAATTCCACTGAAAGCACTGCCATTGCTATAGGGGGAAAGGCTTGGGCCTTCAGGTTTTGAAAATGTTCATTGCTGTTATCCATTAAAACCCTGGGACGGGTGCTTTAGAGGTTGTTATATAGTTGTAGTAAAAATACACACATCAGGAAGTACTGAGGAATCACTCAGGCAATGTGAGCAATGTTAGGACTTTCTATAACATGTGATCCCATATTGCATTTGTTAAATAATGCAAAAGGATTAATTCCAATGTATATTTTAAAGTTGCACCGAATTTCTTTTTTAAAGAATTGCAAGTGCCACTTAAAGAGAAACTGGGGCAGGGGTTGCATTCTGTGGTATTTCTCTATAAGCAAGAGTAATATAATCCTACCCCTACCCTCACTTTGGGAAAAAAACTTTTAAAAACTTCATAAAAACTGATAGACAAGCCTCCCCTTTTCCCATTATCAACTGTTGTTCCTGTGTCAGTAAGGAACAGCTATTCTTGGGAATTATTATAACATTTTAAAAAAAACCAATGCATTGTTTCACAGCATACAAATCCTATGCACAGTTTATTGTCACATCATCAAGCAAAACTAATCTTGCAACAATTAATCATTTAAGGGATATTATAAAGATGCTGTGTTAAGACTTCTACCAGAAAGTAAATGCTAATGAAACCAAACCACAGCAAGCCTCTTCTATATTGAATTTGCTTCTGTTACTAAAAACAATCATTCCCTTTCATATATGGTATCATAAACAGGATGAAGATTAAAAGTAAAATAGTTAATTGGTTAGAATTACAATGGATGTGTGCAATTATGATTTTCAAGTAAAAAGCATTCCATAAACTGTTATTGTATTAAGGATCAGAATGAAGTGTTAAATAGTTGGAAATAAGCAGCAAATGTGGAACTATAGATTTTGTGCTTTAGATATGAGGGAAAGAGGCAGGGAAAATATTCTGTGCATATTTACTCAGAAGTAAGACCCACTATGTTCACTGGGGTTTACTCCTAGGGAATTAATGTAGATGAACAAGCCTTTAGGATCGGAGTGACTATATTGAACTGCTCATCAGTTCCCAGATTAGACATATACAAGGGATCTTTAACAATGCCTAAATGTATCACATCCACAGGTGTGGACAGCTAAGGTTACTGAGGCTCTCTCTGCGCTGCAGGAATCCAAAGCCACAAAGCTGCTGCCTGTGAATCAGGTAGTCAAGGAACAAATGGCAGCTTTAAACTTCAAGGATGGTGCGGCATGTAATGATGCAGCACTTACATCTCTCTGGAAACTGAGCAGATGGCAGAACTCCAGCCAGCCAAAGGACTCCTATTTACTTCTTATTGCACCACAGTTTATGATCAACCAGACACCAGTAGATGCCACCCAATGGAATCATAACAAAAGGGCAGAGGATAGAACTCTGCACTGGAGATGTTCTAACACCGAATGCAAGATGACACTGTATTTCTCAAAGCTGTTGTTCGGAAATGTTTCATTTTTTGTACGATGAACAGTTTTGTGTAGGGTTGCCTCTTGGACACAAGGGCAATCTAAAGTTTGTTTTAAGTTTGTTGTTGCACAGAATCATGAGAAACAACAGCAGGCAGTCTCTTTTTCTAAGCATTTGCATTGGGGCTCATAGCACCATTCAAGTCAGCTACCATTTTCAGATAGAGCAGGCGCACAAAAACATTCCTATATGTGGGAACAAGAGGAGCCACTGATGCTCAACAGACACATGGATGTTTAAATGTATTTCTCAGATGCATGGGGCCGGCTCATACTAGCCGGAAACCTTTACTCAAGTTTGGTGAGCTTGTAGCACTTAGCTTCCCACAACTGTGAGAACAGGAGCATCTGCGTGGGTGCGGTAAATGGGGCCAAAATTACTCTGTCTTAAGACTCAGGTCTAACCAGGAACATTGGCACCTGCCTTTTAGCAAGTTGGATCATATTGCCTATGCTGATTGGTAGTGACTTTCATGGACTCCAGACAGTAGTCTCTTTCAGTGCCAGTTTACTGGAGATTGAATCTGGGACATTCTTCATGAAAACAGACACTCTGCCGCTGAACTATGGCCCACCTCCTATTACTACCTTTAATGAGATAAAGTCAGCATGAAATGGCTTTTCTGCTTGTTCCTTCCTCTGTTCCTCGGCTGAGGACAAAAGCAAGTGCTGCCAGGCTGCTGCTCAAATTAAAATCACGTATTTTTCTCAAACTCCCAGTGATTAAAATGCCTGGCATGTTTGGGGCTGCTGTCATTTCTTTCTACTATGCTGCAGCCAACTCCTCGTGCTCCATATTCACCACTGCTCTCAGGGGAACTGTCTGCTTTTATTTGGGGAGTCACATTTGGAAAGCTTCAGCCATTTCCATGACTCAGCAAGATTCACTACAATTATATTTACTACAGTTATAGAAGGACAGCAACCTGGAGCTAGAAACATATAACACCGGTCTTGAAAGACCTACACTGGCTCCTAGTACATTTCCAAGCACAATTCAAAGGCTTGGTGCTGACCTTTAAAGCCCTAAATGGCCTCGGCCCAGTATATTTGAAGGAGCATCTCCACCCCCATCGTCCAACCTGGACCCTGAGGTCCAGCTCCAAGGGCCTTTTGGCAGTTCCCTCACTCCGAGAAGTGAGGTTGCAGGGAACCAGGCAGAGGGCCTTCTTGGTAGTGGCACCTGCCCTGTGGAACGCCCTCCCATCAGATGTCAAGGAAATAAACAACTATCTAACTTTTAGAAAACATCAATATTCTCTTGGGAGCTGACCAGAGTGGCTGGGGAAATTCAGCCAGATGGATGGGGTATAAATAAAAAATTACTACTATTATTCTTAGAAAGGAAGGCAATGTTTCTGCAGCAGGATTCAAAGAAATGAAGACCTTCACAGAATCCCTCTTTTCCTTCTCTTTGTCTGAACCTTTAAAGTAAAGATTTTTTTTCTTAGGCCGAGTGAACAAGAGCTATTATCTGGAATGGTGGGAAAATGCTAAAGCCTGTATGCATTAATAAAGCAGGTTGTAGATGGCGTCAGAGTAGTGCAAGTAATGAACTTTAAGCTGACATGCCGAAGCTGCTTATTTTATTTAAAAAAGAAGTGCAGTTCATTGCTCAATGGATCCAGGGCTGATCAATAGCAAGTCTTATAATTAACTAGCTGCAGAGCAATGATTCACCTGAGCTCACAGTCCATGAGGCAGAGAGGGGGCAGGGAGGAGCAGGAAAACATAAAGGGAGTCATGATGGTGTCAAAGAACACTGAACAGTCACTGAAGGGCTCTTTCAGATGTGCTGATCTGAAAAAATTACAACATCTTCATGTTGATTAAACTACATACACGCCAATGGAGACTTTGCTTGACATATGGCATTCTCTTTTCATTAGCCATTGCAAGAAATATCACTGAACCAACAGAAATGCTCATCACGTAACTTGTCACAGTCAAATGCAAACAATGTTAACTCCAAAATGTGTAATATGCTTAAGCAAACATCCCTGCTTCTTCCAACATATTCAAGTCCCCCACTGGAATTCTACAGAGAATATTTCTTATTTGCTGATGGATGGGGATAAATACACTTACACATTATGTTTCCATCAAAATAAAAAAAAAATCCTTCCAGTAGCACTTTAGAGACTAACTAAGTTTGTTATTGGTATGAGCTTTCATGTGCATGCACACTCCTTCAGATCCAAGGATTTTTTAAAATTTTGTTTCGACTGCTGCAGACCAACACGGCTACCTACCTGTAACTAGAATTATGTTTCCATGTTTGCTTTAGCGGCCCAGAGGATTAGACAACATTTCATTGTGCAACACAGCGCCCAGTGTGCTGGGGGCTACGTGTGCTAGAATATAGACATTTGTGAAGTCCAGTGGATTTTAGCAAATCAATTTAACTGACTGACTGACTCTTCGAACATGATGCAGTGAATTCCACATACATAACCTATTTCAGCTAAGACTTCATATCAATCTAGGAGACTTGGATCAAACTCTTTCTAAAGTCACTAGGTAACCTCAGGCAAGTAGCTATCTGTCAGTGGGGATAATGATGGCCTATATAGCATAACTGATATTTAATGAACTATGTCCCTAGAAAATTATTCTTACTTCAATGTTGCAAGAAAAAAATTATGGGAGGGATTCACTCATGAACCCTGTCAGCAGAAGCCCTGTGCTTGCCCTAGGTGAGATTAATATCTTACAATGACACTGAATTCCCCGACATACAGAATGTTACATGAAAAGAGCAGCTTCTCGGGGAATCGCATAGGTTGGCAACAATGTGTGGTGCTGGTAATACTCTTGATGTTTAGTCCATCAGCAAGAGCATAAGAAGCATGGAGGCCACTTTAATGATTACTCCCATATATGCACAAGCCACTTATATGCACAAAAATCCAAGAAGAGCCCTGCTGAATCAGGCCTGTGGCCAATCTAGTCCAGCATCCTATTCTCACAGTGGCCAACCAGATGCCTGTGGGAAGTCTGCAAGCAGGACATGAGCGCCGGAGCATCTGCCCATCTTCGATTCCCAGCAAGTGGTATTCAGAGGCATACTATATTTCAGGCAGGTGACTCCAGGCCACCACAAACCTCTCACTCTGCCCCAAATAAGCAAATTTACAGCAGGATGGAAAAAGTCATCTGACTATGTAGGGAGCTGCCATGCATGCAGTACTCGATTTATGCATGACAGCCATTGCCATACGGATCAATTTTAACTTAAAGCAGCTTCCATGTGACAGCATACTTCATGTACATCAGCTTCGAATTAGGTCCTTGTGGGAGATGTCATGCATCTGAAAATAACCCTGACTTTTAGCATAAACGCTTTAATCAACATATATCTCCTTGTTACAATTTATGAAAGCAACGGTGTGGATCTAATTTGCACAATGGAATGAAGAGCTTTCACATCCCCCTCCCCCAACCCCTTGTTTTATTCACAAACAAAAATGTTCCCTAGAGCAGGACAGGGAATAACAGCAGATTTTCTCTCTTTTTTTTATTGCTCTGTGAATGGCTATTTCATTAAAACTGATCTCTTAATTGTACTGGCTGTCAGAAGGAAATTAATATATCTTCAAGAGCTTAGGCTTACCTTTAAAAATGCCTTCTTTTCCAAAGAATTCATTATGAACGGGGGAATGGCTACAAAAACAAAGAATGAAATGCTTAAGCCTTAGCAAACTATGTATACAGAGCACTTTCTAATAACAGGTATGCTTCAATGAGTTTACTGGTAGTGTATAGCTTTCCTGAGGCACTCTATTAATATGCATAAATAAATTAGCAATGTATGGAGATGAAAAAGGGTTATAAAGAGATGAGGGAGAATGTGCACATGAAGTTTCACAAGAGATATAATTAATTAAAAAAAGATTTTAATAATATTTGATGGTCAGCTAGAGCAATGGCTACAATATCAACAGTGCGTTGCAGATACATTGTAAAAATAAATAAATCTCTGCCATGTTTCTCTACAATATCTTTTATGTGTGAGCCATTAGCTGTTCAAATCTAATGTACTGAAGCCAAAGGTCTTAGAAGGGCATGATTTCAATCACTACTTATGCTTAGCTGAAGGTGAACTAACCCATGCCAGGAGCAGCCATAAGGATCCGTGAGATAACCACCTGCACAATGGCCTGTTGGGCAGCTTTGGATGATTCACCCAATCGGTTTCCATTTTCGTCTGTAATGGGAATACCATACTTTAGTTCCCTGTTGGGTTTTAAAAAAAGAAAAGAAAAAAGCTGAACAATTGTGAAAGGTTACTCTTTAAGGGCACTATATGCTCAAATTGTTTATGTTCCTAAAGTTACGTTCCAGAACATTTGTTAATCATTTGTAAACTTCAACAACAGCCCTGCTTTGTTTTTCATTACATTCATAAGAGCTGGTTTGCACATGATGCTCAAGCAATGCTATGGCTTTGTGCAAATGCTAGAGATTGGATTGTGGCCACTGTGCTCCTCTCCCAGTCCTCCTCCTGCTGCGCCACTGAAAGCTAAACCATGGGTTGGTTTAACACAGGGTGGGGAATCTTTGCTGGCTGGTGGGCCAGATCTCTATCTCCCCCACCCCTGCCTGGTCAAAGTGTGAGTGTTGAAGGCACACTCTGATCCACCCATCAGCTGTTGTGTGGGTAGGAACTTACCTTTCTGGATTCAAGGAACAACTTGGGAGTTTTAAGCTCTCGATTGCTCCTTTGAAGTCTTGCCCTTACCTGCTCCACACCTGCTGTCATGACATCAGGTGTGGGGTGGGTGGGTGAGGCTTCCTGAAAGTGGCTTCCTCTGCAGGCTGGACTCTGCAGGAGTCACATCCAATTTCAGTCAAAGCTGGAGAAGAATTCAGGACTATTTAAAGCTTGTGCCAGCTTTGAAATGAGCTTTAATGAGCCTCTGAATTTCCTTTCAGAGTCTGGCTTGGAACAAATTTTGCAGCATCCCTCCTAAGCCAAGAGGTGCTCTGTAGCACATGCGAGATTTTTATCTTACCTTTGCCTCATTAATGGGATATTTATGCAGTTAGCAGCAGCTACAGCAGCAAAAGGAACAAAACGTCCTATAAGAGGTGAGACATGCTGTGAAAAAAGAAGTAAGAGCTACCTGAAGATGGACAAACCCCACCAATCCTCAGCCACTCTAAAATATCATCTTAAGTATTGTTTTGTGAAAAGCTGATCTTAAGAATCTATGCCAATACATCAGAGAATATATGTGCCTGAAGCTAGAATCTTTTGAGAACACTGGTATAGACTGCACCTTGTAAAAAATGAGAGTGGTTTCTCAACTGTATTCCAGTGACATAAAAATATTTTAGAACAGAAATGTTGAGTTATAATCACTCCCAGAAATCAGGTTAAGTTTTTGATGAAATGCCATTTAGGGAAGCTATATGATCATTATTATTTTTTTAAAAAACCCTCTATCTTTCTCTTTGAAAAATAGTTGCAGTCATTCTGTGAAAGCTTTTTGAAGTGTAGCCATCTTAGAGTATGTCAGCAAACACAGCAGGGTGTCTCATGTTTTCTTGAAGATTTATTGCAGCAGAAGCTTTCCCAGGCAACATCCTACTTCATCAGATGCATGACATGGACAGTGACGATATGCACATGTTAAATGTTTTGGGGTTGGAGATAAAAATGACCTTTAAACACCTCTTTAAAATGTATACCAAAGCTTTATTTTTGTTTTGTTCTGCGCATCACTCAGTTTTTATTTGTGATATACAATCACATTTTGCTTTTATCTAGCTTTTAGGAAAATGTATTATTATTATATTTGTATTAGTTAATGTTGTTTCATTGTTTCTATGTAAACTGCTTAGATTTTTATTATACAAGCAGTATAAACTATTTATAAAGAAATCTAAAGTGGATTTCATGCAAGAATCAGAAACAGCACATTATCTGAATATCAGTTGCAAGAGACCTCGCCCTAGAAACTGAGACTATATTTTTGGTAAGGTGGTAAATCCAAGCCTGGGCTCACATAACTGTTGTACAAAGAAAGCTGGAAGTTCCAGAAAATGCTAGGGAAAATGCAAGGCTAGAACACTTCTCCCTGACATCTAATTTCTGTGTGCTGACATATTCAAAGGTATAAAAATGAATCAGTACTGAACTGAAGCAAACAGGATTCAGTCACAAGAGACTGATAAACCCACAGATGAAAAGATTAAGTGGGCTCCTGAATATGCAAGGTCATGTCACAATAAATGCATTGGCTTTTAAGGTGCCACAATAACCCTTGTTACTCCTCATGCGTATGGAAATCATTAACTAAAAGTTTCCACAACAATCAAAACTCTTTCTCAAAGCAAAACGGAGGAAATGATTAAATACCTTTGTTAGTGCGTTAAGTCCTAGAGCAGTTGCAACAGCACCTGTGGTGGCAGAAACATAGGCTGTTCCCAGCTGGCTAAAACAAAAATAAGAATGTTTGTGTGCGCACAATAGCCGTATATGTTACATCGCACATGTTCCAATTATGTAAGCACAACTGGCATGGTACTGTAATATGTTCTCTTGGCTGAAAGACAAAACTGTACTGGAATATAATGTCAAGGCATCTAGTGGGGTTACAAACTTTTCCCTTTCCCACTTATGATGCTAAGTGGCTGACTCCTAAGTGATCTATATGTTCTATATCCACAGTTGGGAGGCGGTATGTCTCAGAATGCCAGTCACTGGGTATCACATGTGAGGAGTGCTATTGCCCTCAGGCTCCAGCTTCTGGCTTCCCATAGGCATCCGGTTAGCCACTGTGATGGCAGGATGCTGGCCTCTGACCCCATCCAGCACGACTTCTATATTCTTGGGTACCAAACTGACAGCTGGGTGGTGTACACCTGTACTCTGATGATGGACTCAGTGGAAGCATTGTGCTTACACTGAGGGCTGAGATCATGTGGTTTTTGTATGCAACACATCCTCATCTCAGTCCTTGGTACATTCCGTTTAAAAGATCTCACTCGGAGACCCACTGTCAGTCATGCCATATGATAGTAGGTTAGACAGGCTAATGGGCTAACAATATAAAGCTGCCTCATACGTTTGACAGTTCACTATATTAAGAAGCATGATAGAAGCTTCAGATATCCTTGTAGCTTCAGATATCCTTGTAGACTCTTCCTCTGCAGAATGAGCCATGGCTTTCTTTTTGCAGCTATTTCCTCTGCCAGCTCTACTATACGGTGAACTATGCCAGTCCATTTATCAGAGAGCAGGAGGATCTAGGTGCATGGACAGACTGTCCTTTTCATGAAGGAGAAAAGATACAAAGGGTCCTCAAGGTACTAATTTTGGGGCTGGAGCCTTAACAAAAGTCTAACAACGTTCATCATCTCGGCCCCCAAACAGGGTCCCCCACCCCAATCGGGTCTAATGCCATCATAAGCTGGCAAGGAGACTGAGTAACCTTGAGCCATCTTCACCAGAGGCAGATAGATCACCTCAGAATATCTTGGGAAGTAATTCACTTCATTTCTTACATTTATATCCAGCTCAGCATCACATACACAAGGCTCTCAAGTGCTCTCCCACCCAGGCAGTGACCAGACCCAGAGGTGCTTAGCTTCAAAAAAGTTGCTTCGCTGTGTGCCTTTACACTCTGATACCGGTCAGAAACTGGTTATACCAAAAGCAACTGGAAGGATAAAGAGCAGCGGTGGGGAACCTCAGGGCCCCCGGATATCGCTGGACTCCCACCAGCTCTAGCCAGCATGGCCAAGGATCAGAGACAAAGGAAACCACAGTCTAACAACATGTAGAGGGTTTCAGGTTCCTCAGCTCTGATGCAAAGACTTCCGAGCATGTAATTATGGTATATCTGTCTGCCTGTCTGTATCTGAAGAAGTGTGCATGCACACGAAAGCTCATACCTAGAACTAACTTAGTTGGTCTTTAAGGTGCTACTGGAAGGAATTTTTTTATTTTGTTTTGTCTGTCTGTCTGTCTGTCTGTCTGTCTGTCTGTCTCTCTCTCTCTCTCTCTCTCTCTCTCACACACACACACACACACACACACACAACCTCTGAGTGTGCAAGCTTAGGATGTCAAGCAACACTGAGTGGCTGTACTGTGACCACCTGTATCCTACTGGCAGTTCTGCTCCTACAGTCAAGAACATCATCTTCGTTCTGCTCTTGTCACATTTGGGCAACATCTTTTGGTCTTCTACCTCAATGTTTCCCAGATGTGCTCGACCAGATGAATAATTCTCAAGACATTTAAAAGACCCCACCAGAACCAGACAACTTCATGGACTATAGAAGTGAAGCACACATGCCTGTTTGAAATGCTCTGATCCCATACCAGCTGCAATCCATAGTAGCTGTCTAGAATACATTAGTAGCCTAATTTAGTCATTCAAATTATGCAGATATGACCTTGGGTGATTATCTACATGCAAATAACTTGTTTTTAGTACCAGACAGAAGTAACTAGGCAGCCATGCATCTAGTAATATCTCACATATATTACTGAGGCGGTGTACGTGAAGTGCTTGGAATGCTCGCTATATGCATGTTACATATTAATGTTATTAAATTAGCATCACTTCGATTTCCCCATTATAGTTTACCTTGTGCTTACATGTCGTCACGTCAAGCCAGTCTATGAAAAACCACATTGCAAATTTAATAATAATCCAAACTAGGCAATCTGGGATCCATTATTATTACAGCTGCTGGAAGCCATTCAGAAGATGCAGGGGACCTCTCTTGCCTTGGGCATGAATTCCTCAGAACAGGGCAGAATACAGGGCTGTTTCAAATATGCAGGGCCTGGCTGCGGCTCAAAAACTAAACCTTATTGCCGGCTCCACAACCAATTACCACCCTCATCCCAAGCTTTAGGGAAAATGATTTAGGGCAGAGACGACCAGCCCCCACGGTTTGGGGAGCTAACCATTTTTTTCTGGTTGGGCAAGGCCCCATCAATTTGATGGCTGCTATTAAAAGTGGGGAAAAGCACTAACATAGACCCAGTGCTGGGATGGGCAGAGCCCAGTGCTGGGATGGGCAGCGCCCATCACTGTGAGGGAGATGCAAGCGGTCTCCTCCCCAGTCATCAGACTGATCGTTTTAGGAGTGCAGAGAGGGAGATGACCACACCCCCTCTAGTGATCGCAGATAAGCCGAGTAGGGGGGAGTGTTGGACTGTGTGTGTGCATGTGAGAATGTGGACTGGCGCACACACTGCTGGCACGTGGCCAAGGGTGAATGAGGCTTCTTTTCCGGGGGGGGGGGGGCAAAACAAGTTAGCCACCCCTGCTTTAGTGACTGGTCACTTCATCAGTCTTGTGAGCTATTTTGGCTTTCATCAAAGATAACACTGCCTGCATATCACATTACACTAATTAGAGCATAACTTTAACTCAGAGAGATTACACGTGCAAAATATTAAAGCATTTTCTCAGGCCGTTCACATCATAGCACAGAATTTAGGTCTAAACTAGAGCAGATATCGTAATTCAAGGTTTTGGAATTTTCTGCCTGGTGTGGCTTAAATACCTTACCTGACAGTAATTGGAGCATCTCCACTCCTGTTGGTGTAATTTACGATGGCATTGAACGACTGGTTAATCCACTGCCAGAAGACCACTGCTGGAGTAGTTCTTAAAAACAAAAAGTACCACCAATTTTATTTAAAGTGATGAGATTAAGACAATCAAATGCAGTTGGGCTGATTATAGCTCGCATACTGAAGTTCAAGAGTTCTCAGATTGAATTTTCTCTACTTTGCTTTCTTTTGAAGGTAAATAACGAAACCAATATGTGAAAAATATAAGGGAGCAGAAGAAACCCAAAATGTTCATTTTAACTGTTTTTTGAAACATTCGAAGTATACAACATCACTCACTTGGGCTGCAGCAGCACTAAAACCCTTTAGAGTACACAAAGTTGTTACAACCAGTGTCAGTAGGACTATGGCCTTCAAATTGGATTTCTCAATTGCATACAGTGGTGCCTCGCAAGACGAAATTAATCCGTTCCATGAGTCTCTTCGTCTAGCGGTTTTTTCGTCTTGCGAAGCAAGCCCATTGACGGCTTAGTGGATTAGCGCTATTAGCGGCTTTTAGTGGCTTATCGGCTTAGCGGATCAGCTGATAAGCTGCTTAGCGGCTTAGAAAAAGGGGGGGGGAGGAAAAAAACCCCGCAGGAACTCGCAAGACATTTTCGTCTTGCGAAGCAAGCCCATAGGGAAATTCGTTTTGCGAAGCGCCTCCAAAACGGAAAACCCTTTCGTCTAGCGGGTTTTCCATCTTGCGAGGTGTTCGTCTTGCGGGGCACCACTGTATTTATTTCACTCATGTACTATCATGAGTGATTACTTACCTATAAAAGGTCATCATGCAGCCAGTAATGGTCATATTCATGGGCACCTGAGCAGACATGCGGCCAATTAGAACCATCTTTTCCCCAGTATCTGGATGGAAGGCTGAATCGTAGATATATTTCGCCCTCCATAGTTCATCTTCTGTTAATCCAGGGCATGCAATTCCTTGTCTTGGGGCAAATGGAAATATATGTGAATATTTAATTATAAATATGACGTTAAGGTCCAAAACTTAAGTAATCACAAGAAAGATTGGCACATATCTTCTCTGCACACACAACTGTGCAGCAGCTTTGCATAAGAACCTCTGTGTCCCTTTCCATCATCATAACTGCTCTTTCTCATGTCAGCATAGTCACAGGAGTACTGCAGGTAGGTCAATGTAAGCAGCTGGCTCACATTGAATTTTGTTCATGCAATTGTGCATCAAAGGGCAAGGCCCTAAGGAGAAAATAGTCACTGCTTGTTTGCGAAATTGACTTCTGGCATTCTACTCCAAAATATTTTATCATTCCCTTACATTCCACCCCATCTTCCCTTCTTCCTCACTACTGACAACAAAGTTTAATTCTTCATTCCTAAATGTTCATTGCAGAAGGCCTTTTCCCCTCAAGCACCCATGTTTAAGAGCACCCCACTTGTTGTAGCTCTTGGCACGCTGCCTGGATAGTTCAGCTGGTTAGAGTGTGGTGCTAATAATGTGAAGGTTGCAGGTTGGATCCCCGTATGGGACAGCTGCATATTCCTGCATTGCAGAGGGTTGGACTTTCAGTGGTTCTCAACCTGTGGGTCCCCAGATCTTGTTGGACTACATCATTCCTGAGCTCTGGCCTTGCTAGCTAGGGGTGATGGGAGTTGTAGTTCAACAACATCTGGGGACCCACAGGTTGAGAAAGGCTGGGACTCACTAGATGATCCTCAGGGTCCCTTCCAACTCTATCGTTCTTTGATTCTATGATCTGACCACACTGTAAAAACCAATTAACACCTGGAACACGGTGCATGCCAGCTCTGATCAGCAGTTACAATTCATGACGGTGGATGCCTCTGGACTGGTGTTTTATGGCATTCTGCCTCATATTCTTGACACAGTAATAGCGTATTGCTCTCTGGAGGGGTTTATAGCACAACAGAGGCAAGGCAGAAATAAACCAGAACACTTTTTTGGACAGAAAGTTATGGGATTTCAGCAGGCAGTGACAGGATATGACCTGATTGAAAACAAAGCACTGTCACCACCCCAACGTGTTTTCAGGCACAAACAGGATTGAAAGTGGGATCGCATATGACAGCCTTGATAGCATGAGCACAAAAATAATGAATGCACAATAAAAGGGATGTCTGGAAGGGCTGGTCATAATGCATAAATACACACCCACATCCACACACCCACGTATCACAGAGGCTGATTCTTACACTGTGTACCTATTTCCCCCCTCTAACATCAGCATAGAACACCCTTTTGATGATATCATCTGTACACTATGTTTGCAAGAGGGTGTCTTAAGGAGGCCTGTGGGATTCTCTTCTCATTTAAGACTTCCTGAAATTCAAGCTGGGGACTCTTCTTGACCAGACACTACAAGAGTTGCTTTTTTTGAAGAGAGTGGGGCCTGGGTACCATTTTCTACTGCAAGTGGCTATTTTATTTTACTCTTTTTACATTATGCCTCGAGTATTCTCAACTACGATATGATACGATATCTTTATTGTCATTGTCCCATACAGAACAATGAAATTGAGCCCTTGCTTTTTTAAAATAAACATTTACCTGTAATCATGCACAATTTTTCTTGCTTTTTCTAGCTGCTCATTGGACAACAAAATATTCCTAGGATCAGTGACAGTGAAGAAATGGCTCGCTCGTCCAATAAACGTACTTTGATCCCAGCGAGGCTCTTTGATATTGATGTTGAATGGTATATCGGCTGACATTTTTTCAAGAACACTAAATAAGAAACAGAGACAGAAGCAGTTTTCAGTTTCACAGTTCTTGGCTTCCTGCGTTTATCTGGATCCCTTTAGATTTCTGGTTCTCTGCCACAGATCTCTGAACTCTTGTTGAAAATCAGAGATAGAGAAAACTCAGCCCAGTGATGCAGTCAAATGCTGAAATAGCACTTGTGCTACATCTCCAATAACAGGATATTTGACCAGAGTTTTCAATAGAAAACCCTTCTTGCAACATGGATGAGATCATGCTAAAAGTAGGTCAAGATGTCCCACAAAGCTTTTGTTGAATGACCTTGTCTGTTTTGTAAGCTTCCCATCATATTTAATTTTCTATTCATAACAGCAGAAAGGTTTATTGCAGCTCACTTGAGGATGAAACAGTGTGTGTATCTGCTTACAAAATTATTTGAGATATACGCATTAATGACTGTATTGGATTTTACTTTCCCCTAGTCATCTTAAAGATGCAGTTAGCAGAAGGCAGCAAAATAACTATGGGCATGTTGTCCATAGGGTCAGAAACTAATCCGACGCACAGATCTCACAGACTTCTCATTATTTCTCACCCATGCCTTAAAGATGCAGGTAACCTCTGAAGCAGCATACTACACAATTTCTGTGCATGTGTGTATACATGTGCACATGGATATGAAAAATGAAAGCAGGTGCCATTTATTCTTCTATCACCTGCAACAACAATATGCTGAGCTCTCATTCCTTCATCGGGGGGCTGCATCAAAAATGCCAGTGGGTACTAGAGATAGTCCAATGCCTACCAGTCGACCCAATACTAAAAAACCAAGGTGTTTATCTTGAGGCTTACAAATTTGCTAGTTGTTGATGGTTTTATTCGTGAAAGACACAAAAGCTTGTCCTGCCTACTCCCATGTCAGCATTATCAATCAAGCTTGGATTCTCATAGACAAGCCAAACCAAACCAAACCAAACCAAACCAAACCAAACCAAACCAAACCACAAACACACCTTTTCATTGTCTCCTGGTTGTAGGGGACATTTCCTTAGAACCGGAAAGGCTTGCTGAAGTTTCTAATCTGAAACCTTATCATAGAACAAGATCTCCACTGGCCAATATTCACTCAGTTAAAAAACCCCAAAAAACACAGTTTAATTGCATTGCTGAACTTGGCTCCAACTTATCTTTCTTATTGTTTTAAAACCGCAACTGCTTATGCCATAACTGACAGACAGTGTGAGCTACCATTTCCCATCTTTGAATCACTGAAGCTGGTCAATGTACTGCCCAAGGTAGGGATCCAAAGAGACAATTTGAATGCCTAGGAATCTTCCTCATGTGCAAAGGATTGCATTTTTTTGCTGATAGCAGAAACCGCTCATGCTCCACTGAATGCTGCTCTAGAGTATGCAAGGCAAGTTTAGATTCTGGATGTAAATAACTAGCTCTCTTTCGATAGTAATGTGTATTACTTCACACACTTCTAATTGTGGTGAGACAGCCCAGTTATATTTGGGAACCCTTCTGATTATTGATAGGCAGACTTGGTGTACATGTGGAAGCAGCTTTGCAGTTCTCTGGATTCCAGCTGCAATCTCCAAGATTGAAAGAGAACCTCAGAATTAACTATACCTGTGTATTGCATTTGGAAAAGGTAGGGCATATAGGATTTCAATGGCTGTTCCAGAACCGCAAAGTCTTTGGGAAACAGTGTAAGCATTTTGTTGTAGCCAGGGTTAAACTGGCTGGTTAAACTTGAGCTGGTGAATAGCCTGAATGTTTGAAAGGTTACAGGGTCCTACCAACAAAAAATGTAGGAGAACAGTAACACAAGTGTAAAATCTAATCTAGTTTCAAAATGAAATGCAAGTCTTGAACAAAGTTCAGCCAAATGCTTTTAGTATGAAAGAGTACATATAACAGCAAAAAAGGAGACTTTAGACCTTGTTTAAAGGTCAACAATGTACCTGCAATGAAATTCCAGTAGCAATCAAAAATTAGTTCTCTTTTAAAAATAAAAACTTTCTATTGTATAATATGGTTGCAAGACACAGCTGGTACATGGAAATGCATTATTTTCCACAGCAATATACTGCATGATTAGAGCCGAAAACATTTACGTACATCCTTCTAGTTTAAACTACATTTTTCAGACTGGAGCATTATAATCAGATTAGTGTGTTTTGGGTATATATGTTTATTGCTTGCCTGGAATGAATTTTGCTTATGAAATATCCATTCAGCTTCTGAAGGGCACAAGAGCTGACACTGACTCGAGAAGACCAAATAATCCACAAAACCCAGTACCTGGCTATAACAAACAATAACACTGATGTAGTTAATTGCGTTTTTCAAAATGCTTCATGTACTTTATAGAAGGGGTGGAGAACGTGTGGACTCCAACTTCCAACAGTCTCAGCCAGCATGCCCAATGGTCAGGGATGATGGAAGTGGCAGTCAAATAACATCTGAAGGACCACAGCCCCCCCCATCCATGCCTTATAATATTGTAAGGATTACCTACATAATGCAACAAAAACAACAAGGGAAGCAGCAGTTACCAGTTACCAGCCTCTGAAGCCACAGCAAATGCTGTGATTCTCTAGCAGTTTGACTTAGCCCCTAGAGACGCAGGCCATTGTCTTTTGAGACAGATTAATACCAACAATTTTTTTTTACAAATATAGTGGTGGGGATTTAGTAGTTTGCATAAAGCAATCTAACAAATTCACTGCAGGAGCAGGATTCCAAGAAGCACTGGGCACACTCTGCTTAGTTCAATTCAGAATGAGCTCAGTTATTTAAGAGCTGTCTTGGAGGATTCTTAGAAGAAGAATAAAAGCTTATCTCTTTTCTGAGAGTTCTCTTGTGGCTTGCAGCCAAGAAGTCTTGCTCATTCATATTTTTTTTGGGTGCAAGGATACATTAATCACAGCCAAGACTTAGCTGTAAAGTCCCCCACCTCATATAACTGATAAGAACGCTTCCCTAGCCCTATCCACAGTTCAACTACAGTCACATGGACAAAAGTAAAAGAACGTTTTACTGCCGAGGGCCATATTGCCTTAGGATTAATCTTTCAGGGGCTGTATGTGGTCAGAGAGTCATGGAGGGCTGCACTTTGCCCCCTGGGGGTCCCCACCCCTGAACAAGTTGCTGTAAAAAGCTATTCCAAGTATGCCAACCAAAGAGCAAATTACTAAGAGTTAATAACCACCCTGACGGTATCAGTGCAATGCATTACAGCCATGCAGAACAAGCAAGTCTAAAATTAAAGTGATGAAATTCAACACAAACACTCATACCCTTTCTGCCAACTACTTTTCTGGCCATCTTGTCACGGCAGGAGGGTTCAGGTACACTGGGAAGGTTACGCAGAATAGCTTAAGAACAACAAGCATCATGCAATGGGACAGGTAACAAATTCACCAAGGTTCCTGCCTCCTCTGAGCAATTTTAGTTTTCCCCTCCCCTGCTTCTAATGAAAATCAACTTGTGGCATTTCTAAAGAAGGTGCCATTCAGAACTTCGAGGCTACGTGTGTCAGACTTCATTTGCTTCACTGGACAAAACTGTGCCCTGCCTGCAGCTCCAGTCTGAGAAAACTAGCAGCCCAGATGATGGCTGGGAAGGAGGAGTGGTGCACCACATCCATCAAGCTAGGGAGGCAAACAGCCCGCCCCTCCAATGTTACTTTCACTTAAAATCAGCTTGCCCTGGCATTTATCTGCACCAGCCGCTTTGTCTGCAATATACACTTCCCCACAGTGCGCTAGGAGGAGCCTACGAAGCAAAGGAAGACAGAAGTCAGGAAGAGGGTCTGCAACATCAATATTACAAGATGCAATTTATAGGAGGGTGGGAGAAGTCCCCACGTAACCTAGCAACAAAAACTACAGCTCCCGTATAATTCCCACTGCCGAGGCAGCCTGCACAGCAGCAAAGCAGCCATCTTTGGTGTGTAACTTAGCGGGAGATTTCATCATTCCGCGCTGAAGTCACCTCCAGATGTTCGCGGTTCACAGCAGTCCCTGCCAGCGCAGCAACTTCACACGAAAACCTGTTCTCCGCAGTGACACATTTCTCTTAGCCGAGCCCGGACAGCCTCCTCGACGGCTTTACCCTTTCCTTTCCTAATGCAACTGCAGCAAACGAGGTTCTTGGGGAGAATGGCCGCGTCTTTTCCCTTCCTAACAACGTGGCCGTGGGAAATTATTAATTGTAAAAGCGCACACACCTTAACCCGGTCTACCTCATTCTCAAAGTATTTATGAGGTCCATTTAACGCAAAATCAGGCAGCTGGAAGAAGGGAGAAAGCGCTCAGTACCCAAACGAACGTCTCTTTCTCTTATTTATTCTTTTTTAAAAAACTAAACCAATACTTTTAGATCCATCTACTGGGAACGCACACATACCCGAAAGGGACATTTTGGGTTATTCACTGGGCCCACGGTATACAGGAGGACAGGAATGCTGGAGTGGGTTAGCTAAATGGGCATTGCGATGCCACATTGCATCAAGGGTGCCAACTTGAATAAAATATTGGGGGGCCCATGTATGCCCCGCCCCGCATCATCGATCACAAGACACGGCGCACGCGTACCGTTGGAGTGGAAATGCCCATCAACCGCGGGGGGGGGCACTCAAATATTTTATTGGGAGGCCGAAGGGACCTTGGTTCCTATGTATTGTATTTTGGGGGAGAGGCTACTGTTGTAGGCAGATGCACCCCGGGGGAAGAGGATGCCGCTAGCGCGCTCGAGAGACGGGCACCGGGGAGAAAGGGAGGCGTAGCTCTCCGTCCTCTGCAGAGCCGCAGCAGCAGCAGCTGCGGGGCGCCAAGCCGGCCTCCCTCCCTGCACCCGCTTCGGGGGATGGAGAGCGGGGAGGGTCACCCCCCACTTTGGGGCTGCTGGCTGGGTGAAGCGCCGTGGAAGGAGCGCCTACCTCCCGAGCGGCCAGGGATGGGGAGAGAGAGGTGCTTCTGGTTGCTGCCCAGGGTTACTCACGGCGCCCGCTGCGCGCCCCGCTCCACGGCTGCCTCCCGCACGTCCGCGCCGGCTCCAGTCCGAGAGGCGCGCCAAAGCCCGCCGGAAGAAATTCAGGAGGCAGCGAGCAAGCGGCGGCGGCGGCGGCGGCGGCTGCAGAGCGGGCCAAGCCGGGGTGGGAGGGGCGAGCAGCGTCCGCACCGCCCCCTCGGGAGGGAAGGGAAAGGAAGAGGAGGGCGCGCCAGGGGAGGAGGCGAAGGGCGGCGAGGGGGCGGAGGGCTGCCTTCGCTCGCTCCAGGCACCCGGGCCTGGCGCCGCGAGGGAGAGCCAAAAGGTGAAGCGTTGCCCGCCTCTGCGGTGCTCAGCATGTGGGGAGGAGGGGCGGAATGGACCCCGCAAGCCCCACCCCCGACCGGGATTTTAGCTGAATCAGCCCCCCCCCCGCCCCCGGCTTCTTAGAAAAACATGTGAGGGCAGCACTCTGCCCGGTGTTTGGAGTGGGGTAGGGGATCGCCAGGCTTCTCTATGGCAGCTTGGACCTCAACATGCCCCGCTCGCTTTCTCTTTCCTATTTAACGCGGACTTACCCTTCCAGCAGCAAATCATGGGATTGTGGAGTTGGAAGGGACCCTTAGGATCATCTAGCTCAACCCCCTTCAAATCAGGAATATGCAGCTGTGCCATACCGGGATCAAACCTGCAACCTTGGCATTATCAGCGCCATGCTCGATAACGTCTAACCAGCTGAGCTATGCGCTGACAAATATGTTGCCAGTGTTTGAGATGTCTCCTCATGGCTCGTTTTCAGATTAAATTCCCGTCGGGAAGTGCTCCTGTTTTCGTCCGGAAGCTGTTTCTGGCAAGGGCATCTTTTAAGAGTAAAAAGTTACAAATGACTACAAATGACTACAATTGTAGTCATTTGTAACTTTTTTACACTTAAAAAAATAAATCAGAGTGTCTTCTGTTCACAGGGGATACATAAGAAATTATTGAGCTGATTTTCACAATCCTATTTGAGGCCAACCAAATGAATAGCTTCTTAGCAACATTGGGATTATTGGTTTCTTTGCTGAGAGCATTAAGTAGCCTGGAGATAGTCCGATGAAAACGACAGAGGGGAAATCAGGACAAAAATGAGTATGTCACAGTCTTGCATAAGCTCATCTCTTCTTTTGTAACTAGTTGAAAAGGTGATGACCCTGTTAAAGCTAAACAAGTGTGTGCCGAGCTTGCAGGTTTCGGTTTAAATGCTGCTTAACTCTGCCGAATTTATAGTAAATCAGAAAACCAGTGCTGCTGACCTAAGCACCTTGGAATTACACTGAAGATTGCAGTGGAATTTGCTTTTAAGTGTTAAGGCATAAGGCAATATACACATTCACTTACCAGACCTGTGTTTTGATATGTGTGTGAAAGGCCACATTTTCAGGGGTATCTGAGTAAGGAGATGCTGAATAACAACTCTGTGATGCAGGCCTGCTGTTTGCATTTATATCTCTTTAGAACTACAGCCTCCCTGGCCATTGTAGCTAACATCCATTTCTTCAAGATGACTGATTCATGCATATAAGCCCTGGCAATTCAAATAAACTATCTGAAAACTCCATTAAGAACATAAGACAAGCCCTTCTGGCACAGGCCAAAGGCACAACATCTTGATTTCACAGTGACCAACCAGATGCCTATTGGAAGCCCACAAGCAGAGCTGGCACCATTCTCCTCACCTGTGATTCATAGCAACTGGTATTCAGAAGCATACTGTCTCTGACATAACCACCCATGCTGAGTCTGTCAGCCATAGACTGAGCAATCCCCTTTTCCATTATTCTCTTACTTTCATCTCCTTGTTTAAATAAGGGCTAACTGAGGCTGCCTTGCTGCCTGTGTGAACCTCATCTTAATTGGCCCAGTAGATCTCCCTGCCACTCATAGCCACCTAGATCAGGGTCACCGTCCCTCAGACCATGTGGTGGTCCGGATTATATTTTGAAAAAAATAATAATGAGCGAATTCCTGTGCCCCACAAATAACCCAGAGATGCACTGTAAATAAAAGGACACATTCTACTCATGTAAAAACACCAGGCAGGCCCCACAAATAACCCAGAGATGCATTTTAAATGAAAGGACACATTCTACTCATTTAAAAAGCACGCTGATTCCCAGACCATCCACAGGCCAGATTGGGAAGGCGATTGGGCTGCATCCGGCCCACGGGCCTTAGGTTGCCTACCCCTGGCCTAGATTAAACATCCTAAATATGAAATGTTGTACCCTGAGTCCAGTAGTGGATGGCATGGTGAAGGGCCACTGCTCACTTGACAGTGAGTTGTGGCGCTGCTGCTTACCAGGAGGGGGAGGTTGGTGGGGAGATTGGCATGGTACACACACCCTAACTGGAGCACCAAACTGGCTCTACTGGTTGCTGCACACCAGTCTCGCTGATTCCTCACCCCGTTACCTCCCAGTAAGCAGCAGCCACACACCTGACCGGAGGTGTGGCTGCACTCCACCATGCTGTTCCCTACTGGCCTATTCCTTTGTACCTCTAAACCATCTCAAGAGCCAGTATATAACCTGTTCAACAGTTTATTTTGATCTCAGACACAAATCATCAAATGAATATAATGAAACAGCAGCAATTTCCTTGTTTATTTTTCTGGCAATAAAAAGTGAGGTGTTGCTACAAGGTAGAGTGGATAGGGATGTTCGCCTTCCTTTCTAGGAGCATGGGATGAGGCAAAAGCTGGGAGATGGATTTACAACTGCTGCTGCTTGTAGTGGCTGTCAGAACCAGAGGCTACTACAGGTTCAAGGAGACTTCTCTGTATGCCCCCCCCATGAAAGATGGTAACGTGACCATACACATGTTTTCTTACATAGTAATTGAGTGCATACAAGTCTAACCCAACATCAGTATTAATAAAGCAAATCTAAACCCACAGGCCTTGTTTGCCTGCACCAACCTTTAAGAAGGGCTTTGTTCTTTAGAGCAAAGGAACAGCTCATTCTGAGCTGTCCAAATCAAGTTGGAAGGCAGGAGTGGAGAAACAAGGATCTACAATGAGAATCATTTGCCATGGAGAATTCAACCCAGCAATTGCCTGAACACCTTAAAAATAAGATTGTTTACATACACTAACTTGAGATGAAATCCAATGAGCTGTCACAACTAGCAAGTTAGCTTACTGAATGTTTCACACAATGAAATACAGTGGTACCTCAGGTTAAGTACTTAATTCGTTCCGGAGGTCCGTTCTTAACCTGAAACTGTTCTTAACCTGAGGTACCACTTTAGCTAATGGGGCCTCCTGCTGCTGCCGCTCTGCCAGAGCACAATTTCTGTTCTCATCCTGAAGCAAAGTTCTTAAGCCGAGGTACTATTTCTGGGTTAGCAGAGTCTGTAACCTGAAGCGTCTGTAACCTGAAGTGTATGTAACCCGAGGTACCACTGTAGTTGCAGTGAATAGCAGCATATCACAAAAGGTTTGTTCACAGTTACTAGATCTATCCTCTAAGTGGCACTACAGGACTAGGTTTTTACAGCAACTCAAAATGACAGATGAAAAGTATTTTGCTTTTATTGAAAGCCTGTATCATATATGTCAGGGTTTCTGGGAGAAGTGAGGAGATGGCAGAGGAGACGGAAAGCGAGTGGGAGGAGGGAGAGAGAGACGAGGAAGAAGATGACGGAATTCGAAGGGAATCTATGAGCCTAAGCAGTGAGTCAGAGGATTCCCAAAAGGGAGCTAGCATGATCAGGCGAAAAGCAGGAGAAGAGAGAAGCTGTGAAAAGTCAGGGAAGGAGGGGAGAAAGCCCAGTGAAGCACAGACGCTGTCAGAGGGGTCTCAGCCGGAACGGAGTAAAGGGGGTGGAGTTGTCAGCCTCTCGGAGGGAGGAGGAACAGGAGAAAATAGAGAGAGGGGGTTGGAGCAAGGTGTTCAGCCGGAAAGGGTAGAGAGTGGAACAGGGGGCAGTATAGAGGACGAAGGAAAGGTCAAAAGCAACGTACGCGCGCCAAGTTCAAACATAGAGGCGCGCGGAAGTGGGGAAAGCTCAGAGGAGGAGCCCGGCCCCAAAGCCAGAAGGAGGGGGCAGGAGGCGGCAGAGGATTCAGCCTCAGGCGAATCCCGGAAAGAGAGAACCCAGGGGGGCAGAAAGACCCTGCGGAAAAGAAAGGAGAGGAAGAGGTGGTCTAGAGCCAGGCTATTAAGTTGGTGTGGAGGAGGGGAGGAGTCAGAGGGGGACTTCGGCGGTCTAACGTGACAGACGTACAGCCACAATGCTGAACTGTGAAAGAAGCAATTATCTTCAATAAACTTTTCCTGTAAGTAAACTATAACGGAGTAAGGTCTCTCGTGAGCTGGGACCCACCTGGGTGGCTGTGACAGAAAGTCCCCCTCCCTCTGAAAGCAAAAATTTTTTTTTGCGAAGCTCACGAACGGGGCAGCCATGAGTGCTGAGGAACAGCTGGCTGCACTCCGGGATCAGATTACCACTCTCACAACGGCAGTCATTGCTTCGCAGAAGAAGAATGCTGACTTGGAGAAAGCGTGCCAGGATTTGCAAGCAAGGTGGGAAAATGCGGACAAGGCGGGGACCCCGGGCTCCAGAGCGGAGGGCATTGCGCTTGGAAGGAGGGGGGGTGCCCTAGTTTCGCATTTTAATGGCAACTTGCAAGACTATCCCAACTTCAGGGCAGATGTCGTGTATGCACTGCATTTACTCCGTCATGATTTTAGAGATGAGGAGGAGAGAGTGGGATTTATTGTTTCGCACCTGCATGGGGAGGCCAGGGCTTGGCTACGCAATCTGTGGCGCGAAGATGGACCAGCCCGTCGCAATGCAGATGCGTTTATCAAGGCAATGGATGCTTGTTTTCAATCCTCTGTGGATAAGGACATTGCGCGCCGGCAGATGCACGGGCTGAGGCAGGGGAGAGCCACTGTACGCCAATATCATTCTAAATTTTTTGCATTGCTCACCGCCTTAGATTGGCCGAAGGACAGTCTACCGGTCAGGGATCTTTTTTGGGAGGGATTGAGCCCCTCCGTCAAGGATGAGATCGCAAGGGGGGACAGACCCCAGACCCTGGAAGACGTGGTGCAACGGGCTTTGGCTATAGGAATTCGACATGAGGGACGTCCGTGGCACGAGGAGGGGGGGCCCCAAGCGCGCGCGCAAGCAAAAGCTCTCCCTTTTGTGCACAGGGATTTCAGCCGTGCGCACCCCTCACCAATGGGGAAGGAAGGCGAGGAGCCAATGGAGATTGGTGGTGCTAGGGCTCAAAAGCCATCCCAGAGCCCCATCCCTGCTGCAGCCAAAGCGAAGCCTCCTAGAGGGACCAGGAAGTGTTACATCTGCGACAGTGCACACCATATGGCGAAAGAGTGCCCCCAGAGGCTCCAGAAGCACACTGCAGCACTAGCAACTGTGACAGCAGAGGTGCAATCAGAGGAGCAGCTTCAGGGAAACTGCAGTGCCTGGCTGGAAGCAGAGCTACTGGGGCTCAGCCAGGCGGATCTGTAGAGAAGTCCCCAGCATCCTTGCAGCACATGGACCCTTTACCTCCCAAACCAGCAGTTTTACTCACAGCAACACTCCAGCTGCCTGATGGGCGGCTTCTCGAGGTTCCAACAACCATCGATTCGGGAAGCAACGCCGATTTCGTGGGATTACAGTTCGTCAAGCAGCATAACATAGCGCTCCTGCCTGCAACGACGCCTCTGAACGTGGTCACGGTAGACGGCAGGAAGTTGCTGGGGGGGCAAGTGGTGCAGCAAACCCCTCCCATGATGATGCAAATTGGAGACCATCGAGAGCTTATTAGTTTCAATGTCACCCACTTATCGGACACGCCCATCGTGTTGGGCATGAGTTGGCTGGACAGGCACAGTCCCGCGGTTGCTTGGTACCAGAGGCAGATCACCTTTTGTTCATCGTATTGCGCCCAGAATTGCATCCAAACCGATCAAGGAGGAGAAGACGAACAGCAGCGGCATCTGAGTATGGTGCAAGCGGTTCCTCACAAGTACGCGGAGTTCTTGGAGGTTTTCTGCGAAAAGGAAGCTGACAAATTGCCGCCTCACAGACCTTACGACTGCGCGATTGACTTAGTGCCAGGCGCGCAGTTGCCAACTGCCAAGCTGTACTCCATGTCGGAAGACGAGCTGCAAGAGCTTCGGGAGTTCATAGAACACAACCTCAAGCGCGGATTCATCCAGGAATCTAAAGCAGCGGGAGGCAGTCCTGTTTTCTTTGTGAAAAAGAAAGACACGCCCCAGAAGAGGCTCATTGTGGACTACCGGTTCATAAACAGACTAACTAAGCCCAAGGCTTTCCCCATGCCCAAAATTGACGACCTTTTGGCTACAGTCAGGAGGGGGAAGATTTTTACCAAGCTGGATTTACGTGGAGCTTACAACCTCATCCGCATCAGGAAGGGCGACGAGTGGAAGACGGCCATGTTCACTCCTTTGGGCACGTACGAATACAGGGTTATGCCCTTCGGTCTACAAAATGGCAGCCATGTTTTCCAAGCATTCATGCATCACGTCCTGGCAGGTCTCCTCTACAAGAAGTGTGTCTGTTTTCTCGACGATATCCTGATTTTCTCGGAATCGCCAGAGGATCACGATAAGGACGTGAAGGAAGTTCTGCAGAGGCTGAAGGAACACAGGCTGTACGCCAAGTTGGAGAAGTGCCAGTTTGATGTGAGAGAGGTAGATTTCCTTGGCTACAAGCTGTCCGACGAGGGACTGGCCATGGACAAGACTAAAGTCCAAGCGCTGTTGGACTGGAAGAGCCCTCGAAATCGGAAGGAGGTCCAGAGGTTCATCGGCTTTGCCAATTTTTATCGCAAGTTTATTAAAGGTTTTGCAAACGCGACGGCGGCAATCACTGACACCCTCAGTTCCAAGAAGAAGAAGTTCGTCTGGACCGAACAAGCAGAGCGATCCTTTCGGAAGCTTAAAAGCCTTTTCGCCTCCGAGGAGCAGCTGCTGCACGTGAATCCTGGCAGGCCCATGCGGGTAGAGACAGATGCATCAGACAGAGCAGTTGGGGCCGTCCTCTTGCAAGAGGATTCGCAAGGCAACTGGAGACCGGGTGCATTCTACTCCCGCAAGCTCAGCAAGACGGAGCGCAACTACACCATATGGGACAGGGAGTTGTTGGCCATTCATGCAGCTTTCAGAGCGTGGCGACACTTCTTGATAGGAGCCAAGCACACGGTGCAGGTCCGCACGGATCACAAGAACTTGGAGTATTGGCGGACGGCTAAATTGCAAACCCAACGACACATGCGCTGGGCGGAATTCTTTGCGGATTTCGATTTCAAAATAGAATACATCCCTGGAGACTCCAATGTTATAGCAGACGCGCTGTCCCGAAAGCCTCAATACCTGGAGGAAGTAGCTCCAATCGCAGCAAAGTACATTTTCGCACCGCAGGCGTGGACGTGCGCTACCATCGCAGTCGACCTGGACGCGGTGCGACGCGCGCTGCAAGAGGATCAGTTTGCACAATCCAAGATGGAGGAGCTCCGCAGAGGGTCGCCTGACAACAATGAGTTTCAGTTGCAGGATGGACTTTTGACTCGCAAGGGCGCCCTTTACGTGCCCACCGACGAGCTTCGCGCCACGGTTTTGCAACAATTGCACGATGCCCCGAGTGCGGGCCATTTCGGCAAAGAGAAGACGATGGAGTTGGTGGCAAGGGACTTTTGGTGGCCCCAGATGAGAGGAGAGGTGGCGGACTACGTAGCCAGGTGCGATATCTGCCAGAGGTCCAAACCAGTGCATCAGAAGCAGGCGGGATTGTTAGAACCGCTGGAGACACCGCAGCAACCGTGGGAGAGGGTAGCGTTGGACTTTGTTACAGACCTGCCCAGCTCCAGAGGTAAGACGGCGGTGTTAGTGGTTGTGGACTTGTTCACCAAGATGGCGCACTTCATTCCTTGTGCCAAGGTGGCGACGGCAGAACAGACCGCAAAGCTCTTCATCGATCACGTCTTCAGAGTGCATGGACTACCGCAGTCCGTCTTGTCCGACAGGGGGCGCCAATTTGTTTCCACTTTCTGGCGGAAGCTTCTGGGTATCTTACACGTCAAGATCAACCTGACGTCGGCGAGGCATCCACAGACCAACGGTCAAGCGGAGAGGGTCAACGCGATCATGCAGCAGTACCTACGGTGTTACGCCAACCAGCGACCCGCGGCGTGGGTGGACTACCTGCCGATGGCTGAGTTCGCCTACAACAACACGAAGCACGCATCCACCGGGGTGACGCCTTTCTTCGCGAACTATGGACGTCATCCCAGAACCTTCCCGAGCTTTACAGCACCTGAAGGGGGGGGACCTCAAAATGCCGACCAGTTTGCAGCAGAGTTGCAAGAGGTGCACGAGGAGCTGCGGAGACATTTGGAGCTGGCAAAGCAGGCGTATAAGGTGCAAGCCGACAAACACAGAAGGGTGGGGGAAGACATTCAGGTTGGGGACTGGGTATGGTTAGCAGCCCACGCGATGCCGGCCAGGTCGTTGGCCAAAAAGAAGTTAGAACACAGGCAGCTAGGACCATATCAAGTTGAGGCTAAGATCAATCCGGTGGCTTTTCGCCTAGCCCTTCCGGAGGGCTCCAGGGTGCACCCGGTCTTTCATAGGTCGGTGCTCACTCCCTACAAAGCCCCACACAGGTTTCAAGAGTCAGGAGCACCTCCAGAGCCACGTAGAAGGGCGCCTGAGAGAGGGGAGTCGCCAAGACCAGAACCTCTTAATGAGGTCACAGAGATACTGGATTCACGATGGGGGGAGGAGGGAGTTGAATATTTTCTCGCCAGGGAAGGCACTCCAGTCTCTGCAAATAGCTGGGTGCCGGATTACGCTTTGGACGAACCCCTGTTGAAGGAGGAGTTTCATGCAATTTTTCCGCACAAACCCATGCCCGAGGAGTATTTTGATGATTGGCTTTTCACGCCCACTTTGTCGGGCAGCACGTTCGGGGGTTTCTCCTCGCCCGAGGGCTCTACGCCCAAAACAAGCCCGACCAGGGTTCCCCGCCTGGGGGGGGGGAGAGACAAACCCTTATTGGTGGGTGGATCAGCCAAGGGAGGTATGGAGTCAGAGGTGGATGATAGGTCCTTGGCAGGCAGCGCCAGGAGAAGCAGTGAGGGAGGAAGAGACTGTGATGCCTTCAGGGGGGGAACCCGAGTTCGAACACACGTATACGGAGCTGCCAGAGGAGAAGATTGACGTGGACACCCGGTATCCTGAACCGACCCAGGAAGAACCACATTTCCCTCAACCTGCACCCAGCGACCGGGAGGGGGGAAGGGGGGGCTTCGAGGGGGGGATGGATGTCAGGGTTTCTGGGAGAAGTGAGGAGATGGCAGAGGAGACGGAAAGCGAGTGGGAGGAGGGAGAGAGAGACGAGGAAGAAGATGACGGAATTCGAAGGGAATCTATGAGCCTAAGCAGTGAGTCAGAGGATTCCCAAAAGGGAGCTAGCATGATCAGGCGAAAAGCAGGAGAAGAGAGAAGCTGTGAAAAGTCAGGGAAGGAGGGGAGAAAGCCCAGTGAAGCACAGACGCTGTCAGAGGGGTCTCAGCCGGAACGGAGTAAAGGGGGTGGAGTTGTCAGCCTCTCGGAGGGAGGAGGAACAGGAGAAAATAGAGAGAGGGGGTTGGAGCAAGGTGTTCAGCCGGAAAGGGTAGAGAGTGGAACAGGGGGCAGTATAGAGGACGAAGGAAAGGTCAAAAGCAACGTACGCGCGCCAAGTTCAAACATAGAGGCGCGCGGAAGTGGGGAAAGCTCAGAGGAGGAGCCCGGCCCCAAAGCCAGAAGGAGGGGGCAGGAGGCGGCAGAGGATTCAGCCTCAGGCGAATCCCGGAAAGAGAGAACCCAGGGGGGCAGAAAGACCCTGCGGAAAAGAAAGGAGAGGAAGAGGTGGTCTAGAGCCAGGCTATTAAGTTGGTGTGGAGGAGGGGAGGAGTCAGAGGGGGACTTCGGCGGTCTAACGTGACAGACGTACAGCCACAATGCTGAACTGTGAAAGAAGCAATTATCTTCAATAAACTTTTCCTGTAAGTAAACTATAACGGAGTAAGGTCTCTCGTGAGCTGGGACCCACCTGGGTGGCTGTGACAATATATATAGAATGTTACTAGGGAATTGGTTGAGTTTTCTGGTAATAAACTTTGGGGATACTTTGTTTCCTTTGTTTGCAGTCACAAAAGATTAGAAGTGGCACAATGTACTAATGGATATCCCCCCAGTGAAAAGCATTGCTAAATATTGTAGCTCAGTTCCACTTTGAGTTTAGCAGTTTGGATGTTCAGGTCAATATAAGTTTAGTTCCCATTCAGCATTTGAACTGATTCTGTTTTGGTTCATGTTACAAAATAGATGTATGATTCATATTACAGTGTTGATTTCTATATTTCTACTTTTATGGAGCTATTGTTTCTCTTAGATATGTAATATAGATAACAAGAAAAAGATGAATAGTAAATGGGTATGTTTGTATTATAAATTGCATATATAAAACACTAGCAGCCTTGTACCTAGTGTTGTTTGGGAATTCTAAGACCAAAAAATCAATGCAGTTTTGGAATCAGTGGTAAAGATCAGTGTAGTTTTGAAAGGTTTGATCCACCATCTTGATTCAAAATGGAGTCCAATTGCACCCAAGCATAGATGGATTCTTGCTCCTTGATTTCAGGAACCATAATGCAAAATTATTATTCTATTTATTTACTTATTTAGTTGCTTTTTTCAGAAAGGTGAACCCAAAGTGACTTACAAAAACAAAACAAATTTGCTTACGATCTGTTCTGAGGTGTCCAAATGCATATTAAATGGACAAACAGCTTTCCAAAATATGTAGTAGATGCAGGAAAATAATAAAAAGAGTTCTGAAGCACATATCACAAATCCTGCATTTTATGCTATGTCAGACCATTGGTTAGGATCTGAATCAATTTACAAGGAAAAGGATTTAGACTTAGGAAGTACTTCCCGACAGTATGAGGTGTTTGATTATGAAACACGCTGCCTCAATTGGTGGTGGTCTGCCCTATGTTAGAGGTTTTTAATCAGAAGCAGGTTGGTTACATATCAGGTATCTGTGGGTTTCCTGCCTTGTTAGGGGCTAGACCCTTGAGACCCCTTCCAACACAATGATTCTATTATGCCACTGTCTTCTATGAGGCCTACATCTAGGTAAACTAAGGAGCCATATGACTACAGCCCCGGTGATGAAAATGATAGGAAAATTGAGAGAATTCATCTAAAAGAAATTCTCAGAGGGTTCATTGCTAAGAAATGGACAATCTGCAGCTACTGCCTACTACTGCCTGAATGCTCACCCCTGCATTTGCCTATGGAAAATTTCAAAGACAAGCTGATTTTGCCCTGTGGGCTGCTCACTCATTGTCACTCTAGGATGAGATTTTAAAATACACATAGAGATTGTCAGTGAATTAGCCCAGCAGCGCAGACACATTTCAAAATGGCTTTGAGGAACTGCAAGTGAAGATAAGTCTTCAGCTCCTTAGGGGAATGACTAAGGTCTTTGAGAAAGCTCAAGGAAAACTACAAATTGCTACAGTTTCCGGGGAGTGGGGGGGTTGTTGTTTTGCTTCAGCAAAAGCAATAAAGAGTCCCATGACACCTTAAAGACTCCATCAAATTTATAATAGCAGAAACTTTCACGGGTAAGAGAGGCAGGAGAGGAGAGGAATTCCCGCCGTGCATTGCATGCAGACCATAACTTACTTTCTGAAACCTTCCTGCTAATGTCTCAGCAGACACCAAACAAGTAGCAAAAAAATAAGTTGGTTTTAAAACTGCATGTTTATAATCTGTTATAGCCCAGGGCTCAGGAGATGGGCATTCACATAGCAGTTCATAGGAGTGGGCAATGGCTCCCAATACTAGTTAAAGAACACAAATGATACCTTAGTGATGGAGGAGAAATCTAATTCAGTTCACATTTAAAGGTGAATCCATCAAACTTGAACTTGAAACAATATGCAGACCAAAACACAGCTATCCTTCAAAATTCACACTTCAGGCATGTGAGATCTATTTGCCTTTTTACTAGAACTTTAAGTCTACTAACCAGAACTTATGACTTATGGCAGGCGTAGGCAAACTTGGCCCTCCAGATGTTTTGGGACTACAATTCCCATCATCCCTGACCACTGGTCCTGTTAGCTGGGGATCATGGGAGTTGTAGTCCCAAAACATCTGGAGGGCCAATTTTGCCTATGCCTGACTTATGGGGACTTGGAGGGCAGTGTGGGACCTGGCACCTCTGAGATAATATGTTCTCAGTACACTGGTACCTCAGGTTACAGACGCTTCAGGTTACAGACTCCGCTAACCCAGAAATAGTACTTCGGGTTTAGAACTTTGCTTCAGGATGAGAACAGAAAATGTGTGGCGGTGGTGTGGTGGCGGCGGGAGGCCCCATTAGCTAAAGTGGTATCTCAGGTTAAGAACAGTTTCAGGTTAAGAACGGACCTCCAGAACGAATTAAGTTCTTAACCCGAGGTACCACTGTACCAGAACTAAGCCTGCTGCTCTTTCACAGAGAACTCCATTACTGGTTTTCTCCCAAACTTGCTTAATTTTATCAATTTAATTTAAAAGGCTTGTCATGGTGGCAGAAACCCATTATATTGTTGCTATTGTTAAAACAAGAGGGAAGTGGAAACTCTTGTGGAGCTGCTACAAATCATGGAGATACGTACTTGCACAACTACCTTTTGCTGGCTACAAGTGTAAATGCACAAATTTACTATTCTAGATTATGAGGATGTGTTCACAGACCTGTTTACTGTGCACTCACTGTGTTTCTAATGCTGGGTCTTTAATCCATGTTCACACAACCTTATCCAAAATGCATATGTATCCTCTGCTTTTTAATAAGATTCTACCATTTGATGTGTTTCTCAAACCAGCTTCACACCGACTGAAGTCTGTAAGCTGTTCCTAATTTGTCTTTAGCCAAGGTGTGAACACCATTGTAAATATATCATCACCCTGTCAATGCCCCATGGCAGGTGCATAAACAGAAATGAATCCGACACTAATGAAGCCATGTTGATGTAACCAGATGGTGGGGGGGGGGAGGTGGGTGGACGGGCAGATGGGCTGTGAAACAGATTGAAAAAAACAACTTCACTCTGCTCTTAAGGTAGTAATGTGCACACACCCTGAATGAATCTGTTTGTCATTAAGAGTTCCAGAGCAAGCAACACGAAACAATTCTGTGATATCAGAAAATGCCGTCCCTGACGTCTTATGAGTCGGATGTGAATAACACTATGATGAAAGAGAGCCACAAAATATTTCCAGCTCTGGGAAGCTGTGTGTCTCACAGAGGGACGCTCATAAGACTTGCTCAGAAACAACAAATAATTCATACAGCAACTGACAGAGGGAAGAGTGTCAAGGCTATCAAAAGACATTGTGACTAGCTGGATTTCATTAGGACCTCATGGAGATGAATGTCTTCTAGCCCTGGGACTGTTCAAAGCCACAGAGAAATCACATCCAGAAAACAAACTGCTGGTAGCTATGGCTTTTATTTTTATTTTATCTTTCGTTAATGTAATAGAGAACAAAATAAATGCAAATTTGGCGTGTGTGTGTGTGTGTGTGTGTGAGAGAGAGAGTTCTGTGACAGTCATTTGGCAAAGAAAGGCAAGCAATATTCCTTTTGTTCCCAGTCTCATCAAAATCATTGTGCTTTATTCTGGTTCTGCACTTATAGCTCTTAACAAAAATTAGAACAATCACTCAGTAGTGCACCCTACTCAGGATAATTCACTGTAGATAAATTAGACTTTAACAGACTTTATACTTAGTATTGCACACAAGGCACTGAATCAAATCAAGCTGCATGTTGTATTGCTGATGAACGATGACAATGTAGTACACAATCACAGCAGTGGTGATGATTGCAAAGCCTTGTCAACACAAAATTCCATTAAATACATAATAAAGCATTCAAAAATAAAGAAAGATCTCTCCTATGCCCCCAAATAGGCCATCTCCCTTATGGCAAAAGCACATTCTGTTAAATAAATGGATTACAGTATTGCTTCAGCTGATACAAAGTTAGCTCCTCGCTTCCTTTAACATTTAAGAATAGCTCTACTTTAGAATTTAGAGACCAGGAGGAACTTTGGTCTTTGTACAACTCAATCAAACAATTCCTTTCTGATATATTAATATAAATGCATGATGGATGGCAGATACTGGTGGCATAATGGATCTATCTTGCTTTTAAGAGGAATAATAGAAAGCTGACTTGCCAGGCTGTTACTGGAATGGTTTGCAAACAGAATAGTAAATGACCTCCAGAATTTGCTAATTCTGCAAATTCTCTTTCTTGGATAAGAATCACAGTGGAAAAATAGAAACTTCCCACATAAGCAAAATTGTTTGGAATTTTCATGAGTTCTGGTCCTTAGCTAAGATTAACAGTTTAATTCTAAGCATGCTGGCATGGAATTAAATTTCACTGCTTTGAGTGGAGCTTGGTTCCTTGCATATGTTTATGATTGCAGTGTGCACTCCAACAGGCTGAAAGAGTTTAAATATGCAAGGGAGAAATCATGTAACTGAGCAAATCTGTTTTTATTACAAATCCAAATTGAAAGGATAGAATTTGGGTATTGCTCCATTTTGTTAATCTTAAATGCTCAGTCTTAAGTGTAGTTTAAATCATTATAGTATTTATTTCTGATCATTTTCAAGTTTCTGAATTTTTTAAGGAAACCCCATATTTCAGACCAAAAAGGAGCTGATTCAACCTTAGCCTTAAATGCGCTGTGTTGTTTGAATCCAATTAAGTTCTACACAAAGCAGACCCATTTAAAGTAATGGACCTGAGTTAGTTGTGTTTATTAACCTCAGTGGGACTGAGTAGGACCAGCAATGATTCTATTGAGAGCAACCAAAGAACCACCTTGCCAAGACTTGCATCTGTAGTCATCCAAGTCAGGGATCTCCTGGAACTTGGTTTTCTCTCTCTCTCTCTCTCTCTCTCTCTCTCTCTCTCTCTCTCTCTCTCTGACATTTTAAATTTAATTTTGTGTAGTTTAAGACTGCAGCCTTAGATAAGCCTTAGACTGTAGACCCCGGTACCTATTTATTTGTAGGCTACATAGGAGCTAACACCATGTATTATTCAGTGAACTTGCATCACTTACATCTCATGAAACAGATGGATGTCAACATCATTAGCGTAGTGTAGTGGTTAGAGTGCTGGCCTAGGACTTGGGAGACAAAGTTGTCAGATACCCACTTGGCCATGAAGCTTGCTGCCAGTCAGTGTCTCAGCCAAACCTACCTCACAGAGTTGTTGCGAAAATAAAACGGAGAGGGGGGAGAACCATTTATGCCACCATGATCTCCTTGGAGGGAAGGTGAGATATATATGTAATAACAACACACACACAAACACAAAATCAGAGGAAAGTCTAATGCGACTTGTAAATTGGCTGAACTCCTGAGCCCAGAAGTTAAGATGCAGGGCTGATCTGAGACATTTTGCTGTGTGAAGTGGCCCAACTGGTAACCACTCTTGTTCGATTTACAGAAACACAAGGCCAGGCTTGTTTGCAAAGCCATACTCCCAGTCTACACATATTCAGATTAATGACAGAATACAGTAAGAATGGAAGATCTGTAGCCCTCCAGGCATGGTTAGACTGCGACTCCCATCAGCCCAACCCCCACCCAGTATGGGGTCAATGCTCAGGGATGATGGGAGTTGTAGTCCATCTCAAGGACCACAGGTTCTCCATCCCAGTAGAGAGCCTCCATGCATTCACTCACATATGCATTTAGGTTCTACGCTCATTGCTAATCTGAGTGTATAGTGGAAGCACTGAATGTGATCCTCCTGAATAGGGTTGAGATGGCTGCTTTCTGGGTCATTCCATGTTGTATACAGAAAATTACTGTACAAATCAAAACATGCAAGGACTCTAATAAGTTTTGTTTCTGACACAGTGACTTATACATTTATATTCTATCCATTTCTACCCTATGGGCAGTACATGAATTATGTTTCCAAATATTTCTAAAGAGTTGTCCTTCCATGTCCTTGCCTTTATTATTTCACCTCATTTGTCCCAATTAACCTGCTGGAGCCAGCATTTTTTAATTTCCTTCCCCTCTCACTATTGTTTAAAGGACCTGGCCTGTTATACTGAGCACTTCATTTGGATTCATGCATTTACCACTGAATGCTCACCAGTGTCACTCTGATGGGCTGAAAATGAAATGAAAACCTTTGAATGATGTTTGTAAGAATATTAATAACATTATTGTGATTTTTTCCTCCCAGAGTGCCTGCATTATGTCAGTGCTGTACATAAGCCACAAACAGACACAGCCCCTGATCCCCAGGCTTGCAAACAAAAGGACGAGACTCCTATCACAAAAGGTGATAGAAAATGGTGGATGGGGAAGACTGGTTTTGACAATGTCGGAACAAAAAGGAGAGTTGTTAAAAGGCATCTGCATTCAGCTGGGGCCAGACTGATAATATTTTCTTGGTGTTCTTGTTAGGATTGCATTTCCCAATTGGTTTGGGTCTTCTGAATGATTATAGGGGCCAGGGGGACACTTTTCTTGCTTCTGCAGTAACAAGACAATTGACAATGGAAACAGATTTCTTTCTTTCAAGATCAGAGAAGCCAGTTATCTTGAGCTGCTCCTTCTTGGCCAATGGCTAGGGTCAGGCTGGCCTTCCTATTGATGTGGTACTCTTTTTGGGAAGGTATCCTGAAACTAAGGATGCAGTCTGATGAAGCATTTTGAAAGCTGGCCAAGTGGGTTCTGTTGCTGTTTGTTTTCTAGGACTAATACTTGTCATGGATCCCTGAGCTCTCAAGGATCTTCTTTGCTCCCTCCTCCTTTGCGTGTTATTGTTGCAGTTTCTACATTACCCACTCTTCTGAATTGCTCAGCTGGAAGCCCTACTGTACTTTCAGACTTTCACCCTCTTCTTGAGAACTGTCCAGCCAGTAGCTACTCCCCCCAACCAGATCCTGCTTTGGGTGCCTATTTTGTTTAGCTGCACCCCACAATTCTGCTAGGCCATTGCCTAGCCGTTGCCTGGAAATCGCAGCTTCACCCATTATTATTATTTATCTGCCCTAATGCTGCAGAACCAGTTCTCCCTCCCTCTGGTATGCATCTGACATATCCCAAAAGGATAGGTATAACAGTACAACTTGTCTCTCTCTGTGCCTCTAAATTTCTCTCTTCCTCTTGGCAGCATTCAGCCATTCCTCTTGCATGTTGAAGCATCACTGTGATGCTGCTTGTCACCTTACTTCTCTATCTCTCCCTTTCTAGCAGTTTGCCTTGCAATTGCCTCTTACTATTCAATCCCTCTCCCCTTTTCTGATCCTGTCCCCCCACCAACTCCCTCTGCTGTTATCGGTTACATCCTCATGGAAATCTTATGAAGGCACCCAGATGATTGGCAAGCCCTGCTTTGGATAGAATTCAGCTGCACTATGGAGTTCCCAATCAGAAGTTCTGTAGCACAGCTGATCCCAGTGGGTCTTGAGGCAGGAGGGTGTGGTTTGGAGAAAATGGCCTCACATGCCCAATTGGGACTGATGGTGGGTCTACTTTAACTTATGGGTTGGAGGGTTCTTCACCACTATCATATATGTTGATCTAAGTCAGACTATCCTGGTACCTTCTAGATGTTTTGAACTACAACTCCCTGACTGTTGGCCATGCTGGATGTGGCTGATAGGATTTGAAGTCCAAAACATTTGGAAGGCACCAGGTTGGGAACGGCTGACAACTGAAATGAAGGTAGTGAATTCTTATATTGTTCCTACATTTCATGCAACATTTCAAAGAATCATAGAATTGTAGAGGAATCCTGAGGGTAATTTTGCTCAACCCCTGCAGTACAGGAATCCCAACTAAAGCATCCATGACGGATGGCCTTTCTACCTCTGCTCTGAAACCTCCAAGGAAGTAGAGTCCACCACCTTTGAGGGAGTGTGCTTCACTACTGAACAGCTCTTACTGTCATAAAGTTCTTCCTGAAGTTTAGTTACAATCTCATTTCTTGTAACTTGAAGCCATTGGTTCAGGTCCTACCCTCCAAAGCAGGAGAAAGCAAACTTGCTCCATTTCCCATGTGACAGCTCTTTATATACTGGATTGGCTAACATATATCCTTTCAGTCTCCTCTTTTCCATGCTAAACATACCCAGCTTCCCCAACTGTTCCTCAAGGCTTGAATTCCGGACCCTTGATCATCTTTGTCACACTCCTCTGCACACATTCCAGCTTGTCAGTATCCTTCTTAAATTGTGGTGCCCAGAACTGGACAAAGTACTCTAGGTGTGGTCTGACCAAGGCAGAGTATAGCAGGACTATTATGGTCCTTGTTCTGAGCTTTATACAGTACTTCTGTTGATGCAACCTAGAATAGCATTAGCTTTTTTGCTGCTGCAACTCATGTTAAGTTTGTGGTCTACTAAGACCCATAGATCCTTTTCACATGCACTCCTGGCAAGCCAGATGTGCCCCATCTTATATTTGTGCATCTGGCTATTCTTGCCTAAATGCAGATCAAGGTTAGTCTTTGTTTGCCAAAGGAAATGTTTGATATATCACTGAAAAATAATTGATCCTTGAACTAGCACATTGGGGCACATCAACAGGAAAGTTGAGTCTAAAGCTGTGGCTAAATGATTTCCAGGGTTCCACCAGTCTGACATGATTCCCCTGTTCTGAAGTCACTTAAATATTAACAATGGGATTTTAACAGCTTTCATTTTATTACTCACATGGGACAAATCAGTTCTAAATCACATTGGTTCTTTAGACTGGCAAATGAGTTGCAGTATTTTATTAACAACATAGGGCTCACAATGTATTAAATGCTAGAATTTAAAACCTGTTGAGAGGTTTACATAAGTTTTACAGATGTTTCCCAGTCATTCTGAGTTGTCGTGAATGAAGCATATGTACAGCCATATATTGGCTGCTGACAGGCAAGTCATCAAAATGGAAAAGAAATAGCCTGTGATTGTGTTGCTCAATCCCCTCCCCCCAGCAGTCGGCAAGAGTGCTGTTATCTTGACATGCAGTGCTATTGGGATGCCTTAGATTTAAATGGAAACTTTCAAAAGGCCTCATTTTAAATCCAGATTTATCTTGATGGGCTTGTTCTGTTGTAAACACTTTCAAAAGAATAATTCACACAACTTGAAAGCTGCACCCGTTGTAGTGTGGCTGTTAAAATCCTGCAATATTGCAATGCAAAATGCAGTGTTTGTAATGATTCCATGACTGATGTCCCAGCTGGAAAAAGGAGGTCTGTACTTTGGGATTCAGCCCATCTCCTGCTTCTCTCCCCCCTTTATTGTTGAGAATTTCTATTCCACCTCAAGGAGCAGACGTGTGGAACTGTTGCGTGTCACATGTCTGTTTACATTCCAAAACAGCTTGCTGGAAACTTCCTTTGTGTGTATTGCTTTTGTTTTTCCTTGTCTCTCTGAGAAGATGAAGAGAGAAATGACATGTTTCTTTGTCCTGATTTACGATTAATAAATCTGTAGTTGTAGTATGCTTTCACAAGCCTCACGCCTATTCTGTGTGCACAGTTTGATATGCTGATTGTGTGCCCTGGCTTTGAAGCCTGGGTCGCTGATTTACATCGGAGCAGAGACCAATGGGTCTTCGCAGCAGGACGGCTGGAAGGAGATGGCCCAGCTGGGGCTAGCCAATTGGCCTTCTGGCCCTCTGCATGTTGACACTTACACCTGGCCAGGAGGTGGCGTGACTTATACTAGAGACATGGGGGATAGGGCAGTGATGTGACATAAGAATCATAGAGTTGGAAGGGACGCTAAGAGTCATCTAGTCCAACCCCCTGCAATACAGGAATCTCAAAGCATCCATAGCAGATGGCCATCCAAACTCTGTTTAAAACCTTCAATAAATGAGAGTCTAAATAAGAAGCATGGAAGGCAGTTGCCTACACGTTTTTGCAACTGATTTTCTTGCTTTTATCACCATCCAGCTTGTGAAGGAAGCAGGGCCCTTAAATGAAGAAGTTCCAAACTGACCACTTGTTATTGGTGGGCTCTTCAGCCTGTTTCATCTATCCTTTTGCCTTAAACATTATACTAGTAGGAACATGTTACCATTTTTATTCAAGCACCCTCTTTAATCAAATCAATGCTTCACAGATTGATTGCTATTGCCTTTATTGTAGAACAGAGTTCTTCAACTGGGTGCCCTCCAGATGTTGAACTACAACTCCCATCAGTCCCAGCCAGCATGGCCCATAGGCAGAGATGATGACAGCTGTAATCAAAAACATCTGGAGGGCACAAGATTGAGGAAGGCTGTTCTAAAAAAACAATGGAAGCCGTTTAAACAGATATGGCAAAATGGTTGAGTATTAATATAATCTATTTGTGTGTGTGTGTGTGTGTGTTTTAACAAATCCCACTAAGTAGCACATAAAGGCTCTCCTGGTGGCAAATAATTATGTTTTCTCACCTCCTTGCTCCACATCTTTTCCCTCAGGGATGAAATGAATAATGTTTAGAGGATGGAATAATAATAAGCCGTGGGAAGGGAAGCTTGCGGTGGTACAATTCCCCCTCTCCCCTCCCCTTGGTGTGTGTGTGTTTTGGGGGGGGGGGGAAACCCAACAGACTGTAATGTGCATTACTGTTAGCTGCTCAAGGTTAGCTAAGCATTATCTGTCGTAACTGACATTAAGAAAAATTATAGGTGGCATAAAAGCAGCTCTACAAATGCTAAACCCTAGTAAATTAACCTTTGATTCTGCCTGACAGCTCAGTGAGTCTATTTGTTCTTTCATGACAGTTAACCCTCCCTCCAACGCCCTGCCTTAGATTTCTTAAGTCTTCATTTACAAGCTTTACCGGAGAACAGTTTGTTATGCCAATATAGGAGATTTATTTTTAACATTGCAAAACTTGCACAGGTTTACTCAGAAATAAGTCCCACTGAGCTCAATGAGACTTTATTCCAAGTAAGTAAGCAAGCATAGAATTGTCGCCTAAATAACTATTTTACTGGCCTTTAATAATGTATACATCAGGGTTATAAATAATTTGCATTGCAGGGAAGAAAGGAAATGAAGTTTCTTATTTTGGAACATTCAGGAAACCTGAAAGATGCTTTTGTAGATCAGAATTATTATTATTAATGAATAGCTTGGGACCCAAGCTGTTCCTTTGTTTACAAAAGAAAGTGCAATTCTGCTAATTCCTCCTTCAACCTGCAGTTCCTGTGCCATAATTAACATTATTCCTATAGGTATTTTAACCTCCAGAAGCAGTTTTTTTCAGAGGGTGCAGGATGATCAGGAAGGTAGAGGAGGACATTTCATGATAGGAATCCTTCACAGAAAGAAAGTTGGGAACTAAAGCAGTGTGATTTATTTAAAAATATTTATAATTTTCATTTATATACGTTCCAACAATTATCTAACCAAGTTTTAACATTTTCAATTTCAATCAACTTCCTTCCCCCTCTTTCTGTGGTTCTTTACATTTATTTCCATCCTTTCCTACAAATTGCATTCCATTCCTTTCTAAAAAGTTTGTTATCTTGATTTCTTACTCTTCTGGTAAGTTTCGCCATTTCTGCTACTCCATTAGTTTCTGCAACCAATCTCCTCTTCTTCCTTCCACTTTTGGGCAAATAACATTCTTGCAGTTGTAGTCACATACATGAATAAATTTCTATATTGTTTGGGTAGTTCTAATCCTATAATTGCCAAGAGAAAAGCTTCTGGGTTGTTTTTTTACGAATGTTATCTTAAACATCTTTTTCAGTTCATTATATATCATTTCCCAGTAAGCTTTAACCTTGTTACAAGACCACCACATGTGAAAAAGGTGCCTTCTTTCTCTTTACATTTCCAACACTTATTCGACTTTGATTTATACATTGTGTTAGGTACCATCTATATAGCATTTTCATATAATTTTCTTTTAAACCATAACACGCTGTAAATTTTATATCTGTATTCAATAATCGTTCCCATGTTATGACCAATATCTATTGCCCAATGTATCACTGAAGATTTCATTTGTTCATCCTTTGTCTCCCATTCCAATAACATTTTGTACATTTTAGACATCACTTTAACATTACAATTTAAGAGGTTGCTCTCTAATTGTGATAGTTGTTCCTCAATCCCCCACTTCATATCCTTTTAAAATGTTTCCTTCAAATGATGATATTGTAACCATGTTGTTAACATTCCTGGTAAATCCTTAAACTCTTTTAATTTAAATTCTCCACCTTTCTCTCTTAGTAAATTTCTAAAAGTTGCCCAACTTTCCACCATATTTTTCTTTTTCATTGCTATGGCTTCCAAGGGTGAAAGCTAAAGTGGTATTTTAGTTTCCAGTATTTTTTTATATTTATCCCATATGCTATACCATTTTTTCACAATTATATGGTTTGTAAAACCTTCATGTACTTTCACCTTTTCATACCACAAAGAAGCATGCCAACCAAAAATATTATTGTGAGCTTCTAAATCTAAACAATGCAGATTCTACAACAGCAACTGTTCCTTCAACCAGCACAGACAAGATGCTTCATAATATAATCTCATATCTGGCAGGGAGAAACCTCCTCTCTCTTTCGTGTCTATCAGTATTTTATATTTTATTCTTGTTTTTCCCCCCTTGCCAGATATAGCCAGATTGCCAGGTAATCTGTCTTGCCAATTGGCGGTATTGATTGAAACAAAATTAGCATTCTTGGTAATACATTCATCTTTATAGTCAACATTCTACCCAGCAACAAATGTTTAATTCTATCCCATATTTGCAAATTTCTTTTGACATTTTCCCAGGTTTTTTAAAAAATTATCTTTATATAGATTTATTTTCTTTGTTGTTAACCATGCACCTAAATACTTAACCTTCTTTTTGATCTTTAGACCTGATATATTTTGTAATTTATTTTTACTTTCATCATTCATGTTCTTTACCAGGAGCTTGGTTTTATCTTTATTAATTTTAAGCCTTGCTATTTTTCCATTTTTAAAATCTCTTCTAATGCTTTCAGAATCGACTCTATTGGTTCTTCTACAGATATGACCACGTCATCTGCAAATGCTTTTAATTTGTATTGTCTCTGTCCCACCCTTTCCCCTTTAATTTATTGATTACATCTTATTCTTTGCACCAAAACTTCTAAAGCTAATATAAACAATAAAGGTGACAGTAGACAACCTTGTCTAGTAGCTTCAGTAATCTTACAATAGTCAGTACGTTATTTACTATCGATTTTGCTGTGATTCTCTATATATATTGCTTTAACTCCTTTTATAAAAGTGTCTCCACAGCTCATATAGTCCAAAACTTTAAACATATAAAATCCCAGGAGACATTATCAAATGCTTTTTCTGCATCTAAAAACATTAAGGCTGCTTATTTTTCATTTCTCACTGCTAAATATTCTATTACATCAATTTTATTTCTGATATTATCTTTCATTTGTCTTCCTGGCAAGAATCTGGCCTGATCTTGATGGATTACCTTTTAATACATCTTACAACCTGTTGGTTAATATAACTGCAAAAAGTTTCTAATCATTATTCAACAAAGATATAGGTCAATAGTTTTTAACCAGCTCTGGATCTCTATCTTGCGTAGGGATCAAAGTTATATAAGCACGCTTCTAGGATTCTGGCAGCTCCCCTGTATTTCAGGTCATATTTATAATTTCCTTTAAATTATTCATTATTATTAATTAATTAATATTCATAATTAATTAATTATTATTAATACAGGTTTTTTTCTTTCTTTATTTGCCATACTAGTAGTTTCCCTGGCTTATTAGCTTGTTCAAATTGTTTCTGTTTTAAATATTTAATTTTCCATTCTGTTTCCTGTTTTATTATAATTGAATATTGTGTTTGCAATATATTAATGTCCTGTTTCACTATCTCTTTTCATGGGGAAATTATTAATTCTTTGTCTTTTCTTTTTATTTCTTGTAAAATTTCTTCTTTTTTATCTCTCTTATCTTTCTTTGGTACGCTCTTTGTTGCATAAAGAAACCCCGCATTACCGCTTTACTCGTGTCCCAAACCACCTTTAAATTTGCCTCTTGGTTTACCTTAATTTCAAAGTAATACTTTAATTTTTTTGCCCCTTTCCCTAATATTTCTTGACCATTTAATAAATTTTCATTTAGTCTCCATCTCATTGGGAAACTTCCCTGTTCTTAATTCCACTATTATAGAGTTGTGGTCAGACAATGTTCGTGGTAGAAAAATCTCTAGATTTTAAGTCCTTTTACCGTATCCAGATTGGTCCCAAATCCTTTTCTTTTAGAGAGGTTGCCGCTTTAATGACGGATCTCAAGGCTTCTTGCTGTAGGGTCTCGATCATGCCATGTGTCTGTGCTCAATCTCAGAGCCTCCCACAGCTCTTGCTGGAGCTTCAGGAACTCCGTGAGAACATCTACTGACGCCGCTGGACACTCCAGAACCTGAACTGAAAACCTTTGGACTTTTTTTAGAGAAGATGTGTTGCCCTCGCTACCTTCCTGTCTCCTCACAGCAAGCAGGTCACTCAGTGCGAGCAATCTCTGCCATGTGCCATTGCCCACAGCAGACCCGGAAGTCCTAAAGCAGTGTGATTTAAATACGCAACAACTCCCTCCAAGAAAAGCACATCAGGATGTGCAATCCACGCGCTTGTATCAGAGTGAGTGTACTGCCATTTCAGCTTTTAGGAAACTCTTCAATCACATTTCTCTGAACTGCCTTGACCACAGTGGGGTGTCAAGGTTTTCTTTCAAATAATGAAAACAGATTATCCTAATGAGCTGATCACAAATCTTGCTTTCACAAAATCTCAACGTTTGAAAAGGCTTTCATTATGTTGTCAGACTCTTCATATCCATCACTTTCTTTAGAGCTTTGCAGATTAAACAAAAGGGCAAACAGGTTGTTTCTTCATGCTGGAGTGTTTGGAAAGAAAACCCCCCCTTAACATTTTGAAGTTTATTTAAAGCTTAGATATGCCTACTGGCACCAAAATGGATTTTAATATCTATCATTTATCTATCTATCCATTTATGTATCTATTTTTAAAAATCTTTTCTTAACGTGTTACAAAAATAAGTCAACAAAATTCAAAGAAACATTGGAGTACCATGTCAATTCCCAACCTCTCTACATCTTCCCATGACTGTTGCCCATTATTTAACCTGTCTCCATAGATCAGGGTTAGGAAACCTCAAGCCCAGTTGCCAAATGCAGCTCCACCCAGGTCTCTCGATTTGGCTATTGGGATTAATCCCAGTCCACACTCCCTTTTGGGCAGCAGTGTAGTGGCAAAGTCAAATATGCAGGGTCACTTCATGATAGTCACTGCAGACATGTCCCCTCATACCTCCTCTCCCATCTAAGACTATACAAGCTTCTAACATTATTTAATAATCTTATAATCATACAATAATCATAATAAGGGATGCACTGCAACAGCAAACACAGATCTCTGTGTGTTGCCTTTGAGCTAGATCTACTATTTCTGTGCACATTCATGGGCAAATGATTTGGAGTGCTCCAATATCTGCTTTTGGAGTGACTTGCATTGTGTTTCCATTGACGTTCCAATGTATGAAACGGAACTTGCACACCATTCTCTTGAAACTGAAGCACTGTGCATTTTCAGTGTTCCTAAACGTTTAGCTTTGGAGCATACAGAACAACTCCTCTATGGTCTCCCCACATTCCTTCTCCAGAGTGACCCTAGAAGTCAATCCTCAGTGGCTGTCTCACTGCTTTCACTCTGAGACCTCTTCTCAGTGGCTCAAAAGCTCTCCTTTCATGCTGATTGAGCACCTCCAGGACACTGGAGGCAGGTATATTGCTGCAGAAATAGCCTTTGACCCCTAGCAACTGCCCCTCTGCTCTCGCGCCACATCTCTCACTTGGTCAGCATCCTTCTGAGTCTTTTGCCTCCCTGGAATTTCTTGAACTCTGATAATTATTGTTGTTTGCCTGGAGTCTCCTCTCTATGGTGAAATGTTTTGAATTTCTTTTGAATCTAGAGCCACTCTTTCCAAATTGGTGCCAATGCATATAAATTAGCACACATGCACATTTTATTCAAATCTGAGTGCTTTTTTGGTGACCAGCCTAGCTTCCTCCACATGGGAGAATGAAGGCTACAAGTGCCTAGTCAGTGTGGAGTGCCAGGAGACTTGGTTATACATTCCATGCCATGCCCTAAGACTGTGCACCAATCACTTTCTTGTGCATTGATCATATTTCAAAGTAGCAAATGCCATCCTGCCAAATTGTGTTCTCAGAAGTCCTCTGTGAGGAGGGTTAGGCTCAAAGACCAGCCAGTGAACATCACTTCTGAGTAGCTGTTGGAACCAGATCTCCACCGTCTGGGGAGGACCAAAACAGCCTGGATGTCTGTGAGAGATCAGGATTGCTTTTCTTGTTCATGTAATCAATAAAGCAGTACCAAGCAGTTGCAAATGAGCCTTTGTGCCTCTCTTTTAGCTAGTCATATTTGTTTGGTCCATTTCCCTGTTAGGGCCAATTGTCAAACTCCTTTGAGCCAATTTGATAAGGGTGCCTCTTCCAAGTCTTTCCAAAATTGGCCTATAGACAACCAGTTAGGGGTTTAAATGAGATATCTGCCTTCTTTGCCAGGTTGGATGGCCCAGGGCCAGAGACACCATCTTCTTTAGTTATTTGAGGGGGCCTGATCTGATATCCAGGAGCCAGGGACAGAGCCAAATGTCCTCTGAACATCGAGGGGGCCCAGGCCCCTAAAAAAATTGGGGCCTCCAAAACTGCTTTGGTCCCTAGGAGTCAGTGCCTATGCCCAGGGGCCAAGGCACCAGCAAGAAGGAAAGCCAGGAAATCCCTTGGAATGGACCCCGACTTTCCTGCCTGGTGCAGGGCACTGCTTTACAAACAGCTTCTCAGAGAACATGCTTGCAAAGGAGCAGCTGCAAAATTAATCCTTCCTGCTTTCGGTAAAGGAATGCAGGGCAAGGGAGAGCAATGCCTCCTTCTTCTCCTTGCCTCCTGCCTGTATGATTAATTAGGGTTTTTTTGTTTTTGTTTTTTAAATGGGGGAAAGTGGTTGAAACTGGCACATCTATACCAGACTACTCCTTTGAAGCAATGAATGATTAGGCCTGAAGTTACGCTAAGAAAGACACCTTTTTTATTTAGCTGCAGGTCTGCTTTAGGATTTGTATGTACTATATATACTAGGGACAAAGGTTGTGTTCCCCCTGACTCTTAACGCCCCCTCCTTGCACAAATACACAGCCACACATAAGGGACACAAAACAAATAATGGCATCTGTTAATATGGGGAAGTGCTTCTCTTTTCTGCCATAAGAGGGAGCCAGGCCCACGCAGAAGTCTGCGACATGGGAAGTTAGTGAACACAGTGAACTGCAAAGAGAAAGTGGTGATGTATAGTGGGGGGTGGGGGGAGAGGGAAAGGAGGACCAGAAATAAACCAGCAGGAAAAAGATGAGGTGAGCGTTGATCTTTCAGCTGGGAGCAACAGCCACTACACTCTGCAACAGCCACGACACGGTGGTATAAATGACTTCTCCATGTTGGTAGGTCCATGCCAGAGGGCAAAGATGAGTTTCAGATCTTGGTGTCAGCTTGGATTATGTGTGTGTTTTCGTTTGTGGGAGCTGGGGTTCGTGGCAAGGCGGCAGAGTTCATTTGTGGTGCTTGCTTGTTATTTCTATAGCGCTCTGGTTTTAAATACAAAGGGTGACTTAGGAGAATTGAAATGCCTACATTCTTTTGTGCTCGGTATGTTTTAGATTATCTTTCAATATTCATAGACATGTGTGGCTATGCACAGTCACATATAAAAGTGCATATGTATGCCAAATGACATTGCTAATCAGGCATCTTCCGGGTCTTAGGTCTCGGGGGCTCGCTTGGTGTGCACTTTCATGGACTATTCCAAAATAATTTAATGTCCGTTTACTGTCAGGATAAATCAGCACTCCTTGACTTTTGGGACGATTGTGAGATAGTGCTCCTGAGAGCAATGTAGTATTGGAGAGTTTAAATTAACAGAGCATGCTCAAAATCTGAATATTTGGGTAATTAATCTCCCGGTGCTTCCTGGTGTGCCTGCCTGGAGAGTGTGGGAAAAGAGTTTTGTGTTTTCCTCCATGCTCTCTACAGGGGAGGCTGCTTTAATTTTAAGGGCAGGCAATCTGAGGTGCTCCTGCTTGTCAATTTCTCTGCCTCATGCTTGGCTTTCCCTCCTCTGTGATTTAGGAAAGAGACCTCGAATATACAGACCTTTTCTTGCATGGCAATGTTGCTGCTTGCCACTCTGGGCAGGAAGGATCGTGTGCCGTCAGGGTCCCTGGCTCAGCATGCTGAAGAAAGAGCACCTGGGATCAGAGATGTAAACCCAGAGGTGGAGAACAGACGACCCTGAGGAAGCTGCTGTTCCTGGATGTGTTTTTAAGGGAGAGGCTATGATCTGATCTCTGGGATGCCACAATCTTGAGCTGTAGGGAGAAGGTGGATGCTCCTCAGAGAAACAAGAGAAAGTCGCTCAACAGTGAAGGACCTCAGCTTCTTAACAAACTCCAATTGCACATAATAGTCGGTGGCTGGGAAACTACATCAAGGGCCAAAGGGATCTGCACTCAGGTCTTTTCCTACTCCTTCCTTCCCTCCCTCCCTTCATCCAATGACGGCTACAAGACAAGCTGAACTTCTCCCAGATCTTTGCCAGATAATTGGAAATATTGTGCCTTTGCTTGGGATGATTTCATCCTGATGGGCCACTTTGACGGGATGTACAAAACGTGACTTGGGTGATGAGTACCCAAACGGGGACTGACTTGATGCACAGAGTTTACACACGAATCGCAAGGGAGCACTGAAAAGGAAGGAGCTCATCCACATCCTCAGAAGACTAATTTAGAAGGAGAGATCTCGAAAGTTAGGGCTGGTGGATTTTGCTAATAATAATTTTTTAAAAATGCACACCTACAGGTCCACATACCTGCCTACCCTACATACCGTCAGAAGATTATACCTGATGCAATGCAGCCCGGCAGCTGCGATTGTTGTCTTTTTTGCTTTGCTATGCAATTCAAATTCTCAATAAAGTAGAAAGGAAAATGTTCTTCCCTGGACAACACTAGAGCATCAACAGTCAAAAAGGTAGGACTTGGAAAAATTCTACTTTTCTTTCTTTTTTAAAAAAATAAGACAGATAAATTGTGATCTCTTAGGTATTGAATGTCTTAAAATGTAAATTTATTTTCTTTGCTTCTAGGACTGTGAATCTTAAAAACAATGTGGAACAGTGTGAGGAGCTGATTTCTGAATCTACTTGTAAAGCCAGAACTGACATTTTAAATTTTGGTAGCAGAAAGGGACAAAGTCTGAAAGAGTATGTATATAAAAATGTCCCGCCAATGGAAGGGATGGAAAATTAAATCGGAAACAAAAGCACCTAATGTGTTCTGCTTCAATAGAGCTGAAGGGCTAGTTAAATGGACACTGGACAAACTGAATCAATAGCCTATTTAAGGGAGAATCCATGTAGGCTGGAGAGTGATTGTGCCCCTGGGATGCTGAGTTTATTTGTACAGGACTCTGAGGATTTTTGTACTGGCCTGTTCTGCTTAAGAGTATTCCATTTTAGGCTGAAATTCAGGAAGGATTACTGGAGGGGGAAAACCATGACTGTGACAGTCAGTTTCAGATACTTGCCACAGAATGCCTGATGTTTCTTAATGAGATTCCTAAGGATGATGGGATCCCTCCCGAGAGCGAAGAGACTTTAGCACAATCCTTAGTGGGGGTCTGCCTGGTGGTGAGTAATTAATGGACACCTGATGTCTCTTCTGCAAGCTCTGCAAGGACATGAGCTGATGTCATCGCAAGCCCCCATGATATGATCTTGCCTTGGGAGGAAACATGATTTGGAACAACACCACTATGGACGGGGAAGGGATGCTTGTGAAAAGGGATTCCTGCTTTCGGATCCTCACCGGCTGCTTCCTTTCCTTGCTGATTCTTTCCACACTCCTAGGGAACACACTGGTCTGTGCTGCGGTCATCAGGTTCCGCCACCTGAGGTCCAAGGTGACCAACTTCTTTGTGATCTCTCTGGCAGTCTCAGACTTGTTAGTAGCCGTCTTGGTCATGCCTTGGAAAGCCGTGGCGGAGATAGCTGGATTCTGGCCTTTTGGGTCCTTCTGTAATATTTGGGTGGCATTTGATATCATGTGTTCCACAGCCTCCATCTTAAACCTGTGTGTCATCAGTGTGGACAGATATTGGGCCATCTCCAGCCCATTTAGGTATGAGAGGAAAATGACCCCAAGAGCAGCCTTCATTATGATCAGTGTGGCATGGACTTTGTCTGTGCTGATCTCCTTCATCCCAGTGCAGCTGAACTGGCACAAGGCTAAAACCACCAGCTTCTTAGACCTGAACTCCACTTTCCAAGGGGTAGCTATGGACAACTGCGACTCCAGCTTAAACAGGATGTACGCCATCTCTTCCTCCCTCATCAGCTTCTACATCCCAGTGGCCATCATGATAGTCACCTATACGAGGATATACAGGATTGCTCAGAAGCAAATCAGGCGCATTTCCGCCTTGGAAAGAGCAGCCGTGCACGCCAAAAACTGCCAAACCCCCGCTGGCAATGGAAGCAGCATGGATTGCCAGCAGCCAGAAAGTTCCTTCAAAATGTCCTTCAAGAGAGAAACGAAAGTCTTGAAGACTTTGTCAGTGATCATGGGGGTGTTTGTGTGCTGCTGGTTACCCTTTTTCATACTGAACTGCATGGTGCCCTTCTGTGAGCCCACCATACAATCCAAGGGAGCAGAACCGTTTTGTATTAGTTCTGCCACTTTTGATGTCTTTGTTTGGTTCGGATGGGCCAACTCTTCGCTGAACCCCATCATCTATGCCTTCAACGCAGACTTCCGCAAGGCATTCTCTACTCTCTTGGGATGCTACAGACTTTGTCCTGCTTCCATCAATGCGATAGAGACAGTTAGTATTAACAACAATGGGGGCATAGCCTTTTCCAGTCAGCTTGAGCCCAGAGGGTCCAGCCCCAAAGAATGCAATTTAGTCTATCTGATTCCCCATGCTGTTATATGCCCAGAAGAAGACGACATGGCAAAAAAGGAAGAGGAGGGGGAACTGTCTAAAACGTTGGAGAAAATTTCTCCAGCCCTATCAGGTATCTTGGATTTTGAAGCTGACGTTTCTTTGGAAAAGATCAACCCCATTACACAAAATGGTCAGCATAAAACCTGAGGTGTGAAAGAGCTAGCAGCCCATCGAAATGCGGAAGGAAGATTTGTAAGGTGTTTCTCTCTCTTTTTCTTTTGTAAGAAAGTGTGCTATCGCGAGAGTTTAAAGCCATCACACAAAAGCCCAGAGCTCAGTTAGCTGCTGTTTGACAGAAGCATCCAATTTAAAACAAAGAATTCCAACCTGCATAACATTGTATTTAGAGATTGTTCTATGTTGTTCATCCTGAATTTGAAACAGATCTAAATTGTAGATACTGCACAGTTGCGAAGGAAATGGAAAATCAGCTTGTTAAATGTTTGCAGAAACAGAACTGGGGGGAGGCTAACGAATTTTATTTATGAACAAAATGTATTAAGCTAAGTATGAGGTTCCTGTTTGACTTGCATAGTTGTATTTGAGTGTTCATAGGTTGCAAGTAAAGTTTGGTGACTTTTGCCAGGTTAGGTGGATGCCTTTATAAATGATTTCTGAACATCAATAGAGCCTTATAACAAGAGTGGAATATTTTTAATAGTAGGAAGACAATGTGTCAATACTGGCTTTATTTATTTATTATTTAAATGGCTATTTTTTCATATGTTAAGAAATCTAGCTTTATTTATCTTATTTTATATATGTCTAAATAATGGGATATTTCTGGGGTCTCATTCACTGCATTTTTGACCAGTTTACTAGCCAGCACTTTATAAAACAAACAAAGGAACAATTCTGAAAGTGAGCTTTGCCTGGATAACTATGTAACACATAGTCGTTCAAAACACAGGAGAAGCTGAAGAACGGAACAAAGTTGTGTGATGGTGATGATGCAATGTTCTTGTGGGGCTTTCTGTACCAAAAATATAGGACCAGAGTTGACTGAATGGCAAAATGCAAAAGTTGTGCCCTTATAAGAAACGAAACAAATTGCCATAAATTTATTTTGGAATTTCCTGTTATGTTGACTTTGCTTGAACGTCAGCATGTGAAACTGTATATAGTACACCTTATATATGAATACAACTTATAAGATGAATTGAGCTAAGAAGAAAACCATCTTAGTTAACCAACAGTGGGTATTTGTCATTTTGTAAGATAAACCACCCCTCTCGGACTTTTTTTTTTAATGTCAAATTTTGACTATTGTTTCTTGGGGGGGGGGGGAGAACTTCCCCTCCCATGTAACCAGTGAAATGGAGAATAGACCTATCAATAGCTATTATCCATGACAGCTAGAGCCTCCATTTTTTGAGGCAGTATACCTCTAAATACCAGATGCTGTTGAAAAACCACGAGGGAGGGCTCTTGCCCTTGGGCCTTGCATCTTGGAAGCATCTGTTTGGCCACCATGGGAAACATCCCACCCTCACCCTGGTCTGGCCTGTTGAGGTTTCCTTTGCTCTTATGAAACTGGTAATAAAAAATGAAGAGATAAATAAATATTGATGTCATCTGAAGCTGCACGATTTGCTACTGTACCCATTCAGAATGCCGGAAGTGAGATACTGCGATATAAATTCTAGCTGTCTTGGTTGGCTTCCCTCATGTAGAAAATAGTGCCTCATTCCTATTCTGGATGCCGACACAGTGAATGGAGAAGCAAAACCCCCCACTATCCCACAAGTTGCCCAATATTTCTTTTTTACTACCTACATAGAAATCAAAATTCCTGTGACATTCCCTTGAAGATATAAACGAAAAACAATGATGATGCCAATCCCACCAACAGACACCAGCATTGATGTACAAACACATTCCAAGAGAATAATCTGGGGGGTTCCTTTTGTGAGGGGAAGGGTAAGAATGTTAGCAAAACCCCAAACTTTTGCAGAAACATACTCCTTATTATAGCATTCATCCAGAAGTGTAGTCAGCAAAAGAGGACTGGGAGAGATCATTTAGAAGCCTAATGAAAATATACACCCTGAATCAGGTCTGTGTTATTTAAGTATTGTGAATGTTTTCATAATTCTTATTGCCTGTAAGCTGCTTTCATACATATAATAAAAATTATTTTGTGAACATAAGGTCAAATAAAGCAATTTACATTACGTTTATTAGATAAATCATTGTGTTTTATTTGTCATTGTGTTTTTAATAAGAATAACAATCTCTTTCCTCCTTTTTTGCCTTTGTAACCTCTTGCTGCAACAACTACTGAGACATTTAACTGATGGCGTCAGATTGGAACATATCCCATTGAAATGTTTATTTGTTTGGTGCCCGTGGAAACTTGAATTCAGATTGGGCTGATTTCTATCCTCCTTGAAATGGTGTGAGAAAAGTGGCAGAGGATCTACTTTGTATGCACAAGGTCCCAAGGTCAGTCCCCAGCTTTTCCAGGTAGGGCTGGGAGAGACCCCTACCTGAAATTTTGGAGCTACTGTCAGTCAGTATGGACAATACTGAGCTACATGGACCACTGATCTGACCTGGTATAAGGCAATTTCCTAGGTTCTAAATAAGAAGAAACCCTGTGGGTTTGTCAGAAAGAGCTGTTTGTGGTTTCTTCTCCCACAGCTATTTATTATTGCAATTACATCTATAAGCAAAAGAGTAAGCACAAAAAAAACCTTTAAGGTGGTCATTTAAGATGACCACACTTTTATGCCATCACCAGTGTTTATAATTCAGCCACTGCTTCATCTCTTTGCTTGGAAACTTCTCCCATTTTGTGGTTTCTGGTCTGTAATATCTCAGAGGTGGAGAATAACCAAAAATGGCTTGATTTTTCAGAACCTGATTGGCAATGCCAATTAAATGGACGCTGAATTTCATCTTCCAGTGGGTCAATCTTGTAATTCCAAGATTCATAATCATAGCGGGCATCCTGAATATGTGATTGGTTGTATAGTTTAGGTGTCTCAAGCAATGGACAAATCTGACCTCCCCCTGAGAGTTTTCTTTTGTTGGAGTTGGATTGAGAAGTGCTGTGTACTTCTGCTAACCTGTGATCCACTGAAGTATCAGTGCTGTTGAAGAATATTTGAGTCCTTTGAAACATTGCTTTGATGTTAGTGGGAGAACTAGTTGAAACCTGCAAAAACATTGTTGTTGTCGTCATGGAGGCTGTAGTCTTAAGAAGTTTGCTATCACAACATGTGAATATGACCACTAGCTGAAGGTAGCTTTAAAAGGGGATTAGACGTGCCCATGGAGGATAAGGCTACCCATGGCTACTGGTTAGGATGGCTATATATTTCACTCCATATCAGAGACAGTGTGCTTCCGAATACCAGTCACTGGGGATCATGGGTAGGAGAGTGCTGTTGTGTATATGTGGACTTCTCATAGCCATCTTGTTGGCTGTTGCTGGGAAAGAATGATGGACTTGATATAGAGTTTTCAGCTGATCTAGTAGTTTTTGTTATGTTTGTATGTCTTTAGTGCCTTTCCCTGACAGCTAAAATACAGTAATAACAGATTAAAACAATAACCATTTGTTACCCTTTAATGACACCCAAAATCAGGCAGTTGATTTTGTCTAATGGTAGGGCTGGCTGGTCCTGAGTGAGCCCTGCTTGCTCCTCAGGCATCTGATTGGCCAGTACTATATTGGATTCTTCAAGAGCATGATTACCTGCACACCCCTACCTGCAAGCCCAAGTTTACTTCGATGTACAATGTGAATAACATCCTTTCCCTGTTACTCCTAACTATAGGCAATACTAGCTAGATGGCTATGAAATACGGTATCAGAGGTGGCATGCACTTGTGGGATTTTCTGCCTCAGGAGCCAGTTTACTTGGCCAGCCTTGGGTGGGGATTTGGTATTCTGCCTCAGGCAGCAAAATATCTTGGGCTGGACCCTATTTGTTTTTTTTAAAAAATAATATTTATTAAATTTTTCAATAGAAACATACAAATACAAACAACCATAAGAACAAATACAAACATAAAACAACAAGTATAATTTCAAACCTTATTTTCAGAACCTAGTTTCCCCGACTTCCCCATACCTCACCGTTTTGTATTCTAGTATCATTATCCCATCAGCAAATCCATTCCCTTATTTCCCAAATTTTTTTTACTAATTCCATTCCTTTTCTTACTCGGCATCTCTGAAAACCACATTATTTTTAAACCCATGTCAATCTAACATTCATCAATCTTGTAATATTTATTAAGATAGTCCTTAAATTTCTTCCAATCTTCTTCCACTGTCTCTTTCTCCTGGTCTCGGATTCTGCCCGTCATCTCTGCGAGTCCCATGTAGTCTGTCATTTTCATCTGCCATTCTTCCAGAGTAGGTAAATCTGATGTCTTCCAATACTTTGCAATAAGGATCCTTGCTGCTGTTGTGGCATACAAAAATAAAGTTCTATCCTTCTTTAACACCACATGGCTGACCATACCCAGGAGAAAGGCCTCTGGTTTCTTCAAAAAAGTGTACTTAAACATCTTTTTCATTTCATTATATATCATTTCCCAGAAAGCCTTAATCCTTGGGCACGTCCACCAGAGGTGAAAGAATGAGCCTTCATTTTCTTTACACTTCCAACATTTATTATCTGGCAAGTGGTAAATTTTTGCAAGCTTGACTGGGGTCATGTACCACCTATAGATCATTTTCATAATATTTTCTCTCAAGGCATTACATGCCGTAAATTTCATGCCGGTGGTCCACAACCTTTCCCAGTCAGCAAACATAATGTTATGACCAATATCTTGCGCCCACTTGATCATAGCTGATTTAACTATTTCATCCTGTGTGTTCCATTTCAGTAGCAAGTTATACATTTTCCTATTTGTAGTCCTTTCCCTATGTGTCTTGAGATTAACTTGTGAACAGAGCTCATGCGTGTATGACCTGTTTGTGCCCGTCTCTGTACGTGTGGCAGGACCTTGCTTTCCACAGTTCCTGATCAGAGGGGGCCTACAGATGGAGAGTTTAGATCACACAGGCTCTGTCCAGATTTCATACTAAATACCCGCATGAAGAAGAGGTTGCTCTCTAACGTAGCGCACCAAGTTTGTTCAGGCACAGCCCTGCTGCAGTCAGTAATTTTTGACCATACAATAGGATACCTATCTGGCACTATATCTGACATTACATTGTAGAAATAATAACACAGCAGTGGGATTTCCTGGCTGGCTTTTAGAGTTCTTGAGCTTTGGCTGGTTCACCAGCTCAATCATTAATGAAGGGAAAGAACCTGGCTACATGCTCACGGAGGAGAAAGCTCTCAATGGCAACTTTGCCATGTTCTACCTCCACTCTCAGAAGCAGTATACTTCTGCATACCATTGAGTTGCGCTCAAATCCTGCTGGCAGGCTGCCCATAGGCATCTGGTTAGCCACTGTGAGAACAGGATGATAGACCATTGGTCTGACTCAGCAGGGCTCGGTCTTATGTCTTTTGGGCACCACTCTAAGACCTTTATTTCATTCTGTATTGGATTTGAAAATGTTTGTCTATAGTACCTGGAATTGTTTTTTATTGTATATACGGACCTGTTTTTATTGCCAATGTTTTTACCATGAAATATTTTATGGGAAGTGATTCATAAATGGAATTGATCAATAAAATGAACAAGCAATAGGCCAGAATAGATTACTGTCAAGCACTCTTTATGGGTCTGCCCTTGACAAGTATTTGCAGTTCAGTAACTGCAGCAGGTCCAGAACATGGCTGCCAGAAATTGGAATGGTTTAGTCTGCAGGAACCTCACAACACCAAGTCCAGAGAATCTACATAGCCCAATTCAAAGTGTCCACATTGACATATAAGTCACTAAATGACTTGGGATTCAATTATCTGAAGGAACACCTATCTCTGTGCCATCCTGCCGGGGCTTTAAAACCGGCTGGCAAGGTATTTCTTGTTATACCATCTCTAGGTAAAGCATGTTTCTCACTTACCTCAGAGAGGGCCTTCTCAGTGGTGGCACCCTGGTCTTGGAATTCTCCCCCCACCAGCTCAAGTGTGACTGGCACTTTCTTTACTCTGTTTTAGGTGCCAGTGAAAACTCAACTCATTACTCAGGCTTTTGGTGGGGAGGGATTGTGAGCAGGGGCAGCCAGTACTGGTTATGTTGCTGTAGAAACAATTAGGTATTTTGTAGGGAATTTAGTTTTGTTTGTGTGATATGATAGATATGTATAGCGTGCATTGATTTTATTATGTGACCCACCACCGCTGTGCGATGAACAGCAGGATAGAAATTCAATGAATAAAGAAATTAAGAAATATAATAGTGATGACTATGTTTTACCTCAATTGTTAGAGATAGTATGCTTCTGAATGCCTGTTCTCATGGAGGGAGAATGCTTAAGCCCTGCTTTGGGGCTTCCCATAGGCATCTGGTTGGCTACTGTGAGAACAAGATGCTGGACTACATGGGTCATTGGCCTGATCTAGCAAGTTCTTCTTAAGTTCTACTTTATTTCCTATTGTGCTGGATGTTGGAGATGGGGGGGGGGGGGGACAATTGCAGAGCTGAGTAGGGAGTAGGGATGGAGGAGAAATTTGCTTCAGTACCATATTTAAAGCTGAATATGTCAACTTGGCACTTTCCAAAATGCCACCACCATTCAAAATTCCCAGGTATTCAACCAAACAATGCTTACAAAATTGCATATATTTGGGGAAAGAGTGCATAAAAATGAAAATATTACACACAGAAATGCATTATATTAGGGGAAATTGCTTGTAGAAACAAGTACATTAGTCAAAGCTGCACAGAAAAATGTGTGTGTTGGGAGAAAGTTGCACTGAAATGCTGATAAATTTTCAAGAGGCTTTTTCTTCAAAAAATGAAGCTGCAAAATGTGGAGATTTGAATGTAAAAATGTAAAAATGAGAAATGGAGAAAAATGAAACTCCTGGTAGGGAGTGAAGGACTTTTGGCTTAAACAGAATAAAAGGGGTTCGGCTGCACTTGGTTTTCTCTCTTCTCCTTCCTGGCTTACTTTTCAGCCTCATAGCTGAGTTTTGAGGGAAACTTCCCTGGCCTGGTTGCCTCTTTAAATGCTGCCTTCCAACCAAACCTAAAATCTTTATCTCTCCCACAGCTTCATTTTAAGGGATAGTTTTGGTTCCTTGTTTGGGCTAAGGAAGAAACAGAAAGTTGAATCTCAGAAGCAGGAACGGATGTCAAGAGTCATCCAGCAAGTTAGGCTGGTATAAACCACCGCTGAATATTTTTCTGACCATAACCACAATGTGTTTCTAGGGCTGTGTTGAGCCTAATTGATTTATTTTCTTTTTTGGAAAAAAAAAAGTGAAATGTATTTTGCTTCATTAACATGTACTCTACAGTGATAAAAATAGCAAGAGTCACTTGGTGGATGGTTAGTGTTAATTTTATGACTGGCAGCGCTATTGCACCCCCAGAAAGCAGAGAAGGAAATGCTTCTTGGCTGTGATATGCCATTTTACGGGCCATGGCCAAACTGTCACCCCTCCCATGAAGACCAGAAGGCTCTTGGCCATTCTTCTATTCTGCACAGCAGCCTGTGAGTAACCAGCTTTGACGTCACTTGTGACAGGTGAAGCTGTGTTAAGCGTAGGCGATTCCAAGTGGAAGTGGAAGAATGGCAACAAACCTTGGATTCAGCCTTCATCATGTGAATATATGTGACTGGAGTCAAATGCAGTGTTTTGGTTCAAACTTTTTCGAGAAACAGGGTCAGCTTTTGTAAAGGAAAGATAACACACAAGGTCAATAGCTGATAGTTTGAGGGCAATAGTTAGGGCTAAGCTAGGCAAGGTCCCACTCATGAAATTAGCAATCTTCTATTGCTGCGCCTTAACTGTGAGCCACTTTGAGGACATCTATGTGGAATGAATGAATGTATGAATAATAATAATAATAATAATAATAATAATAATAATAATAATAATAATAATAGATTGCTAATTATTATAGCTGTTGTATATTTATTATTATTATTATTATTATTATTATTATTATGCTCTTCTTTGGTTGATTTTTTTGTGATTCTTGTGCATCAGAGTTCATGGAAGCAGTAGCGACTTCAAAGGTTACTTGAATGTGCAGAAAACAAGAAACTGGAGCAGTTTGTGTTTCCTATTCTCTGCACTTCTTTGTAATATGATGAAAAAACTGAGAAAAACCAAAAATGCCAAATTGCCCACCACTTTGCTGAAGCTGAGTAGGTTTGGGTATGGGCAGGGAAACCCCCTGAGAACAACATGCATGGCACCTTGGGTTCCATGACGAAAGAACAATGGGATATAAATGTAAGAAAACAAGTCAATAACTATAATTTGCTTTTGGACCGTTCTCTAATCTTGTGGCTAAAAGTGAGAAGGTAATAAATTGGAGATCGGAACAATTTCTTCATGAGGTAGGAAGTGGAAGATTCCCTTGAACAAGGCTGTGACGACTCCTTAGATTATTTATTAGTGATAGATATAAATAGCATATTATCTTCCATGTTCTCCTTCCATTGTTGGAGGAAGGATGTTTCTCAGTACCAGTTGCTGTGAATCCCACGTGGGGTGAGCCATGGTTCATTCAAGTCCTACGGTTGGGCTTCCCATCAGCTTCTGGTTAGCCATTGTAAGAACAGGATACTGAACTAGATAATTCTTTACCATGACCCAGCAGTGCTGTTCTAATGTTTCGGCATACATGAGGTTTCCAGGTGGTCATTCATCCAGACCATAACCCTCCTTAACTTAAACAAAGTGACTGCATCCTATGTCCTTAGACATGCCTGGGGGTAAACGTATGATTTAGACACAATTTGCTCAGTTCTTAGCCAATCTTACGATTCTGCATATCTTGCTATTTCCTCTTAACCTCTCTCTTAACATATAATGAATTTTATCACCTTGCTCTAATGTTGCCTTCCTTGACGCTATAAAAAATATTTATTGCCTGATCCAAATATGCACTTATTAAAGAGCCAATAACATGTTTATGGTGCAATTATTCCACACAAACCCCAGCTCTGCTTTTTCTAAAAATGACTCTTAAAAATCATCATGATGCATTGTCTGTTTATTCAGGTCTTCATTTAAACCAGGGAGAAATCCTTGTGAATTACAGCCCACAAATTCAAGTTTGGTACATAAACTGAAGAGGTTACTTAATATATGTAGTGCAGTTCCCAGTGATTTTCCTAGATTAAAAAACAAATGAAACACAACATCCTAAGAGTCGCCATAGGGAAACTGGAGGGCATATTTAGCATGCTTAAATGTAATGTAATGAGGCTAGACTATGATTTTCCCTAACCATTGTTTAAAATGGTCAGGATTAATAAGCCTCTTTACTCGGGATGTCAGATCACATCAGTTTTGTTTTTTGTTTTGTTTTTTACTAAGTGATCCAGTGTTTTTGATAGCTGTAAAACAACGACAAATTCCATAGATGAAACTCTCTCTCTTGTCACCCCCCCCTCCCTGGAATGGAAATGCAGGGAGGAAAAAGCCAGACAAAATCCTTAACAGCTGCCAGAATGACCTTGTGGTGGTTCCTGATAAGGGAAGGAAGAGCTGTTTAACTTGAAACTGTTAGGAATTGTAAAGCCATCCTTTTAAAAGCTGATTTTTCACCTGCTTTAACTGAATAAGGAAAGGGGGGGGGATGAACTAAGAAAGTAGAGCTGAAATGCAAACATCTCCCAACTGCAGAAATACATATTTTCTTGAACTTTTGTGGGAATTGAGTGCTTACTTTTTAGAGGGATTCTCACCCTAAAAATTATATGTCAAGAACATGACCGAAGGCTCCTTCCCAGGCCCCATTCAGTACCAACCCTCTTAGAAACAAGGGCAATGCTTGTCTGGGAAGAAGCTATAGTGCAGTCTCCTCTCAAGGGCTTTCCTGACATTAGCCCAAGAGGGAGCCATGCTGCAGAAACTCCAAAGTAGGCTGTCCATGTGTCCTACTATTCCAGAGTGGACATGATCCCTGTTTTGAGGCATCCTGTATTTGACAGGCATCCTGTCTGGTCCAAGAGTTTAGAGAGAAGGAAAGAAGCCTAGGAAGGGAGAACCAGGGCCCATCAACAGTTTGCCTCGTGATAACTGGCACACACAATCTTCCCCACCACAGTGAGATATACAGCATTTCTGACCCGTGATCCTCGGATGAAGGGTGGCATAGGAATTTAATAATTAATAATTACAATAGCTTCTGCTTAAATTATAATCATTTAAAAATGTGCTTCTACACATAGGGATCAGCGTATGCAAAATTCATGCTGTTGTGTAAGTGGCCATCTTAGACTGCAAAGGTCCCTTCATGACTTTGCAAAGGGAATCCACTGTGTGAGGAAAGGCCCTTATACAGGAATGTGAAGACACATGGCAAGAGCTGGAAAAAAATGCTGGATATGTAGGAGAGAATTAGATCCCTGTGCAAAGGTGCTGCTTAAAATACAAGCCCAGATCATTCCCATATTTACTGGAGTCCCCTGTCCTGATGCTGACAAAGGAGAGCATAGGTTTTTCTCATGGTTGCTTTTATTCATTTAGAGAACTGAAATCAGGCCACTAATATTGCCAGAAGCCATCCTTTCCCCTGGTTTAAATACACAGACTATATCTTTTTAATGATGCACTCTGCCAGTGGGGCTGTGGAACTCTTGTCCCAGTTTTGGAGCAATGCACAGCAGGCAGGGGGAAAAGAACAACAAATAGTAATAAAGCAAACAAATGAACAAAAAAGAGAGCAACATACAGGGCACACACACACACACACACACACACACACACACACACTGTGTGTGGAGTTTTTTCAGGACGGCATGAAGTTGGAACAAATGATAGGGTGAATATGGGTTGACTTGTGATGGAATTGAAATGTGACATCATAAGCTAGTGGCGATTTTACATCATCGTATTTCAGTTCAGAAAATAACTTATGTATTTATTTTTAGGGCCTTTGCATTTTCTTTGTGACCATCAGAGTCAAATTTTGGGTAGTCTCTTGAATAGCTGACAGATATGCCCCCCCCCAAACCCATGAATCTGTTTCAGTTTACAATTTTCCATTCTGGAGTATCTTTTTGGAATCCATGGATGTTTGAGTAGGAATGTCACTGGCAAGTTTCTATGTTGTTGCCACTTTACTTTAAACTATAGCTGCATTTTCATGAGGTTTGTATTTCAATGAAAAAGTAGCCATTTTATGGTAGTCCTGGTGGTAAACCCCCTATCTTCCACTCTTTTATTCACTTTTGTGTCTATTTGCAGCTCTTGTTTTCCTGATTTTCTGATGCTTTGACACAATTATATTTAACCCAAAAGGTCTTAAGAACTTAAGAAGAGCTTTGCTGGATCACACTAAAGGCACTCCATCCTCACAGTGGCCAACCAGATGTCCACAAGAAGTCCTCCAGCAGGACATGAGCGCAAAAGCACTCACTCCACTGGTGTTCCTCAGCAACTGGTGTTTATACTGAAGTTGGTGCACAGAAATCATGACCAGTAGCCATTGATGGCCTTGTCCTTTGTCTAATTCCCCCTTTTAAAGCCATCCATGTTGGTGACAAATCATTGTGGTGGCAAATTCCATATTTTAGCTCTGCACCATGTGAAGAAGTACTTCTTTCTGTCTGTCCTGAGTTCCAACTTTCCAACTCATCAGATGAGCCTAGGTTCTAGTATTCAAAGAAACAAATAAATGCTTCTCCCTATCTGCTTCTTGTTCACAAGGTTATCCTAGCTAATCAGGAATCACATGACATCACAAACCACATTGAAATGCGGCAGCATCATTGTGGACCACTTCCATTTTCCATATTCTGAATGAGTGGTGGTAAAGAGGCCACCTTATTTCCTCCTAGTGCTGCCCAGCAGAACTGGAACCACCTGTGGCCCTCTGTCACATCCAAATACACAGTCAAAGGAACATCCCATTAAATGTAATGCATCGCAGATGGGTTACCTCCTCACCTGGAAGATATTCTGTTGCTCTGCATTACTTTCTCTACAGTTCTGAATGTGTATTTCCACTGGCAATGTTTGCAAAATAACACTGCTCCCCCTAATTTTGGGCTGGCCGTATTTTGACACACCACTATTATTGTGATGCTGTTCTGTGGCCAAGTAGAGGGCATCCCTGGAATACAAATGCTCTTCCATAAGAAGGGTTTATAACTTGTCCCAGAGGTGCCACTCAAACCCTCTCAAAATGTGAAATAGAAAAGGGAAAGAGCAGCCATTATTTTGATGGATTTTTTAAAACAAGAAACCTACTCTTATATTGACAGATCTTCCGCAGTAGCTCCGAGGTATTTTACATTGTTGATGAAAGAAATATGGCATTTAACTCTGCTCAACCTCCCTGCTTAGGAGTTGGCTGCACATCATGATTCTCCAATCAGAGCAACAAGGTTAGAGATGAGGATTAGAGATTAACAGCTCTGTCTGTGAATCATAAACCCAGCTGGGCATATGATAAGCTAAACTGCAAAAATAATACCTGGTGCATTTTTCTTTTCACTAAGGTAAATGAAATCCATTCATTCAAATAGAAAAAGATATGTATGATATTCAGAAGGTTGCTTCCACCTTTAGAGGGGGGAAAGACCACTATGGTTGCTCTTGCCCATGAAGCAAGAGTGTGGTGTTTCTGTCCTGACAGCTGCAAAATGTCCAAAATGCCTCTTTGTGGACAGATGTGTGTATGTGTGCAGGCTTCTGTTTTCAGTCACATCACCACATAAATGGGCATCAAGGGGGAAAGGCTAGTGGGGTTTGGAAAGTTGGAGTGGGGCCAGCCTGCAATCCCCCCCCCCACCTAGTTAGTGTATGAATGGAATTGACCTTCCGTAAAGGCTTGTGTCCTTAAATGTTCAGTTCTGCTGCCTGAGAGCCAGCTTTCACTAAAAAAAACCCCACACCCCTCAAAGTCATGGTATGATAATGTCTTTATTAGAACGAACCGAAACATCCCAATCCTGAGGAAGCTTTTGAGTTCTTTGGAAATAAACGAGGGAACGGAGCGGGGAAGAAAAAGCTGGGCAAGGTGTCGTTTGCTTGAAGCTTTGTCGTTTATATAAACAGTCTTAAAAATGGAACACAGAGGAAGTTGTGCAGACATAATTGGATTAGCATCGCTAGGTGCAAGACAGATTGCAGGATGCACCCAGGGGTGCTGGGACAAAGAAGACCTCATGGCTATTCTCCCATTTATTTATTTATTTAAAAAAACCCACATGAAATATAGTAAAAGCTAGAAATTTTGTAAAATACAAAAATGCAGCTTTTATTAAAAACAACAACAGTTGGTCCTACCCAGATGCTTAGAAAGGCTGGTGTGAATTTTAATCTGTTTTAGTATTTTTAACTCTTGTATGTTTTAATGTACTGTTATTTTTTCCCTGATGTTACAGCGTGTGGTTTTTTTTGTAAACCACTTTGAGGGTTTTTTCTTTTTGATTTTTTACAATCAAGCATTGTATAAATATTATGAAATAAGTAAATAAATGAAAGTTTTTGCTCTCTGCCTAACCAGGGACCTATGTTTCACTTAAGGCATAGGGCAGGTCTGAGTAACAATGTGGTTTTGCTTTCAAAATTGGAGCAGCCATTGCTTCTTTATGCTGGAATACCAGGTGGGTAATTTGAGCTTTATTCAGTTTGCAATACCCATCTTGGAACTGAGGGTAAAAGTTGATCTTATGGCTGCAGCATCCAGACTAATTTGTGTATTCCCCCCCCCCTATTTTTCTTCATTTTTCCATTCCCTGCTTGCCTGAGGAGCAATTATGGAGACCTCCACTATTTTGTGACATTTTGCTTGGTCCCAATAAAAGTATTGTCTAGTGGCAGCTGGGTGGACCTGCCTTGCTCTCCCAGCTTCTTAACACTGCATGCAGCTGCTACGTACTGGGAGGGGGAGAGGCAAGGCAGCAGGAAGCTCAGCACAGTCTGGGTGTAGATTGCTTCTGCCCTAAGCCCACACCTGCCAAACTCTGAGCTGTCTTGCCCCTTCCACCTCTTCCTCCCTGCAAGCAGCTGTGATATGTGTTGTATGGAAGCCAGGAGAGCAATGCAGACCCATCTGCACTGCCCCACGGGCTGCTACAGGAATTAACCAACTGTGGTATTTGAAGTTGTCCCCCCCCGCCCCCGCAATGGACCACAATGATTATCTGCGCTCATCTTATGTATATAAAGCAACCTGGAAAAAATTGGCAGAGGAAGATTTTTATTAGGGATAGGGACAGTTTCAGGTGGCACCAAACCACGATGATGGGTCAGTGGAAGATGCTTCCACACAACAGTTTGTTTTGGACTTGGAACTACTGTATGGTTTCCAACATGACACTGTCCTCCTCAAAATGTATCCCATATTATTTTACCATTTAATTCAGGATTCACCCTTTTCATAGAAAATATGCCAAGTAACATGGGGATAAATAGGAATTAAATAGGGGGGGATATGGAACAGTACGGTATTTTGATGAGGATGATGTCATGTGGATGCTGCACAAAGCTCAAATCCATTGCAAACTGTTGCATGGAAGTATCTGCTGTCATGGACCATCAGTGTGATTTGAAGTGCAAAACCTGTATACATACTGTATGTAACACCAAATCCAAAGCAAATTGTTATATGGAAGTTCCCTGTGTGGGTGGCTATGGCTTGGAGGGGTGTATTTAAAAAGACCATTGATGCTTAGTGCTTCTTTTTCAGTGCTGTAAAAAGTGGATTGGGGGAATGGAGGAGTGCTGCAGGACTCTGTTCGACTTTCTGTGTCTAGCATGCTGAGTTCGCTGAAGCACCACCATCTTCTTTGTTCAGTACTGCAGTTAAAGGCAGTATAAAGGCTCTGCATGCCTGGATGGTTATCATAAAATACTTCTTATATCTGTAAGAACAGATGGAAGATGGAAAAAAATGATAGGGTAAGCTGGAAACTGAGTCCACCTGGGCTTTTAAAAGAGAAATCTTATAAATTGCAAGTCCAAGAAAGCTGACTGATGTTATTGATTGGCCTCTTTATCAACTGTGGTCACAGGATTTCTCTTGCTCTTGTGAGAAGCCATTCAATGGTAGGAAGTTGGAGTGAATGGGTTATGTCACAGGAGCATCTATTTCACCATATGTGGTTTTTTAAAAAAAGCATAAAGAAGATTCTATGTTTGCAAAAATACTCTCTATGCCCCACCCCCCAAATAAATTATGTAAAAAAGACGCAATGTTCTCAAACCATGCAAGATATTGCAGTTAAAAAGTTTTGCAATGAAAGCACAGGCCGGTAATGACCTGCAGCAACAAATTCAGTTGCTTACACATCTTGCTCCTTTGGAGAAGTCCAAGTAAGCATAAATCTATACAGTACTACCAAATTTCCAGGTCCTCTGCGGATGTGAAGCTACAGAAGATGCTCAGTCACAAACTACGTTTATGAAGATGATAAACCAAGGACAGGATCTTGGAAATGGTTTACAAGTTACTAGTTATTGAATGCAAAGAAAGCTGCCTTCTACCAAGTCAGTATTGCCTACCATCTCTACAGAATTGCTGACACTGACTAGCAGTGGCTCTTCTGGGTTTCAGACAGGATTGTTTTCCTGGCCCTACATGCTATTTAACTCCAGTGCTATTCAACGTCTATATGAAGCTATGGGGAGCAATCATCAGGAGGTTTGGGACACAGTCTGCTGATGACTCTAAGTTCTACTTTTCTGTCAGATCTGAGTCAGGCAGGCTGTGCATAAAATGAACTGGTGCCTGGATGCAATGGTGGAGTGGATGAGGGTCAACAAACTGAAGCTAAATCCCATCAATACTGGCATTCTGCTGGCTCCTGGAGATACACCTGTTTAAGCAAGCAATTCCCCAAACTTGAACTTCTCATCTTACTGTTTCAACTATTTTTAACTGCTTTCTCATGCTTTTCAGCTGCCTTGTTTTACTGTACATTTTCATTAAGGATCTTTAATGCTCTGGGAGCAATATTATTGTGTGTTTAAATTATGTATGAATTTTATAATTGATTTTATTGTTATATGCGCTTAGAAGTCATTTGGGCATATAAGAAGTACAATAACTGAACCAGGGACCATTTGCATGTAATGGACCTGCTCTACCACACTTCCCTTTGTTTCTCCAAAACCTGTGGCCAGGAGGTATGGTGAACACTGTTGGAACTAGAAGATTGTTGATTAAATCATTGCTGTTTTCCTTATGTACATCACCTTCTGCCAGTAGTGGTCTGTGGGGATGTGCTGCTTAACTGACTCCCAACACTAAGGTTGCTGCTGGTTACCATAAGGGAGAGGGAGGTTGGCACAGTGCAAACTTGGTGGCAGGAGGCACTGGCTTGGTTCCACCACTACACCTGCACCTGACCTTCTCTCCTGGCAGCCTGCCTGGGGCTGGGAAGCCAGGTAAGGAGTGCAACCCCACACTGCCTTATCCCCCGATTGCTACTGCGCTCTGCCCTATGCACATGTCTGACCCTGCTTAAAGGAGATGGCATTCTGTCCTCAGGTGAAAGCCACTATCAAGGGGCAGAATTTAAGAAAGCTTTGTATTAATTGCCTGTGAGCAGCTTCACGAAGTCCTGAAAGGCAGACAGGGAAAACCCATTACATCTTACTTCTCAAGACCCAGAGCTAATGGAAGCAAGACCTGGGATTGAGATGCTTTACTATTCACTAGCAATACCACACAATGCAAGCATATCAACACTAAACTACACCCTTTCAACAATTCCAGACCTCACCCCTAAAGAGTCCTCATGAGAAAGAATAGTGTGTTATACAGAGAACGGAAGCAGCAGCAAGATGCATTTACCTTGAGGAAAGCTTTTTAAGCACTTATGGCTTGTTTTAACGCAAATGCTTTAAAAGGGCTCTCGTCTCTAGTGGTTTCTATTGGAAGCCTGAAAATGAACAACACTGACTTTCTAACTCTCTGTCAATTGGCTCAGGCCTCAGCTTCTCAGCCTTCTACTCCTCACGTTCCAGTAATGAATAGAACTGATGGCTTTACATTATGAATAGGATAGCCCCCCCCCCCCAGCAGTCACTAGCTAGACAGGCAAAGGGTCTGCAGAAGTATTTCCATTCAAGTTAACATAGCGTGGAAAGAGAAACAAAGTAAAGGGGAAAACAACCCCACCCACCAACCAATAAAACCCCAAACCAAATTGAAACTGGAGGAAGACTGCAGTTTGCTGATGTTGATGTACAACCTATTCTATATTCTTTCTTAGGCGACTCATAAATTGAATAAAATAAATGAGTTATTCCATTCTTTACCAGAAGAGGCACACAACCCTGAACACAGTCTCACATAGCTCACTAGATGAAGCTGCAACCTCAGGTCATGAGGTGGCTGGTTCAGATCCCAGAGTCCCTGATAATGCAGAGTCTGGGCTCAAAGGTAATCCTTAGATATTTGCTTCCACTATCACAGCCACTTTCACTGAACTGTGACTTGTTTATCCTCCCATGACAGTGGCTAAGCTTCAGTGAAGCATCCAATACTTGCATCAGGACAACTCATTGCATTGCTAAAATTAGGCTGCAGTCCTACACCCACTTACCATTGAACCCATTGAGACTTCTGAATAGTTATAAAGAGTATTGCACCCCTTCCTCACTGTTAGCTTCACTGGAACAAATGACACTGCCAAGCCAGCCCTCCCTATCAGTTCATGTCAAAATTCTCCTTGAGATGAGATCAAGTAGTCCACATCTGCTCTAGATTGTTGGGTATTCTAAACAAAATGTGCATTGTTCTTCCCTATAAAGCCACCATGTGCTAGGAATGATGCTAGAAAAGAAATTCAATTTACTGCAAGGAGCTAAAATTTAGGAAACTGAAATCATGTGGCATCTTTGATCTCACAGGAAGCCAATTAATCAGTCAATGTGATTTACCGCAGTCCTTGATAGGACACTGGAGTTACTGATTTTTATTCTCCATTCAGTGACTTTGTAAAAGAAAGGTTGGGAAATCATTCACTGGGTGAGAGTTTTGATTCATCATTCATTCTTTCATTTCATTTTTGTCCCACCCTTCATCCCATGTGATGTCAGGGTATTTTTCAAAAGCTACGAAATACAATGCAACATAGCACAGAGAATTTTTTTGAAATCTTCAAACCAAATACTTCACAACTATAGATAGTTCTAGAGTAGCACAAAGAAAATATTTATTGTTGGCCTCCAGGGGTCTCATCTCCCAAAGGCCCCAAAGGATAAATGAGTATTTAGCTGTCACTGTAAAGTTGTCAACAAAGGGGATAGGTATCAATTCATCCTACTTACAGCCTCATTCTAGAGTGTCACCATTCCCATCCACATAATTCTCAGATCCACTGTTGGTGATAATGTTGGCCTCAACTTCACCAGCTATTGGATGTCATTCAGATATAGGGAAGGTCCCTTCTCATAAAAGAAATGAAGCCCATTTACCTTGTCCTTCATCCTGGATTATTGATGGCAAAGCTGCATTGCTTGCTTTGTCTCCAGAGAAGACTGAGGAAAGGGCAATTCAGTCTTCTGGGTCCAGGAGATCACACAAGTCCAGTCTGAGAAGTCCAATATTTAGTATCAACCACAGCAGTGTATCCCACCCCCAATAGGTTACCTTTCATGGGTACCAGGGCAGGACTTTCCTCTCCCCTGTTCTAAATAGATTTCTATAGCTCCTTTACACACTCTATAGCTGTGGTAGCAGGACTGGGGAACCTCAGGCCTGGGTGCCATGTGTGGCCCTCTATCTGGCCCTTGGGATTGCACTCCGGCTACACCCTCTCTTCCCAGGACACATCCCTCATCGAGCTTGAGTATATTTACTTGGGTGGAATGTGCCCTTGAACTCCTGCTTGCTTGGATTGAGAATACAAGGAGAGTGTGTGCGGAAACTAGCTTACACTTCAATGGCAAAAATTTACATTAATTGTTCCATCTAGTTTTACCTCACCATGGGCATGTGGCCCCTGGAAGGTGGCCCAGAAGGGAATGTGGCCCTTAGGCTGCAAAGGTTCCTCACCCCTGCATTTTGTAAGCTCGGCCATCTAAACATCATGTTCTTCCTTTTCACTTACACTAACAAGCCTTGACCAGGGACTAATGAGCTCTGCTTGCAACTTAGCACACACTCCCAGGACCAAACTATATGTGATGTGACAGATCTATTATCTAATCTCTTTGATTTTGATTTTTTTACTTAAATGTGGCTGCAGGGGCTTGTAGCTCCAAACTGGACCATAGCTGTGGTTCTGGTCACCCTCACTCTGTGATGTTTTCCTGATCTGAAACTTCTTCCCCAAGGTTTGTCCAAAGAAGAGGAGGGGGGAAATCAGGTAAAATCTGTTCCCCCTCCTCACCCCACGCAGCTAACTCTTGGAATGGATTTAGCTCAGAGAAATGGTGAGACAAACTTAGTTGGCTACGAGTGACTGCCAAAGAAGAAGGAAAGGATTTTAAAGGGTTCTCTCTTCCAAAAGTGCCATTTGGAACCTGTACAGCTGCTTTTCAGAAAAAAAAAACACATTAAAATGTTGGGTGATGTGATTCCATGCACACTGGCCTCTACAAACTCTTCCACTTGCTCACTTGACATATTCATCCATCCAAACGAAATGCAATGTAATATAATGGAGCAAATGTTGCAGCCCACATTCATTCTGCCTCTCTACAGTAAGTATTCTGCCTATCCCAAAGATTCAGCAAATGAAATGCTGTGTTCTGCTAGCATCCATTCCAGCCCCCTAATGTAATTCACTAAGTTGTAGCCAGTGTTAGCCCTATTCAGAGCGGACCCATTGAAAGCAATGGTCATGCCTAATTTGGGCCCATTCATTCCCTTGGGTCTACTCTGTGGAAGATTTACCTGGAGGCAACCCACTGTTTGCAATGTTCAGTGCCAACAACGTACCCATAGGCAGCCTGCTGCTATGGCTTCAGAATTTGGCACCATCAGGAATCTTGCCAACCCAAAATTGTTGCTACAGATGTCAGGGCCTGGCACTCTTCTCCATTCCAGACAGATGCTGTTTCCCCTTCACCTCATTCTGGAATCTAGGTTGAGGTTGGCTGCAGCCAACATTTTAAACAACAATTCTACTGCACTGCCCCTCCTACTTTGATGCTTCTACTATAGAAAGGTTGGCTAAAAACAAACAAACAAACACCTGCCCTGCTCCCAAATCACATGTACCCACCAAGGTCATGGAAGGGAGGGAGAAATGTGATTCAGTTTGCATTTAAAGGTTAACCTAGATCCAGTGGAGGGCGAGAGAGGAGGTCCCCCTGGCTGTGTCACAGTTTAAATTTCATGCGGCCACACCCCCTACTGGTGCTAATTGGTCAGCGGGGCCACCCGTGGGTGGGATCCCACCCTGCACCAGTGATACGGCTGGGATGGCACGAGGGGGGGGGTGTCAATCTCCACCCCCCAGCCGGATCACTGCAGGGGCTCGGATGCCTGGCTGCAACGCCGCCCAACAGAAATGGTGAGTGGACTTATTTAACTTTTCCAGTGCTCTTCTCTAGTCAACTAATGTGTACAAAATGCATACAGTAGGACAAAGTGTGCATAAAATGCACATTTTCATTAAAAAAATTGTATTTCTAAAAACACATTGTTTTAGGGAAAACTGCTTGCAAAAAAATGTTTATATTTTTTGTATATTAGGGGGAAATCACACAAAAATGCTGGCAAATATTTAGGAGGATTGTGAATTGTTGCAGAAATGTGGATAATTTTATTTTAGATTGGGGAAAAATAGGAAACTTGGAGAACTTAAATTGGCAGATTTGTCCACCCCCTGACTAACCTGGATCTGGCCTGTCTGTGCCTCTCCTCAGTTTAGACCCATGGAAACAGGTAACGAGAGACAGAGAAACCGAATGCTGCTTGGAGTGGTAAGTAGACTGCTTTTTGTTAGGTGTGGAGCTGCAGATACAGTAGAACTGACAGCCAGCAGATGGTTGGAATGTCACCTCATAAAATGGAAATAACGTAGTATGAGCCTAATGGATGATTTAGGAAGTCAAAAGGGAAGATTTCCAATATTTCCATAGTTCTAAGGATCAGCAGAGGCACCGTTCTGGATTCCAGCATTTGCTACTTAATCTTAACTAGGAGGACATCCCATGCACAAGTTCTCCCATTATATATATGTATAGCTGCTCAGGTCACAAAGCAGAAACAAAGAGTCTCCCACTGTTAGTTAACCTTTGCTCTCCCAATTAAATAATAATGAAGCTGCTCTGCTTTTTACCTTCTTCAGATAGATTGCTCTTTTAATAAGAAGGAATGGGCTGCCTTTAGCACTGCAGACTCAAGCAACAAAATAAATGATCAAAAGAAGTAAAAGCCCTACCATGAAATATTGCTAAAGGCGCAGAGTCAATGGTGCATGAAGTTTAATTTTCCTCACCAGCCTTTGGTTGAACAACTCAGAGCCAGACCCTCAGCTGATTTTGCTGACGTAGTGCCAGCTCACTCTGTCTCAACATCTGATCCTCAAGGGGGCATCTGCACCAGCAGAAAACCACAAGTTGGCTTAACATTAGCTGTGCAGTGCATTAATAAGATGATTTTCAGTCAATGGTTGGGCATGCACTGGTTTGAAAGCAAATCACTGTGAGGGTCTGGGCAGCTTATAAGAGCAAGATGATAATGGTGACCCCCTCACTAGAATTCAAAGGCACTAATTAATTAATTAGTTATTTAAATTGATACCCAGCACCTTCCTCCAAAGTCAGCAACAGAATAAAGATAATCAATCGATACAAAACCATCCTGTGACAGGCACCAACTTGGATGGCTTTAAAAGAGGATTCTACAAATTTATGCAGGATAAGGCTCTCAGTGGGCTACAATCCTTGATGGCTGTGCTCTGCCTACATGGTCAGATGCAGTACAGTTGTACCTCGGATTCCAGATGCTTCAGGTTCCAGACTCCGCTAACCCAGAAATAGTACCTTGGGTTATGATATTTGCTTCAGGATGAGAACAGAAATTGTGTGGCGGTGGCGCAGCACCAGTGGGAGACCCCATTAGCTAAAGTGGTACCTCAGGTTAAGAACAGTTTCAGGTTAAGAACGGACCTCCGGAACGAATTACGTTCTTAACCCAAGGTACCACTGTAATGCTTTTGAATGCCATTTGCTAGAAGCCACAGCAGGGGAGAGTGTTCTTGTGCTCAGGTCGTACTTGTGGGCTTCCCACAGACCACTCTGAGAACAGGATACTGGACCAAATGGGTCACTGGCTTGATCCAGTGGAGTCTTATGTTCTTATGATGATGTTATACTGCAGTCACCGTTTTCGTCATTGTACAGCTTCCAAAGAAGTTGTCCTGTGTTACACAGTTCCTAGTTGCTTTGAACTTCGTTGTATTGGAGCAGCAGAATTGGATGTTGATGGGACAGCCATATAGGGATCATATTTACAGATGGCATGCTTAAGTCAGGGCATCTGAGGCACCACAAATGTTTTGGATTTAGGAGTTCCAAGAAAGTGGTATCAAACAGTAACAGCAATCTTATTCCTTTACATCTGTACCTGCTGTTTTCATGTGGATAGTCTTAGTGTTCCTTATCACAATATGAAACTTTACACAGACCCTTGTATGGGCATAAGAGGTGTTCTGTGAGCAAGGCACTTAATTTCCTTTAGCTCATCCTTTGCCATTATGAATGCCAAATGGGTCCATTGGTATTTTGAAAGCTAACCCCTGACAATCATCTTTTTTGACTCTACGTTCAGATTTCTGTTTCTTGACTCCTTTCTCATTTTGTAAGCCTTTTAACACTTTTCAAGTCATCAATCTATTATTTAGGTTGCTGTAGTGCCCAAGGTGCACTCCTCTCACCTATTTCTTTCAGGTCTATTGATTTCTTGAAGAAGCTTACTTAGGGCTGGAAATGGCAAATTCTGCTCTGCTCCCAACAAAAGATGCAGAAAAATCAATACGAGGCTGGTGTGTGGAACCCTGAACAAGGGAGACGAGCCTGGAGCATAATGTACTGTTTAGAATTCTAAGCCTGCTTTGTTCAAAAGTATTTTGATTAATGCAGAGTATGCAATCAACCTCATGTATCTGAATGAAGGATGGGGGTTGGATGGAGAACATCGGCAATGTTGAGATAATTAGATGTCCACATAAATCAAAGTGATGCTAACACAGAGTTAGGTCAGACATTTGCCATTGGAATGCCATTGGGGGGAAAATGGTCTCCACATGGCGGGGCAGTGATAACATTGTAGAGTTAACTTACCCTGCATTTTTTCACTGGCATCTGATGATGAAATGTAACATTTACTTAGGCATATCGGTAGGAAACATTTATGAGAAATGGGGGTTCCAGAACAACTCAATTCAGCTGTGCCAGTATTTGTTGTTGTTTAGTTGTGTCCGACTCTTCGTGACCCCAGTTTGGTCAAACTCATGCTGATAGCTTCGAGAACACTGTCCAACCATCTTGTCCTCTGTTGTCCCCTTCTCCTTGTGCCCTCAATCTTTCCCAACATCAGGGTCTTTTCCAGGGAGTCTTCTCTTCTCGTGAGGTGGCCAAAGTATTGGAGTCTCAGCTTCACGACCTGTCCTTCCAGTGAGCACTCAGGGCTGATTTACTATGATTCATATTATTTTCATTCATTCATTTATGAATTGCTTCCAATGAAGCATCTCAGAGTGATTTCACAATTAAAACTGTATACAAAACAACTGCATGTAAAAGAACAATTAAAACAATTTCAAATATATGCAGAAACCACAGGAATAAAAAAACTATGCTATTTAGAAAGCTTGTCGGAAAAGTTTTAAACAAACAGTGAAAAGACTGTAAAGATGGCACCTGCTTCATACATAATGGGGGGCTACCACAGTAAAGGCCAAGTTGTGAGATTGTGTGGAATGGTCCCTCCTGGTAAAATGGTATCTGCAGGTTGCCCTCTCCCACATAAAGCTTTGATTGGTTGGGTATCTAAGGGACAAGACAACATTTTATGGTCTATTATTATTATCATTCCTTATTAGGGCAGAAATATACACTAATGCAACAATAAAAACAATGAACAGTATTGTACAGGTTTATTGTATTCACTGGGGCTTACTTCCCAGAAAGAGTGCATAGGTTGCAGCCACTTCAGGCGATAATAGTAATAGCAAGAAGACATTTTCACCCCTCGATGCAAAAAAATTCACAATGGGATGTCTTGTCTAGTGCAGAATTAGCTCATTTTAAACAAAGAAACAAGAGGCTACAGACAGGGGGGAAAGAGTGACCCCTTGAATCTGCTGCCTGAAGCAACTGTTTCACATTGCTCCATGGAAAGGGCACTCCCGACCTCTTAGGACATTTAGTTTTTCATGCAAGCGGAGAGGTGATTTTACAAGAGATTTCACGCCAGCTTAAACTGGGTTTCTGAACTTTAAAACGATTCTCTTTGCAGAGAAAGCTCTGTATAAGAAGATGAAATTTACCAGGAGAAAAGGTTTGCTCCTGAGGTATAAATAGCAAAGAACAAGCTACAAATGTGTCAGTTGTGAGGGACATATTTGTTTATTGTCACCGTCACAAATATGCCAAATGTGCTTTCCCAGCATGTTGGCATGGTTCATGGAGCGAACATACCATCTTCAGACAACAGGCGGAAGCTTCAGCAGTTGAAGCAATTGTCGCAGAATTACTCCAAACTGTTCTCTAGCAGTTTGTCTAATTGCGATATGTGATAGGAGCTCTGCTCCCACAGGAGACAGTGAGGGCCACCAGTTTAGATGGCTTGAAAAGAGGATTAAAGAGATTCATGGTGGATAAGCCTATCGATGGTCATGAGCTGCAATGGCTAAGTTCTGTCTCTACTGCTTGAGGCAATAAGCTTCTGAACACATGTTTTTGGGGAGGCCAAGTTTCACTCAAGTCCTGCAAGCTTCCCATGGGCATCTGGCTGGGCACTGTGATGCCAGGATGCTGAACTAGATGGGTTTTTGGCCTGATCCAGGAGGCCTCTTCTTATGTTCTCGTGTGCTTAGATGCTCGTGAGCAAGACTGAGCTGAGCAATGTATCTATTTGTGAAAATAACTGTATTCCATTAGGGGAAATTGCTTGCAAAATGTGTATACGAAGAAGTAGAGAAAATATGCAATAAATTCCTGATGAATATTTGTGAGAACTTTTTTTTTAAAAAAAAAGCAAAGCAAAACTGATGCAGAACTGAACTGAACTGAAGATTGGAAAAAATGAGAAACAGAGAGAAATAAAAACAGATGCATCTTTCTCTCGGAGTCTTGAGCAAATTCTCTGTTTTGATTATTATTATTTTTTAAACAACAGACTCCTAAATCCCAGTTAACTTTCAGAATTAAAATGAGGCCAGGCCAAGACCTTATGGGAAACACACTGAGGCTGGATCTAGACACATGAAAGAAGTGTTTCAGTTTAAAGCATTGTACATTTAAACAGGGAAAGCAGGTAGAGAAAAATGGCACTCCACATTGCCATCTGGTGGTAGAATGTTATATCACACATACACGCATATAAATGGCTTTTTCTTTACCAGTCTAGCTGAGTCCTGAGTGAGGGTGAATAACGAAGCAAGGTGCAGGGATTCTGTTGTATACAGCACACCTTTGCTTCTGGACCATCTTTTACTGTGAGAAGGTTTCTTCTAACCAAAATACAGCATAAGGGCCTTCTTATTTTTCTGGGTGCGTATTAGTCACAATCTCTCTATCACCCACTCTGCATAGAAAAGTACCTGTTAACATTAAGATACTGTAGTCAGATCTATTTTAAAATTCTTCTGCAGTATCAAAATTATTTGAAGGGTGTTTTTTTGGTAAGAAAAAAAAGTGCAATGAATTTCAAAGAGAACATGATGTGTTATATAATAGCTGTTATTTCTCATATATTAAAAGCCACTGGGGAAAATGTGTGGGTGTGTAGGTGATACATGTATGAATGATGATTGGAAAAAGTCCTAAGCATCAGATGTGATCTGTATCTCTTTTCCTCAATCAACGGCCAAGAGACAGAAGAACAAACTTATTGGTTTTGTACTCAAGCCTTCTGTTTGTTCTATTTGCTGGTATCACCACAGCCAGACTTCCCATGTGTGTGAGTGTGTGTGTGTGTGTGTGTGTGTGTGGGCGTATTTTGGAAAATCCGCACTCTCTTGTTTCGAGTGAGAAATTTATTTATTTTCTTTGAGTCTGAGACTTTGAGTCTGAGACTTGTTGCAATAAAATGCAGTGATTTGTTTTTTTAAAGAACCCTCTGGAATTGAGAATAAGCTTGGAGGAAAAGACTTGACCGAAATGAGCTGGTCTGAGTGTTTATTTGGAGGACAGAGCAAGGGAAGGTTACATTAGGGAGACCATTTGAAGGCTTACATTGGCAATAGCACTGCCAGATTTATCCTTCCCACTGCTTTCGTTAATTCTCCATTAACCAGTGGAGAGGTGGTTTTTACTGCTTCCATGACTACAAAATGGAAATGGGACACACACACACACACACACACACACACACACACACACACGAGACCCATCCACACATGGAAAATATCACTTAGCCCCCCCCCTGATAATGTGCCAATGAGTACACTTGTGTGATCTTCTAACCCAGAAATGGCTAATCCCCAGCTCAGGGACATGACCTGGCTCCCCAAATCAGACCCCACTGATTTTGAGAGTAGCTAAAAGAATGCAGATGTGGTGCTGGGGCAAGGGGACTAGAGATGTTTGAGCATCTTCATGCAGCCCAGTCCCCTATTGGGGATGCAAATCGTCTCCTCTCCTGCCATCAGCTCCCCTCCCATCATGAGCTGGAAGCCCCTTCTGCAGTTGATCTGCACAGATACTCAGAGGGGCATTGTGTGTCCTGTGTGTGAGTGAGAGAGTGAGAGCGCATTTGAGCATGGCTAGTAGGACCTAGCCATGCTGGCTGAGGCTGAACTGGAGTCCAGCAACATCCTGAAGGGTTGGAATAAGCCATTTTATACGTACTGCAAGGAAAGTGCCAGGGATGTCAAGAAACTTGAAACATAGGTAATGTCAAGAAGTGGGGAATGAAATCAGTTGAAGAGAAGCACACACTTTTACCAGCTTGAGACAGTGGTTGCTCCCAGACTGTTGTTATTTCTGAGCTGGGTTCAATCACATAGCAGAAAATTCAGGTTGCACAATTACAATTGTTTGGGAGACAGTGTGCTTTCTCCAAATATCTGAATTTTTGTGAAGGGAATATGCCCTGAAAACTGTAGAGTAACAGTTTCTTGATGCACCATTGTGTAACTTCCCTACAAACAAATCAGGATGAATTTTTAATAAACAGGTTGTCTGAATGAATTAAACTATTTGGGTCAGAAGACTGGGAAAATATTGTCTAACACAGAAAGTAGATCTGTTGGGTGTCATTCTAGAGTGAATAGTTCAAATAATTTATTTTATTTAACTGACAGGTGGAAAATCTGAAGTCCTTTTTATTTTTCTTCTCTCCCCCCCCTTCTTTTTTAGTTTTCCTTTGGTTTTCCTTCTTTTTCTTTCTCCATTTTTGTTTTTATTTAGATGAGATTCTTTTATCTTATTGCAATATGAAAAGCTTTAATAAAATTTTATTTAAAAAAAGTAAACAGGTTGTTTGTAAGCACCCGTTTGATATAAGCTGATGAACTCTGCAGTGGGGAAGGTTATACCTGATCTGTGCTGACATTGACAGTCCCCCTTTTCCATCCTGAAAAAAATGTAGCCCACAGAACACCAGCACATTGAGTTCCCTCAGCTGCACAGATAAATGAAACCAGAGGATATCCACGGGGGACTCCAAAGCTTTCAATGTTCAGCAGAGTGAGAATACGGAGAAATATATTTTCGGAATTAAGGAATTCCATTTAATCACAAGCATATGTGAGCTGCAGTTACTGAGGCAAAGGCAAAAGAATGGTTCTTTGCATTAAAATGGAAGGCGCTGGTAATTCCAAGGCGGCGGTGTGAGGTAGAATGAAAGAGAACAGTAAGTCACTGAGTATTTTATTTAATAATAATAAAGGGGGGGGGCTGGTATTTTTTGCAAGAGAATTAAATACTGGTGGGAAGAAAAAGGGTTTTCTATACCCTGTGACAGCCCACTCTGTTCAACCAGAAAGAAATGAAACCACATGTTGTGATTATATCCCGTGAGCTCTAATGAGGCATGCTGGGGGCATGATGGCATTGCTGACATTTTTCAAAGAAAGGCATCTTAGCTTTGAGAGTTAAGTTGCTCCCATTTTAACCAAGGGCAAAGGGGAGGGAGACGCAAAGGAAAGACAAACCACCAAATTCAGAGGCCCACCAGGCTCCTTGAAAATGGAGTGTGGACATGTTTTTCCTCCCCACTCAATTAGATGCCCAACCATGATCTCCTCCTTCCCACTGATTGCTATTGGGGAAGGGGAGGGAGAAATACGCCATCTCCAAGGTTAGCATTTTCTCCCCACCCATTCTGGGGGCATTCTAGGGATCCAGGAGAGCCAAGGCCTCCCTTAATATCCCCACAGAATGCCCTCTTTCTGCCCACTCTGCCACCAGAACACTGTCAGCAGAGGAGAGAAAGCCTCAAAAGAACCCAGAGTATTGGGTGGCCCCTGAGACGCCCTCTTAGGGACCGTAGGATTCCAGACTTACAGAATCTTAATTAGAATTCTCTCCCTAATGCTCCCAGAAGGCAGAGGATATTGCAATCCAGTGCTGAAGTTGAGTGAATCTGGGTATGATCACTTGCCCAGATGGGTAAAGTAAAAGAAGAAATCTGCAATAAAATGCTGATGAATTTTTCCTAATTAAAATCAATCAATTAATCAATCAATCAGAAACTGATATGGAAATGTGGAGAGCTGAATTTAAGAGTGGAAAAATGAGAAGCAGAGGAAAATGTAAATTTATCCCTCCCTAGTAAGGGCAAGTGGATGTGGTTCTATTCCCCCTTTCATGCATTCACATCCATAAAGATGGTCAGACTATTATTAATTAATTAATTAATTAATTAATTAATTAATCATTAAATTTGTACACCAGCCTTCCAACATAAATAGGCTTAAGTGAGTGTAGCTTCAGTCCTACGCACACTTGTCTAGAACTACGTCTTAATGAAGACAGTTAGACTTGCTTGCAACTAGGGATGGAGGAGAAATTTGATTCAGTGCATATTTAAGCTGAATCCATCAGATTCGCACACTCTGAAGCAAGATGTGAACCAAAACACAGCCAGCCTTCAGAATTCGTAATTATCTGAATTTTGCAATGCAGCTCTTCCACTAAACAATGCTTATGAAAATGATGTTAGGGGCAAGTATCCGTAAAAATGAAGATATGACAGAAAATAGAATATAAACATTCATAATATTAGGATAAATTGCTTGCAGAAATGTGTACAGCACTCAGAAAAATGTTGATTAGGAGAAATTCACCCTAAAACACTGTTCCATCTTCATAAGGTTTTTTTTTTTTTTTTAAAAATGGCATATTGCTGCAAAATGTGGAGAACTGAATTTAAGAATGGAAAAGTGAGAAACCAAGAGAATCAAAATGGACAGTTCCTCTGATCCCTAGTTCCAGCCAAGTGTGTGTACATCCTACACATTAATTTATTGTGGGAATATTTAAGTTGTATGTATTTTCAGTACTGTGTTCAAAGTTCACAATGAGTTCAAAGCAGCTACTTTCAGAGCAGTGGGGAGAGGGGAGTTTTGGTGACAAACTCATAAAAGGAATGTGCACTTTGGCTTGTGTTCTAGGACTAATGGACTCTGCTCCTAAGAGTTTCACAGACTCATAGCGCAGCAGGTTATGTGAGAACTGAACTCCTTTCTCTCTCTGACAAACTCTACCCTTGTTTACGAACATGGCTGAGGAAATATATTTTCAGAACTAAGTATACATTTGCTTGAGAATTATTCAAAAGACCAAACTGAATGTCATTTCAGAGAAGCACTTGGGAAATATCAAGCTCCCTATAAAAATAGTCTCAACTGTGAGAGATTGATGAGCCAAATACAAAGCCAAACATTACTCCCCTCCTCTCACAAATAAACACCCTACCTGTTTCGCAAAGTGCACCCAACTTTAAATCAAGTTCAGACGTCACACTAGGGCCAAGGGTATTTGGACTTTGGCCTGAAATACAACAACATACAGTAATGAATGTGGGAAATTTAAAAAAAGGGATTAAAATGCTAGAAGTCATTTTGACATAGAATGTAACTTCACTTCTCGCAGTGGCAGTTCCCTCAATGCAAGAAGTGAAGTTACAGGGAACCAGGCAGAGGGCCTTTTTGACAGTGACACCCTCTCTGTGAAACACCCCTCCATCAAATGTCAAGGAGATAAAGAACTACACAACTTTTAGAAGACATCTGAAGGCAGCCCTGTATTGGGTAGTTTTTATGTCTCATGTTTTATTATGTATTTATATGTACTGGAAGTGACTGGGAAAACCCAGCCAGGTGGGGAGAATTTAAACAATACAACAACAACAACAACAACAACAACAACAACAACAACAACAATTCTTTCCCTGACCAAGAAAGAAAAAATAGATAGTGGACATGAAGAGCAGTGGTTGCAACTTGCAAAAGAATGAAACATTTGAATGATTAAGCATACAGGAGAAGGCATCAAGGCATATGAATGCATATAATGTTGACCATGCAATTTCCCTCATATATTTTCTCTCTTACTCTTATCTCTATAACTTTTGCAGTAGACAGAGGAAGAGAGTTAAGCAAACTTAACACCTTCACACTTGCCCCCCCCCGAAAGCTATTCCATGGAGGCAATCTAGATCAGGGTCCTACAACAAGGGGGTTAGTGTTAGACCTCATCCTTCCTCCATGCTGCAGTTCAAATTGGGATGCCATACAGCTTCTTTCATACAGAAGGAAGTTGTGCTATTATGTAGCTCAAAGGACAAACCATTGGTTCCAGAGCCAGTGTGGTGTAGTGGTTTAGAGCAGTGGACTCATAATCTGGTGAACTGGGTTCAATTCCCCACCCCACCACATGCAGCTGCTGGGTGACCTTGGGCCAGTCACACTTCTCTGAAGTTTCTCAGCCCCACTCACCTCACAGAGTGTTTGTTGTGGGGAAGGAAGGGAAAGGAGATTGTTAGCCGCTTTGAGACTCCTTAGGGTAGTGTTAAGTGGGATATCAAATCCAAACTCCTCCTCCTCCTCCTCCTCCTCCTCCTCCTCCTCCTCCTCCTCCTCCTCCTCCTCCTCCTCCTCTTCTTCCAGCTGACATCTGCAGTAGATAAGATCACAAGCAGGTCGTTTACATATTTGCTTGTTACAAGTGTTTGCAAGAAGTAACAGTTCTGAAATTAGAAATCCAGGGCTGGAATGGACAAATTTCCTCAGTACCCCCTTGGATTGGCCCAGAAATGTGCCTATTCCTCTCTGAAAAAAATGGAGAGAAATCAGTAAAGTTCTCAAGCTGATCCTCATCCTCAAAGCAGGCTTGGAAGTGCCCCAGGAGTTAAATTCTCTCTCTCTCTCTCTCTCTCTCTCTCTCTCTCTCTCTCTCTCACACACACACACACACACACACACTGCTTAATATAATTTAAATCTCTAAGTGGTTCACACAAAATTAATATCTGAGTCAGAGTCAAATGAATTCTCCTGAGACCTCTGTTCAGGACCATCTCTGACAGTCTGATAGAGAATGAATCTAGCAGGCATGGTTTTCACCATTTCCTTAACAGAAGCCCATAGCATAGCTGTCAACTTACAGATTTGGAAATAAGGGATTTTAGTCAACCAGCTGAAATACGAAGTTAAAAGGGACCAGATAATTTTGGAGAGCAGTGCCGGTTTTTAGCCCTTTGTTTCCAGAGGTTGCTGCTCAAGACACCAGCTGATGAAACACTGCAATTAAATAACTACAAGCAGCAACCACTTTTTGTGCAAAACGAAGTCCAAGCTATGAAGATGCTGCTGCAGTTCTGTATCTTTTCTCCCATGCTCCATCTGCAGCTCTCAGTTCCATCAGGCGGGGCAGGAGGAAGAGGGGGGTGGAAATAGCGCCCGAAGAAAACTTGCAGATCAGACCATCTATGCTAGTCTACCACTACAAATCTATGGGACTTGCGGTCCTTCCTCCGCTTCCCCCCACTATGGTTAGCCCTTGGAACACTTACCCGCACCTTCTCTCTCTGAACTGCTTTCTCTATAGTTGCCCTCGCTCTCCTCTCAAGGCTCCTCAGCAATTCATAGGCCGCGCCAGGCTGCCCATCTCATCCGAGTCCTTCAGTGGCGAAGCTGCAGTACGGCCTAGCGGGAGCGGCGGCAGCGGGCAGAGGGGAGGCCCTAGGCAGAGACGCTCAGGCGGCCGTGAGGAGGATGGCGGTGGAAGGGCCCGAGGCTCCTGCCAGTCCCGGCGGAGAGGGGCTCCCGGGGTCTGAGGCTGGTGAGAGGAGGCCAGAGGGGGGCGGGCCGGGCAGCCAAGCAACACAGTTGGAGCCTCCCTCCTCCCTGGCCGGCAGGGAGGGAGGGAGAGGAGCTGCTTCCTTTGAAACCCGGAAAATTTAAGGGCCATCATCAATAAGAGACAGCAACGGGACACGACGCTGGGATAAGGGAGTTTCCCACCAAATAAGGGACGGTTGACAGCTATGGCCCATAGTCATTGCCTTAGTTTTGGGAAAACTTGACTGTGCCCTAGGAAGCAGTAGCAATATGTATGATGAGGGTGAAGCTGCTGCCCTGACACCAGTGTGACTGCTGCTTCCCAGCACAGGGCTGGGACAGTGGTGAGGTTGTGGCCTTGCTGTTGCACTGCTGAGAGCACCTCCAACCTGCTCCAGCCCTGTCCAGGTAAGCAGCAGCGACGTGGTTTTTGGAGGATGATGCTGTGGCTCCAACCTACCATGTGCCACTACTGCTACAAAGGTCAAACAATGGACTTGAGGAAGTTGAGGCTTGCCCTAGTCAGGCGTTGCAAATCTGGATGTTTTCATATTGTCTGGGGTTACCAGAAACAAAGGGTTAGATCTATATACAGTCTGATCCATAGGAAACAGAGGTAATCCACTCCAGAATCAAAGTAATGAAAGGTAGCCTATAAATCTCAGAAACAAACTCTGGACAATGAAGGCAGATATTCATAGATTATTATATGCGACAAAGACAATTAAATACAGTATACTTTTAATTCTACAGGACACCCCTTATGTTGGTTTCCTGAATAATAAGATCTCACCTCAATTCTGTTTTTACCTCTGATATTGCAATTGTCACACAGTTAAGTCACAAATCTTTTCTTGTAAGATTTCCCCAACTTATTCAGTCTGCATTTTACTGATAACCTGTGCCCTCTTGACTTGAAGAAATTCCAGCTCATTTCTGCAATTCTTAGTCCAAGTCACCTTGCCAATTAACCTATGCTACTCAAAACTTTCCATGTACAAACCAAATGGTCTTTTAAATATCTTTTATTGCTTCCCATAGCTTAATTATAAAGTCATACCTTTTACCCTCCCGTTTTTCCCTCAGGACTTATGCTTCTTTGGCAGAACAACACTTGTTCAGTTTATGAGTCATTATGTAGGTCTGAGATGAAAGTTCTTCAATGAATATTTTCAGTAGGGGGGGAAAACCCAGACACACATTTCCAGTTTCAAGTCAAACTGGAAAGTTTTCAGAATGTTTTGCTTGGTGTAAACAACTTCTGCTTCAGTTTCCTACTTATTATTAATAGCATTGTTATTACCAAATAGGCTTCTAAGCAGTTAAATGGCCCCTTAGATAGCCAATGAAGGCAAACTAAGCTAATTTTGAGTGAGTATTCTTACTTATTTAAGAAGCATGTCCTTACTTTTCATTAGCTTCATTTACCTCCAGTGACATCGCCACACAACCAAATCTGCTGAACTACATGACAGTAGCATGTTACTGGTAAGAAGAACAAAGAGCAATTTGAAGGGCGGGGAAAGAGCTGCTGAAACTACAGCCAGCTAGGGCTTCAAAGAGGCTTGCTGTGGAATGACATCCATGGTCTGCCTGCAGGAGTGTGGCAGGGCGCAGTCAGCCTGAACAAATGCCAGGGGAATGCCTTCTCTCTGCCGTTCCTCCTATGAAATAAAGCCTCTCAAAGCCACATTCCAATCACTAAAAAGTAGTTTTTTTCACAGGACTGGTGTGCCTTCTGAATGGCTGTGCTGCTCAAGATTGAGAAACTGTGATTGAGAAACATGCATGTGATGTGTGTATGTATGAGAGAGGGAGGGAGGGAGGGAGAGGGGGGCATGAGTGGTCGTGGTCTGCATGTGTGCAGTGAACGTGTGTGTGTATGCTGTGTGAGAGAGCATGAGTGTGGTGGGACCAGCTTGCCCATTTCCCCTTGCACTGGTGGATGCTCCCTAGTGTTATTAGATAGGCTTGCCATACATCAGGAAAATTCCTGACAAGTCCGGGTTTTGGGGTATAAAGATGGTGTCCGAGGGAATTTTGCCAAATTGGCAAAATGTCAGGAAAAGCCCAGATGTATGGCAACGCGATGGAAAAAGCAACGGAAACAACTTTGCAAATGTCAGGAATTTTACTTTTTGAAATATGGCAAGCCTACTATTAGAGAGCAACGGCATTGTGTAATCTCTGCAATCATGGCCAGCAGGACATAGGGGACTTCCTACAGCATGCATGAGGATTTCTGGAATGGGGTAGGAAGCAGCAATGACTGTACACTAATATACTGTTATGGTAGCCATGTTGTATTATGACAGGGTTATCCCCCCCCCCCCAAATCCCGTCTAGTACCAAGAACAATGCAAAAGGAGATTCTGACTAAACATCAGGAAGAACATTATAGCAGTAAGAGCTGTTTGACAGTGGAATGGTCTCCCTCAGTTAGTTGTGAACTTTCTTTTGCTGGAGGTTTTTAAGCAGATGCTGGATAGCCATCTGTCACGAATGCTTTAGTTGAGATTCCTGCATTGTAAGGGTTTGGATTAGATGACCTTTGGGGTCCCTTCCTACTCTACAATTCTATGATTCTTTGAAAAGCTTGAGCATAAGTATCATTTCTACACGTTTTCTATCAGCTTCCTATCTGGGAAGATAAAAGGTTCTTCAAGTAGGCAGTTAATACTTCATCCATTTTTCATCACGTTGAATGTTCAGGTTGCATTTATGCCAATGGAATAAATTGTTATTCACAGCTCCCATTATTTCGATAAAGCCCTATTGTTTTCAATGGAAATTCTCATCATTCATTCTAGTAAGACCCCGGCTTGTGTGGTTCACTGAACAATACATTTTGGAGATGGCAATATTGGAAAGGAACTTGAGGGGGAGTTTGAGTTTTCTGAAAAAACAGTTACTGGGCAGAAGTTAGATGGGCAGAATTCCAAAGGAACCCATGGGCTCATCTTTGTGGGAATAGTTCACTGTCTTTTTAAGCCCTGGAGAGAGCAAACATTGAGCTACACTTCCCCGAGATCCCTGTGAAGATTGATTGACTGTTAAACCACTCTGAGAACGGTAGCTCTTTGTAAAAGGAAAAAGATTGCTTCTAATTTAAGTGACATAATTATTCTGTGATCAATGTGCTTCTTATTCATTTTTCTTTCATTTCTGCTAAGAGGTGGCTTGCTTAAAAATATAGTGATCAGAAAACCAGCCATGCCACTGAGGTCACTCAAAGCTCAAGCTGCAGTAAATGATCCAGCAGTCCCTTCAAGCTACGTACCTGCTCCTTCAGAGGGAGTGTAACCCCTTCAAGAGCCTCCCATCCATCTGGTCTAGGGAACCACCTCAGTCATACAGTGGTGCCTCGCAAGACGAAATTAATTCGTTCCGCGTGTCTCTTCGTCTTGCGGTTTTTTCGTCTTGCAAAGCACGGCCATTAGCGGCTTAGCGGAAAATTTAATAAAAATTATTTATAAAAAAAAAAAAAGCGGCTTAGCGGCTTAGCGCTATTAGCGGCTTAGCAGCTTAGCGGCTATTAGCGGCTTAGCGGCTTAGAAAAAGGGGGGGAAAGGGAAAAAACTCGCAAGACTCGCAAGACGTTTTCGTCTTGCGAAGCAAGCCCATAGGGAAATTTATCTTGCGAAGCACCTCAAAAGAAGGAAAACTCTTTCGTTTAGCGAGTTTTTCGTCTTGCGAGGCATTCGTCTTGCGGGGCACCACTGTATCTGGATTGAACTTCAGTTTGTCGGCTCCCTAATGTCATTCTAATTTGTTGGCTGATCACTGCAGTTCTGTCTGCTGAAGTTGAAGGGAAGGGAAGCTGGATGTAGGCTATTCAATTCCTCCGCCTCTCCAAGCAGGTGGCACATTTGCAGATGCTGTCTCTGGCTGGCCAGAAAAGGAAGATAGCAGTGGCTGCAAGGAGGGATGGCCGAATCAAAGCATTTAGGTTACTCCCGGTTCCTTATTTTTCCATTCTAAAGTAAAGTTTGCTCCATTTCCAGTTTGCATTCAAAAGAGAAGCCAGCTTGAAAATTTCTACACATTTTAAATACTCATTTCTCCTAGAATACCTATATTTGAGTGAAAGGTGGCCTAAGAACATTCCCCAAATATATGCATTTCTGTGAGCACCTCTCCCTGATATTTGCTGTGTGCGCATGTGTGTGTGCGTGTGCATTTTTTCACTTAAAAGCTACATTTGGGAGAGTATAAATTTCAAAGGGTAGCTGCCTTTTGCACTGGTTTGGAAATTGCGAAGGAGGAAACCCTGCATTAAAGTGAAAATCGAATGACTTTCTCTCCACCCTAGTTGCAGGCAGATGGAGAGACCCAGCATCTCAAAGGGTTTGCTCTCCTCCTGCCATTTTTGGAAAGCAGTAATGGTTTTTGCCATTCAGGAATATGCACTTTTGAACTGGCTAAACGCCTCTTTTCCATTCCAGATTTTTTTGCACTGTACATATGCTTATCGTAGCTCCTATTGCATATATATGTCCTAGAATAGATGTGGGCATCAATGACACACGTAGATCCATATACATTTAGTGGGTCTTCAACCATGAATATATAAAGGGACTGCAAGTGTTTGCCCAAAGTATAAAGTTTTACAGTCCCTCTAGAAGAACTTCAAGGGAATTGGTACCTTTGAGACAATTGCAAAGAAAAACTGCATTGTCCTTGTTCAGACTTGGCACAGGGAATTATGACTTAGTTGATTTTGAAGATTGCAGTGGGATTTAAGTAGACATACAGGCAGAAGATATGTACATTTGCATGCTATTATTGCTAAGCAATTTCACAAATGTACCTGCTTGTAATTACCGTAGAAAAGAGGCCATGAACTCTATAAAGGGAGTGATTTTCTTATCACTAACAAGGTAAGGGGGGGAGATAGCCCCCCATATGCTTATGCAATCACTGGAACCTCAAAGTATAGAGTCATTGATTGCAGGTCTATGGAAACTAAATGCTTTGAGGATTTCAGCTTTTAACTTTATAGGTTCATATGACCTTCCCATGTATACACAATGCAACATTTACCCACAAAAAGATCACACCATGTAAATTGCTTCAAATTTACTGAAAGTGCCTTAGTAGCTGTGGTTAATAACCATGCTATAAAACAAAAGTCCTTTGGGTCAAATCAGAAATGCGGAGTCTGTTTTGTTTTCATGCTATTCTCCTTCTCCCAATTACCAGCTCATTATTGTATTGCCATAAATGTTTCCAGAACATATGACAGGCACAAAATAGCCTTCATCTATCCCTCTCAGAATATAAATATCATCACCAGTCAATACTTCCCAAACTGACGCCCATCAGTTGGCCGCATGAACCTGTCAGCATGCCCGAGGACAATTTCCTGCTGAAAACCCCATAAAGTCTAAAACAAATAATCGAGTGATGGTGATGTCCTTTGAAAGTTAAACCACCATGGATGATTAAATGTCTGCGAGAAGTCATAAGCAGAATTATCAGACATTTAGGAAACAAAAGTACCAGGACACATTGCATATAATTAGTGCTTTGTATTGGCAGGATAGGAAGGGAAAGGTTAAGTTGTTGGAAGAGAATAAATTATTTGCTGTGTTGATATTCTCAGTTTAAAAGGATCTAGAGGGTTCACCTTTGGACACTGGAAGCATGCCTAGTCCCCGACACATTAGTTATGGGAGAATGTATCAGCTTATTTGTCTGCTGGGATCAGAGGTAGAACAGAAATACAAAGGACCAGAAGAGGCACAAAAAGTAGAGGCAGTGTCTAGGGATGCATAGATGGAACACTCCTGCCTGCGTCAATTTCACATGTACTCATAATGAAGTGTGTTTTCTCTTGTGCTAGCTTTTGACAGTGACTATATGTGTGTGTGTGTGTGTGTGTGTAATCTGTACTGAAGTTTGCATTTAAATACATATTTTATAACAAAATATGTATTTTCTCTTAATGTACAGGCGACTAAACATTTTATCCTAAAACATGCTCTTTTAAACACATTTTGCTCCTCTTTTTTGATACATAAAGTGCATCACAAAATCCAAAAGGATAATTATATTGTAATGTGTGAAGTAGTCTGGGAGGTGCAAATCTGATAAATTCGCTTAAAAATACAGAGCGAACGAAATTTTGCATTATTCTTCTGCTTCTATCTATTCTAGTCTATCTTTTTATAGTGCCTATAAACCTTTAATCTTCTAAGGTTTTTTTTTACCCCCCCCCCTCTTAGCATTGGAATTAGAGTAGTTATAGCTGTTTGAGTAAAATGAATATGCTTACAGAATAGTTTTGTATTGGTCCCATTTTACTGCTGCTACCAGATAAAACATATGGGGATCTGGATTCAGTCTTTGGAAAGCTACTTAGAAAAAACACAATGGTAATTTAATATGTGTGTGTCACTTAATACAAAGGCAGTCTCTAAGCAGCTTACAAAAAGATAACAAATGCAATGAAAAATGAAAGACTAGAATGCCAGACGAAACATCAAAATCCCAAGAAAGTAAAAACACAGCACAATTTGAAAAATATATTATCCTCAGCTACCTGGAACTCCCCTCCTTCAATCATATGCTCCCCACTGTTCTCCTAGTGGTGCGGCAATAAAATTGCTAGCACATTTGCAAAGCTAAGCAGGGTCCTGTATGGTTCCAAATTGGATGGGGAACCATGTATTGAGATAATTGCATTGAAGGGGTCACTTGGAGTCCCTTCCAGCTTTACAATTCTATGCCACCATACTGTCTCCTGCCCACAGCCACCTGAATAGGAGCCATTCCTTTCCTCTTCACTCTTTCTCTTGTCAAGGCACATCCTGACTCCCCAGATGCAGCACTCGCCCTCCAACAGAAGCTGATGGTGTGCTGATGCACTGGCACTCATCTGACCTTGTGGCTTACCAGGAGGCAGAAGGGGAAGGGCAAGGTGGTGGTGAGGTAGTTGCAGTACAAATACACTGTCACTGATTGGCTTTGTCACTGGCTTTGTATTGCACCAGCCTCATGGCCTCCTCCTCTTCCTCTGCCTTCTGGTCAGCAGCAGCAACGTGATGGACTGCAGGACAGGCAAAACTGCTGCCCCACTGTTTCTATCTGCTACTGCCCACTAACACATCCACAGCATGCCCAGCTCTGTCTTACATGAACTTAAGTAAGCTCCTTGCACTCTTGGTACAGCCTTGATGAAACCAGAGGTGTAGGACTCCTGTGCCAAAGGCATCCATCTACACTAGGGAGGGAATCAGTGAAAGACCCCAGGGAGATTTCAGAGATTGGAGGCTGCGAAGTGAATTCTATCCCACCCATACTCCTCTGCACATAAAATAATTCAGGGCTGCCCAGTTGTGAGAGAGCTAATGGATCTCTCTTTCATTGTACATGTGCTAATATTATGGTGGATAAAATCCTGTTTAGTCTCTAATACATACATCTACCCTGTAGCTTGACATGGGAGGGAGGAGGGCAGGAAGAGCATGAAAACTACTCAAAGATGCTGACTCTGAGGACAGCAATACACATGTATTATAGCCAGCCAGTTTGGCTTAGCAGGAATCCTTTATAAAGAGCTGGTATCAACAGGTCTCCACTGATGTCAGACAAATTTACTGGGTTTTTATTACCCAACACAACTGCATGGAGTGCTGCTTTAGAGTCACTAGAAACCCACAGAGCTTTGCTATAAATATTGACATGCCCACGCAATTGCAATTCTGACTCATTCTTCACTCTCTCTCTCCTCTCTCTCTCTCTCTCGCCCCATCCTTGGCTTCACTTTCATGGGAACACTTCAGCTCTTACTCACCAATAGCTAAGAGTCACTGCTGCATTTGAATCTCGCTCTTTGGAGGAGGTTATTGCTTGACATGCCAGACTTTCTGATTTGCATGGCCTAATCAGACAGTCCTGTTAGGAGGTGGGGACTTTGGCATAATTTTGGTGTTATGTATTCTAGAGATAACACAGAATTGCCAGCCCAATGTCCTGAATGTTCCTTTCCTCCCTTAGGAGTGTGATGTTCTACCTGTAGCACCATCAGCTCACTGTGCCATGTGGGACTTGCCTTTCTGGCTGTCTCCTCACATCTTATATGAAGAGTTAAAGAAAGTAATCTCCATCTATGCCTTTTCCTGAATCTGAACTGGATAACACACTGCCATATACATGGAGCCAGCAAACAACAGCAGCAAATCATGGGCCAGGAAATGCTCTTTCTCTTGAATGCCAGTCTCCTTGACAGGGTTTAAACTCAGTTTATTGGCCCTTATCCAGAATCACCTTTTTCCAGCTACAAACTGTACTGTATCAGGGATAGGGGAATTCAATAGGAATTCAATTCAATTCCTGTATAGGGAATTCTCTATATAGGAAGCAGCATTGCCAATCCGGACCAATCCAGCTCATTGTTGTTTGCAGAAGTCCTTCTTGGTAGTGGCACCCACCTGTGGTATGCCCTCCTATCAGATGTCAAGGAGATAAGTAACTATACAACCTTTAGAAGACATCTGAAGGCAGCCTTGTATAGGGAAGCTTTTAACGTTTAATGTTTTATTGTGCTGTTATACATGCTGGAAGCTGCCCAGAGTGGCTGGGGCATCCCAGTCAGATGGACAGGGTACAAATAATAAAATTATTATTATTATTATTATTATTATTATTATTATTATTATTATTATTATTATTATTACACGACCAGCAGTAGCTCTCCAAGGCCTTGGGTACCCTATGTGGAGATGCCACTGAGCTATGGCCCTTCCTTCTTTGGCAGAGCATATGCTCGCGCTACCCTGGAAGGGCATGGGGCATGGAGGGCACCCTCCTGTGCACCACAGTTCAGGGTAGGAGAGGGGTGGGGAAGCTGCTGCCCATTCTCCCCCTGCTCTCCACTATTGGGTCAGGCCTGAACCAGCAGCGGAGGCGAAGCTGCTGTGGCTGGATGCATCTCACTGTGCCTGAGGTAGGATGCTCTCTACCGTTGGGGCAGATGTGACCCGGTGGCAACTGGATGTGAGGCACCATGCAGCCAAGGAGGGTGGGCAACAGCATGGCAGCTGACTCTCCTGCTCTCCACTGCCGGGTCAGACCTGACCCGGCATTGGAGCTGCTGCAGCCAGGCCTGCCTTGCCATGGCTGAGGAGGGCTGCTCTCCACCGCTGGGTCAGAACAGCTGCTGCCACAGGGCGCAAGGTGTGCCATGGCCAAGGAGGGTGGATGGCAGCGCTCTTGCCCACTTGTCTGCCCAGGCCTGAACTGGGGGGGGGGGGTCAGAGCTGAACCAGCGCCGCAGCCAAGCCGTAGCTCCTTCTGGAGCAGAGCCTGCTTTGGGGATGCCTATTCGCAACCCCTCTCAAAATTGCACCCAGGGCCATGGCCCCCACGGACCCCCACACATGCCTTCCACTGAATGCCTCCTCCCACCCCCAGCACAACCATTTGGGAAGACAGACAGAGAGTCTATGAATAGTAAATATGTATCAAGCATACGTTTATTTCAGAAAGCCCCCTAGAGTTTTTTTCCTCTCCTTTGCAAGAGATAAAAGACAAAAGGCAGAGAAATCAAACAATAGCATGGCAGTAATTTGTTTTCTGCTTTTCCCCAGAGACTCTTTCTTCAGGTATTTAAATGGTGCCTTTTGGTGCTCAAGGCTGTGGATGCAGTATCTCTCAGATGTGAAAAATTTCACTTTCAAAATGTAAAACTATGCTGGGAAAAATGTATTCTGTTCACATAAGTTGTTTTCTTGTTACTGATGGAGACTGTGAGAAGAAAAAAAGAAAGCAAAGCAAAAACCCTTCGTGTAATATATTTTTTCATACAAAGCCACATTTCAATGGAACTTAATCACCACCTTATACATTTAGGGTGGGTATAAACTTTATATTTTCTGTGTTTGGTCTTATTATATATAAAAATATATTTGAAAAGCAACATAGTTCACTGTTTATTAGCCATGTGTAACTATAACTGAGCTTTATATTTTCTAGTTTTGCTTGTGTACATATAATTTATTCTCCAACAGACACGCTTATTTTTGCTCCACTGAAATCACCAGGTGCATGAATTTACTATTGCGTTGCTGCATTATTCTAGTCAGGACAAGGGGTGCAAAGTTATTTGCTACAGTATTGATGTAGTAACCATTCATTTCATATGAAAATTACAGAAATCACTGTAGAAACTACAGAGATGAAAAACCAAGGGTTGATTCCCCCTTCCCCACATTTCTAACAGTTGTGAGTGGACTCAGGAAAATTGCTTTGGCTGTTATGACTTGCAGGAGGAAGTGAAAGCCAAAGTGTCTCTCTTGATTTAAGGATATTTCAAAGGTGGGAGTTCTTGCACCACACCACGGAGATACAGTATGTGTATAGTTCTGCTTCAGAAAAAAGTCCAAAAAGAGGAAGCACGAGTTACTGTACTTGTACATCTCATTTCTCACACAATTTAGGGCACATTCACAGCAAACATTTAAAGCATTTTGATACTACTTTAAGCAGCTGAGGCCTCCCCCAAAGAATTGTGGGAACTGTTGTTTGTTAAGGGTGTTGAGAGTTGTTAGGAGACCACTATTCCCCTCACAGATCTATAATTTCCTGAGTGGCTTAATGGACTATCCATCTTCACAGGGGACTCTGAGCTGTAGGTCTGTGAGGGAAACAGGGGTCTCCTAACAGCGCTTAGCACTCGTATCAAACTACAGCTCCTGGAACCGTGCTGTTTACCTCAGGGAGCAATTCATCAGTTCTTCATCAGATAAACTACCCACAAAGCATATAGAAGCAAGGGCAACTTGTGCATGAACTGCTTTTCCCAAGGCATTTACTATCTGCTATGTCTTGCTTCAAAACAGCTGGGTACACATGCACTGAGCTGAAAGTATGAAACAGATGCATATCAGTCAAAATGGCATCCTGCCTTTTGGTGGGGATGGTTTGCCTCCTTCTTGGGGGAAAGGAGACTTGAGTTGGTCTCTGGGTTGATCTAGGGCCATGTAGGTCTGTGGACCTTCCTATTTAAGGTTTCCCCACCCCCTCTTTTCCCTTTGCAGCATCCTCCCTCCCTTTATAGCAGACTTTCTCAACCATGGGTCCCCAGATCTTGTTGGACTACAACTCCCATCATTCCACTGGCATGGCCAGTGGTCAGGGGTGATGAGAGTTGTAGTTCAATAACATCTGGGAACCAAAGGTTGCACTGTAATGTAGCCATTGGCTACCTGCATTTGGTACTTGGGGCTTCTTATTTCCACTTACTTCACACTGTAGAGCATCTTGGGTCGATGTGGTATTATTTGAATGTTTGGCATTCAGTGTGGACAGGTAAAGAAAGGTAAGAGCTGACTTTTATGCCACCCTGAGGTGTTATGGGGATGGGGGGCCCCTGTTATCACTGAGAGCTGGTGAGTTGTGAAGTTCTTAGATGTTCTCTTGGGGCCACAGTGAATGCTGGACAGTGTGGTACAGGTACACAGGTTGGCATTCATATACACAAATAGGAACAGTTTCTCTCTATCCATGTCTGCAGAGCACATAACCCGATAGTTTACATGCCAATGGGTGAGGGACGATTCCCTCATATAAAAGCATGCATCCCCCTGCCCACACTTATTTGTTTGCTAATTGGCAGATCCTCTAATTGGTTATATTTTAATATGCATAACCTTTCCCCCACATAATAAGGTGTCTTGAGTCTTCTTTCTGAAAGTGAGGGAAATGAGTGTTTACCTGCTCACCTAGTATGAAAACAGCTGTTGCTGTGTTTGTTAATTAATTGCTGCTAGAGCTAATCCATCATTAAAAGTTATTGCCAAATCCATCAATACAATTTGTCCCAGGCCTTCATTTCAACCACTGGCTACAGAAGCAACAAGACTTGATTTTAGTAATTGTTTAATTTGTTACTTCACAGATACAAAGCCATTCCATCTAATAATGAAATAGCCCCATCAAATCAATCAATCGGAGCACAACTGAAGTTGTGGGGTTGTACACCTGACAGCAGAGCAAATGGCACTTAGTAAATTCAATCTTACATGCAAATTCTTGAAGGGGTGAAATTACTTTTCAAGATGGACGGTTATTAGTATGGTGGGTTGTAGGTGTATCACAAGATAATTTGATCTGTTTTGGGATTGCCCAGTAGAGGAAGATTGGGGGACTGTATTTTAATACTTTGTTAGAAGCCGCCCAGAGTAGCTGGAGAAACCCAGCCAGATGGGTGGGATATAAATAAATAAATAAGTTGTTGTTGTTGTTGTTGTTGTTGTTGTTGTTGTTGTTGTTGTTAAGAGTTTCTTAAGGGTGAATCATCATCAGAGATAAGAGTGTACCACCCAGGAGCAGGTAAGATGAAGTGCATGCGACTTAAGAATATATAAAAAAAAACATATAGCACAAAACAAAAGAAAGCAGAGAAGTAAACCTCAACATTACTAAGGTAGGTGTCATAAGTCCTGTGTAGGTGTCATGGTCAGGCCTTGAGAAGGACTTATGAGAAGGAGTGGGAGTGCTTTGGGGAGTTAGAGCAGGATGATATTGGGGAGGGGTCCACATAAGGTGGTGGTAGCAGATTCAGACCCCAGCTATCCGGGGATAGTTCCAGTGGGTTAAGGGCTGGAGAGCTGGCCACTGAAGAAGACTTAGACAAACTGTCAGAAATACCTCCCTTACAGAAACGCCTCACTTAGCTTCTCTTGTATAGAAGCTGCCTCTGGCACCTTCTGCTGCTACACAGGAACCTCACCCATTCAGGGGAGGCAGCTGAAAGTAAAGGATGGAAAATGCAAGGTAAAAAGATAGCAAAAAGAGGGGAGAGTAGGAGAGGAAAGTATAATAAAAAAACTATAATAATAATAGATCAACCTACCACAAAAGGTTATGAGGATACAATGTGGGGAGGCATGTTTGTCACCGTGAGCTCCTTGGAGGAAGAGCAGTATCAGATAAATAATAATAGAAATGAGCAAGCGCCATTTAAAATAATCATCTTGAAACAGCACCATTGCAACAGTACTGCTGGCACTGAAAGTTAATGACTAAAAATGGTGGCAGAATGGACGTGGGCTGGGTGTGTCAGAACCCACAGCATCTGATCCTGGTCTGTGTTAGAGACTCTGCTTAGAGCAGAAATGAATAATGATTCTAAAATACATTGATCAAATCAAAGCCATTCTTTTCTTGAATGAAGATTCACATCTGCACCAATGGAATGGCTGCAATTTGTTCAATTTCAGATTTGCCTTGAAAATTTGCCATTCTCTAGTCATACTTCTTCACAATTAGTGTCAAAAATTAGCAGTATCTTTGCTTAAGGGACATAAACTCAATTTCATACAATTAGAACAGCACCAAAGCTCTCCTCAACGCCCTCCCTCAAGTAAACGCTTTTGAAATGCTTCAGGCTTTTGTCATGGCATCAGGATGCAAGAATACAAATAAGTTATTGTAGGGAATCTTGATTAAAGCCAAATGCCATCCAATTATTTATCTGTTGCCCAAATCCTGTCCTTAAATACTTGGCGATGCTTTTGTGTTTCTGGTGACTGTGATTAAAATTTGCTATAGTGATGCCTGAAAGAGCTTGATGCATTCATTTTAAAGCTCAGTGACATATTTTTGATCACAAATAACAAAGGTCTCACAAAGGAATTGTGTGCATTTGGAGGGTGTTAATTGCTCTTCATCAATCTCTCTCCTTTTTTTACGCTCTATTGTCTCCCTGTGAAATGTGCATCGGTGCAAACAGGCAAGCACAAAGAGAGAAACTGCACCACTTCTAAATCATCTTTCTGGGTAAATGATGTGGCGAGTCTGGCTTGAGCTCACACATTTGGCCAAGACTTTTCAAATCCAGACACGAGAACTACAGGGGACCTTGTGTTACTCCAGCAATGAAGGGGGTGTGTAGATACCACATAGTAGGAGGCAGGCAGAGATAGTGGGAGGACTAGAAGGAGCAACATCTTACTGACCTCCCATGAAACCTCTGCTGGATTCCACCAGCTAGCAGCCATATCATCTACACTCCACCTGAAGGAACAGGTTCATTGTCTGGCAGTGCTCCTGGATTCCAACTTCTCACCAGAGTCTCAAATGGTTTCTGTGGCTAGGAGTGCTTAGGCTGACTCACCAGTTACATCCATCCCGCAATTGGGATAGCCTGGCCTCAGTTGTCCATGGTCTGGTGAACTCTCACCTGGTTTTGATTTTAGTCATTATGAGACAGAGTGGCTGTATATATATTTGAAGTAAATTAAAAGTGAGCCTTAATGGTGCTAAGGTAAGTAGAATAATTCAATCAGAGCCTAGCACTACCAAATTGGATCCTCTGTTCCACTAAAAACAGGAGAAAAGGGTCAGTGTTTCTCGTCCAGCCCTTTTGGAGATGGGCACAACACTGTGGTTGGTTGTGGCAGACAGAGACAGATGGTATTCCAACAGTGTAGGCTGGGCATGTGGAAGGGAAGTGGGATGATCCTCCCACCTACTTGTGTTCCATGTGCCGACTGTGCCTTGAAGACGGACCTCATGCCTGTATACTAGGGACTGTGCACAGAACCTCCAATCTGTCCTGTGGCCCCACATGCAGGAAGCCCCTTGAGCAGGAGGAGCAGCCAACATCCCACAAGATTGCGTCCTCTGCTAGTAAGCATGGTGCTCTTTCAGGGGCAGGGTAGTGGAAGGAGAAGCCAGGGGGGAAAGCCCACAGCCTGTATCCAAGCCCAAAGCCCTGCCAAAGGCACCCTCCACTTCTATCTTCTCCCAGAAAGTTGCAGCTGGTAACTTTTTTGAGATCTCCCAGAAAGGACTTACCCCTCCAAGACTGCCATTTTAGGGGGTGCTATGGCCTACTGACTCTATGTTAGGCATCTAGAAAGCACCTCCTCTGAGCTCCTTTAATGGAGTATCCCCAATTCCCTGAAGTCAAATTCCTCCCTGGCCCCAAATATGACAACTGAATATTTCCATAGCAAGGTCATACACAGAATCTGCCTGCCCACCTGCAGGCAGGGCCATATGCTACATTGGATGGGAGGGTGGGGAATTCAGCTTTGACAGAGCCGGCAAGTCCCATTGAGGCATCTTTATAAGCCCAGTGAAGACCAAGAGCTGAAGTCTTCACTCAGGTCCACCACAAAGACCTGCCCAGCCCCTGCGTGCCTGTGATAGGTTTGTTCAAATGCAGCTTGCCTGTGATAGGTCTGTTCAAATGCAGCTTGCCTGTGATAGGTCTGTTCAAATGCAGCTTGATTGTGATAGGTCTGTTTGAATACAAGTCTCCCAGCAACCTAGATGGCCAGAGCAGGATGGAGTGTTGTGTCCCAATGGTGGTGCAGGGCTGGAAGTTCATCCTGGGCTCAGACAGCGGTTGTACAAGGCCGCAATAGTCACTTGCCATCATATGAAGGAGGGATGCGGGTGGCGCTGTGGGTTAAGCTACAGAGCCTAGGACTTGCCGATCAGAAGGTCGGAGGTTCAAATCCCCGCGACAGGGTGAGCTCCTGTTGCTCGGTCCCTGCTCCTGCCAACCTAGCAGTTCGAAAGCACGTCAAAGTGCAAGTAGATAAGTAGGTACCGCTCTGGCGGGAAGGTAAATGGCGTTTCCGTGTGCTGCTCTGGTTCACCAGAAGAGGCTTAGTCATGCTGGCCACATGACCTGGAAGCTGTACACCGGCTCCCTCGGCCAATAAAGCGAGATGAGCACCGCAACCCCAGAGTCGGTCACGACTGGACCTAATGGTCAGGGGTCCCTTTACCTTTTATCATATGAAGGTAAGAGGTCCTTTTGCCTTGGAAAGTGTTTTGGTTTGTCAGATGAACTTATTCCCCCTCTCTTCTCCCTGTATGCTGTTCTGCGGGTTCTTCAGACTGCTCCCCCCATGCCCAGGGCTAATTTTGGGGTCACGGTGTGAATAGAGGTTTGAAAGCCCCATTGCACAAACAGAATTCCTTGCACAAGGCTTCCCCTGATGAGACTCATTTGTTGAATTCTGTCCCTACTCTTTGGATACAGTGCCCAACTTGGCTCTTGGAAAACATGAGGGTCATGGTTTTGGATTATGGAGTGCGTATGAATTGGGATGAGGTGATACAGCATCTATACGGATCTGCCTTCTTGCTTAGCCTCAGTGGCAGACTATGAACAAATGGACTATACCCTATCCTCTCCTCAATAACTTTGCAAAATATATTTTGGAATGCAGCTTGCTTGCTGCAAAATTGTCCGAAGCTGAAGTTTTGTTTTGTTTTGTTTTGTTTTTTTAATAATATTTATTGAACATTTTCAAATATGACAGAAAAAAGAAAAGAAATAAAACATCCATTTTATGACCTTATTTTCATTAGCATCTTGCCAGGACTTCCCCACCCCACCCCCTCTTGTATTCCAATTCCTTCAAATAGATTCCGCAAGTTCTTACCCCAAATTTTAAACTTATTATAGTTAACCCAATGTTAAGAATGTTTTTCCATCCCCTAAAATCGACCCCGCTCCCTTCCACGAGTTCCCCTCTTTAATATGCAGAACAGATTAAAATAAAAGAAAATAGAACAAAGAATAAAGTATAATTTAACACCCTTTGGATTCCAAATTTCCCTCCCCCCTTTCCCGGTTGCGTTTCCCAATGTCCATCAATGCCTGTTGTCATCCTGGAGATCCCACATCTAGGCCGAAATCCTTCACAAGTCCACTTTGCCGTCTTTTTAATAGTCTTTGCCGTCTTTTTGATCATCTTTAGTTTCAAGCGTCCAATCTTGGAAAAGCTCTATCTCAAAAAGGTCCATTTTTTCCATCCAGATCTCTGTATTTAAGAGTAAAAACTCCAGTTTTGTTTCTTTAGACCTTTCAAATCCGGATGTCCCAAATGTTCCCACTTCCAGCTTTGTCCAATTCTTGTTGTTCATGTTGTTCTTATTATTCTCTCTCCTCACTTTCCTCTAGTTTCTTTTCCTGCTCTCCTGCAAAAATGTTCCAATTCCAAAAGCTTCTAAATCCCCTACAGAGGCTTTGTTATTCAGGAACAAAACTTTACGTCAAGTCCCTCCCATTCTTCAATAGATAAATCTATTGTCTCCTTTAGTGTAGAGACCTCTGTAGACAAAATAGTGTTCCATTTCTGCAGTTTCCCAGGAGATAAAAAGTCCAATTCAAATTCCATGCCAGCAATACTTGTAGTGTCCCACAGCCCCTCTAGAGGGATTATAGTAACTCAGTTTCCTTCCAGATCGCACCCAACAGTCAAAGTAACTTGTTATTCCTTGTTTTAAACAATTTATATCTAATTTGTAACAAATGTAACCGGCAAAGTCCTCATAACAAAGTTCTCTTTTTATTCTTCAGCTTTGACAGCTCCTTTGACAGCTGTCAAAGCCTCTGTTTCTCCTCTCCCGGCGCTCTTGCGGATCGCTCCCGGTTCCCGGGGGGGGGGGGGTGTTTGCATTTTAGCTCACGTTCTACTTTTCTCCTCCAGCCCAGTCTTACAATTTTCCATCGTGAAATTAGTGACTTTATCAAAATAAGGTAGCACTCGATCTTAGTTGTTAAATCCTTTGCTTTAAATCCTCTACGACAGGGGGGAGACGGACTTCCTTTTTGCACCTCCCCCGCTCGCTCCAAATTTAAATTTTTTTCCCTTTTTAAGTCAAATTTCCAATTACTCACGGGTTATTCTTTTTAATCCGAATTTTCAATGGAAGAAGTCAGCGCTCTCCGCCAAATGGCATGCGGCTTCGCTCGGTAGGGGAAGCGCAGGACTCATAGCACCACACACCCCCCGGCACCCGCTCCGCAGCCTTTAAAAAGGCTCCTTCGCGGGTCGGGGGGGCGCAAACGGTGCCCGCCGAGTCACCATGCCCATGGGTTTCAGCGCCCATGGTTTTTGAGGGTCCCCGCGACGCCGACGCGGTAGAACCCAGCCCCTGCCGAGCAGGCTCCCTCCGGAGCTCGGAGGGAGTCTGCCATTCGGCGATGGCGCCAACCCAGAAGCTGAAGTTTTGGAGCTTTGGCTAAACAGAAATATTTTGAAGCAGGAAGTTAGGTTCTGTTCAAGTGTTAGCACATTAGTTAGCTTTTTCTGGCTGAATATACTTTTAAGCCTTTCCGGTTCCCCCACTTACAAGCTGCTAACAACCATTTAATGCCTGAGCAGCTTTGATGTTCTGTTAAACTCTGATAATATGTGTCCACATTCACCCACCTTCGTTTCAGTACGTTCAGTCTTTTCCAATCCCTTAGGCTTGTTCGCTGGCTGAGTGCGCCAACAACTTTGCCACTTTGATGCCTCTCTTTGAACATAAAATATATATTTGCTTGAGCATTCACTAGACTGCAAGGAAGGATTGGGGAAGTTCTCTTTCTAAAAAAAACAAAAACCTAACAATCTTGAATTCTCTATATAGATTGAATGAGCTCAGAAAAGCAGACTGAACTAAATTTAGGCAGGAAGGTCTTAAAACACAGAGGCAGGGCAATTGGGACTATGGAGTGAAATAACCACAAAAGTTTGGGGGCAGAGGCACTTTCACAGACAGAGAGGCTTCAGCTTAGATAAAATTAATACAATAAAAATGCACAGCCTGGTTGACTTGCTGGGTGTTCTCTGTGTGCTGATCCTTGAAGATGGGGGAGATATTAACATGCTTGGAGTTTGCAGAAGCACAACAGCCCCAAATAACCCATTGAGGATTGAGCACGCTCAGTTGTCACAGAATGCTGACTGCCTGTTGGATAAAAACAAACGGAAAAATTGAGAGGGGAGGGAATAGAAAGGAGTATCCTGGAACAGGATGTGGCTGGCAGGCTGGAACATTCCACACTGCAACATTTTGTTGCAGGTTCCATCGTAGGTAGGCTGTGTTGAGATGGACAGTGCTGGCTCCAGATTTTTGAGGGTCCTTGAATAAGACACTACTTGTGCCCCCCTCCCACATACTTAGGGAGTGTACCTCCTCACTGAAGCCTTTAAAAATAGCAGATTACTGTAATGAGGAACCAGGATGGAATAGATTTCTGAATGAATACAGTGGTACCTCGGGTTAAGTACTTACTGTATTTTTTGCTCTATAAGACTCACTTTTTCCCTCCTAAAAAGTAAGGGGAAATGTGTGTGCGTCTTATGGAGTGAATGCAGGCTGCGCAGCTATCCCAGAAGCCAGAACAGCAAGAGGGATTGCTGCTTTCACTGCGCAGCGATCCCTCTTGCTGTTCTGGCTTCTGAGATTCAGAATATTTTTTTTCTTGTTTTCCTCCTCCAAAAACTAGGTGTGTCTTGTGGTCTGGTGCGTCTTATAGAGCGAAAAATACGGTAATTCGTTCCGGAGGTCCGTTCTTAGCCTGAAACTGTTCTTAACCTGAAACACCACTTTAGCTAATGGGGCCTCCCACTGCCGCTGCACCGCCGGAGCACGATTTCTGTTCTCATCCTGAAGCAAAGTTCTTAACCTGAAGCACTATTTCTGGGTTAGCGGAGTGTGTAACCTGAAGCGAATGTAACCTGAAGCGTATGTAACCCGAGGTACCACTGTATATGCAAAATTTGCATTGGCTGGAAACAGAATCCCTTCTTGAGAGGACACTGTCCTATAAAGCATTGTAAAACTATTTAAATAAATAAGTAAATAAAAGCTTTGTGTTCCTCCTAATTAACTGTGGCCAGTGGTATGGGATATTTTTCATCCATGCTCACACCGCCTCCTTTTCTCTTGTATTCTCATGGTGCATTTCCCCATTTATTTCCTATGGAACAGAAAATACTCTACCTATCGTGTATACAGCAGTGGGTGGAAATAGTCTTGACAGTGTTCCGTGTGAGCTCTTTTGTGGCTGCTTCCTTTACATTGCAAGGCCAGCTTCATTGCCTTTTGTGTGGTGAGCACAGGGATTTTCATAATATTATGTCTTTAGGGATTGTAATTTCACAGCTGAAATACAAAACTGTAAAATCCAGGGCTAAGTGGAAGCTAATAAACCATCTCTGTTAGCATCACCAGGTTTTTAATTCTTCAGTGCAAACATTTGTACATTATTTAGAAGGAGTGGGAGGAATAGGCTGATTCATTATCCACTTCAGCTTGAAGGTGCCGTGGAAGTTCTTTTAAAAGGCAACAGATTCAGCACTGGCGATGCAAGTGAAAGTCTATTTTCAAAGCATTGCTGAGAGGATGCTAGACTTCAATCAATCAGAACTTTTAGTCAGATTGAAACTTAGTCCCATCATTTAATACTTAAAGCCAAGGAGTGGCAGCATTGTAATTTCCTCAATTTAATACACACAAAGAGAGGAAATCATATTTATTTATTTCAAACAATTTATATACTGCTTGATTGTAAAAAGCCTCAATGCAGTTTACAAAAAGAATAAAACAGCATTTATTAGTAAAAACAATAAAAAACTTTCAGAAAACTGAAACCAGCAATAAACTAAAAACACACCAGCATTTTAGCTATCTATTTGAACAAAAATGTTTTTAGCAGGCCTCAAAATGAATACAGTGAAGGCACATGCCTGATAGCAATATCAGGGCTTTTATAACTATGTATACAAGAAAGCAGTTTTTGCATACAAATAGGTTTCATTTGTGTGATCACAAAGGATCACCACTAGTGTATAGTGTTAAATTTTGAAGTTCAGGAGCTCATTGTGACAACTCTCGTAGTTACACCTACAAGCAGAGTCCATTGCCATTGCACTAAGGAGTCTCCAATAATTCAGGCTGCTGTGTTGATCCATTATCTATATCCATGTTCTACACACACACACACACACACACACACACACACACACACTGCCTGCTGTCATATTATCAGTCCCACTACTAGTATAAATCATGCTTTGAAGCATTTTGACACATATTATTCCGAGTGGGATACAGTCAAAGTGTAGTCATAGACTTTTCAGAACCTTTGCAGTAGGACACTTTATTATTCCCTTGTTTTCCTCACCACTGTTCATATAGGGTTGGATTCAGTCTTAGTTATGTTTAGAATAGACTCCCTGAAATCAATGAAACTTAATTACTCTGACTAAGCCTTGATCCGGCCCTTAGTTTTTACAAGTCATCAGAGTTCAGTAGCTGGAGTAATTAAGACAAAGGGGGTGGGGGAGAAGAAAACAGAATTACTTTGCTTCACAGGAGATGTGTCATTATTTGTGATGACAAAATAATGCCCTAAAAATAAAGGAAGTGTCGAGAAGTAAAAATATCTTCATACCATTTGCAAAAGTTATACTGGGGACATCAGCCTCCAAGACAAAAGAACCTGTGAATGCAGCAAGTGCATGGACAGATTATCCAATGTGGCTGCAAGCCTAATAGCAGCAGCAGCAATAAATAATAATAGTAAGTTGTATCCAGTGAAGACTTGAATGAATGGGAGGGGGGAAGCAACCCCAGTGCAGATTGGTTTCCTCTGCCAGATGTGGGTGGAGATCTCTCAAGAACGAAGGCAATATTAATAACAAATAATTATAATGAAGAAAGGGGGTTAAAGAACCAATAATAGGGGAGCTTTATTAGGACAACCAGTTGTGTCTTTAAATCAGCTGTGTTCTCATTACGTCCTATTACGCAGAAATGTGGCAGAGGAAGTCTTTCTTCCCTTAGCCTACACTACGGAAGGGATAAGTTGAGTTTGGCTTTAGAATGGACCTTTAAAGGGTCCCAGGACTTCCTGAGCAACAGAATAGTTTGGTCGGTGACAACTGTGTGCATAATAACTTAAGAGCAAGTCTTCTCGGTTAGCAGCACAATTTCAGGCATAAATACTCAGAAGGAAGTCCCTTTGAATTCAGTGGGGTTTATTTCCAGGTAAGCGGAGTTAAGATTGCAGCCTTAACTGTTCCCCTACCACCCCCAGCTGCATACAATGAAAGGGAAAATGACATTGTTTTCTCCTGCTCCAGAGGGCAGGACCTGAACCAATGGCTTCAAGTTGCAAGAAAGGAGATTCTGACTAAATATCAGGAAGAACTTTCTGACAGTAGCAGCTGTTCAAGAGTAGAACAGACTCCCATGGTGGTGGACTCTCCTTCCTTGGAGCGTTTTAAGCAGAAGTTGGATGGCCATCTGTTATGGATGCTTCAGCTGAGATTCCTGCATTGCAAGGGGTTGGAATAGATGACCCGCAGGAACCCTTCCAACTCAACAATTCTATGATTCTATTATTAACAAAACAAAGCAGATGAGGGATTCACGATTTTGTTCAAAAGCATATGCTACAATGAGAGGCAGCTATTCAAACAAGAAAACATCTTCAAAATGTCATTGAAACACTTGGGAATTTTTTTAATGAAATGTTTGGTAGAATTTGGCATGTGTCCTGCTACCAGTAGGAAGTCTTATACAAGGATTCAGAAAACCCAATGCCATCTGCGGATGGTGGATTTAACACTTAATTAGTTATGGTTTATGCTTGCACTGAACACAGCCAGAATGTTTTAGCAGATGCTGTGCCCACACATAAAGGCAGAAAGATTTCCTCTAGCTGCACCTCCATTAGAGCTAGAAGATTTCTTCATCCTAGGCCAAAGAGTCCACACACAACTAACAGCAGTTTATGGAAGAGGGAGCAAATGGGGACGATATCACCACTGGCTGATAATTTGATAGGAAGCTTAAAAATAAAAGTGTGTGTGTATCTGTCTACACACAAGCTCCCAATCCTATGTTTAGGGAAGTTTTTAATCTTTAAAGTTTTATTCTGTTTTTAGTGTTCTGTTGGAAGCCACCCAGAGTGGCTGGGGAAACCCAGCCAGATGGGCAGGGTATAACAACAACAACAACAACAACAACAACAACAACAACAACACATCTTCACACAGAAGGTTAGCTGAACTGGGATGATCCTGGTTTAGTGTGCTTAGGAATTCAGTCCAATAAAGTTAACCTGGATTACAGTTCAGCGGGGATCAAAATTTCCACACTTCACTTTGCTGCATGTTTTGTGATTTTAAATCTCTGCTGGGGCTCTCCCCACAAAGAGTACTTGCCTAGATCTAGCCATCCAGGGAATTCTCCTTTTTATTTTACCACATCTATTGTATTATTTAACCACAAAACCAACAGTTTGACGGCTGGCCACCCTTGAACAGGTTCCCTTTTCAAGCCCTAGCAGGCTTGATGACATTCAATCAGTATAATACACGTGAAGGAAATACATTGCTTGATGTTATCACATTATCAAGTGGCAGGTGTCTATCTAACGTGACCTAGATTATTGTCAGGGAAGTGTAAACCCTACCCAGTCATTTCCCCTCATGCAGTTACAATTGCAGGTTGGTGGGGGTGAATGGAAGGACTGCCCTTCCCTGACCTCAGCCCCTTCCTCGTGCCTTCACCACCTGGTCCATGTGCCTCTCACATGTTGGAGAGGTTACCTTCTACCAACAGGGAGCCTAAGGTAAACATGCCAACTGACTAGCCTTGTTTAATTCAAGCTCAAAGAATGGGAATATGCAGCGGTGGAGCAAGCCGATCAGGCACCTGGGGCGGCACGCGTGCCCTGTGCTGGGGGGGGGGGCAGCCACCCGTGGGGGCAGGGCAAGCCGGGGCAGGACACTCTGTGGGGCCTCTGAGGAGTCTGCCTGCCTCCTCCCACTCAGTCATCCTACAACTGAGGGGGTGGTGGTGGACAGACCGTTTGGGCAGCATGGAGCCTGTGCGCGCCCAAGCCACCGTGTCTCTCCCAGAAGAGATGTGTGGCTCAGGCACGCTGCAGGGCCCGTGGTGAGTGCTGCCTGGCATTTTGTCATCCCCTCAGCGGTGACACCCAGGGCGAACTGCCCCCCTTCCTCCGCCCCTGGGAATATGAGAGTTACCTGGAAGCTGTTCTGCAGTGTTGCTACCATCTCAGTTTGCTTGTTTGTTTTCATACTCTTACCTGTTCATTCCATCTGACTTTGCTCAGTATGGAATTAGACAAGCCAAATTCAGTGATTTGCTTTGAGTGCCTGACCTGAAAGAAGCCGCAGTAATGGCTTTGGCTTGGGAGGGACCTGTGAAATCCCAATCTATTAGAGAGCACGGTGCCCCTAGGAAAGCCATGGCTCACTTCCACTAAGTAAGCTAAGCCAGCCTCATGCTACTGACTGATAAATGGAGCGATATTGGCTTTAAGGTCTGGAGGCAGATGCTCCCAGTTCCTCCAGATGGAAATCAGAGTGAAGCAGGCAAGATGCCATCTGGAAGGAAAGAGGCCTTGCCTGTACTGTGTGCAAACGGTGGGCCTTGAATAATGAATGTCTAAATGCATTGTCCTTTAGATTCTTGAACATTGTATCATTAAAGCATCTTATAATTCCAAAAGTTGCAAAACACACTAGTATATGACCAAGCAAGAGTTCACTCAAAACCTCTGATACTTGGTTTTCTGATTAGTGGATAGAGGAGCATTTGGGGGTGGGGTGGGGTTGTGTGACGAACTCCCAAGATCTGGCAGAAATTAGAATAGCTTAACACTTGCAGCGTCTTCTTGCTAAAAACACCCTGGTATCAATAAACAAAACTCTTCTGAAGAATCCCCCTCCTCAGAGAGGAAACAATAAATTATTGGTGTATCTGGATGGAATATAAAAGAGTTGCTCAACGAGTGTTCAGGCTGCAGGGGTATTATTGGGAAGGTGGGCGAGGGGTAGAATTGCACATTTGAGAATGTTGTTTACTCCCACCTCTTGATAGATTGCAGCTGTAAAGATGTGAATGAGCATCTAGATTGTTACGCAAAGAACAATCACTTGTGAATGCAAGCAGTGGAGGAATGGAAAGCCTGACCAAGAACAAAAACTTAAGTCCGGCTGATGAAAAGCTTAAGGCAAAAATATAATGGTCAATTTCTGGCTGGACAGCGAAAGAACAGCAATTCTCTTGGCCCTTTCAGGCCATTCAGCCTACTTTTCTCACCCAGACATGCCCATCACGACAATTTCTGATGAATCTGCATGAACTCCAAATACAAAGACAATTGAACATTCCCCTACATCTTAACATTTGAAAAGGCCAGAATATGAATATTTTGTAGTGACCTTTAGCATGCACTTAATGACATTTGAAATAATCTTGTTTGTAACATGATATGAGGCCTTGAAATGATGGGTGATCCAAGTCATAACCCAGTTTTTATTTTTTTATTTTTATTTTTTAATAAAAGAACATCAGGAAGATATTGTGGCTCTTTCCTGTTGCAACAGCTTGTCATTTCTGCATAAATCACTGTCATTACAGCCACTTTGGAGATTTAGGCTCATCCATATGACCCTGCTGCTAGTGCAGTATGGGTACCACTGTATCACTCATAAAACCACCTTTAAATAGAATGCTATATAAGCTTGATGGCTGTTACTGTATGGGGTCCCAGAGTTGACACAAGAGGATGAGCTGCTCCTTTAGCTGGAGATCAGATCCTGATGAACCTCATCATAAGACTGGTCCATAAGGCACTTTTGAAAGTTTCACCCATGGCCATTAAAGTCAGCAGCATTTCTGAATCTGCTGAGTGTTTTTATTTCAAACTGTTCCATCGGCTGAAGGTAGAAAAATTCAACAACTTCAAGTATCATAGAGATGGAAGCAATTATTTTTAAAGCTCCCACGTAGTGCAAGTCTTGTACTCTTGAACTCATTATCTTAACAAGGTGTGTGATCATCAACACAAACTGAAGGCCAAGCAATTCCCATCAGGAGACTGTTAGTGACCTAGAAAATTATGGAACACAACTAGACATTATTTTAGTAGAATCAGCTTCCTACTGAAATTGGGAACGTGAAGGAGTAGCTTTTATTTCCCTCTTCTTACCTGGTTGATACCAGGACACTGGGAGTTGTATTCCATTTTACATGGCTGACATTGTGCCAAGTGTACTAGAGTCAGTGCTTTTTTTCTTTAAAAAATGTTTAGGGGTACTGTCATTCTGACTCAAGAAAATCACCGTTTATAGTTCAAATTGGGGAAAATAAATTCAGTAAATGGACAAAAGTACAAAGATTCACAAAATGTTTAGAGGTTTATGTACCCCGGACTTCCCCCAGAAAAAAAGCCTCTGCTTAGAGTGTTAAAAAAATAAAATAAGCAAAGGTCTTTATTATTCAAAAGTTTTGAGGTGATTTACCTGATGCAGTAGTAGAGACCACAGGGCCAAAGGTTGAGATGAAAGACACAGAATGGATTGAATGAAACAGCTCTAGGCTAGTCAAAGAAGCAGAATGCTAAAAAACACCAACACCCCCCTCCCAATGTCAAAGGCTTTTTGGTTAATGAACTGAACATCAAAATGTTCTATATTCTTGCATGCAAGATATCTAAAGACTGGAGGAGCACATATGGAAAATAAAGACACACATTACCCAATAGTCTCTATGGTAATGTAAAAGGCAAAGGAGAGAGGGTGACATTCTGGGAATGTCTTCCATTCCATCATTTATTCAGTCAAAAAGGTTTCCTTTGTGCTAGATTTTTAATGAGTTTGAAAATGGACTTGGCTTTAAATATTTGAACACCCAGTGACAATTGCTGCAAGTCCTGAGTACCAGGGTTTGAACTGTCCTTCCCAGGAGCAACTGAAAAGACAGTTTTTCTTAGAAATCTGTTTGGTGTAAACATGTTGAATAAACCAATAGAAAAGGGAATGCTGGAGGTTTCCTTCTATGTTCCCTTTCATTGGTTTTCATGAATTATTACACCGAGGCAGCTGCATTTAAAAACTCTCCTTCCTTCTCTCTCTCATCACACACACGCTTGAGACATGTACGACTTTAACCCTTGGAACTCTCCCTGCCCTCAAACAATTTATTTTTGGTCTGTTGTGGAAGTACCTTTGTAACTTTTATATCCATCCATGAGGGGAAGGGTCCAATGCTCAGCAGAAATTGACACCAAAAAATGATGCTCAGGAGCTTCTGGGAAAATGTGTGGCCAACAATTCCAGCTTGCTTGCTTACAGTCACATAGGTGACAAAATGTAAATTGGAACCCTGCTAATATTGGATTGCATCCAATGTTGTCCTGTGCATAGAGGAGTCTTTGATCCAGGGGAGGCTTCTGTGAACTGAACGCATGAGGAAGGGGGAAGTTCCAAACAGTTCTTTATTTCTACTGCTCCTCTGTGTGGCAGCTTCCATAGTTTTTCTGGAGGATCACCAACCTTCTGGAACAGATTTGGGGGAGGCACAGAAGCCTACTGCAGGAAGAGGAAATCAAGTAAAATTACCTCCTTCCCTCCTGCTTTCTACCCAGCTCTACCTCTCGTTTAAATCAGAACCAGTGAAGGCGGTGAAGGTCCTGTGTGAGTGCCTGGAGGCGGTTGGAGGATGGATGGCGGCTAACAGATTGAGGCTGAATCCTGACAAGACAGAAGTACTGTTTTGGGGGGACAGGGGGTGGGCGGGTGTGGGGGATTCCCTGGTCCTGAATGGGGTAACTGTGCCCCTGAAGGACCAGGTGAGCAGCCTGGGAGTCATTTTGGACTCACAGCTGTCCATGGAGGCGCAGTTTAATTCTGAGTCCAGGGCAGCTGTCTACCAGCTCCACCTGGTACGCAGGCTGAGACCCTACCTGCCCGCGCACTGTCTCGTCAGAGTGGTGCATGCTCTAGTTATCTTATCGCTTGGACTACTGCAACGCGCTCTATGTGGGGCTACCTTTGAAGGTGACCTGGAAACTGCAATTAATCCAGAATGCGGCAGCTAGATTGGTGACTGGGAGTGGCCGCCGGGACCACATAACACCTGTTCTGAGAGATCTGTATTGGCTCCCAGTACATTTCCGAGCACAATTCAAAGTGTTGGTGCTGACCTTTAAAGCCCTAAACGGCCTTGCCTTTTGGGAAATGATCTATAATGAGCTAAAAAAGGTATTTAGATATACCTTACCCAAGAAACCGGAGGCCTTCCTTCTGGGCATTGTGGACCAGAATGTGTTAAAGAAGGATAGAACTTTCTTTATGTATGCTACAACAGCAGCAAGAATTCTCATCGCAAAGTGTTGGAAGACACAAGATTTACCCACACTGGAGGAATGGCAGACGCAGTTGTTGGACTATATGGAACTGGCTGAAATGACTGGCAGAATCCGAGACTTGGGAGAAGAAACAATGGAAGAGGACTGGAAAAAATTCAAGGACTATTTGCAAAAACATTACAAGTTGTATGAATGTTAAGAAAATGCACTTCTTAGGAAATACTAGCCCCAGCAATTGCAATTAGGTGAAATGAAAACTAAGGCACAAGAAGTTAGAGGTGGAATTAAGAAAAAATTTTATTGCATTATGTTTTAATTAAAATACATAAGATTAGGGTTATAATAATTTCGATCTTGGTAACATGATGAATTGAAAGATACAATAAGTAATGAAATAAGACAATAAATAGCTGAAGATTTTGTATTATGAACATTGGGTTATAAATATGTTGAAATGGGTAACATGACAAAATGAAAGATACAATAAGTGATGAAATAAGATAACAAAATGCTGAAGTTGGTATTATAAATAATGCAGATTCGGGAAGATGTGGGGAAGTCCAAAAGATTCTGTAAAAGAAATATGAATTATGAAACTGTTGTATTCTATCTTTTTCTTTTTTCTTATTCTGTAAAACCAATAAAAATATTAAAAAAAAAAAAAAAGCCCTAAACGGCCTTGGTCCTGTATACCTGAAGGAGCGTCTCCACCCCCATCATTCAGCCTGGACACTGAGATCCAGCGCCGAGGGCCTTCTGGCGGTTCCCTCATTGCGAGAAGTGAGGTTACAGGGAACCAGAAAGAGGGCCTTCTTGGTAGTGGCGCCCACCCTGTGGAACACCCTCCCTTCAGATGTGAAGGAAATAAGCAGCTATCCTATCTTTAAAAGACATCTGAAGTCTTTTAAAGTTCAGGGAAGTTTTAAATATTTAATGCTGTACTGTTTTTAACACTTGATTGGGAGCCACCCAGAGTGGCTGGGGAAACTCAGCCAGATGGGCGGGGTATAAATAATAAATTATTATTATTATTATTATTATTATTATTATTATTATTATTATTCATGTTTTCTTCTGGATGAAAGAGACTTCCATTCACCAGAAGCACAGCAATGGGTGCAACCCATTGATTAGTTCTTCTTACCTTTCTGAATTTAATGTTCTCGTTGCCCTTTGCTCTCCTTTTTAAATACTCTTCTCTTGACGCTACATCATCTCCCTCCACTGAATGTGATCATTTGCTCTTTGGGGAAAGTTATAGAAAGGGACGAGTGAACTGGCATGTACACTGTTAGTGGTGGTGGTTCTCTCCTGGCTGTTGAAGTGGCGAGATCGGCAGGTTGTCAGTCAGTAAAGTAATGCATCCAGCAAAGCTGCCTGACTCCAGGCTGGAAAGGAACCATCTGCTTCTGATGACAGTACCGAGTTATTGCTGTTAGCAATCATCTGGGCTCAAGCGAAGCCTGCTAAGCTTTGCTCTGGGGCTTTGGCACAGTGGGGCTCAGCACTGGAAGCTGGTGGGGACAAGTATCCCAGAGACACATAGTGTAAGTTTCTTCAGCACATGGGTCTCTGCAGCTGTAGTGCTGCTGGAATGTGCAAAAAGGCAGAACAACTGTGTAGATAAACAGCAGAGACTTCCACCATTAGTTTGTCAACCAACAAACAGGTAAGAAGGGAACAAGCGAGCAAATAGAGGAATCTAGAAAAACTGATCTCATTCATCTGGAGAATGTAGGTACAGGGTGTGACCCACCAATCAAAACACAGCCAAGCCTTGTTGTGCTCATTCCATTGGTAGAAAACAAAGCCTTGTGTCTGAATAGGCAGACCTAGAGAATATAATGGCATAAGCTAAGGATCCTGACATTTCACGTTCCCTATCAAGACATTTTATATTTCCCCAAAGTAAGAAACTGTCACTGAATTGCCTTGAAACAATTATGCTTTGCTTACAGATTGCATGAATCAATCATGAACCTGCTTTGACACTAATAGCTACCTGTGCAGTTATGCTGCAGTGTGGAATCGTGGAATGGCCAAAATTTAAACTGAAGATGGCATTGAAAATATGAGGACAATAACATTTGGGAATCCTCAAAAGCATTCCTTCTCAAATGCTGTTTGATTCTCATATTTCTGTGGGAACATGTGCCCTGGAATCCAGATTTCACAGCTGAATCACAGCTAGTGTTTCAATTGTTGTGCAAAGTCAGGGAAACCTCATGAGCAATGATTTCCCACCAGAGCAGTCATCTGCTACACAAGATTTTGTCTAACCTTTGCAGCATTAACATGAGTCAGGGAGATAAGCTTGAATGTGACGAAAATATGATTATTGGTGAAATAGTTTGAATTCAGAAATTATTTACAATGGCAGAACTCTCAGTTAAGGGACCACACAATCTGGCTTGGACCCCAATTTGGACAGTCCACTTCAGTCTGAAACACTTGGGAAGCTGCCAAGGTTTCGGCTCAGGGTCCTGTAACAAATTTGCTTCGGAAAAAATTAAGCTTTATTCACCTCATTATAAAGGGGAAATAAAAATGGCTATAACTTTCCCCATTGGGGCAAGTGTAAAAGCCCTCCTGCTCAGTGGATAATGCCTGCTGAATTACAGACAAATAATAGAATAATAGAATTGTAGAGTTGGAAGGGACCATGAGGATCATCTGCCCAAACATGGGGCTTGAAACCATGACCCTGGGACTAAGAGTCTCATGCCAAAAGGTCAAGCGTTCTTTGTGTTGGGCACCTTTAAAGCTGGATTTTTCTCCCAGAAAGAAACCACCCATAGCTTTATTTATTTAGGGGGGGGGGGCAGAATCATATGAAGTATAAAGGTACAGCAGGAGCAACACAAAGGAAACGAGCGACTAATGCTCTCCCCAACCAAGAATGTTAATTGAGCAGATGCACCAAAACCGATTATTTAGCTGTGTATCAGTTAAAAAAAATTAATAATTAAAGAAACCCAGGGAAAAGAAGATTGATAAATGCAAATAACAGCAAAGTTAAATAAAAATGTATCAATACATTTTAAAAAACACCCAGTAAGGATTTTAAATGAAAGGATAGGAAGGGACTCTGAGGGCAAGTATTTCCACAGAACTCTTTTAATAACATTGCTGTGGACAAAACTTGCAAAAAGCACGTAAGAGGAAGGCTATTGTTTACTTCAGTAACTCTCCCTCACACTGGGATTGGATTACAAGCTTGTCAATCACAATGGAGCACTCCATCCATCCCTCCCTCACCCCACCCTGACATTTTCCTTATATAGTAAGTTTAGAGATATTACTTCTGCTTTTAGCAGACACTTGTTTGCAGTGCTTTTTAACGTCCAAATTGCTGAGGTAGAATGAAACACTTTGGTTTGCGGTGCCTTTCAGATCCTGCTTTACCTCAGACAATCCCAGAATCCTCCCCGATGCTCCCTACTCTGGGTCACTGTTAAAGAGTCGTTGAAATCCACTAAACACCCCTCCTGTCAGTGGTCTCTTGTTATGAAAGATTCTTGCAGTTACTTCACTGAGTATATCACATAAGTAACACTGGCTGACTGAATACATTTATGAACATGTTATCTGCAAGCTGTTAATGCAAATAATGAATGCAAAATGAAAAGAGTATCTCACACAGCTATTTAACCTCATCCAAAGGTCCTTATATAACTTTTCAGATTCTAAGGAGTTAGCATGATTTATTGCAGATCAATAAATACATAAATCTATGAGACAGCCAAGACTTAAAACATTTCCTGCTGCTAAGACTAATGATGGAAATTCCAGAGCAGTGTTCACATGGATCTGCTACAAGAAAAACAACACCGTTTTTGTTGGCTATCATAAGACAGTCGGTGGCTACCAGCCACAATGGCTAGCTTCTAACTCTATTTTTGTTTTTTGTTTTTTGTTTTGTTTTTTAAATGATATTTATTGTAGTTTCACATAGTATACAAAAAACCAAAAGAAACCTTCCAGAAAAAATATAAAGAGAGAAAAAAAGAAAAGACAGAAAAGAAAAAGACAAAAATTAAAAAGAAAAAAGAACATTCCTCATTTATAATCCTGATTTTCAGTAACTTTTTTCTGCGACTTCCCCTCTCCTCCCTTTCTTGTATTCCATGTCCGAATATTAGTTCAACAAGTTCTTATCCCTAATTTTTTGGCCCTGATTTATTAATTATACTTAATACAATTTATGTATCAAATTTCAACTTATAAACATTGGTCATTGTGCTTAAAGACTTTTACTAAGATCGACCCTGTTTCCCTTCCACGGATTCCCCATTTTTTTATTGATAACAAAGCAAAAAAGAAGAAACATTAGAAAAAAATCAAAATATATTTGTACACCCTTCGGATTCCCAAACCCCACCCTCCCTTTCCCGGTTTCAATCCCTAAATCATTATCTATTAGTCCATCTGGTATCAGCCTGGATTCCTCACATCAGAGGCTCTCAATTCTCTCTCAGTTCCTATCTGCCAGTTTTTTTGATAGTCCTTTGTATTAACCACCAAATCTTGGAAGGGCTCTGTCCCAAAAATATCCATGTTCCTTCCAGCCGGGCCTCCATATGTAAAGGAGGGACTCAGAACTTGTTTCTTAATCCTTTTAGGTCCAAATGTCCCAAAATCTTCAGATCTCCACAGAAGGAGGTCTTTCCATTCCTCCTTCTTCAATTCAAACCAAATTTTCATCACCCAATCCTTTTTTTCTTTTATATCCATCTTGACAGGCCTCCGGCTCTCCTTTGCCTTCTGCAGCATTTCAGCCCCTCCTTCCTGCTGCTCCTGTTCAACCATTATCTCTTTCTCCACTTCCTTAGGTTTCTCAAGTTTCCTTTCTTGTTCAGCTGCCTGGACTGTAGACAAAACATGACTTTGCTCTACCAATTTTCTCACGAGAAATACAACCTCATCCAGATCAGCTAGTATTTTCCGGCCTATTTCCATTCTTGTAGTGTCCCTGAACCCCCTCTAGAGGGATTCTGGTTATTAAGTATTCCTTACGCTTCCATCCCAACAGTCCAGTTAACTTGTTTCAATTTCTTCTTTATTTTCAACAATTTATCACTATATTGTAGCAAATGTAACCAGCAAAAACATCAGAAACAAAGTTCTTTGTTTTCCCCCACTTTGACAGCTAATTTGACAGCTGTCAAAGTCTTCTGTGTCTCCTCAGCAGGCTCCTCTCATGGATCACTCCCGGGTCCCGGGGGGGGGGGGACTTTAGCTCTCAAAGTTAGCTCTTATCCTCCAGCACGATTACTTATACTGTCAATCCATGTAGTTAATAGTTTAGTCCAATAAAAAGGAGATATTCTCTCGACCTTAATTATTTAGTCCGTGCTCCAGATTGTTTACAAGAAAGGGAAGACGGACTTCCTTTTTGCGTCTTCCCCGATCGTGCCAAATTCAATAAAATTTTTCCTTTTAGAAGTCCAATTTCCGTATTACTCACGGGTTGTTACTTTTAGTCCGAATGTTCCCAGGAAAAAGTCAGCGCTCTCCGTCCATGGCATGCGGCTTCACTCAGCAGGGGAAGCAGAGGACTCTCAGCACCACGCCACTCCCCGTCCCCCATTCCGGAGCCTTTAAAAAGGCTCCTTCGCAGGTCGGGGGGCGCAAATGGTGCCCGCCGAGTCACCAGGTCCACAGGCTTCCGCGCCTGTGGTTTTTTAGGGTCCCCGCGTCGCCGCCGTGGCAGGACCCGACCCCTGCTAAGCCGATTCCCTCTGGAGCTCGGAGGGAGTCCGCCATTCGGCGATGGCGCTAACCCGGAAGTCCTTCTAACTCTATTTTTGAAGGCAGTATGTCCCTGAACATCACTTGCTGGGAATCACGGACAATGCTATTGCATTTGGATCCTGCCTTTGGGCTTCCCATAAGAACAGGTGCTGGGCTATTTGAGCCCTCAAGCTGATCCAGTAATCTTCTCTCTTCGTCTTATGGCATAACAAACTTATTATGGCATAATCTTTCATGGGTGAGAATCCACTTCACCAGATGCGTGGAATGTAATGATCAGTTGGCATTTATGTATATTGCTTGCCAACTCATGATAACACTTAATGCATCTGGTGAAGTGAACTCTGGTCCAAGAAACCTGATGCCTGGAAAAAAAATAATCTGTTGGTTGTTAAGCTGTCACAAACCCCTTTGTTTTTTTCCAGTGATGCGGAATGATACAAAACTCAACGATTCAATGAGCGAAGCCTGTTTTTTCAATGATACAGAATAACTGATGAAATATATTTAAATTACATTCAGTTTTGCATAACACTTTACTGCTGTATTGAGACATGTACTCCTGCACTTAGACTTTTTTTAATGTAAACTACCTTGAGCATAGATGTATCTGTGGAAAATGCAGCATATAAATAAAATGATTATGACTATGACTGCTAGAAAATTGTTTTAGATGTCTGGAAAGTAGATGTTTCACTAACCACTGTCAGCAAAGCATATGATACTGAGCTGGACAGATTCAGTGGGATAATTTGTTGAACAAAGCTTGAAACACCTTGCTGAAGTTACAAGTCTACTTTTCACACATAAATTTAAAGACTGATTGCTCAAACGAGAGAATACAAAGGGCGACAGAAGGTTATAAGCAAACTCTTGCATCTGTGAACAAGAGACATGTGGTACACAGACTTTTGTCCAAAAAAGTCATGTATGAAATGAAGCGTGCATTGTCCCAGTGCTGGATCCTTCCCATGGAGCAGTTTTTTTTACACACATGATAGAGCAGATCTGAATGTGTGTTCATGCAGATGACTTGTATTTCTTGCATTCAGATGCACAGCATTATATGGATAGTGCAGGGAGACATTAAAAATGTCTCTATCTTACAAAAGTTTGAAGTAAAGAAAAAATATTATTCACACAGGATTCCAGTGAAATGTGATTGTGTATAAGCCACATAATGAATTCTGTAAGGAGTTTTGAGATAACAGGTTTAAATAATGGCTATTCTGTCACACATCTGTATATTTGCTTTGGTTTAGATCAACGGCAACCTGAGTATAGCAAGATTATTTAATAAATTAGCTTCCTGTGATGTTACGGCTGAATCAACTGACTTCTCTTCTTGGTAATGAACTATATTATATTTTCAAATGTAAATAAATGAAACCTTAGGCTTTCTATTTGCTTTCCTTGATTTGTCTAATTCTTCCCTTGCGGGGATGTATGAGGCACTGACTATATGATAATATTAAACCATTGGAATGTTAAATTATTTTGTCATTCATTCACTTGCTTGAAGGGTAAGATTTTCCCCATTAAATAGAACTGAGAAGCCCTCATAAGGGACATTTTATATACACACACTGGAACATAGGAAGCTGCCTTATACTGAGTCAGACCAATGGCCCATCTATCTTAGTATCGCCTGTTGCCAACCTTATTGGGTCAGTGTGCACATTTGGAATTTTGAGAACGTGTTGTAGGTGCCAGACACAAAATGGCTGCTGTGGGGTTTGGGGATAACACAACATGACTGCTATATTTAAAAGAGGAGAAAAAGAGACAGAAACACGAAAAGGTGTGGGCATGCCCCTCATTGCCCCCACATCAATAAAAAAGGAACCTACTTCAGTCACCATCACGCTCACTCACAATCAGAAGCTATTTGCACATTGCCTCTGTTCATGGGGAAGAGAGGGTGAGTATTAAATCCTGACAGCTACTGTAATCTGGTTGTGTTTCAGGGGTATATTTAATGCAGGAGAGGCTGAATCAGTACAAACACAAAATGAGCAAGTACAGTAAACATTCCCTTCGATATTGTGGATTTTTGAGGGGATATATTAACTAAGATCTTTTGCAGGTGTCATAGAAAGTAATGGAAGGCACAATGGTGACCATACAAATTGCACTATTAACCATAGGCGCCGACTCCATGGGGCCTGAGGGGGCCCGAGCCCCCTCAAAAATTCGTTTGGGGGGGGGCTCTGCCCCCCCAATAATTTAAGAAAATTATTAGTTATATTATGCTTTGTAAAATCACAAAATTATGTTGGTATTTTTTATTTTCCTTGTTTGACGATAGTTACCTTTTAAAATACATTCAGTAATGAGTTAAAACAAATAATTATTACGGTAGTAAAAGAGGCGGCGCGAGTAGTTTTGCTCGGTGCGTGCGACTGGCCCAGCCCCTCTTTCCTTTTCCTCTCTTCTGCTCTCCCGCCAGGCGCCTGAGGGAGAGTTACTTAGCGGTTCTGAGGAGCCGCTGTTGTTTCGGCAGGGGAAAAACCGCCGCCCGCGAACCGCCGAGCTCCCTCTCTCTTTCCAGCCTCTCTCTCTCTCTCTCTCGCTATGGCCAAGGAGGAGAAGAAGCCCTTCAGCCAGTCTATGGCCGAGTGGCAGAGGTTCATCTACAACCCCAACAGCGGCGAGTTCCTGGGGCGAACGGCCAAGAGCTGGGGTGAGGAGGGCGAGCGAGCGAGCGAGTGTGCGCGTGCGGGGAAGGGAGGGGAGGGGGTGGCCGGCACGAGGGGCGGTGGGAGGCGAGGCGCGGCGGGCACTTGCCTTGCCCACCACGCATCTCTCTCCTTCTCGGTCTCTCTCCCTCCCTCAGCTGGCGAGGGAGCCACGAGGCGGGCGGCAGCAGCAGCAACGGGCCGGGAGCGGCTCTTAGAAAACTTCCCGGGGCAGGACCCCGGTATGGCCCCCCCCCCCAATATTTTTTATAAGTCGGCGCCCCTGCTATTAACTCCTGACTAACTGGCAGCTGCTCTCCAAAGTTTCAGTCAAGTGTATTTCTCAGACCTAACTGTAGATGCCAAGAATTGAATTTTGGCTCTGTTTCATGCAAAACAGATGCTCTACCACTGAGATATGACCCATAGATCCAGCTTGGCTTTGTGTTGTGGAAACCTTACATAAGAAAGATTGTTTATTATTCATTTGGGTATATTATTCAGTTAACATTTCTGTCTCTAGAAAACTCTTCAACACCTTCTCATTGTGCACAATCATCAGTATACACATCATTGTTTTCTATACTTTAGATAATCAGAGGATAAGCACCATCTACACACAAGAGGAATGTATCAGCAGGCTTTATGGAACCCCATAGTCGAATTCGAGTGGACGTAACCATCCAGGGGTCCTTTATCTTTACCTATTAAACAAAGTCTCACCCTAACATAGCGGCTGGTGGCAGGTGGGGGGAAGACGACAATCTTACATATATGAGAAACTTAGTCTAGACATTCTCATTAAGAGCAATAACATATTAGCAATAATAATGGTACTTTTTCAGACAATAGTATGTCAAATAATGAAGCTCCTAATTAAATGGATACCACAGATCTAATTTATTTCCCATACTCTCGAGAAATATGGTGGGAACTCGGCTCTTTCACTTTCCCCCATTACAATAAGCACAATGGGAAAGCCGACAGATGGTTTATCTACGATACATAATTATACTTCTGTCTTTTTATTGATTCCAAGAAACCTTCTGCCAGCCTTTGACTAAGAATCTCAATTACAGGACTCATTAAAGGACTGGTCAAAATGTCACAAGCTGGGCAGGAAAGGACAGTAATGACTATATGCCAATCACAAAACTGTCTTGTTGGTGACAGTGGCATTGACCCTTTCTGCCTAACCTCTTTTGTTTAATTCTGTCTATAAACACACAAAAAGGTTGAAAGCTCATTTAGGAGTGAGGGGGATGTTTGTCAGCTAGAAATCTATATGCCATGGTTTTTTCCACAGTTAATCTAGACCGAAGGCTACCCCTCTGGCTCTGTCCTCATAAATGGTAATAGCAATATGACAGCCAAAGAATAGATCCATGTAGTCACTGTACATTGGGGCTGTCTGCTCTTATTTGGAGCACAGATTGCACTACAATCTGAAGCATTCATCATAAGCACAGCTTGCAATTCAACGTTTTCCCCCTTTGTTCCCATAGTAGAAATTTAAGACAGGTAAACAGAAGGTAAGTGACTTTGTTGACAGTGGGCCACAAATTTACTGTGAGTAAAGCATCACTCAGCTTAGCAGGTGTTTGAGGTAAAAGAGGCAGAGACTCAGGTATGCTCTCCTCCAGGATAACTACTGTGTAGCGGGGAGAGAAGCAGACTGTGAGACAGAGGCTTGGGGTTTTGCCATTTTTACTTCTTCAAGTTATGACTTTCCAGTACTCTTCTGGGGTCTTTAAAGAAGTGCCCTTCTCTTAGGGATATGAGCTGCCTCTACTATGCCTATCGCAAGAAAAGAGCAAATACACCACTGACTTCATTGGTGCCTGGGAAGTCTATTTGCTGTCACAACTATTTCCACTGCTTAAGAATTAGTCTCCCCAATTTTGTGAAGATGGTTGTGGCGCCAACATGGAACAAAGAATGAAGCATGTAGACTTAGATTCATGTGCTGTTGTAATAAAAAGATGGATAAGTTTATGTGTATTTCTATTTTAATTAGAGCAATTAGTACTACATTTGCATCTATACATTTAAAGCAGCACATACAGATTCCCCCCCCCCCATCTGTGTTCTAATTTACATTGTTTCGATTTTTGGAGGGGGTGGGAAATTAGGTGAACATTTGTCTAAAATTATTTATCGGTTAAATGATTGGGGGGAAACAACAACTTCAGGCTATTTTTAAAACCCTCTTCGACTTGTTTTTATTTTTTCTTTATAAAAAATATTTCTTTTTATCATGTATTGATTTTTAAATGATTTTATGTCTTGTCATGAGCTGCCCTGATAACTCTTTCTGAAAAGGGTGCAGCCTATAAACATGCTATAAATCACCAAAGAGCAGAGCACTGTTAATCTTTCACTGCACTGGATTTTGGTGCAAAGCAGCAATAACAATGTCCAAAGTTCTGATTACTTTCTCTGTTTCACCATTCCAAACACAGTTTCAGAGAAGCCATTGGAAAGATAGGACTCTGCTGAATGATGGATACATTTTAGTTTGAGACTGCCAAAGACTTCATGTAATGCCATGTCTAGATTCCAGAACAAGCTATACACTTCTGTCAAAAGGTTTTCTTTTTTCCCTTTAAAAGAAGTGCTTGAACAGACCCTGTCTTGAAGTCTTTTTCTACTCTAATGATCCAAGCTTTTAGAGGATTATTATTATTATTATTATTATTATTATTATTAATTAAATTTGTATAACGCCTTTTATCCATAGATCTCAGGGCAGTTCACAGCATAAAAATGTAAGAGAAAAACATGAAATACATAATAGAATAAAGCTGGGGATTACTCTCAAGCTTCTGCCCGGGTCCTTATTACTGCAGGGCAGCTGTCACCCTATCACCCTATCTACATTTCTCTTTGATAGATTATGCAATTGTTCTGGTTCTGGCCGTCATTTCAGAAACTGGAAAGAGCAGCCACAGGAAACGCTTGATGGGGAAATTTATTTTATTTGCCCCTGAGGGAAAACAAAACACTGGCTCAATGCTCTTGTAACCATCCAAATTGTTCTTTTTTGTGGTTATCTTGGGTTCTCTGCTATGCCTCTGATATTTTCAGCAGAGCACTTAAAGTTAACATTGCTGAATCACAGGACTTCAGCTTCTCCTTTGTCCACTGAACTGATGCCATGGTACTGAACTTTACAGTTACAAAAGGTTTTATCTGGGCAAATAACCCATCCCTCTTGTTTAAGACCCTCTTCTTGCACCAACAGTGTAATCCTATAAATGTCTACTCAGATGTGGGCACCATTAAATCTAATGGGTCATATACCCCCAGGCAAGTTTGCATAAGATTGCAGCCTAAAGGTCTGAGTGGATGGGTACCCAATATGTTTTTCAATGTACACTTAAAAATAAGCGGGCATGTGGCAAATAGATGTATAGTGTGTATCAGAGAACCACGCCAAGGAGTGCAAAATGGGGTCACATCTGATGCCCCAGATCTCATGAATGTAGATGGGTATCTAGGTGTATCTTGTCCCGAAGGACTGAGAAAAGATAAATTATGACCCTCTTATCTCTCTCTCTCTCTCTCTCTCTCTCTCTCTCTCTCTCTCTCTCACACACACACACACACACACACACACACTATAAAGGAAAAGCAAAAGTGACTCTTGCATCTGGTAACTCATTCCAGTCCACTAAATCATTCCACAAATACCCAGAAAGTGCTTCTATCCTTGCCTCTTCCTTAATGGATTGGGATGTGCCTATTTCTGCCTCACTTGCTCACAACAGCAAATGGATTTATAATTGGCCGGGATGGGAAAATCAAAACCACTGGGATGTTATCGTTTCTGTTTGTACTGTGGCCTTTGGTTATGGACTCCACAGCTTCTTTACATTTCCAACCTGCCCTGGAACAGACTGGTCACCACATTCACTGGATATATTTAAGCAGAGATTGGATACCTATCTCCTAGGGTTGCAGCAGTTGCAAGGTGCCTACAAAAAACAAGGAGTTGGGCTGCATGGCTGCCAAGTTTCCTTCTGAACCATAAAATTCTATGTTTCTATGTTTAGGGACTGTAGTTAAAGGTTTCAAGTGGCCTCTTTACAGCTCTGAGTGAATTTTAAATCTAACAGCTTTCTTGTAAAGAATGGCTGAATTCCCATAATTGCCACTAATTAGGAGAGAGAACTTGACTAATCTCAACATCCTGAATTTCCCCTTTGGATATATAACTATGAATAACCCTTGTGCACTACAGCTGAAATGCACAAGGGGAACAAACCTTCATGATACAGAGAAATAGATAGAAATAATAATACCGGTAATTTATAACATTTATATAGCTTTTGTTTGGAGGGAAGATATTCAGGCTATTTCTCCCAAAGTTTATTTAGCTTCATGTGTCCATGTGTACATGGTGACTACTTGAAAATGTGCACTGTGTTATTTGACACGTTTCAGTTAAAAAACTAAACCACCACCAGAATGATCCTATGTTTTCTTGTGCAGTTTGGTCTTCAGTGTCAAATCTCATTCCAAAAAAATGCCCTAAATGGGACTGGGGCTGTAAATTCTGGCTCTATTCCTTAGGACAGGAATGGATTTTTTTTTTTGGGGGGGGGTGTTTCTCCAGGTTGTGGACCAGCACTTTGAAGATATTTTGCTTTTTAGTGGCAATAAGGCTCCAATTCAGGGGGTGAATGAAAGGGTGAGAGAGAGGGGCAATTATTTGTGTATATATATATATATATATATCCCCTTCATGGATCACTGCCTTGCCGTGGTGAAGGGGCTTGAATAACTCAGAGAAGCTATGAGCTATACTGTGCAGGGCCACCCAAGATGGACAGGTCATAGTGGAGAGTTTTGACCAACTGTGATCCACCTGGAGCAGGAACCAGCAAGCCACTCCAGTATCCCTGTCAAGAAAACTCTATGGACAAAGACAACAGGCATATAAAAGTTATGACGCTGGAAGATGAGCCCCTCAGGTCAGAAGGCGTCCAACATGCTACTGAGGAAGAGCAGAGGACAAGTACAAGTAGATTCAGAGCTGATGAAGCGGCTGGGCCAAAGCCGAAACGACGCTCAGTTGCGGATATGCCTGGAAGTGAAGGAAAGTCCAATGCTGTAAAGAAAAATATTGCATAGGAACCTGGAATGTAAGAACCATGAACGTGGGTAAGTTGGATGTGGTCAAAAATGAGATGGCAAGAATAAATATTGACATCCTGGGCATCAGTGAACTAAAATGGACGGGAATGGGCGAATTCAGTTTGGATGACCATCATATCTACTACTGTGGGCAAGAATCCTGTAAAAGAAATGGAGTAACCCTCATAGTCAACAAAAGAGTGGCAAAAGCTGTAATGGGATGCAATCTCAAAAATGATAGAATGATCTCGATACGAATCCAAGGCAGACCTTTTAACATCACAGTAATCCAAGTTTATGCACCAACCACTGGTGCTGAAGAAACTGAAATTGACCAATTCTATGAAGACTTACAACACCTTATAGAAATGACACCAAAGAAGGATGTTCTTCTCATTATAGGGGATTGGAATGCTAAAGTAGGGAATCAAGAGATAAAAGGAACAACTGGCAAGTTTGGCCTTGGAGTTCAAAACGAAGCAGGGCAAAGGCTAATAGAGTTCTGTCAAGAGAACAAGCTGGTCATCACAAACATGCTTTTCCAACAACACAAGAGACGACTCTACACATGGACATCACCAGATGGGCAGCATTGAAATCAGATTGATTATATTCTTTGCAGCCAAAGATGGAGAAGCTCTATACAGTCAGCAAAAACAAGACCTGGAGCTGACTGTGGCTCAGATCATCAGCTTCTTATAGCAAAATTCAAGCTTAAACTGAAGAAAGTAGGAAAAACCACTGGGCCGGTAAGATACAATCTAAGTCAAATCCTAAGTTCAAATTCCAGCTGAACTATTTAAAATTTTAAAAGATGATGCTGTTAAGGTGCTACACTCAATATGCCAGCAAATTTGGAAAACTCAGCAGTGGCTAGAGGATTGGAGAAGATCAGTCTACATCCCAATCCCAAAGAAGGGCAGTGCCAAAGAATGCTCCAACTACCGCACAATTGCACTCGTTTCACACACTAGCAAGGTTATGCTTAAAATTCTACAAGGTAGGCTTAAGCAGTATGTAGACCGAGAACTCCCAGAAGTGCAAGCTGGATTTCGAAGGGGCAGAGGAACCAGAGACCAAATTGCAAACATGTGCTGGATTATGGAGAAAGCTAGAGAGTTCCAGAAAGGCATCTACTTCTGCTTCATTGACTATACAAAAGCCTTTGACTGTGTCGACCACAGCAAACTATGGCAAGTTCTTAAAGAAATGGGAGTGACTGATCACCTCATCTGTCTCCTGAGAAATCTCTATGTGGGACAAGAAGCTACAGTTAGAACTGGATATGGAACAACTGATTGGTTCAAAATTGGGAAAGGAGTACGGCAAGGCTGTATATTGTCTCCCTGCTTATTTAACTTATATGTAGAATTCATCATGCGAAAGGCTGGGCTGGATGAATCCCAAGCCGGAAGAAATATCAGCAACCTCAGATATGCAGATGACACAACCTTGATGGCAAAAAGTGAAGAGGAATTAAAGAAGCTTTTAATGAGGGTGAAAGAGGAGAGCGCAAAATATGGTCTGAAGCTCAACATCAAAAAAACGAAGATCATGGCCACTGGGCCCATCACCTCCTGGAAAATAGAAGGGAAAGAAATGGAGGCAATGAGAGATTTTACTTTCTTGGGCTCCATGATCACTGCAGATGGTGACAGCAGCCACGAAATTAAAAGACGCCTGCTTCTTGGGAGAAAGGCGATGGCAAACCTAGCCAGCATCTTAAAAAGCAGAGACATCACCTTGCCAACAAAGGTTCGTATAGTTAAAGCCATGGTTTTCCCAGTAGTGATGTATGGAAGTGAGAGCTGGACCATAAAGAAGGCTGATCGCTGAAGAATTGAAGCTTTTGAATTATGGTGCTGGAGGAGACTCTTGAGAGTCCCATGGACTGCAAGAAGATCAAACGCATCCATTCTTAAGGAAATCAGCCCTGAATGTTCACTGGAAGGACAGATCATGAAGCTGAGACTCCAATACTTTGGCCACCTCATGAGAAGAGAAGACTCCCTGGAAAAGACCCTGATGTTGGGAAAGATAGAGGGCACAAGGAGAAGGGGGCAACAGAGGACAAGATGATTGGACAGTGTTCTCGAAGCTACAAACATGAGTCTGATCAAACTGTGGGAGGCAGTGGAAGACAGGAGTGCCTGGCGTGCTCTGGTCCATGGGGTCATGAAGAGTCGGACACGACTAAACGACTAAACAACAACAACAAATATATATATATATATGCAGTCAGATGCATCTGTAGTTTTAGTTGTGTGTTCCTTTTCACTGCTCTGCTGAAGATCATGTTTCCATGATCTTTACCACACATTTGTGGTAATCAGGAACCAAATGAGGTCACCAGCAAGCAGTTAAATCCACAATCAGAAGAACCTAAGCTTGCCATACTTTGGGAAAATTCCTGACACGTCCTGGTTTTCAGGTGTAAAAATGGCATTGGGGGAATTTTGCTGAATTGGCAAAATGTCAGGGAAGACCCGGATGTGGCAACATGATGGAAAAAGCAGCAGAAACAGCTCTAAAAGCTTTAAATCACTCTTGGGGGGGGGGTTCCCTAAAAAAAGCTCTTTGGGGTCTTCCTTTGTGGGTGTCAGGAATTTTACTTTTTTTAAAATACGGCAACCCAAGGGTAACCAGGTATATTTTTCTGACAGCCTTTGGGAAATAAGAGAGTTATTGCTAAACTAGCTCCCAAACAATACCTACAAGAGCTATTAAGGCAGGGGAAATAGACATCAAATGAAGTGTTCAGAGGGATAGGCCTTCTGTGCAATCAATCAGAAAATAAATTGGTATGGGGCAGACAGTGCAAAACGAATGATGAGTTAGCACTGCTCTGTAGTAACTCTTTCTAGGCAGAGAAGCAGTCAGTCACCCTCATCACAGAATCACAGAATTGTAGAGTTGGGATGAATCCCAAATGCCGTCTAGTCCAACTCCTGTGATGCAAAAATCACAGGAAAGCAAGATGGGATGAGTTTATGAAAGAATCTTTTTGCAAATATGTGGACCACTGTGCGGAGAGCCTTGTGGCGATGGAGTGATTTCGTCCATGTTTATATTAGGCAAAATTGGCCAGAAATAGTTATTTTTTAAAGGAGAAATCACAAATTTATATAAGTCCTTTTTAAAAAGGAAATTGGACACTGATGTGGAAATACGGCAAACTGTTAAGATTGGAAAAGTGTGGGATGGAGTTCATTACCTGCAAATCTGCAGCCTGGCTGGTGAGCCAAAGAGAGAGATTTGTCCTGTCTTGTGTTTTGAGTCCAGGAGAGAGGCTGCTGGCCAGCCATAGAGCGGAAGCAAAGGATCCAAGTTTTAAAAGTCTGGTGTTTTTAATGTTGAATGTTAGCATGGATATATGAGGTTGGTGTTATTATTAAGACAGTGTAGTGTTATGAGATATCAGTTCCTTGTTTTATTCACTTTGTACCTTGCAGATTTAGTTTTTATGACTTTTGCGCATGTCTTTTATTGCCTGGAGTTGTTCCCATATTGATCCTGTATTTATTGATATTTACAGTTACCCTTAAGCAAGACATTGTGTCTGAAACATGCTGAGCACTCCATGTGAACTCTAAAATTGTCCTTCAGCCAGCAATTTGGGAATGAGGCTAACCTCTCTCTTTTTATTTGCTTTCCTGGACTTTTCTGCCACCACTCCCCAGTATTTTCTGTGATATCAGAGCACACAGATGTTCCTTTCTACCCATTGCAGATCACATGAAATGCACCCACATTACATCAAAAGCCATAATTCTAGTAGAACTCAATACAGACCTGAAAGAAAGCTCAGCCCTTCTGGGCCCACATTCATTATTGTCCAATGGAGAACAGAAAGTCAAAATGCTTGTCTGAAGCATTGCCTTTCTTTCATATTGGATCTGCTCATGCTAATGTACAGATATAAAACATCATTACTCAGTAGTAAGCCCCACTAAGTTCTCCCATAAAGAGATGGGAATGTTACCTCGCTTTGGGAAGGAGTGCCAGCGCTCCATACTGCTGAGTAGCACCAGATAGAAAGCATATTGATCATTTCAAGGGAAGTTGTGTAGCTCAGTAGCTACAAGCATTTGCCTTGCATAGGTCACAGGTTCAACTCCCAGTATTTCCAAGTAGAGGAAGACTCCTATCTGAAATCATGGAGAGCTACTGCCAATCAGTTTAGACAATGTTAAAGCTAAGTGGGTCCAATGGTCTTACTCAGTATAAGGCAGCTTCCTAAAATCATTTACAATATATATACTACCTTAAGAACTTAAGAAGAGCCTGCTGGATCAGGCCAGTGGCCCACCTAGTTCAGCATTCTGTTGTCACAGTTGTCAACCAGATGCCTGTGGGATTCAAGCAGGATTCAAGCATAAGAGCACCCTCTCCTCCTCTGGTCTTCAGCGACTGACACCCAGAAGCAATATGGCCTCCACCTTGAGATGGATCGTTGTCAGAAAGGAAGGTGTCATACTTTATTTAAACAAATGGGCCAGGTCTAACTCATATTAACTACAAGGTGTTCTCTCTCTCTCTCTTTCTTTCTCTCTCTCTCTCTCTCTCTCTCTCCAAGTGATGGGAGCAAAAGGCAAATATTAATTATGAAACATGGTGTCGATGCTTCCTGCAGACCCTCCTGTTCCTCCCCCAAATTAGATCCAATGAGAAATTGCACAGAACTGCCTGAAACCATTTATCTAATGAGAATAAATTATTGTAAAAACAACAACAGTACAAACAATAAACAAACAGCTTCCAAGGTCATTGTGCATCAATTTCCATTAAAACAGGTTAGGTACAATGCCTTTTGTTTCCTGTCTAATTCTTATTAAATTACTTTAGCATGACAGAGAAATGAGGGCTCTTCATTCCCTTAAATGTAGCTGATTACCTAGATGTATTTGAATGAGGAATAAGAGAGAGGTTGGACTTCTCTTCCAGGCATTCTAGGTTGTTAAGAAGTGGAAGAATGATGGGGAACCTGCAGCCCTTCCCCGATGTTGATGGACTACAACTCCCATCATCCTTGACCATTGTCCATACTTCCTGGGAGTTAGAGTACAACAATGTCTAGCAGGCTACAGGTTTCTCATTCCTGAAGCAAAGGATGCTGATTTCATTAAAATGAAGAAGACTCCAGTCCTAATCCAGCAATCCACTAAATCAGGAGTGGGGGACCTTTTTCAGCCTGAAGGGTTCATTCCTTCAAAGGCATTTTTCTGGGGGTGCATGCCAGTGGAGGTGTGGCCAGAAGTAAAAGTGGGTGGGGCCATGGAGATGAGGTTTACCATTGCCCAGTAAGCTGCACTCCAGTCAGAGTACACACCCACACCCTTAGGAGTCAACTCCTAGGGGCTGAGGTCCATTTGCCTCCCCCATAACATATTTGAGCGGGACAACCCCATCCCCATTCAAGTGGTGTGCGTGTGCCACATTTTGAGCTGAATTATGCGGGGCAGGACTTACCTGGGACCCATATTTTATTCGAGTTGGCACCCTTGTCCTCACCCTTCCCCATTTAAAAAGCAAGGAATTTGCTTTTCAGAGAGACCAAAGCACACAGGGAAAATATGGACGAAGGTTGGTAAGGGGTGTGGCCTAGGAAGGGGGCATGGCCTGGGAAGAGTCCCAAGGGCTGAATAGAGAGGCCTAGAGCATCACATTTGACTCCTGGGCCTGAGGTTCTTCACTTCTGCTCTGAAATAAAAAGGTTTCTGTTGCCAGAGCAACCACCAAGCATGTGCAAAAAGCTCCTTCAGATGTTTATTTTTCATGAAGACTCCACAACTACTCACTTTCTAATTTCCATGCTTCTGTTAAATCCAGTATTGCTGACAGGCCAACAAGTGATAGCTTGAGGGTTATCTTGAATATTTATTTGGTTTTTTTTTTTTTTAAACAATATTTATATCCTGTGTCCTCTAGCGAGTTCGCAGCATTGAAAATGGTTCTCCCTCACCCCCATGGCTCATATTTTAGGCTGACAAAAACCCTACATGTTTGGTTAGGCTGAGGTACAGTAGCTGTTCCAAAGTCACCCAGTGAGGCTTGTGGCTGAAAGGAAATTTGAACCTGGATCTCCCCAGTCCTTGTCCAACACTCTAACTGCTGCAACACCCCCCTGCTGCTTAATCAGAATACCAAGCAATTGAGGCTTCTGCCTGCTTCTCCCTCAGTCCATTTATCTGCTTCCTTCAGCACCAAGCAGGACTCCCAGTGTACCAGACTGTAGGCCAGGCAAGTGATGGGCTGCATCATGGATGGTGGGGGGAAAGGACCACGTGAAGCCAGAATTGCATAACCTACTAAGTCAGCAGCAAATTCAAAAGTAGACCTCTCTTCGTCCTGTATTATAAAGAACATCAAGCAAAGGCGTAAGTGAGAAAGAGTGTGGGATTATAGCATAAGGATGTAAATATGAAAAATACCCTGGAGAATACAATCGTATGCTTCCAAATCTGTTGCAGAATTTATAAATGACACTGTGATAATTTATTATGGCATTTATTATGATGTACTGACTGTATTGTTAAACCGATGTTAATAAGAGTTGTTATTATTTTTTATTTAAAAAACACCTTACATATTCTGTATATCTGTTTTTATATATCTGCCACCATAATTCATCATCATTTACTTTTACTGTATAGCATTCACTATGTATTTGACACTGTACTTGCACAATGAACATGCTATTATATGGATTCTAATAACAGGGTGCATTTATTTGCTAAGTTTATACTGGTGGTGAAGATATTCAGACTTCTGCCCCATGATAAAAACTTTGAAGGGAAGTCAGTGAGCATTTTGGTAAATAATTGCTTAATAATTTCTGTTACTATAAAAGAAGAGACCCTTGTACTCTTCAAGAAGCAAATAGGTTGCTTATTATCATTTCTTGTAAGATCTGATTATCTAATTCAAATTTGTGTTGCTCTCTTATCCTAAATTAAGCTTTTGGCCAGCGTTCTACAGTTATGTCTATAATGTTTGACCATGCTTATTTTATACAATCAAATTAATTTTTTATTTGAGTCAACTCCTTTTTATTTGTTGGCGGGTTTATGAGCATTACTGTTTTTGCCTTCCTTCTGGGCCTGTCCAACTGACAAAAGCTACATAATTACATTCCTTCTTTACAAACAAGATTTGAACAGGGCCGGATTTAGGTTTGATGAGGCCCTAAGCTACTGAAGGTAATGGGACCCTTTATATAGCAGGTGGGGCCCATTACTTACATCATAGGAGACTACACAACACAAAACATTGTTGCTGTATGTAGGTTTTATTTTATTTGTTTTTTTATCTTATATTTTGGAAATGTACATCCAGCTTTTTTTCCTTTAAATTTTTTTGGGGGGCCCCAAGAGAGTGGGGGCCTAAACTATAGCTTGTTTAGCTTATATGTAAATCTGGCACTGGATTTGAACCTTATTTCAAACAAAAAACAAACAACCCTGCCCCCCCCCCGCACAAAAAATACATTTTTGGACGCAGCCTTGAAAATGAGGCTGCTGTTTCTACATGAAATACAATCAGTTATACACAAAACAAAGAATGTCTAATCCTTTATTGCTAAAGGTAAACATACCCCTGACCATTAGGCCCAGTCGCAGACGACTCTGGGGTTGTGACGCTCATCTCTCTCTATAGGCCGAAGGAGCCAGTGTTTGTCCGCAGACAGCTTCCGGGTTATGTGGCCAGCATGACTAAGCCGCTTCTGGCGAACCAGAGCAGCGCACGGAAACACCTTTTACCTTCCTGCCGGAGCAGTACCTATTTGTCTACTTGCACTTGATGTGCTTTTGAATTGCTAGGTGGGCAGGAGCTGGGACCGAACAACGGGAGCTCACCCCGTTGCGGGGATTCGAACCACCAACCTTCTGATCGGCAAGCCCTAGGCTCTGTGGTTTAACCCACAGCGCCACCCGCGTCCCATATTGCTAAAGGTAGGTAAAGGTAAAGGACCCCTGGACAATTGTCCAGTCAAATTTGACTATGGGGTGTGGCGCCCATCTCTCTTCAGGCTGAGTGAGCTGGTGTTTGTCTGCAGTCAGTTATGTTTCCGGGTCATGTGGCCAGCATGAGTAAACTGCTACTGACGCACAGAGATCATGATGGAAGCCAGAGCGCATGGAAACGCTGTTTACCTTCCCATCAACTATCCACTCACACTGGTATGATTTGGAACTGCTAGGTTGGCAGGAGCTGGGACAAACAACAGGGGCTCACCCCATCGCATGATCTCGAACTGCTGACCTTACGATCAGCAAGCCCAAGAGGCTTCGTGTTTAGACCACAGCACCATCTGTGTTCCTCTATTGCTAATACCTAGAACATTCATATATTCAATGTCATGGACTGACTGGATGTCAAGGAATGGTGGGAGGCACCAGCTGGGGAACCTCCAGGGGAAGGAGGCTCAGAGCCAGGGAATTTGTGGTGGGACAACAATGAGTGGTCAGAGGAAGAAGAAGGAGCCGACTGGGAGAAGGAAGTGTTGGAAGCAGAAGAGGTAGCACAAGGCTTAGTGAGTAGGGAGAGGCTGTGACACAGCAGAAGTCCAGAGTCAAAACAGCACCCACAAATAAGAGGGTGGTATCAGTAGACTTAGGGGAGTTCTGAGGTTTGTAGAAATTAAAAAAAATAAACTACTTTAGGTGAAAAACTCTAAAGGAGAGAGGCCTCCTGCAAACCTCCCAGCCTCTACAAGAACTCAGTGGAATGGAACGTAGAGAGAATAAATGTTTATTCAGGTATTTGTCTGATTATACAAACACTCAAAGTTTGGATGACGCAGGAATGTGCATGCAAGCCAAACACCCTTGTAATGTCATGTTACCCCTCAGTACCCAACCTTTGTGAAAATGAGAGGTAAAGTTATTCCTTCATTTAGTATAATAAGCATATCAGGTGGCATCCCATTTCAAAATATTCATTGCAATCTGTCTCATAAATATGCATGTGTCATCAAACAAATTGTGCCTCCTCCCAAAGCAGACACTTAAGCTAATGAGAAGACAGCTAACCATTAGTATTATGGATTATTATTATTTTTAAAAGCCACATCAGATTTATTTTAAAAGTCTCCTTGAAAATAGATCACCAGTAGGATGCCTCCTCGTGATGTTTTTCTTCAAGGATAACAGCAACTCTTAGAAAAGTTTTGCAGAATGAAAATAACAACCCAGCAACCCCTATTATAAAGACATAGAGAATACACATTTGAGTAAGATTTTATGGATTTTTCTTTGCAGTTGAAAAAATAACTCCAGTGCCTAATCACTAGACATGCAGGGACTTGTAGATATCTCTCATAGGCAGCCTAATGAAATGGAGAAGATGCTAAGGTGTGGAGGTGATAACATGTGATGTCACCTTTTCATACAGTGAACAACTGATTGCATACTGCAACAACCAACAGACTTTGGTACAATGTATGTTGACTTGCTCAGCAGGACTGCGTCCAAAATTCTATAGTAAATTAATATGCCCAGAAGCTGCCATAGCACAATTAAAAAGGATGTGTTGGATCCAGAGATCCCATAAGTGAAACTCTGCTTGGGCAAAGAACACTCAGAGTTATGTATGGGTTAATCTGTCAATTTCAGGTTCTGCCAGTTTTCATTTTTCCAATCAGTTCTCCACAATTCTGCAGTCATTTGCATTTTTTTATATATATATTTTAAAAGTCCTTATAATTCTTCAGCATTTTGGTGTGAATTTCTCCTAATAAACACACTATTCTATGCACTATATACACATTTTTGCAAGCAATTTTGCCATATATATGAACCAACCTGGACCCTGAGATCATCATGTGAGGTCCTTCTTCTCGCACCTCCTCCACAAGAGGTCCAGAGGGCGGCAACATGAGAACGGGTCTTTTCTGTGGTGGCTCCCTCCTTGCAGAATGCTCTACCTATAGAGGCTTCCCTGGTGCCTTTACTACCTATTTTAAAATGCCTTTAAATGTTGTAAGCCCCCTTGAATTCCAGCTTGGGAGAAAGGCAGGATAGAAATAACATTAAATGAAATTAAAATACATAAATAGATCTGGGGCAGCCAACACGATGCCTTCCAGTTGTTTTGGAATACAACTTTTATCAGCCCCAGCCAGCATGACCAGTTGTGAAGGATGAAAAGCGTTGGAGCCCACCGACATCTGGAGGGTCCCACATTGACTAACCCTGGAGTAGATCATTGTAATCCAGACATTTGTACCTGATGTTCATTTTCAACCATTTCAAAACAACTACTGTCCTGGCCTTACAACAATAGATTAGTCATTCTGCAAACTGGTGAGCACCTGTTGGTCCTAGTGTGTGTGTTTTTTAACTGTCCCAATCTTGTTTATGCACTAGCTAATAAAAGTGTGGCAATTGTTGCTTTGACTACATCACAACTTCAGCTTATCTAAAGACAGTACAGATGCTGTCATCTGACCCATTATATATCCTGATCAGTTGGAATTGTGTGAAGGAATGTGTGGTGATGGAAGAGCCAAGGAAGCCTACGCTCAAATTGCAGTGAGAGCTACTGCAATTACTTTGCCTAAAGTAAACTAAAATCAGAATTGATTGCTGAATGTTTGAAATTTAGATCAGTGCTTCTGCTTTTCAGAAGCAGGCTCAACCATCTGAAAAGCAAATAAAAAATTGCCTGTCAGGTCAGCCTCCCATGCATTAAACTGAGGAAGTTCATGAATATAAAAGTAATTGGGCAAACTCTTTCCCCCACTTCGAACAGCTGCTTAAATGCATGTTTCAATGAAGAAAACTTTCCAAAATCTTCTATAGGCTTAAAATATATTTAAGTATATATTTTAACTGCAGGGCAAGCAAATACACCTTCCTTACAAGCTTGTCTACTGAATTTTAACATCAAAGGTCTGTTGAAATTTTTATATCCAATACTTTAGTATGGATAATTTTTGTTATTTGAAAACCTGTTATAATCAATACAGTTTTATATAAGGAGGAATCCAGGTCAGCTGTGAGTGGAGTTACAATCATAGGATGCCCCTGCAGGCAGAAGGGAAGGGAGATAATTTTACCTCCTGAAAGGCTGCTTCAGAGAGTTTGGGAGCCCACTGAAGTCTGTGAGGTGCAGGAGGGTCTGCAACAGGAAGGGACATTGACAAAATTGGTCTATCATTTGTTGGGTCAGCGTTGCTGCTGTGAATGGAAGGAATCTTTTCAACCTTTGATACTTTGAAGGGCAAGTCTGGTTCCAACCCATAATGTATCCAATGTTGCACACGCATGCACTCACATACACACATATATCAAGTTGATCCATTACAATATGAATCCCATAATAAGTCGCATGGGACATGTTACAAGGATATGCCTTGGAGTCATCAGTTGTGTCTCCCGAATAACATGTAGCGGAGAAAAATGCACTATGTGGGATTATCACATCCGTATTTGCTCATCTCCCAGCTCTGCTTCATTGCCTGCCTTTGTTGGGAGAAGCATCATCGCTGCTTTGAATGCAGCAGGTCCTAGGTTCAATCCTGGCATCTTCATATTTCTAGCAAGATGCAAGCAGTTCATGGAGATCAGGAGTATCTGTACATCTTTTCGCAATTTTTGGTTTAGCCTGTCAGCTTGTATAAGTGCTTTAAAAATAAATAAATACAGATATATTTGTTCCTTCCTGTTGACTTAACTGAAATATGATTCCATGATTCTTGCAAAAATTGTCCTTTGTGGCCATCAGCTAGCTTCATCCAAGCCTGCCAAGTTTTAGTGTGAAAAACGCCAGTTATTTTTCAAAAAGGAATTAGTGCATCAGACAAGAGAGTAGCTAAAAGTGAGTAAAGAGAACAGTTGAAAATATAAATCTTACATTGCTACTGGTCTTTACCACCTCCACATCATTTTTCTTTGGCTAATATACAGACTTCAGCAGTTCACTAGAGAAAAATAAGTATGACATTTATGAAGGTGCACAGAAATATTTTGTTAGGTGACAAGTAAAATGTGTAGTTCCAAGTCAGACCCTCACCAAATGGGAATAGTAATAATGAAGTTGAGGTAGATATTGAAAGCACAATTTGCTGTCCAAAAAGGACAGTGAACAACATGGTGTGTATCAGTTTGGTGTGCATTAGTTTAATACAAGACACCTTCTGAATGAATGTGCCAAATACAAGAAGGTACAAAATAGTTATTGTGTAAATAGGAAGAAACTATGGATGGTATTCAGCTAAGTTTATTTGCAATAGAATTAAAATTAATGAACATTAATTAAAGTAATTTTTTTTTTTTTATAAATTTTTATTGGGTTTTTAAATTTTTTAACAAACAAACAAACATATAAAGACAAAACAAAACATGCATAACTTCATCACCTTACTTTCATTACCTTCTTTCATTGACTTCCACGCACCCTCCCTCCCACATTCCAATTTCGTTGATTATCTCAGCAAGTTATTTCTCTCGTCCCTTAAGTATTTCTTATCTTTTCTTAAAGTTTATCTCATACACTTAACCCAGTTTAATTTATCCAACTTTACACAATTAGTCATTTCTCTAAGGGCGGCCTAAGTTTTCTCCCATAAATTTCTCCCTTCTCATATTACACCAAGAATCATAATATAGCGATTCTAAATCTCAGATTTCAACTATTCTACTCTCCCCTCCCTCCCTGCCCCGGTTCTGTCCCTTCCCAAACCGATGTCCCAATAAGTTGGCTGTTTTAGCCCGGGTTTCTCACATCAGAGGCTCTTAAGCCCCAGTTAGTCTCTCTCCACCAGTTTTGTTGGTAGTCCGTTTTGTTGGCTCTCTCTTTTTGAAGAGGTTCTGTCACCAGCCCCTCATGTTTTTCTCCTTCCAAATCAGTCAATGTCAGTTTCTGCTCAGGACCGCTCAATCTCTCATACTCCAACCAGATGAAGAAGTCCCAATCATGCTTGTTTGCTCTTATATAGTCCAGTATTCCTGTTATTTCAGGGACTTCTTCCTTTCTCTCTCTCTCCTTTTGCAGATTTGCGATCCACTTGTCATTTCCTTTGTTTCCTTTGTTTCCAAAGGTTGCCGGCTTTTGGTTGATTTTTTCCACCTGAAAATCCTCTCCTTCTTCCTCTTTCTTTTCCCCCAGTTCCAAAGTTATCTCATCCTCTGCAGCTGCAGAGTTTTTTTCCATCAGCTTTGTATCATTGGCAGAGATGCCCAGTTCCAGACCAAAAGTCTCCAGTTGTTTACTCATTGTAGTACTTTGCTCTTGTAAAGTTCCCACGAGAAAAAACATCCTTTGAATCTCTGCCCACAGTTTCTCTTCTGCAGCCATTGCAATATCTTTAGTTCCCTCCAGGGGGATTTCCATCATGATCCTATTCCAACAATCCGTTACTGTTGTTCCCTGCTACTTTGTTGTTCCCAATCACTTTGTTTCTAAAAGTTCAGTTATAAATGTAGCTCTTTTAACCCAAAAGGGGACTAGCAACACAGTTCCAAATCTTTTCCACTCGTTTGACAGCTCCTTTGACAGCTGTCAAACTCTTTGTTCTTTTTCCTCGGGCTCACACGCAGGGCGCTCCCGGGTCCAAGGGGGGGGGGGGATTACCAAAAAAGAAAAGCTTCCGAAATTCTACTCTTTTCCACTCCAGCACAAAAGCTTATAATCCAATTCATGAGAGTGTCTATTTAAACACCAAAGTCTTTTCCGCCTTAGTGCTCCTCTCCTTGCTTTGAATCTTTCTGTGGGGGGGGGGGAGTGCGGACTTCCTTTTAACACACCCCCGGTCGTACTCAATTTTAGGTATAGAAATTTTAGTGCCAAAATTTCCTTCTACTCACGGGTTATTTGTTTCAGTCCGAATTTCAGGAAGAAAGATAGCGCTCTCCGGTCATGGCTCGCGGCTTCACTCCGCCAAGGCAGCGATTGACTCTCAGCGCCACGCCACTCTCCGGTCCACTCCGTAGCCTTTAAAAAGGCTCTTCGCGGGTCGGGGAGGGCGCTTAAGGTGCCCACCGAGTCTCCATGTCCGCAGGCTTCAGCGCCTGCGGTTTCTAAGGGTCCCCGTGTCGCCGGCACGGCAAGACCCGTCCTTGGCGGAGCCGATTCCCTCCGGAGCTCAGAGGGAATCCGCCATTACCCCGTTCGCGCTATCCCGGAAGTCCGAACATTAATTAAAGTAATGCCCACTAAATTTTACTCTGTGTAAAAGTTACTCTGTGTAAAAGTTACTTACCCCATATGCAGCTTCCCCTATATACGATGCTGTAGCAGGAATTCAATGTCACACTTTTCCAAACTTGTCATCATCACAAACATTTATACTTGCCTGATAGAATGTCCCCTCTATTCCCCCTGTGCACTGTTCTGGGGGTTCTTCGGGACCCCCCCAGCTGATTTAGGTGTGTGGGGGGCACAAAGGGGAGGAGAGGCGGCAGCGGCGGGGGGGGGCGGAGATGTCCATTGTGCTAGTGGAAGTCTTTGCATAGGCTTCCACTAGCAGAAGACACTAATTGAATCTGTCCCTATGTTTTTCTCATTTTTCCTCATGATATTATCATGATGACAGAGAGCCTCATGCCACTGATTTAGAGCTGGACTCTAGAAGTGAATCCCTGGCCATTGGGATGGCTGTCTCTTGTGGGCAGGCAAAACACAGGGTGCTTCTGTTCAGGAAAATTGCTGTGACATATTTCATAGTAATGGCTTGACTCAGAGACCTACACGTATTTGAAATGATGAGGTCAGATTCTTGACACCCAGTTCTGAAATTCAATTTGAAAATGTGAAACTTTGTGCCCACTCCAGTTTGAATGATTTAATGTTGTGCTAGAATCTATGCCTCCTCTTTTTAGTCCTAGTTAAAAAGGAACATGGGGTGGCTCCAGGCTGCTGGTATTTTGTGAGAGGCTTTCAAATGCATACTGGAACTTTAGCTTTGCACAGTTGATGTGGTTTTAAAGTGCTCTGTCACCCTAGCGCAACAAATCCACTTTTCTCTTTAAAATGGACTTTATACAGTTTGGAAAGTGATGTAACATTTAGCAGGAAGAAGTATAAGCACCTGACAAGCAAATCAGAAAGAATGTTGGATGAACACTCATCAACATATAAAACTGCCCTATAAACAAATCAGAGCTTATGCTCTTTAAAGATTGGGCACAGTCAAACAATCACAAGCAAATCAGGATGAAAGCCGAGTAAAAAGGTTGCCTATTTAATCTCCCATACAATAGCAGGGTGAATTCTGGGAATCAGAGCACGTGGATGATATTATTCCACCACGACTCAGTGTGGCCAATCTTGCTAAACTACATCAAGTCAGTTCAGTTCTTATATCGTTCCTTTGCTGAAGCCTTCCACATATATTTTATGTAAGAGGCTTTTTGGGGATAATTTAAGCACAGTTTAATTTTCTGTAAAAATGGCAGGCACTGTTAAAAGTGCCTTTCATCAATCAACTGACAGAAGATGCTAACTACATTACTTTCATGTCTAATGCCTTCGGGCTGTTACAGATACTACGTATTGGAAAGCAGCTGGAGATGTTGTGGAGAATAAAACATCTGCTAAGCATGATTTTAAAACTGGACAGCTTTACATTTATAATTACATGCAACTACACATTTTGCATGAGTCTATGAAGCTTCGGGAAATTCTCAACATCCTCAGAATATCTCATGTAGGTTAGAATGAGGGGGTAAGAGGAATAAGCCTAACTGTCTAGATATTTGTGTGCCATGACTTAAATTAGAAGTAGCTAACATGGCACCTCCAAATGTTACCAGACTATGATTTCCTCCATCCTTGACCATTGGCCATGCTGGCTGAGGCTGAAGGGAGTTGCAGTCCAGCAAACTGGAGCCTCCCAAGTTGCCTACCTTGGACTTAAACACTCACCTAATACAAAAATGTGAAGAAGAATGTGATAATTCATGTAATTTTCAATGCTACCCAGAGAATTTTATTGAATTAATAAATACATTCATAGTATTTTCTTTCTTTATCCAAATGAAGAAAATCAGCAGTGATATACCCACAGTACCAGGCAAGGCCACTGTGTAAATATTACTCAATGTTTGAGTCCACTTACTTTCACAGAAGTTGGAAAAGCCTTCAGTCAACTCACTGCCATCCATAGCTCCAAGAGATAGGGTAATAGTGGCCAGGAAGCCAATCTTACAGCACAATCCTATGCATACCTAGTGACAAGTAAGTTCAACTGAATTCAATGGGGATTACTGCCAGGTAGAAAGGTATAGGTTTGCAGCCTTCATAAATCAAGAAAGATTCACTTACATTGCTGACCATAATCAACTGTCACTGGCTTTTTGGAATATAGTGCCTTAACTATAATTGGGTACTGCAGCAATGGCACACTTTGTGCATATTGGATATTATGTAGATATACCCAGGATGGAGGCATCCACAGGGGCAGTTGTACTGAAGCTTCTGAAGTAAGGTATAAGAATAAAGTGATGTGGCAGGGCAAAAATAAAATGAAAGTAAGTGGGGGCAGTGGTAGAAAGCCAAAAATGATAAGACGTGCAAGAGTCAGATTACCAGCCCCTCTTTCATTATCTCCCTCTGCTCTTCCTGACATATACTTTCAGTCTCTACACAAATCATCTATGCATGGCTTAGTCTGAGGATTTTGTGGGATTTCATGAGCTCTCCTGTTGACAGTTAAAATATCTGCTTTGATTGTTTGCTACTACAGAAATTCTCCATCAGCCAAAAGAGGAAATGTTTTGGGTGCAGGGGAAATATTTATATATTTCTTTTTCTTGTAAATGGGCTTTAACCTTCCTGGATATTTCTATAATTATTACTATAATCCTTATCATATAATCCAAAGGCCATGGGGTAGAACAACCACCTCCAAGCAGACCATTTGTGAAAGAGTTATCAGGAAGGCTTTGCCTTCCAAATCTCATTCTTGCCAGGAAGCCCAGAAGGAGATTGCGGTTGATAAATCAAACTGACAGATTGAGAAGAATTTGCAGAGTCCCACTCTTCCTCTCTGTCCCCTAGCACAGATAATCTATCAAGGCAACCAAAACAAGGTTGAAAAACCAGTCTGGAAATCAAATTGGATCTGAATAATTAACTATATCCAATACCCTCTGTGGTTGCTATTACAGGCTCACAGGGGAATCCTAGGAATGTCTGCTCAGTGGATGTCTGCTCAAAAAGTGATGATGATCATTTTCAATTTCTTACCTTTCATTCACCACAAAGTTCCAAAGCAGGTTGCAGCAATTTAAAACTACAATAAAGTCTAGCTTAAAAGTGGAAAACCCAAGAATTACCAACAATAGAAGAATGGCAGATGAAGATGATGGATTTTTCGGAGCTAGCCGACCTAACCGGAAGAGTCCGCGAGCAGAAGGAGGAGGAGTATCAGGAAGAGTGGAATAAATTTAATGATTATTTAGTTAAATTTGCTAAGTTAAACTAACTGAAAACAGCTTGCAGATACTTAATGGGCTTAGGATTTTATTTATGTTAAGTGTTGAATTAATATGTTTAATTCCATAAGGTGAAGATCTAAGGATGTTAATGTTTAAGTTAAATTTCATAAAAATTGGGATTTGGAAAACTGTTAAAAGGACATGCAATGAAATTCAACCAAGGGGAAGTGAGGAAGTCACTTAACAAAGTTAATAACTGTAATTTTCAACAAGGCTATGATTTATGTTTGTTTGTTTTGTGTGTTTGTTTGTTTGTTTATAATATTGTGAAAACTAATAATTTTTTTGGAAAAAAATAAAATAAATCCCTCCTTCCAAAAAAACAAAACAAAAAAACAAACTACAATAAAGTCAAAAGACTAGCCTGGATAGATAGATGATAGATAGATGATAGATAGATAGATAGATAGATAGATAGATAGATGATAGAATGTGTGTGCATGTGTGCATGAATGTGTTTGTGTGTGTGTCAAAGGTCATAGTAAAGAAGTACACCTTCATCATGCCATGGAAACTACATAATGAAGATGCCAGACACATCTCTTTGAGGAGAATTTTTCTCAATTTTGAGGCTGTCACAGAAAATGCTCTCTCCTGAGCTGACACCTTCTGAACGTCTGAGGGCAGTGCCATTACTCCATTGCCTCTGAGTTCAATGGAGGTTCCAGATAAGTGTGTATAGCAGGCTTCATCAATTTGATTTCCTCCTGAGGCTTAGACTTCATCTCTAATACCTGACCACTTTCTATGTCATCCAAAACAATAGGAGGACACCAGGTTGGGAAATGCTGCTATATAGGACTGCAGTTTCAAAAACCTTGTGGTAAATTTGGCCAGTGGTTATTAAAATCAGTTGATGACTTCTTTAAAAGGGATTTTACAATAACTTCCTCAAGGCACATTGGGACAACACATTTTCTTAAGAAGACCCTTAGCACCTACAACACCTCTGCAATCAGGAAACCAAACAACAAGGGTTAATGCTTTTATTTGGTTATTTTATTTGTAACCAATTTCCCTCTTATTTGGATTATTGCCCTTTAGTAAATCATCTGCTACTAGATATCAGTGTAGCCTCTTCACAATACATACTTGATAACCCTTCTACTTGTATTGATTCTTCCACAACAGCACTGGGCACTTCATTATAACAGTCTCCTGGTATTATTTTCTGCAGAAAAGATTCTTTGTCACATATAAAAGCATCCATTCAGAAAATTGTCAGTCTTATTTCACATTTCTGAAAGTAACAATCTGGCTGCCGAAGATTCACATTTTGGAGAGTTTTGCAAGTAGACTGGAGCCAAGTGTTTGACTACATTTGGCCTTTCATCTAGCCAGCTTTGAAAAATATATATAATGATGTTGTAAATTTGCCAGTTAAGACATTTGCAGGAACAAGTATGACTCTCTTTTTAAAAATGGAGTTAAATTACATTACTAGTAGCTGCAGGAGTCCAAATTTAATTGTTGACAGCTAGTCTAGCCCAGTTTGTTTTGGGCAATAATGTTCTTAAACTTCTTTTCTCCTGCAATGTTTACCTGGAAATGTGCACTGAAATTTTAGCAACTATAATTATTTTCTCTCTATAGTTATTTATGATCTGAATATCTGGAAACTCATCATAAGTACTTGATGGACACACATGCTCAAGCAGAAGCATGCACACATGGTAGACCAGGCATCCCAAACCTTCGGCCCTCCAGATGTTTTGGACTACAGTTCCCGTCATCCCTGACCACTGGTCCTGTTAGCTAGCGTTCATGGGAATTGTAAGCCAAAACTTCTGGAGGACCACAGGTTGAGGATGCCTGTGGTAGACCCTTCACAGTTTGGAGGACAAAGGATAGACAAAAACAGAGAGATAAACCTTCTAAAATACGAGAAAAAAATGCAACTCAACCGTTTCCCATTGCCAGTTCAGTCCTAAGGACTGGAAACTACCCCCCTCCCAATAATATCTTACAATAATCACAAAGGAGTCAGACCTGGATGTTATAAGTTCCCTTTGGAAAGAAATTCCATTCTTGTAGCAAAGCTACAATGCATGGGTCTTGAAGCTTAACCCAAGCAACACAGAAATATGCCTGTTAGGGCTCAGGCAACAGTTGCATGGGCTTTTGATTCACTTCTAGGCAAAACTCAATGTGCCAGTTATTGTCATATTTTCAATCCCTAAATTCTTCACTTCCGAGGCAGTAGTAAGCAGTAGTAGCTCTGATGAGGAGATGACCCCATTTTCTGGACCACTCCAAGTAGACTACATTCTGCATCTTGAACCCCGAGGAAGCATCTTTGCCTATGGAATCTGAGAGATGGACTACTGATCAAGAAAGCCCTCCAGAACTTCTTCAGACCAAGTCCTCACAGCCCCAAGCCCCACCATGTAGCAGGGCATGACTTCTTTAACTGGCACCCTGAAGGTGAAACTTCAACCTTGATCCCTCAGGCAAGACTCTAAATCTCTTATAATTGCAGCAAGACAACTTGCTCTTTTTATTTTTCCATCTACAGGATTCCTGCCTGTGGTCCCAAATCCAGCACTCTGGTTGCTGTCCAAGGTTCTGACATCATTCCAACATGAAGCTGCCTTGGACAGTCCTGGGCCTGCCTCCCACCCCATTATTTGGACTGCTGCTTCAGGGCAGTTATCATCTCAAAAGCCCCTATGTAGCTTAGGACCAGCATGCCTAAAGAACTGCCTTTCCCCATATGAGGTTGCCCATTTACTAAAGGGGCCACCAGACTGTCAGTATTTTGCAGGGAAGATTCAAGTGCATACCAGGAAATTTAAGTTTGCACAATTAAAGTAGACAAATGCTCTGTGTTGCCCTAGTAGAAAAAGAACAAAGAAGAGCCCTGGTGGATTTAGCCAAAGGCCCTTCTTTTTCAGCATCCTGTTTTCACAGTGCCCAACCAGTAGCCAAACAAATCCACTATAAAAGACTTTTTGCTGTTAGGAATGTGTCAGGAAAATGCATTGAAAAGTGTAGGGTGAATGACTGGTGAATGGAAATATGTGTAAACACCCCAGAATCAAATCAAGATGAATATAGGATGAATGCTCTTTATCTTCCAGCAGCCTCCCCACAAATGAATGCTAGATGAAGACTGAACCTTATGTAACCTCTATTTAAATATTTGTGCAAGCAAATTGGGACGAATGCTCAAAAAATAAGTCATGTGGAGGGGCCCTTGGTTGCACTAGATGTACTATTTTATGCATTCTACTGGTAGCTGGAGTGCAGATGAGAGCCAAGAGAACAACCAGAGAGCTTTATAAAAATACACAAGCCATCAGTACTCACTAACAAATTATCACTGAAAATTGCCTCCCTTTTGAAAGCCACTTCTTCTCACCATGAGATAACACACACACACACACACACACACACACACACACACACACACACACCATTTCTATTCCTGGGCATGTCTCTCCAGGGAGACAGATAAATTTCAAATCTTGTCAGGAATCTTGATTTGTGTTTTTTTTTTCCTAGATCACCTCAGCGGCAGCCCCTTGTAAGCTTATTTTGTTTGTTTCAGCGAATGTGGGAGGCACCAGGAGAATATGCCAGAGGGGACAAGGGAATCCTACCAACTCATTCAATCATCTAAAAAGAATTATTGTAGAGGCTGAAAATCATCAACATGACCAGCTTGTGAACTCTAGCTTAGGAAAAGATGGCAGAGCCTTAATAGATTTGGGTTCTTTCTTTTTTGATGGTAAAAACTCATAGAAAGTGTATCAAGTATGGGAAGTATATAATGCTCCTTCACTGGTCCAGATGTTAGAAAGCACCATTGGTAGATACAGTTTCTGTTCTGTTGTTCATGCTCAGTGCAATAGCTAACGGTGCAGGGAACAAAAGGAACTAATTTCCCATTGGCTATGAACACCCTGAATTCTATAGCAAGCAGGTGCAGCAGAGTCAGACCTTGGTCCTTGCCATCATATTCCCTGGAGTTCCCCCTGACAGGTGTTCACATCTGGTAAATTTCCAGGAGTGAAGGTGGTGGTGGTCAGTGATTGTGACTGCTCCATTGAGTACTGCAGCACAGTCTCCATAACCTGGCAAACTGTGGTGATGATGCCACTGCCTAGGGGTTGCGCATAAGGGAATACAGCTCTGGGGTTGACATAAAAGGTGCCTTCAGAGAAAGAACTGCCCTCTGTATAGTAGAAAACATGAACACCATTATTGCTCTTTCTTTCCATGTAGCAGGCAGCACCCAGGAAGTGGTAGAGTGCCTGGGTGGTAGCAGGGCGGAGGCGGCCAGCATTATGGCAGCAGGGCCATCTTCATTGTTTTCCAGGTTGGAAAGAACTTTGGTTAATCTACAGAATCTTCTTTTAGCACTCATGCAGAAGCTTGACGTCATGCTGAGCAATCTGGAGCAAGTAAACATGCCTGATGCAGTCTTCAGTCGACAGACACAGACAGAAATAGAGGGAGAAGACAGACGCCCACAGCTCTTTGACAGCCAGTCCCTTAGAAGACTATCGTTCTATATATAGCAGCTGACTACATCTTTCTTTTGGCTTGCACCTCCAGGCAATGAGGGCACAGAAAAGTAAAAGAATGTTCCTAGCCATTCCAAACTTTAAAAACACGAATAGCTCTACAAAGAGCTGGCAATGAAACTGATTTCATTCCTGTAGTATCTATTGATCATATTCACATAGTCCCTTTGGCATGTTTGATCCTTTGCAGAGCAACAAGAAGACAGGCCTCTGCCCCGAGGAGTATAAAATTTAAATTTGATAGGGGAGGAACTGAAGTCGGTGCAAAAATGGTTGAGATACGGATATTAATATCTACTCTTCCTCACTATCAATTATTCTTCCTTGATTTCCTCAATTGCAGTACTTGGGGGGTGGAATCCTGTCCTTTGGGGCACCCCTGTCATGTGGCTGTGAAAAGGGAGATTTTAAAAAGGCAAGATCTCTCTGCCTCCCCTAATTCATATGTGCCAAAGAGTGTCTCCATGTATGTTTTGAAAAGCCTGTGAGCTATACCTCAACCCTGAGCATGCTGGTGCTTGGTTGGCTGTCCCTGGGCTATAGGTTCAGTTCTTCCACCTTCTCACAAATGCCTTCTGATTTCTTTTTTTGTCCTCAGCTGCAATGCAGAAATACTTTTGCCCTGTGATGTTTGGTACCTATTGAGTCTGGTTGGGACCAAATGCAGGGACCCCAAACAGTAAGTGGAGCCTGAGCCAATGACAGGCAGAGCGAACAAATTCTCGTTTTGTCCCTATTCTCCCCACTGCTGAGTTATACAAGGGAAAGAGTTATGCAAGCTGATGGGTATCCATCCATCCATACATCTGTGACATTAACATATATGAGAGAGTGTTGGAGGGGAAATAGTTAAATAGGTTGCACAGACAGGACCCAGGGGGGTGGAGTCAGTGGGTCTATAAAACTATTTCTGGGAGGAGTTCGTTGGGAGTTGTGGGTGGGTAGTTGGTTGGATTTCATGGGTTGGCTGGTCGGGAAAGGCAGTTGGTAATAGAGAGACAGTTAGGGCAGTGGGTTCTTGAGTGTGGGGAGGTAGAAGAGATAGAGAGAGGAAAATAAGACTAAGAAAGTAAAGAGCAACAACGTTTGGAATGCTGTAAAAGTTTTGTTTGTGTCTGAAATAAAATACACTCTTCTTTATTAATTGAAAAGCTGACTGAAACTGAAGTGATTTTACCAGGGAGGACCTGGTTGGTGGCAGCGGATTAGTGGTGTATGGGTCAATAGTCTGTGAGACGACCGGGGGCTCCGTACGAACTCCACACCATCCATCCATCCATCCATCCATCCATCCATCCCAGAGTTACAATTCCCAGCAACCCATAACAAACTACAGTGCCCTGAATTATTGGGGGTGGGGGGGAGGGAGGGAATATGCTTTGAATGTACTTTAAATGCATGGTGTGTATGCAGCCCTAGTGATTCACGGGGAGGGGAAAGGAGGAAATTGGTTTGACAATGGTCAGTAGGGTGTTGGTGAATGTTGCCTGCTGTTCTGATTATGTGATTTTAAGTAGGTTTGAAACAGTTGTTTGAATTCTAATGTGTAAACCACCTTGGCATCATGAATGTTGGTTTAGAAATTGGATCAATAAATGCAATAAATAAATAACGAACTTGAGATATACAATGCGTTGGAAATTATTTTGTGCAGGGAATTCTGCTTATGTTTTAAACCAGTTATTGTATTTGTATTCCAAGGATTTCAGTGTTGTGTGTATGGATTTTATTTCAGTTTTGGAAACATGATGTAATAAGAACCAAGATCCCTACTTTCCCATGAGGCTCATGGGTGAACTTGAGCCAGTCACTACCTTTCAGCCTAATGTACTTCACAGGGCTGTTGTGAGGATAAAATTGTGTGTGGGGTGGGGGGAACCATGTCATGAACCTCTTGGAAGAAATGCAAGAAATAAATGTAATAAAATAATAATAACAACCCTAAAAGAACAATTTCCCAATGGTGGATTGATTGCTTGAGCTTGTAGGTTCAGGCACCAGGAGATTAGCAGAAAATGTGAGGCTAACACAACTGAATTATGGATGAAGAGGTAGAACCAACAGGAAGGTCATGAATAATAACTCTATGCCCTTGGTGGCACTAGCTGGTGGCCCTCTATGTTGTCTGTCAAAAGTTCTGGTTAGTCAAAGGAAGCATCTAACATATGGACTATAATGCTTCCAAGGTGAACTGTGGACTTTCACAGGCTTCTGAGTTTCATCCATAAAAATAGGGCTTAGTAAGCCAGTCAACAGTGCATGTTTTTGCTATTAATACACAGGCTGCACATGCTTGCGGCAGTGGCCTAAAAATAGTCCTCACATTCTGACTTTTTACTCTATTGCTATTTGATGCAGATCTCAAGGGAAGTGATGGTGCAGAAAACCATGGATTTCATGGCCTCTGATTCCACACATGAAAACAGACGTGATTCAAACGTCACTTGAACTTTAGCACCCAGTTCATTCTTTGCAGGGAGCAGTTTCACAATAATTTTGAATTTTGTTTGAAGGGGTGAATGACAAATTAGTTATGAGTCTTGCATATATGTTTGCTCTTTAAGTTATTCACCAAGGGGTGCCTGCCTGAGTGCAGATCAAGATGGATAACATATTGATCATTCACAATCTGCTCCCATTTCATCTCTTCAAGGGGAAGTGAAGAAAGGGTGGGTGGTTGAAGGTGAAGGAAATGAACCAGAGCAAGGACAACATTTGAAATCGTAAGGCTCCCACCACCCTTAAACTTTCCACTAACTTCAGTGGAGCCCATGTATCAAATGCTCTGCTGCACAGGTTTGATAATTGGGGAAAGGCGATAAGATTGAAGCAAATGCTTGATTGCCTTTAACAGAAACTTCCATCAGAAGAAGCTCAGCTGCAGGGCAGAAGTTTGGCTAGGATGTGAGCAGACTGGGAACGGGAAATTGCAAAAATGACAAGGCAGAAATGAAAATAGATGGAATATATTGGCATAGGACCTCACAATACATGTCGTTTGGAGTGGGGCATAGCTGCTAAGGCTGAAAGTGTGGAACAGTGGGAGGGGAACCTTGTGCTGTTTCTCCCCTGAAAACCACCCATAGCATTGGGGGATGCTATGAGTACCAGGAGACTGAAAGCAGCTTTGGGGATGTGCGTGTGATTATCAGTGGAGAACAGGTTGAATGGAAATGGTTAATCACCTCCCCCTTCCCCGTATTTGTGTCTCAGTGGTTGCATTGTATAAAAATGCCCCCCCCCCAATCACTGATCTTAGGTCAGTGTCTTTTTGCAGTATAGGAACCATTCTTTGTGTTTGTTGGCCATGGCTTTTACAGTGTACAGTGGTACCTTGGGTTACATACACTTCAGGTTACATACGCTTCAGGTTACAGACTCCGTTAACCCAGAAATAATGCTTCAGGTTAAGAACTTTGCTTCAGGATGAGAACAGAAATCGTGCTCCGGTGGCGCAGCGGCAGCGGGAGGCCCCATTAGTTAAAGTGGTGCTTCAGGTTAAGAACAGTTTCAGGTTAAGTACAGACCTCCGGAATGAATTAAGAACTTAACCCGAGGTACCACTGTAATCCTAATTATGCCTCCTCAGAAGTAAGTCCCATTGTGTTCCATGAGGCTTACTCCCAGATAAGTGAGCATACCATTGGGACCTTTAACATAGCTCTCAAAGCTACTTTACAGCTTCCCCAAAAATGATTCCCCCCCCCCCCTGGGATTCATGTGAACAAATATCCACAGTCCTCATCTCAAGGGTTCAGCTCCTTTTTGAAGCCAGCATAGCTGCTTCAGAGGCTTTCAGGGCTTGACATCTTTTTAAAATACCCAGATGAGCTTCTGTAATACTATTTCTTGCTCCCAAGTGTCCACTGCTCTTTTTGCCTCTCAAAGTGAATGCTGTAACAACCCCACCCACCTAATCATCCCTTAGGAAGTATGAATAAAATGTATGCCCTGATTTATGATTTATTCTGTAGCCCCAACGACCCTTATTTTCTTTAATAATGCATCGCTTTGATTTATATACTTGCCTTCAGTCTAACAAATGCATTTTGCCTCATCATAAAAATAAAATCATCACTGCAGAGTAGCTAGGAAGAAGCAAGGGATTAAATTTTCCAGCAGAGCAACTGGATATATTGAAGTAGGACTTTTAAATGCTGCTGGGACATTGCTGTTCAATACTCATAGCAGAATTAAAATGGTGATTCAACACATCACATAGTACAATGCTGTATTATCCAGTAATACCTGCCCCCATGCCTAAGACCCTTCTACAATGTTTACTCTGAAGTAAGCCTTGTTCAACAAAGGTTCCCTGCAACTTTAATTAGAAGCTTCTTCCTGAAAATTGTGGCTTTAACTGATTCCTGTTCAGTGTAGCATAGTATCACTAGATGCAGTGGACCGTAACTAGTTACTTTTCCCAGTGGATGCAGACTTTACTCACCAGTTTCCTCTTAACATTCACCCCCCTTTTTAAAAAATGACATAATAGCAGTATTTTGTAATAAACATTTTGTTACCCACCCAATTTTGTAAGCCACTCAGAGAGCTTTGGCTATTGGGCAGTGTCAAAATGCAAAATGATACTGAGGTCAGTGAATCCCCACCCTCAGAATGTCACCAGTTGCTATATAAGGCTCTGCAACTTTTGTCTCATGATGATTTAAATAAAACTTGGAATGAAACATTGGCAAATAAGCCGTACATGATCGAAATCCCTTTCAAATCAGGGGACCATTGTTTTAAAAGCTCTTGTAACGTTCAAGTATCTTGAGTACTTTAATTGCTTTCTGAAAATCAATTGAACAAAGTGAGATATTGTTGGGAGTCAGATCGCGTGATACATCACTGTCACTTCATTTTAACAAAACAAAAAAAAAAGGGGGGGGAGGAAAAGGAAGACAAAAGACAGAGTGGATTTGTGACTTGTGAATACATGGGGAAAATGAAAGCGAATGTTGAGAAATACATTGATGCATCTACGTTTCCTCCAGTAGCACAAAAGGAGAGTTTGTATTCACTGACCATGCAGAAAAATGTAGAAAGACAGGGCTATTTTAGGACCAAGCCAGAGAAGTATGCACAGAATAGCAATTTAAGATACTGCATCACTGGCTCACATAGGACAGCTCAAGGGAATTCCATGTTATGGAGACAGACCAAAGACTGAGCCTATGCCACTAGTGCCATTATGAATTTCCATGGGGTGGGAATAAACGTGAATTCAGTTGCTCACAGAACTTTCCTTGTCATCTCAAAGTGCTTCATTTGACAGTTAAGAGTCAGGAGTCTTGAAGATGTTTTCAGAGGGAAACAAATGAAACACTTTGATGAGTGCCATTATCTGAAGCTGCTGCTATTTTCCTTTTTTTCTTGCACTTATGGATCCTTTGGAGGGAAAACACAATTCTAAGGCTTGCCTTCTGGAGAGTACTAAGTCTCAAACTCGTGCATATTTTAAGGGTGGGCTGAACATTCCCCTAAGTTAAATTTGGGATCAAATGTTGGTATCTTAGGGATTAGAAAGACTCCTCCCCCTGCCTCTGGCCAAAGGGCATATCTTTTTTCATTGCCACTCTCTCAAGATCTTGATGGCTGCTACCCACTCCCAAGAATCTGCTTATGTACCTTGGCAGAAAAAGACACTGGCAAGAGACTGCTGCTATACTGAAAACATCTTCACTTTGCACACACTTCGGGGAATGAAGAGAGTCCCTCCCCCATTCTTTGAACATTTGAAAATGCAACCAGTTTGCATGCAAGTTAATGGAGCATGGTGCTTCTGTATGCAGCTGAGAGCTGGATTAGTCTTGGGAGGAGGTCTTGGGGTGGGGGCAGCCTAAATTGATTGAAAGGGATGGGGAATTTTTGCTAGGCAGTTCAAACCAGTCCCAGCCACACCTCTGACCTACAGTGTTAACAGCAGACAGTAGTGCAAGGGTGCTACATGAACTGTCAGAAAACACCCTCCAATCTACAAAAGAGGTAGGGATATGTCAATTTCAAATTCTCACACACACCCCGCCTTAAATTCAATTCACCACATTTGTGAGCTTTATTTTTTTATATAAAAAAATTCCTCATGAAAATTCACCAGCATTTTAGTCTGAATTTCTTCTGACATATGTGTTGGTATGCAATTCTGCCAAATATACACATATTTGCAAAGCAATTCCCCTTAAAGAAATGCATTTTTGTATGTTTGTTCCACTAACAGATGCATGGTTATAGACACTTTACCATTGCATGTGCTTTTTTGTACACATTGCTTGGCTGGAGAATGGCACTGCAAAATTCTGAGAAGTGCGAATTTCGAGCTGGGTCATGTTTTGGCTCATGTATTGATTTAGAAAGTGTGAATTCGGTAGGATCACATTTAAATGCAAACTAAATCAAATTTCTCCCCCATCCCTACCTCAAACAAACAGAAAGTGGCAACTATAATAAAAGGGATCGAGAAATTACAAGCTAGAGCACATGACTGCAATTTGTTCAGTAAGTTAGGATAATGCTTGGCACAATGAAAGGAGTAGCAGTATAGGAGGCAAATCTGCTCTTCAGTGAAGAAGGACACCGTCAGTGGACACTGCGCAGTGTCTGAACCAGGCTGATGCATTTTCTTTTAGAAGTATCTCTTCCTTATCTAGCTTCCACCTGTCCTTTTAATTGTGCACAAGTTGTGAACTGTTTCAGATGTGAAGCGAAACTTCCAGCCAAAAGCAGTAGGTATGCATACTTGCTTGCAAATTAAGCCCCATGCTTAAGTGCAATAGGGCAGACACCACAGTGAGCAAGGAGGCTTGGAACTGCAAGCTTAATTCCTACTTCCAGGGGATGAACAATTAAAAGGAGGGGGGAAACCCCGGAAGTCTATTTACTTGAAACTAAGTCAGAGTGACATCTTTCGGACAAAAGAGCTATGAGACACACATCACAATCCTGAATTTGACTTTTGTTTTTCTTCAGCCTTTGAGAAGAATGTGTATTTGTGAATAGCTTTAATAAATAATGTGGGGTGGGTTTTTGTTTTTTTTGTTTTACCATTTGCTGAGAACAGGGTCATGCAGTAATAATTATTTCATGACAGATTAAAGATTAATTTAAAGCTTTCTGATATGCAGACATCAAGAAACCACAAATAGTGAATAAAATCTATATTTTTTCAGATTTGTTTTTTAAAACCAAAATATAGGATACTAATATTCAGCAGTAGCAGCTCAAAATCCTTTGCTGAAGCACTAGCTACATGGATAAACATGGTAGTCAATTATGGTAGTCAATTAAGTTTAATTTAGAGTTGACCTGTTGAAATGAATAGCCTTAGCTTAGTCAATGTTATTTATTTCAATTGTATTAGTAAAATGCAGTTGAATATGATCTCTGGGGGTCTATCCACACCAAGATTTGTTGTGCAGCATCCATAGGAAAAGCCCTGGAAAAGTTGCACAAATAGGTTGAATTCAGGCTTAATGATAGCTTATCATTACACAACTGAGTCTTAGACTTACCAGTTTCCCACTCCTCCTCCAGCAATGCCTGGAGAATGGAAGCTTCCACACTCATTTTTAAATCATCACAGTTTAATTTTCCATCTGAACACAGGGTAACTGTGGTTAATGGAAGTGGTTTTCTGGATATGGTGGACCTGCAGCAGGTGGGGTACTGTTGCTTTTCAGGATGGAGAGGGAAGACGTCAGTGTGGTGAAAAAGAACTGGCATAACCAATCTGACATTCCTGCTGGTATGTTTGCACAGCAACAGACTCCTGCCTCATCATACTTCTCAGTAAGCAACAGCAACCTACCTGCTGGGAAGCTAGCATAGTGGCTCTGCCAACCCAGCCAAGCCACTTCTGATGGCTAGTCTTGGTTATGGTTTACTGAAACAAGGTAACTTCACACTGTGGTTTATGAAGTTGGCTAGTTTTGACAAACCATAATTAATATTAACCACACTTTAGGCTTCAGCTGTAACAATAACCTGCAGCTTATTGAAAGCAGACAGTGGGAAACTTTTGTTCTCTTCACAGATGTGCCAAAGGAGAAGTGGCACAAAAGCTATATATGACTGAATTTAAATGGCTGTGTTTATTTCTATGCTACTGCTGCTGTCCAGAGGCAGCACTTCATAATTTGAATTTTATCCCATTTTAAAAGAATAAAAGTGATTTTCTTTAGCTCTTTTGCATGTAGTTCCTACTGGTTTGGACAGTCCTTTGTTTCACAGTGTTGAAATCTAGATGGACCTCTATTCCATCTGGTTGTTGGTTTTCTCCTTTCTCCTTACTTGCTTATTGTGCAGTTGTGACACACAATGCCAATAGTGAAGACAAAGCAGCTGTACATTATGTTCCTCTACTTTCTACTGCGGTCGCCTCCAGACGTCAGTATTTCCAGTGATATTCAGTTCTTGTTCTGTTAGAATAAGGGTAGCTAATATGAAACTTTCCAAATGCTGCTGAACTCCAGCTTCCATCCATTCTTACCAGCATTTCCAATGTCCAGGAACGGTGGGGTTGTAGTACAACAACATCAGGGGGAGCAACACTGGCTCCTCCTGTGTTAGAACAACTTCTAATAATTTCCTTCAATAAAACACAAAATTAGGTGGTTTTTGGGAGCCAATTCTAGGTTCATTCTGCTCCTCTTTTGTTTTGGGCTTGTGACTGCCATTAATCAAAGGATCTCTGTTGAGAGCAAATCATTTCTGTAGCAATGAAACACACTTGAAATGGCATTTTACACAAAGTCATTTCACACTGATGCTTGGCTGTGGGAAGGGAACAAAATCTTATTAAGTTAAATAATGCCTTAGTGCGAATAAATTAATTAAAGTCTGCCTGTTGTTTAACTCTTGCCTTATTTATTAGATAATATATAATGAAGTCATAATCTTTTATTACAGCAAAGCCTATGAATCATGCTTTGAGTGTAAATGCTAATTTTTCATTTTGTACTTTTCATGACTTATAAAACAATAATTCAATTCAGCTGTAGTGACTGACAGCCCCATATCTTATTACAGGAAAAAAGAAAAAAGATGAGTGTATTTCAAAGCCATGAATAATGCAGCAAAGGCAATTCCTACTTTAACACAAGTACTGACTTTGACTTACAGAGTGCTTTGGGTCTAGGGGTGGCACCTACTTTCAGCCTGTGCTTCTGTGCCTTTAATGTAAAACAAGATGCTGCCTTTGATCAGATCAGACCAGGGGTGCCAACTTGAACAAATTATGATCACATAATTGATCACAGGATGCAACACACACACCATTTGAATGGCAATGCCCATCACCTTTGAGGGGCCCAACCCCCTCAAATATATTATTGGGGAAGGGGGTCTGAAGGGACTTCGGCTCCTACGGATCAATCTGGTCCAGTATTGGCTGCTCTGATTGGTAGCGACTCTCCAGTAGAAGGTCTGCCCCACCATCTGCTACATGGTTCTTTTAACTGGAGATGTCAGCCATTGAAACTGGGACCTTCTTCGTTCACCATGTGCAAGCTGCTTCTGAGCCACAGTTACGAACCCCAAATAGCTATGTGATAAAAAGCTGGGGCTTTTTGTTGGCATGGTGATGCAGTCCCATTTCAGGAGGAACCATCCATTAAAAAAATATGGTCACTCAGCTATACAGCTATCCAATAGTGAACAGCACCAAGACCTGCAATGGAATGGTCTTCCTTGCTATGAATGCATCATCTGGGTAAAAAGGGGCTGGAAATGCTCCTTACGTGAATACGCAATTTTTGTTGGATGAGGGGTGTGATTAACATATACAGCCATGGTGGAGGGTGATGGTGGAGCTAGCCTGAGCATGTTTTGATGAACGCATAAGGACGTTTGTCCAAATGCCCCTCCACTAAAGGGAGAATGGCAATAAACAACTGCTGCAGCTACTTACCCTACAGATTGATGCGGAAGATGCAGCTTATACCTGCAGCTGCACAAGGAGAGGTTGTGTCTGTGTTTGAGTGCTGGTCCAATAAATGGTTGCATTTCCTCAAAAGAGGTGCACCCAACTCTTTTAACATGTCTTCTCCCTCCTTTTCTCGCAAATGAGGGCAGTGTATGAATCCCAGCCATTTTATCAGCATTTTTTAAAAGCTGTTTGCTGTTTTACTGTTTGCTCAACTGACACTTTAAGCAGAAAGAACCTGCAGATGCTAAACACTGGCAAGACCTCTCAGGGTCTCTGCAAAGAGGCTTAACCTTAATGAGTCTATTATTCCTCCTCCTGCCCCTCCACTCACATCCAGCTGCAAGGGGAGCACAGATGTTTTGTGACAACATATTTATGTGCTTGTGGCCCTAATTAATTAATTTTTCTTCGCTAAATGGGATGATATTATTGCTTTTTGGCACAGAGTACAGGCAATTTAAAAATGCACTGGACCAAATTATTCCCTTGTGAATATTCGCAGCAGCCAGACCATTGTTTTGACCATGTTTATCAAAGAATACTACCATGTGATGAGTCCTCAGACATGGCAAACTTTGCCAGGGCGTGCTTCATTCTTGCCCAAAAGGCTGCTATCATTTCACCATTGATTTATTCCTGGCTCTTAATGACGGTGAACAACATTTAAAGTGTATTATCTCAACCACCTCCCTTTCACTCCAGACAGGAGTTCCTTATCGTTCATAAGGGGATTTGGGCAAGCCACTTGTGGCTTGGGTTGGATTGTTGCAGGACGCCCCCCCCCCAAAAAAAAGAAAAATTAAGTGGTTCAGAGTTCTCTGCCCATTTCCAAAGGACAGCTTCTCCCAAACAGGAGAGGAGATTCTCATGGTTACAGAAAGCATCACTAGGGATGGTGACAGACATCAGTGTCTACTGATCCAATCTGCACCTCTGAAAACAGTTCTTGGAAGGCCAAGGTCAACTCCTCAACATGAACCCTTGAGGTGAGAGCCCCCTACCAACTGTGATGCAGCCCCTTCATTATCTTGCTTTTGACCCCCAGTTTAAAGAGAAGAGGATATGGGGCTTGGGGGGACGGGACTTGATGTGTGGAAGGAATGAGTGTGGGGAACTGGTTGGGCAGGAGGCAGGGAAGCCAACATTTCTCTTTTTTTTTTTTTTAATAATATTTATTAAAGTTTTCCAATTAATTACAAATTAATAAAACATCCAATTTCAAATCTTTTTCCAATTACATCCCTTCAGGACTTCCCCTTCCCTCCCCCCTTGTATTCCCAATCTCTCAAATAATCTCAACAAGTTCTTCTCCTCAATTCAAACTTGTTATCCTTAACCCAAATTTTTTTTTAAAAAAACATTATTTTCCATTCCCCTAAAATCGGCTTATTCCCACCACGAGTTCCCCCCTTTAGAATACCATGTAGATGTATATAGCCTAAATAAAACGTAGTTTACGCCTTTAAGGATTCCACATTTCCCACCCCCCCTTTTCCCGGTTGCGTTCCCAATGTTCCTCAATGTCCGATATTTCCACGTCTCTCTAAATCATAGTCCTTTGCCAGTCCTCTTTAGTTTCGAATGTCCAATCATGGAAGGATTCTGTCTCAAAGAGAGGCCCATTTTTTCCATCCAGATTTTTATATCCAGGAGTAAAAAACTCCAAATTATAATCCTTAAGCTTGTCAAATCTGGATGTCCCAAATGTCCCCACTTTTAACTTGGTCCAATTCTTGTTATTTTGTTGTTCTTATTGATCACACTCCTCTTTCTATTTCTTTCTGTCCCTGTTTTCCTGCACAAATGTCCTAATTCCAAAAGTTAGTTCCTTTGCAGAGGCTTGTTATTCAGAAACAAAACATTACGTCAAGTTCCTTTCATTCCACAACAGATGATTCCATTGTCTTCTTCGGTGTAGTAGCCTCTGTAGTCATAATAATGTTCCATTTCTGCAGTTTCCCAGGAGATAAACAGTTCAGTTCCAATTTCCAGCTAAAACTTGTAATGTCCCTCGGCTCCTCTAGGTGGATTGCAAAAGCTGAGTTCTCTTCCAGATCACATCCATTAGCCCTAGTAACTTTGTAATCCTTATTTAAAACAATTTGTATTCAATTTATAACAAATATAACCAGCAAAGTCCTTGTAACATAGTCTCTATCATATTTTCCGCTTTGACAGCTCTTTGACAGCTGTCAAAACTTGCCTTTCTCCTCTCCAAACTCCGTCATCGATCGCTCCCGGGGTTCCAGGGGGGGTTGTTTTTAAGTCCGAATTCTACTTTCCTCCTCCAGCTCAATCTCATATTCTTCACTCGTGAGGTTAAAAACTTGCCAAAATGATGTTACTCCGATCTTAGTTATCAGATCCTTTGCTTTGACCCTTCTACAATGGAGGGGGTGGCTGACTTCCTTTTTTGCGCCTCCCCCGCTCGCTCCGAAATTTTTAAAATTTTTGTCCCTCTTTTTAATCCAAGTTCCAATTACTTACAGGTTGTTCTTTTAGGTCCGAATTTTCAAAGGAAGAAGCCAGCGCTCTCCGCCGAATGGCATGCGGCTTCGCACGGCAGGGATAGCAGAGGACTCAAAACACCACGCTTCTCCCCGGCACCCGATCCGTAGCCTTTAAAAAGGCTCCTTCACGAGTCGGGAGGGCGCTAATGGTGTCAGCCGAGTCTCCATGTCCACGGCCCCCGTGGCCGTGGTTTTTAAGGGTCCCCGCATCGCCGGTGCGGTAGGACCCAGCCCCTGCCGTGCAGGCTCCCTCCGGAGCTCGGAGGGAGTCCGCCATTCGGCGATGGCGCCGACCCGGAAGTGGGAAGCCAACATTTCTCTCCTAGATCAGATTTTAATCTGAACCGGAAAAGAACTTGGGGTTTCTCAGAGTATCTATTCAGGCCTGAGGTGAGAAAGCTTTGCCAGCATCTTGGTAGATAATGCACTGGGATGGAGGTGGGTGGCAGAAAAGTGGAAGGTGCTGGGCATTGCTTCTTGGTAAGGCCAGTATTAATGTATTAATAATCCCTTCCAGCAAAAGTCAACGTGAAGCATCCTAACAGCCAGTACATATGAAATAGGATGTTATCACTGAAATTATTTAAATGCCCATTGCCGACATGTTGGTATAATGTGAAGAATAAAAGATCGCCCAAGGCAAAATGAATCAGAACAGCAGCGAGGAGAGTTTAGTTTAGTTTAGTTACTTGCTTATTTGAGACTACTCTTTACCTGTGCTCCAGGCACTTGGGAACCTTCCTTAGGGTGCAGAGAAGATGGGTTGTCAGCTCCCCTTTTCCATTTTAAATGGCTTCATATGAAGCACAAACACCACTCAAGTGTGTGTATGAGAATATGTGACTTGACAAACCAAGCAGTGGATAAAGTAGCTGCAACGGAAAGCATCCACCTGTTGTGGGCAGAAACTGAAACTCCTAAAAGTTATTCTAGGATGTAGCTGTCAGCCAGGAATCCAGGAGCAAAAACCAGTGTTAGGAACTGCTGACCACTGCCCCATGTGCTGAACTGCAGAAATTGTTGCCTCTCAGAGAAAGAGTTTCTGGCTCTGAACTGACTCCAGCTGCCCATTGCCTCCTTCTAACTCGTTCCTGGCTTGGAAGTGGCCTGTTGCAGGAGAAGCAGCAAGTGGAGGAGAAAAGCGACCAAAAGCAGTGGGACATCCTGGGAATCTGCTGCTGTCACTGCTGGAAGAAGGGTGAGCCTGGGCAGCAGAAGGAGCAATGTAGGAAGGAGGAAGGAAGGCTGATTTTTTTTTGGGGGGGGAGGCTACTAAACTGTAGTTTTCATGCACCTATGTGAGAAAACCAAAAAGATATGGCTGTTGTGGCTTCCCAATGCAAGTCCATGGGATAACTGAACCTTTGATTTTCTGAATATTACTTTGGATTCTGGGTACAAGGTGAGCCCTGCCCTTCAAAGAGATCTGAAATGAACATGCACCTGGTATGCAGTGCCAAGTTAAAGGGTAAAGGGACCCCTGACCATTAGGTCCAGTCGTGGCCGACTCTGGGATTGCAGTGCTCATATCGCTTTATTGGCCAAGGGAGCCGGCGTACAGCTTCTGGGTCATGTGGCCAGCATGACTAAGCCACTTCTGGCAAACCAGAGCAGCACATGGAAACGCTGTTTACCTTCCCGCTGGAGCAGTACCTATTTATCTACTTGCACTTTGATGTGCTTTTGGCAGGAGCAGGGACCGAGCAACGGGAGCTCACCCTGTGGTGGGGATTTGAACCGCTGACCTTCTGATCGGCAAGTTCCAGGCTCTGTGGTTTAACCCACAGCTCCACCCGCGTCCCAATGCAGTGCCAAAGCAGTCTCCAAAGTGAAGCAGGAGGGAGCCTCACACAACTTGGAAAGTTGCTTTTGGTGGTACTGAAAACAACTCATAGGTCCCAGAGAATCAACCGGACGTTGTACTTGATTTATAAATGAGGTTGGTTGAGGTTCCTTCCTATTACATTATTTTTTCATGAATACAGATGACCTGAAATGGATTAACGGAGCAGACTTCCATCAATATTTATTCAGAATATTACAAGATTTCTTACCTGTGTTGATGGACCTTTGATCAACTTTGTGCCCATTGTGGATTGCGGATTTTAATGTTTCTAACACTGTGCTGCACATATATTTTGCATTGCTGTGTTGGGTGTTTTTACCTCTGACTTTTATGCTTCTTCGTCGTACTTTATATTATGATAATTGCATCTGCCTTTCCCAACTGCATTGCGCCAATGCAGCGTTAATTGTTTTTGCTATGGCATTTGTCAGCATCCTATTTGCTAGTGCATATTTATGTTAGGGTGGATTTCTCCTGCCTCCAGAAAGATGAGGACAGACAGCTCTTGCTCTCCATCTGTGACCCAAGCATGACTAAGCAAGGTCCATTTGCTATAAAGCAAAGGGTGGGCGAAAAGTAGAATTGGCAGCTGCGCTATTCTTATTTTTGTATGCTATTCACATGACAGGGCTTAATGCACAAGGTTTTTATAAATAGTGCAGGTAAACACTCTTAAAATGCCTTCCCAGGTTTCACTTGAGGTGATCTTTGAAAATCAGGAGAGAGAGAAAATAGCAACGGATGTTTAGCCTGAAGCTGGAAAGGCAGTGATCTGAAAGAGAAAGTGTGTGTGTGTGTGTGTGTGTGTGAGAGAGAGAGAGAGAGAGAGAGAGAGAGAGAGAGAGAGAGTCAGGCAAGAGAAAGGAGGGCAGAACAATACTGCAGCCCATGTCCATGGACTTGCACTGTAAAATATTTCTGAAGCTGCCATTTGCTATACAGCTGCTGGAGGAAAAAATGCAATGGGTTGTTAGAATTTATTTTGTCCCATGTAGATGCAAATAAGTTTAATTTCTGTCATTGTGAAGTCACCCTGGTGAGTAAGCCTTAAAGGGCCCCCAGAGCTGCTGGGAGCAGCCTTGCGAGTTCATTAGGTAAAGGATGCTGCGAGACTTGCCAGTGCACAGATCCTTGCAGCTGAGCTCCGTTCGGAGCCAACTGCATTGCTAAAGAGGCTAAATATAGGTTGACGGATGCCGAAGAAAGCCAGGCGTGAGAATTGTTGTGCATGAGTCGTTGCCTCGTGGATGCCACTCGGTCTGCTCCACAAAATGGAAGAGCAACCTGCGGTACTTTCTTAGAGTGATTGCATTTTAATGGAGCCACTAATGGAGACTGACCATCCTGTTGTTAAAATATGGGGCAATGGTTTACTGGCTTTGGGAGCAGGTAGAGAATTTTTAAACTTTTAAAGAAGCTCCAGGCATGGCTAAACATGAGGATTTCATGTGGATGTTGCAAGCATGCTATGAATCATTAGGAAGGGATGCCTACTGGCCTCAACCTTTGATTAGTGGTGCACATTCATACTGGGGCAAGAGGAAAATTGAACAAAATAGAATCAATTCAGTTAAGAACATTAATATTATTATTATTAGGATTTATTTATTTCATTTATGAATCATTTCCCATGAAGCATCCCAAGGTAATTTTAAATATAATAAAAACATATACAATTACATATATTAAAACCGTTAAAACAAATGCAAAAATAAAAATAATTTTTAAAACCACACACAGTCTAAAACAACCACCACCACCCATAGATAAAAGCAATTCAAATCCAGTGCAGCTTAGATGGCCTCAGTAGCACAGAGTGCCTTCCATCAGCTTTGGCTGGTGGCCCAGCTGCATCCCTATCTGGATAGGAGATAGTCTTACTTCTCTTGCCTGTGCTCTGGTAACCTCCAGGTTAGATTACTGCAATGCATTATGCATAGGGTTGCCTCTGGAGATGGTTTGGAAACTTCAACAGGGGCAGAATTTGGCGGCCAGGTTGCTTACCAGAGCAAGATGGTTTGAACGTATTACACTGCTCCTGGCCCGATTGCACTGGCTGCCAATTAGTCTCTGGGCCCAATTCAAAGTGCTGGTTTTGACCCATAACTCCTTAAATGGCTCAGGACTGCTATAGTTCAAGCGCTGTCTCTCCTCATATGAACTGACCTGGACCCTACAATCATCATCTGAGGCCCTTCTTTGTGTGACTCCTCCATGAGAGGTCCAGAGGGTGGCAACACGTGAATAGTCCTTTTCTGTGGTGGCTCCCTGTTTGGGAATGCTCTCCCCAGGGAAGCTCGCCTGGCACCTTCATTACATATCTTTAGGCACTAGACAAAAACATTTCTCTATAACCAGGCCTTTAGCTGGTTAACATTCTATGGCCTTTGGATATGTTTGTGAGAGGAGGTTATTGTTTTGTTTTGTTTTGTTTTGTTTTCTTTCTGTTTTGTTATGTGTTTTGTGCTCTCATTTTGTATTTTTATGTTGTGAACCGCCCTGTGATCTTCGAATGAAGGGTGGGATGCAAATTTAACTCATAATAATATTAATAATATTTTTTTAAAACACTGAAAATTTTCATGAGAAAGAAATAGCAAATTGCTGCAGAAATGTGGAGAACTAAATTTAACTTGCCTTAAATTTACTTGCCTTAAAAAGTTGCTCCAGCCCCTTGATAATTTTAGTTGCCGTTTTCTGAACCTTTTTCAGCTCTGCGATATCCTGTAGCTGCTTAACAAGGTAGACCAGAAATACTTAAATGGGTTGATAGTCCTAATCCTAATTGTTTAGGAGGCTGAAAAATTGCCACTATATTGAGAAATTATGGGTGGTATAAAACTTAATGAGTGGATTTGTTGACATTAATGAACCAAATTTAGTCTTGTTCATTAATTCCAGTGGGTCTATTCAGAATAAAACTTAGTTGAATACCATTCTATGTCTTCTGTGCAAACAGGCTAATGCAGTCTAGTACAGAAAGGGTTAGATATGCACTTAAAAGAATTCTGCTTGGTAGCCAAAGGGAGTTTAGACAAAGGGTATGTAAGGATACAAGCTTTGAAATAAAGATGTGTCTTTGTGTTAGCTGTGTAATAAAATCCTCGGAATAAATGAAGATTTATCAGTAATCACCTCGTTCATGCAAACTTGATTTAAGCTTCCTGATGAGTTCAGACATCTTGCTGCTGTTAAATGACTTAATTCTTTGTTGAACTCTAATTGAATATGAAAATTGTGTTTCCCTCAGTGGCGGCCAAGATAAGGAGCACATTGAAATGCTGAAGGTGTCAGAAAGCTGTGAACTTTTTAATGACCGTCTCAACATTTTGATTGATGGTGGTGCTTCCCCTCCCCCGCCCCAGGCTTGTTTTGGAATCAAAGAGCAGCAAGATAAGAAAGTTCATTGAAAAGGAAAATCACAAAACCATTGCTCGTCTTCCTGTGACTGCCAGAAGTATTCTTCATAGGTTTTATTTTACTTCATCGTGGAAATTTTCAAAGCCTCCTTTTTCTAAGGAATGACATAACCCAGTGAATTCAGTTCTTTTCCTTGTAGAGGTGGGAGCTCAGACATAGTGAAATAACACTCAACCTCTTTCCTCACTGGTATTCTAAGAGAACTGGCCTAAGATTTTTGAAAACTATATTTCCTTTATTAAAAAGTGGTGCCTCAAGGCACAAAAACACTAAGAAGCTAAGTAGAATTTAAAGCTCGTTCGAATTTAGCAATGCCTTTTCTTCTCATTTGAGATTTTTCTTGCCCTTCCCTTTTTTATTTTGTTTTATGCATGCAAGTAGTATGATCTTAATTTTTTTTAAAGCTTTCTATTTTCACCCTCCTACATTGTGTTATGATTTGATCTTTTCATGTTGCAGCACCTATTAACTTTTGAAAGGCACTCTCACTATGCTGTCTGAGATGGCTGCCGAAAATTTATTTTAGTAATGTCAACAAGACATAATTAAGCTGCATATAGTTAGTTTTAATATTTGCTGATTATCTGTGCCTTATTAATTGTTTTATATTGTTGTATGCAGGGCCTTTTTTCAGCCAGAACTCTCCAGAACCCACTTCTGAGGTTGACACCATTGCCACTACAGTGGTACCTTGGTTGTCAAATCGGCTCCCGAACGCCCTAAACCCAGAAGTGAGTGTTCCAGTTTGCAAACGTTTTTCGGAAGCCAAACGTCCATCGCTTCTGATTGAGTGCAGGAAGCTCCTGCAGCCAATCATAAGCTGTTCCTTGGTTTTTGAACCATTCTGAGAGTCGAATGGACTCCTGGAACAAATTAAGTTAGACAACCAAGGTACCACTGTATAAGAGAACAAGGGAGGTGTTCATGGTGGCACCTCTTTTTCTAGAAAAATAGCCCTGGTTGTATGCACACTGCTTCAAGATTTGTGGATTTGTTTTTTGATTAGTGAGTTTATGTATTTTTTCTAAATAAATTAATACTCCCGGCTGTGCTAATGCTACCCAAGGGTTTGGAATCTTTCTTAGCATGAGCGCACAAATACTTCAGGGTTTTTAAAAAAGGTCCACTGTCAGCTGTCCGAAGTGTTTTCTATCTGAAGCAGAGATATGGGATGATCACTGAAGAGCCCTGGTGACCTCAGGATCCCTATAGGCTCTCCGCAGATGGTTTTGTGTATGTTCAAGAGCACTGCTCCCTTATAGCTAGGCACCTCAGAGCACGAGCAACTGGCCTAGGCAGTATGCTTCTGAATACAAGTTGCTGGAAACTACAGAAGGGTAGAGGGCTACCCTGCTTACGGGCTTCCCATAGGCATCTGATTGGCCACTATGAGGACAGGATACTGAACTAGATGGGTCACTAGCATGATCTAGTAGGGTCTTCTTGTGTTCTTGCACCTGTGCTGTACAATCCTATGCAGGAGGATGTTCAGCTGGAATTTCTGACCGGCAGGTTTGCATATTCTTGTAGCCTGAATCAGACAATAAGCCTTTGAGGATCAGAAAATCTGCAGTTGTATCAATGCAGCTGTCCATGAAGAACTAGATAGACAGCTTCCATCAACTTCAGGGAAGTAGTTTTACTCATTGTTCCACACCACGGGAGCTATTATTAGCATTTTGTAGGTGAAGATTAAGGGAAATAGCCAAAGGGCAACCAATAGTTGTCAGCTGAATCCAAGTTGACTGTCAGAAGTATTCAAAGTTGTAAGCTCTGAACAGCCATCCTTAGCAACTGAGGGCCAATGGGTCTGGGTGGTGTTCATGAAGAGGTCAAAGTCAGAAGAACCCTGAGTGTCATTTACAAGTTATATTTATTTTGCTCAGCATCTAAAGCCCAAATGGATATAGTGAAAATCCACACCACATCTCTGCAATAAGTCAGACAGAAAGGGTTAGACAGGTGATGTGCCAATTTTGTAGGAAAGAAGGATGGGACCAGCATATTTTTTTTAAGAGAGATGCTAGGCACCAGGTCTAATAGGCACATTAATCTGGAAGGTGAAGATCAAGCAAGTCCACTTTGCAATTTGAATTCTTTAAATTTATACCCATAAATGGCATCATTTCTTAAAACTGCACACACATTTCTTTTAGTGTACCCTTTTCATATGGCATTGCCATAGTAGGCTTTGTGGGGCCCCTGATTGCATCAGCATAGCTTTTTACAATGTCTACAGTTGTGTGAAAGCAGTCCATCATTCAATGAATGCATGACAACACCTATTGTCATGATGTCTATAAGTGTACATGGGTTGGGTGTGGTAGCAGCTAAGGTCTGCAAAGGGCTTGTTTGTGAACCCACTGTCAGTCACAGCGGTCTATTCACAAAAGTGTGTGTATAAAATAGATGTTTGTAGGATCTTCACATGCCACAATTTGCATAGGTTGTTGTTATTTCTACATTGGGGTGGGGAACAAGGACATCCCTTGAAATGCAAACAATGGCTTTGGAGAGTTGATCTTTCTTGGGACCATGACTGTGGGAGAACAAGAGTCTAAACTCACACTTCTTTCCCCACCTCCCCACTTCCCTGCATGATTCTGAGGCTGCTAAGATTTCCCATGTGCACATTAGTTGGACTTGCTCTGTCCATTTTGTCCTTTTGAACAAAACTGGAACAACACACACCTAACTACTGCCTAGAAGGGTAGCAGATATTTTAAGGGTGCAACCGAATGAGCATACACAGTTGAAAGTATGCACATTTTTGAACTGAATGTATTCAAGCAAAATCGGGAGCATATCTGCAAACCCAGCATGTTTGCAAATTGATACCCTTCCCCCATTCATTCCCTGCAGTGACAAATATTGTACCAGCTTTTTGTTGCCTTGAAAGACTTTAGTACAGTGGTACCTCTGGTTAAAAACTTAATTCATTCCAGAGGTCCGTTCTTAACCTGAAACTGTTCTTCACCTGAGGTACCACTTTAGCTAATGGGGCCTCCCGCCATTGCCGCGCCACTGCCGCACAATTTCTGTTCTCATTCTGAAGTAAAGTTCTTAACCTGAGCTACTGCTTCCGGGTTAGTGGAGTCTGTAACCTGAAGCATCTGTAACCTGAAGCGTTTGTAACCCAAGGTGCCACTGTACTTGAAAAAAGGACAATGATTATAAAAAAGAAGACCTACTACAGTAGTACCTTGGTTCTTGAACAGAATCCATTCCGGAAGTCCGTTCTACTTCTGAAAACATTTGAAAACCAAGGTGCGGCTTCCGATTGGCTGCAGGAGCTTCCAGCACTCAGTTGGAAGCCTCGGAATGGACATTTGAGTTCCAAATAACTTTCACAAACTGGAACACTCACTTCCGGGTTTGCGGCGTTCGAAAGCCAAAACGTTTGAGTTGCAAGGCATTCATCAACCAAGGTACGACTGTACAGGGAATGCAGGCACCTCATCTTGACTCCAACCAGTCTTGCCAATGCTGATTTCTAGTTAGATGGAAGGTAGTAGTTCAACCAAGGCTGGTATCTGTTTCCCCAATCCACCACCACCACCTTGGGTAACAGGGTGCTGTAAGTGGGTGGCACAGATGGTTTCTTAGGTGATGTGCACTTCATAAGCAACAGGCAGGGGTGATACTTGGAAGTGGGCTCTGGCTGGGTATAGCATGCCTACTTATTTTCAAATGATAGACCCTTCCTACCTAGGTAGCATTTTATTGGGGTTTCTGTATTTTACTTATGTTGTCAGTAGTAGAAACATTTAGAAAAGGAACCTTAAAATTGTTTTCTCTCTCTCTCTACTCTCTCTCTCTCTCTCTCTCTCTCTCTCTCTCTCACACACACACACACACACCACAAAGAAGACTACAAGAGGTTCAAGAATGCCTCAAACATTTGTCTACATGCTTGTCTGGTTTCCCTTTTGGCCTGGAAGCTTAACTATAAATGATGGACCACAAGGAGCCACAAATTAATGAGTGTGTTGGTTTCCTCATATTATCAGTTATCTACCTTTTTGAGAGAAAATCCCACTCCCCCTATCATGTGCCTAACCGCCATTGCAATGGTCTTGACACCACCTTTTGCCTCATAGTGCACAGGAGAGGCAACCTGGTCCTCATCTAGTCAGGTTTTATGGGATGCTTTCAATTACTGACTCCCAATGACGTAGGCAGAATACTTGCTTCTGTCTGTCTCATTGGGAGTCAGTAATTGAAAACAAATTGTCTACTCAGCCCACGGATTGAATCATTTCAAAAGGCCAGAAGAAACTGCCGGCTTGTTTGTTTTATGTAATCACTGTCGCTTTGGGAGACAGTCGTGTTCCAGCAAGGTTGGAAGCGGCAATAAATGAGACAGCTGCTAATAAATACCCTCTTTATGAATTGAGATGCCACAAGCCCATTTTTAATCTCCCATTTTCAGCCACGATGATCCACTGGACTGTGGCTCCAGGTACTCCCCAGGTAATATGGACTGTCCATCCATTTGGCTCCTTTCCGAGTTTTGGGACTGAGAATGCTTTGGTCACTCTGGTCTTATCTTCACTGGGAAAGACAGAGATCTTCCAACCCTAAAGGACTGGGAGAACAGAAATGGCAACAAAAAGAATATGGCAGGCAAATCTCTCTAAGAAGGGAGGTTTTTCACTGAAAATTAATATAAGAATGCACTTGTAAATTATTTACCCTCAGTAAAGTCTTATATCTATAGCAGTGACCAGAGGAGGAATAACCACGAAGAGGAACGCAGAGAAAAGAAACTATATGGTGTATTTGCAGCAGCCCAACTGGATGCTTTCATCTTTCCCAGCTGCGACAAAGCATCTCTCTCCTGCATTCTACAGTCACAGCAGGCACTGCAACCTTCCAATAATTTGACTTCATCCCCAAAGGTGCACTCCTCCATTGTCTCCCAAGACAGAGTACCAACCCATTTATCACATAATTATCTTACAGATAATCTCTGAGAAGCATGGAGCATTCTGAATTTTCTGTGTTGCTTCTACAACACAGTATTTTATTAGCAGCTTTTATATATGAATATGTTAGTGAAAGATAATGCTTGGTAGAAGCAAAGGCTGCAAAGTTAAGTTTGAAGACTTGTGGGAATAAAAATACTAGTTTTGCCAGGTCCCTATTTTTCATATAAAACTCTCTGAATGTGCTTGTTCCCATCTTTATCTATAATACTCTTAGCTGTTTTGGTTGGGCAATGCTATTAGACAGAATGTCAGTCAAATCAAACTCAGTGGTCATTTTGGGAGGCCATGCCATGGCTGATTAATATAATTGAATCATATCCATAGTGGACTCAGGAACAGACTAATTGAAATGGATATGCAGGTTAAGAAACATGACCTGTATCACTGCAGTTAGTTTCTTAGCCTCCTACACATTGCAACCATGGCTATGATAATGCTACCATGTATTTCATTACATAACTTTAGTCTAAATTTATTGCAAAATCAAAAAAGAGAGAAAAATGAATTAGATGTGAGTCACTAAAAGCCATTTAATCCATAGCTGCTTCACTAACACAGCTGATTTTGTAGTCAGAAACATTATAGTCTGAATCTTAGTTTTAGTCTTCTTTTTTAAGTAAGTAAGTGGGATGCAGTGCTAAGAGTATTGGACTAGGACCTCAAATCCCCACTCAGCCATGAAGCTTTCTGGGTGAATTTGGACCAATCACTGTCTTTCCACCTGACAGGGTTTTTTTGAGGATAGAATGGAGAGAGAAAAGAATCATTTACTCCACCTTGAGCTTCGTGGAATAAAAGTGGGATCTAAATGAAACAATAAAATAAATAATAAAAATAACTAGGTATGCAAAGTAATTTCAACACAATGTGAAAAAAAATGTTTTTTGAACAATAAAGCTGGCATTTTCTAAAGACCAAGGGAAAAACAGAGCACACATCTGTTAAGGGACTCAATAAAGTAGCCCCCGTTTTTTCTGATTATCTTGTTTGTAAATGGTTGATCTGTTCTGCTCTTTGGTTAAAAAATGCAAGCAGATGAAATAGAATACTGTACTGCACTGAAGCAGAATATTTTTAGAAGCAAGCAGATTCCATTTGTTATCAAGAATCTTGAATATTAATGGGATCTGATATATTTTTGAAGCATTGCTTTTCTAAGGGAGAAGGGCACGTACAAGACTCTGCAGCCTTCTCTGCACAGTCAAACTAGGATGTGGAGTTAGGGGTATTCCATTTCCTTTTTGTCTTATTTAAACTTATTTGACCTACTGACTAATTTGGTAAGCCATCCCAATATGTAAATAACACATGGAAAGACAAGAACGCATAAACAACTTTTATGTTTTGTTTTGTTTAAAACCCAACCTGCCTTTTTAACCAGCACATGCTGTGCTATATCCTGTTCAATTGTCTACAAGGTACAACTGGGAAAGCAGAGCTGCATCAATGAGGAAGAGAGGAAGGCTTAGATCTATGACTCTTGTTTTTCTTAAGGTAATTGCAGCTCTGTGTGTGGCAACTGCTATCCAAATCGCAGCAAGCAGAAAGGGAAGATTTATCCTGAAAATCCTGCCTCACTTAGTTTAGAAGTTCCTGCTGGCAGAAACAGGAATGGGCTGTCTGGACCCAACATTGCAACTCCACTTCCATGTGCACAATGGAACATCCTCTCCTGTCCCCTGCAGTCATCCACCCAATGTATCCTCAAAATCAGCCCTGGTGGGTTGGAGGACTCTCTAGAGAAGATTTTGAGGGTACACAGGGGAAAGAGAGGAAATGGAAGTCCCATTGTGTAAGTGGAACTCCGCTCGTACAGCATTGGATACAACACCTTTAATAAGCCTTGCCGCCGGGCAGGTGATCTTCAGGGTGTGTGTCTGTGGCTATGCAGGGCAGGCAGAAACCTGTCTGCAATCCCAATAACAGCTTCTCCCTCAGTGGCTGTAATAAATATAAGGGCAGGGGAGAAATTTCGTTGTGCGCTATGCATAAATGAATTAGTTGATTTTATTTTTCTTCTATCAGTTATTAATATACAACTTAATTCTGTAGGTTCACCCTATCTGTACTTTTCATATGCAGTCTTGAAAACTTGAAGAATGAAATTACAAAATAATAAAAGAATAATCATCATAATAATCACAGAAAGCTGAAACATGTGGATGTCAGGCAGCAGAGGAACCAACTTCCCCCTCATATTTTCTAAGTGGTGTACATAGAGAGTACAAAAAAACTCACACTGATAATAAAATCATTTAAAATTAGTCATAAAAGCTGAAAGCTTAAATGTAACATGTCATTTGGCTCTAAGGGCAAAATGCACAGGGAGCAACCAGCTATGGGAGGAAGAGGCAGGTGGAACAGAACCCCAAGCTGAGGGGGAAAGGGCAATGCCTATTTAATGTGTTTTTGTTATTGTTATATTATGTATTTTCTATTCTTATTTTGTTTTTGTGGGGTTTTTTTGCTGTGAACTGCCGTGGGATCTTCGGATGAAGGGCAATCTACAAATTTAATAAATAATAACAACAAATAATTAACTTTTTCTCTCTCCATGCTCTAGCAGTTTGTCTCAACCTCCTCCCATTATTCTAATGCCGTTTCGTGAAACCTGGGTTTGGTTTCTTTTGAAAGGAGGCCGCCAGATGCTGATGGTGATTTCTAACATCGGACTTTGTTCCCAAGAGGTGGAGACAGATACAGTGGTACCTTGGGTTAAGTACTTAATTCGTTCCGGAGGTCCGTTCTTAACCTGAAACTGATCTTAACCTGAAGCACCACTTTAGCTAATGGGGCCTCCTGCTGCTGCCGTGCCACCGGAGAACGATTTCTGTTCTCATCCTGAAGCAAAGTTCTTAACCTGAGGTACTATTTCTGGGTTAGCGGAGTCTGTAACCTGAAGCGTATGTAACCTGAAGCGTATGTAACCCGAGGTACCGCTGTAGTTTAAACATACTGTCAGGGACTCAGGAGCTGAGGCACAGGGAAGATGGGAGATGGAGAGCGAGGGGGAGGAATCCGAAGGGAGCGTAGGAGGGGACAGTGGTCCGAGGGATTCCATGAGCCTCTCCAGCGAATCGGAAGATTCACAGAAGGGAGCGCCAGTGGCCAGGGGCAGGGGGGTCCCAAGGGGAACGCCCCAGGAGCAAGGGGGCAGCAGGGACTCCCAGAGCAGTAGTTGGAAATCAGGACCAGCTTCCCCACCAGAGCAGAGTGGGGGGGAAGAGTCCCAGGCATCGGGGCCAGTGCTTTCCCCACCAGGGAAAGGAGACGAGGCAGAGTCTACCACGCCTCCCTCGGAGAGTCGGACAACGGAAGGGAGGTCAGATCCGGCCAGTGTCACGGAAGAGGGAAGCAGTGATAGAAGTAGTGTAACGGTTAGGAGAAAGGTCACTGGGTTGGCGCGAGAAGCAAGTTCAAATGTACAGGAGCGCGGGACAGCAGAGAGTGAGGATTGGGAACCGGGTCCTAAAGCACGCCGGAGGCAGGGGGAGGAGCTAAGCGACTCAGCGTCGGAAGAGTCCAGAAAGGGCAATGCCCCAGAGGGCAGGAAGACCCAGAGGAGAAGAGAGCAGCGCAGGAGGTTGGAGCAGGGCTAGGATCTTAAACTGGTGTGGAAGGGGCGGAGACTCAGACGGGACTTCACCGATCTAGAGTCTAGACGTAGGGCTGCACGCTCTGGCTTTGAAATGGAAATTAAACTTCAATAAAGACTTTTGTACATAACATCAGCCTGGCGTTGGTCCTCTGTGAGCTGGGACCTAGAGGCAGCTCTGACACATACTAACTGCAATCCTCACTGCCCTGCATCAGATCTGTGGAGAGAAGCAGTCCCTCAAAGCCATTTCCAGAGCGCCAAGTGAGTCCGCTGTCTCTTTCCCTGTTTCACCTCTGTCTCCCTAAATGCTTCTACTGTTTCTCCTTCACACCAAGCTTGATGAAAGTGGGGGGATGAAGATAAGCCATCTTCTTCAACCATGCCCATGCCTTCTTGGCACACTTGCTTGTAATGTCTATAATTGCAATTTCTGTACTGCAAACAGCACCATCACGAGTGGCGCATTAATATTTGTAGGAGGTGCCATCTGTCTCCCAGGGGCAGCGTGGGAAGAAGAGCCCTTGTTGTTACCGTTAATAAATCTGACTGTGGTTAGATGTTCCAAGCAACAGTTGTGTGTTTAGATTCCTGAAGTAAACATGAAAAACTGTGCTTCTTCTTGCTGGAAGACGTGGAACTGCTCTGAATCTCTAATTACAAGAAATATGTGCCTTTGCTAATGACTGGAGCATCTGCAGTCATTCTGGTCCAGTTAAGCTGCTCCTGTCCAACGCTTCCTGGCAGAATTTCTATTGAACGCTCACTGTGGGACAACTCTGAGCATAATAAAGAGGGAGGATATTGGAAATTCTTCTTTGCTGCAATATTTTGGTTTTGTGAATCATTTTCTCACTTCCTTTTTTTTGGTCAAGTGAAGCTTAGAACCAATTTCCATTTGGTGATAAGCCTTAAACCTACATTCCAGTCAGATGAAAGACCAAAGTCCCCTCACAAGTACCTTCCATGTGCATAATTCACACCAGAGGGTGACACTCCCAACATCTCAGGAGTTCTGAATACCCATATCAAGATACAGATAGGTAGCCGTGTTGGTCTGCCATGGTCAAAACAAAATAAAAAAATTAAAAAAATTCCTTCCAGTAGCACCTTAAAGACCAACTGAGTTAGTTCTAGGTATGAGCTTTCGTGTGCATGCACACTTCTTCAGATACACTGAAACAGAAGTCACCGGACCTTTCTATATAGTGAGAAGGTGGGGAGGGGTATTACTCAGAAGGGTGGTGGGAATGGGTGATTGGCAGATAGCTGCGATGAGCCTGTTGACGACTCTTAACGACTGCAATAGGTCTAACAGGAAAAAGCAAGGGGTGAGAAGGTGAAAAATGGCTTTGTCATGTATAATGAGATAAGAATCCAATGTCTTTGTTCAAACCAGGTCTCTCCATATCAAGATAACAGCAATCATTTGGAGGTGACAGATTACACAAACAGCAGCTCCATGTGATGCTAGCCTTGCTCACCTGATAACTCCTATTGCCCTACTGAGGGATAATGCTCATAATTCACCATTATGTGTGAATTGGTCCTAAAAATATATAAAAATAATCACACCTAAACCATAACAAGATGCTCTTCTGTTTATCTTACAAGGCACTGAGGCAGAGAAAAGAAAGAAGGAAATGGAGGGAAAGAAGGTGACAGTTCTTCTTTCTGGCTCAAGGAAAAGGCATAAGAAAAATCATATTTTTCTGGGTTCCCCTCCTTTTGCTTTCCATAGTATTGGGTGTATGGGGGTGGGGAATTAAACAAACAGCACAACTCACTGCCTCTTCCCAGATTTAATCCTGATGTCTATTTCACAGTTATAACTGTATGTGCCAGGACTCAGGGAGAGAAATAATGAATTTTGCAATTGAAAAGCCAGACAACTGGGGATATGATCTATAAATACAGAAAACTGCAGTAGAATTTCAACACTGAAGTAGCAGTGATGATGGCTCAGTGCCTCTCCCTTAGACCTCATGTTGAGGAAGATGAGCAGTTTGTAATATGTTCCAAAACAACAACAGCATTTGCTTGTTTCACATTGGCCTGCTAATTATTCTGGGCAATGCTCACAATGCCCTTGATGTCTTTATCTGAAAGGCTATTGCAGAGTCATTTTTTAATTTTAATTTTATTTTATATGACTTTTATATGTTTGTGATATAATGATATGAATGATGAAGCAGCTGGAAAACTGGAAGAGATTTTTCATTCCTGAAAAATATATTGAACTATGCCAGAGTTATTCAGCCTTGGGTCCCCTGTTGGTGTTAGGCTACAACGCCCAACATCCCTGACTATTGCAGGGAAATAATGCTTTTGACAAATTGGAGGACAGATTTCAGCAGAGCACTATTTAAAATTGCCAGCCTGCTTCCTTTTGCATTAGAGGAAGCATTAGAATCAATGGAAATAAAGGGGGATATATTTATATATATTATATATAAAGTGAGTAATATGCTAATATGCCATTCCCTACTTCATAACAGAGAAAGAACAAATATGGGAAGCTGTTGTATAATGAGATAGGCCATTGGTCCATCTAGCTAAAATTACTGGTGATGCTGGGGATTGAACCTGAAACCATTTGTATACAAAACATGTGCTCTACCACTGAACTACAGTCCTTCTCCCTAATAACAACAAGAACAAGAACAAGAACAACAACAACAACAACAACAACAACAACAACAATTTATACCCCACCCATCTGACTGGATTTTCCCAGCCACTCTTGACAGCTCCCAACAGAATATTAAAAGCACAATAAAACATCAGGCATTAAAAACTTCCCTAAACAGGACTGCCTTCTAAAAGTCAGATAGTTGTTTGTTTCCTTGACATCTGATGGGAGGGTATTCCACAGGGCGGGTGCCACTACCAAGAAGACCCTCTGCCTGGTTCCCTGTAGCTTCATTTCTCACAGTGAGGGAACTGCCAGAAGGCCCTTGGAGCTCAGTGTCCGGACTGGATGATGGGGGTGGAGACGCTCCTTCAGGTATACTGGGGCGAGGCCATTTAGGGCTTTAAAGGTCAGCACTGACACTTTGAATTGTGCTCGGAAACATACTGGAAGGAACTTTGAGCTAATGGATGATAACATATATTACCCTCCTCCCCCTGTCTGTGTGATATATGGCTGGCAACAGAGACTCCTTCCAGGTGATCTCTGAAGGAGGTTTCAGAGAATAACTCCAGGCTAACCAGTTAATTGCAAGTCTGTCAACACCATTCAGCTATTTGCTCAGGAAGGATTTAATTAGTGAAGTTAACTGGAACACAAAAATTGCTACAGCACCGTTTGTCTTTGATCCATCACGTTGAATATTACATGTCTAATTTCCTTTCAAGATTACTCTGAACTCTTGTTTCACATCCTTGTCAGTTAACCGGGACTCATAGGTGAAACCCATAAGAAGTATCTTGTGATCACTTGCTGGCAAATGACTAATATATCCCCCTTTAAAACAACAACAACGTAAGGTTTCTTAGTCTTAATTCCATTGCAGAATCAAGCCAGGCATCTGTCTTGCTTTAAATAAAAAGTATGTCAGAATAAATATTTCATGAAGAGGTGTTCTGTTCTAGCACAGATCTTCTCTGCTATCTCTGGCTGTTTGAAGACAAGCAGGTCCCCCTAAAGGTCTGCTGTTTCCCTGACTATGAAAGCATCATCGCCTGATTATAACTGCCTATGTGGATAATAGACATTGATGGTGCATGGAAAATGTCATCAGAGCTTTTGAAATTCCATTTGCAAAAGAAACTTTCCACTGTGTAGAAGCTTTATGATTACAACTCCCAAAACACTGCTAATATGCCAAATGTATCCCACCCATAGCTTATTCTCTTCACATCAGTCCTGTGAAGCAGGTTACATCCTTCCCTTTTTACACAGTTGACCTTTGCCAGTGCTGGATTTAAGGGTGGATCCCCACCCTGAGTGGGTCTGCCCACTCAGGGTGCCGAGCTGTGGGGGCACAAAACTGAGATCCATAATTGAGAAAATCCATTTGGAGGCACCAAACTTTCAGCTCACACAGGGCACCATACTGCCAAAGATTATCTCCCCTGCCTTTGCTGTTAGATGACTTGCAAATGGCTATCTGATTGGAGATGCCAACTTGAGTAAAACATGGGGGGGGGGCAGGTAAGCCCCGCCCCACATAATTGATCACATGACACAGTGCACACACACCATTTGAATGGCATTTTCCATCAACTTTGGGAGCTGAGGCCCCTTCGGCCCCTAGAAGTTAGCTTCTATGTATCTAACAGATTTAGGTCTGCAGCCTAATTAATTGCTGGCTCCATATTTGTTGGTGCTGGAGGAGACTCTTGAGAGTCCCATGGACTGCAAGAAGATTAAACCTATCCATTCTTAAGGAAATCAGCCCTGAGTGCTCACTGGAAGGACAGATCGTGAAGCTGAGGCTCCAATACTTTGGCCACCTCATGAGAAGAGAAGACTCCCTGGAAAAGACCCTGATGTTGGGAAAGATGGAGGGCACAAGGAGAAGGGGATGACAGAGGATGAGATGGTTGGATAGTGTTCTCGAAGCTACCAGCATGAGCTTGACCAAACTGCGGGAGGCAGTGGAAGACAGAAGTGCCTGGCGTGCTCTGGTCCATGGGGTCACGAAGAGTCGGAGACGACTAAACGACTAAACAACAACAACATATTTTGTAGAATCTTGGTCAAGTCAGCCTTGTCCAAAGCAACATTGTGCTACAAAGCACTGCAGTGTTGTGCCTGGACCTTCAGCTCCTAGACCTTCAACATGCATGGACCTTAGCTCCCAGAAACCCCAGCCATAGAAACTGTTGAGGTCCACTTCTGTGTTCCTTCTAGTGATACCACTGTGGTCAGCAGCAGCAGCAATATCCCCGTTCCCCCACCAAGAACCACACAAATTGTACCTCACTGGGCTACAGTTCCTCCAGACTGACCCACCTGGGCCAAATATCATTGCAAAAGATAAGTGGCATGATCATTGTACCTCTCAGTGTGGGAATTTCAGGACTGACCATACCATTTGACTGACTGAGGTGCCTGACATAGGCAGCAGATGCTGGGAGGCGGTTAGTGGCGGAGTGGTGATGGAGAGCAGAGTTGAATATGGCATACCCATAAGTGACACATAACCTAGGCTGCTGCCCTCAGGTACAATGGAGGGTGCTGCCTTGTTGCCGTTGTTGACGCCAGTTAAATGCCAGTCTGGTCAGCTTCTGGATGTGGAATCGGTGTGTGTGTGTTCACATGCGCCATATTGTCCTTTGCCTCAGGCAGCAAAATGCCCTGGGATGGTCCTGGATTACTCCATCATTCATCAGGTGTTCTGATTCTGGGGATCCTGACAGCTTCATTCAGTAAATAAACAAACAATATCCTTTGTGAGAAGAGCTCATTTGTTAATAAAAATCCCAAGCTCTTCTGTTTTATTAGTGAGATTCTGCTCAACTCTGGCAATGCAAGAAGAAAATGGGAAGTATTTCCATTTTAGTTGCATTTCTAGCTATGCCCATTTTGTTTATGCATGTCCTCTCCAATTGATTTGTCTCCTTCCTCACCTCTTCCCTCCTTTTGGCCTCTGTCTTATTTGTTTATTGCATTTCATATCAAAGAGCAACAGCTACTGTTGGAAGCTGCTCAGTAAAAAAAAACCTGCTTTACCCCACAGGATTGTTTTTTTGGATTTTTTTTACATGAGCTCGTTTATGCAGGCTGTGATCTTTTATTTTTAAACAGTTTTTTGTGCACGAAATCCTTATAAATGACAGTTCTGTGATAACAGTTCACAGGGGAATGGCACAAAGCAGCAGGCAGTTATGTTACACAATGTAAGAACTTGCTGGATAGTGATTTAGAGCTCTGTAGCATATCACTCTCCAAATACTATTATTCCATCATCTCAGTTCCATTCATCTTAGGCTCGGCTTGCATACTGTATGTTGCGATATGATAAATTTGGCACACTTCAACATAATAATAATAAAAAATTGCTTCCGCATTGGTGCAGAAGATATATTCTATCTTTGACAGTTTGTGCTGGGTTGTGTTTTTTTTAAAGGATGCATTAAATTATTATGTGAAAATAGCAAAATGTAGCTACCCTGAAAATTGTGCTCTTATGTGATTAAAACCATGAGGATATCTTCTAGTAAGCTGAAATATTTTCCTTCCCCTTCTCTCTGTAGGTTTTATAATCCCCATCTTTAAAAAGATCTAATTTTGCTGCTGCACAGCAGATCTGAGTTGAGAAAGGGAGTTTGTTCTGTCATGCTGTGCGTGAAAAACACAACATTAGAAGCACTATGCACTAATCTTCCCAAGACTTAACAGCAGGTGCTTCAATCAAGGAACATAGGTAGTTGAAGCAAAAACACTTTGAAGATGAGGCTGATATCCATTCAAGAAACAAATACAAGAATGCAAAAAGAGCTGAGGTCAGGAATACTGTTGCAGAGAGGTGTTTCTTTTCATTTAGAGGAAATATTCTTCACCACTCTGCAAAATAATTATTGCAACTACATGCAGAAACAGTCTGATCGCAAAAGCACCCAGGGTGTAACAAGAAATAAAAAATGGAGGCTTGGCTGGACACTGAAATACATGGCCAGCTTTTGGTTTCTGACTATTTGTCAGTAACTGGCTTTCACTTGTGGCAAAGAGGGATTCCTGTGCTAGATCACAGTTGACCTAAAATGTGTCCTAAACAGCTTAAAACAAACCTCAGTGGATGCCTTGTGTGAAATGGCAGGTTCTCATTCAAAAAATGGTCTTCAAGAGGGATGCCAGAGAAACACACAAAACGTAATAAGGCTTCTCCCATGAAAGGCAAAAACAGGGAGAATGATTGACCAGGGATAAGGATTACAAAATAGATACTCTCCCTGGTAAATAAGGACAATGGAACTTATAAGATAATAAAATATCTCATTGGAACTTGGCTCCTCATACTGCAATCCTTTGCATGTCTACTCAGAAGCAGGTCACATTGATGTCAATGGAGCTTACTCCCAAGTGAGATTGTTTAGGTTTGTCATCTGCCAGGGGACCTGTTTATTGGACATTGATTCTGATTTTAAACATTGGCTGTTTAACGATCACTCACTCTGATTGGTTTTTGAGGAGGCTACATGATGCTGTGTCAAAGCAAGTACTATTCCACCCTTTTCACGTCAATCTCCTGTCACTTTCTTTACTGCAAAAAATTAATAAATAAAAATAAATAATTGTGCATCCTGAATTTACCACTATGTGATTGAATCCTTCCCCCAAATAGCAGCCTCTGAAACACATGAGTCTTGTACTGTAGCCAATAACTTATACATATGTTAAGGTGTCCCTCTATTGTGAAACCTTTCTGAGAACAGGTTTTTAGGCACTATACTTTCATTTCAAGCACCATATGCTCTTTATCCTTTATGCGACTATTTCTGGTGTTTCTCCCACATGCTTGGGATCAACAGATGAACAGTAATTATGATTAAAGTATTTTGTCGGCTAAGGCTGCAATACTATACACATTTATCTGGTAGTTAAGTCCCGCTGAACTTAATGAGACTTACTTCTGAGTAAGCAAGGATTGCAGTCTAAGAAGCTTATTTTGAGAATTTGAGAAGCTAGACATCCCTTTGACATTCAGCTATGGATTACTAGACTGTCATTGAATGCAGTGGGACTTTCTTCCAAGCAGAGTTGCCTAGGAGTACACTTTTTGATGCAAAAAAGAAGCTGTTTTCTTAACATCCTTCCTTCTAACTCAGGCACCCCCAACCTTTGGCCCTCCAGATGTTTTGGACTACATTTCCCATCATCCCTGACCACTGGTCCTGTTAGCTAGGGATCATGGGAGTTGTAGGCCAAAACATCTGGAGGGCCGCAGGTTGGGGATGCCTGTTCTAACTCTTTTATTGGCAGGCCTGCCATATTTTACTATTGTTCTTTAGTCAAAAGATAATTCACAATATCCTTATTTTCAACCTGGAATACTTAACCTAGAATGCTCTACCTAGAATGCTGTAATTTTACCTGAAGGAAAGGGAAAGGTTTTACTCAGTGAGCACTGAAGCTTTATGATGCAATTCTGAAGCTCATTTAAACAGTGTGCACCCTAACTATCCCCAGAAACATCTGCATGAAGAACATATGTCTGCATGGAGTGTTACTCTTTTTGCTGGACAGTGCAAATGTGTCAGCATTAATACAAGGAGGCACACTCACCAAAGTGTAAGAACAGACAACAGGAGATTTAGTGGTAGCAAGAAATCCATGTCTTCTGCCTCCTTCCATTTAGCCCTCTTCCCTTTGCTATCTCCCAGAAGAATGGCACATTTTCCTGGAACGTCGCTAGTAGGCATTATTACTGGCCAGTGATCAGAGATGGTGGGAAATGTAGTCTAATAACATCTGGAGGGCCACAGGTTTCCAATTCCTGGTATAAATATTACTTCCTCTGTCCCTCTCCCTATACAAAATATAGTTTTTCAAACATTATTAATTGCAAACAATTTTAAAGCAGATCTCATTTTACAAATCACATTTCACCCAATGTTCGGGAAATAAATCACACTAATGGTTTTGAGATTTCCGATGTATTGGAGGGAGGAGGTTAGAATGTAGGCTCCAGATAATATTTGTGTCTGTTGTCAGAGGAAGTGTGCTTGATTAAACACCAAGGGGCAGAAAATATTCAGAGGAGGTAGAATTTACTGCCTGTGCAGTAAATATTTTCCACGGTATATTAGCAGCACAATTTCTGTTCCTTTAATAAGCTATGTTTTTTATTTTCAATTACAAACAACAAAAAATTTTTTTAAAGTAAAAATGTTGTAACCTATTTTGGAAAAAATTATTACACCTGAGAACCAATGTTAATATTTTTGGGAAGTGTTTTTTCTAATCCCCTAAAAAGAAAAAAGAAAAACCTCAAGAAAACTGTCCTTGGTTAGAGAACAGTCTCTGAACAAAGTTACATGGTTTGTGCCAACCTACTGTCATTTTCTTGACATTTCCCTGACCATTTTTCTATGAAAAAACAGTGGGGTGTTTTACTACCCCTGTCCTCCAACATTGGCAGAATTCAATGTATTTCTGAGGCATTTTATGCCAAAGGCATTTTATTTTTGTTTCCAGAAAGAAAATGATAACTGGTGAGTCACTTAAATTTGAGGACATTGTACATTTGTGACAATGTCCTTGTAGGTTACTTATCTGTACATTGCAGAATGAAAAGTGCACCTCGGGTAGAATAAATGAATGAAAGTCAAGCTAGTTACCATTCAGCCTGCCCAGTTTCTACCTGGAGAAGAAGCCACAAGTGCCCCCTGTGTTTGTCTCACTGTAGAAGAAAAGATAGCCAGAACAACTGGAAGAAGAATGGGTGGGAGCTGCCAGAGGTACCTTCTCTATGACTGATGTTGAAAGGTAAATTCTTGTTCTCGTGAGTTGCAACATGGCAAAACTACTCACCAGGCAATCTGGTCTAGATAAATACAAGAACTCATCATCAGCTAAATTAACATGAACAGCATGCTAAGCCATGCTAAATAGAAAAGCCACTGGGTTTGAGCGGCGTGTGCTTAATGCCTGCTCCAAAAGTTAATTGGAAAAACAATTAGTGCATCAAATGGAAAATGGATTATTTCACTAAATCAACATGTGAAATAGAAAAAAAAGCACAAGAAGTGGGTTTTTATAGAGTCAGCTTAGATTTATCTACATTGACAATACAACAGTAGCTGTCCAGGGCTTAAGACATGTTTGTCACTTTCCCTGTCCTATTGGGGATGTGAAGAAAGAGCCTGAGCATAGGATGTCCATGGCTGGTGCAGGGAGGGCTGAAAGAATAGTCACAGGAGACCAGTATTGGGTTGAATTAAGCCACAAAGTTACTGATTACAGGAAACAGTAGGTTTGCCAAAGGCAGCCTTTCTCAACCTGTGTGTCCCCAGATGTTGTTGGACTACAACTCCCATCACCCCTAGCTAGCAAGGCCAGAGCTCAGGGGTGATGGGAGTTGTAGTCCAACAACATCTGGGGATCCACAGGTTGAGAACCGCTGGCCTAAGGCATTGGGCATGCATCCAGCATCAGGCGGCCCACCTCCTGCCTGATAGGAACCTGGTGGGATCAGTTTTGTGTTGGGGAGTCGCCCCTGGCTTGGACTGGATGTCATGACCCCACACAGGGAGAGGTGTATTGATCCATCAGTCCCCCTGTGGACTCACGGACAGAATCACCCTGCATCCCTCTGACAGGGTGCCCTTGTGACTAAGGATCCAGCCCAATGCCTTATCTGTGATGGCTGCGATGGCTAGGTGAAAACCTGCAAGCCAATCAATTTGCTTGCAGGAGAAAATTCCTACCTGGCCCCGAAAACAGTGACAGAGTAAACCATAGTAAAGTCCATATGCAACTCACCTGCTCCCCCACTGGGTGGGCCCCAACAGACTGGGTGGGTGCAAAATCCCATGATGGTTAACAAAGAGGGTGGCCCACACCTGGTTGCCCTCTTAAATACACCAGGGGCAGGCTGGGCACAGCCCCCATACCCTTTGCCCTGATTGGCTTTGCAGGCAATGCCTGCCCATACCCGGAAGTTTCAGCACAGCTGGGGTGGGTGGCACCAGGTGGCCATCCCCTCCCTGGCCCTGCAGGAAGAAGGCAGCCTCCTCAGACCAGTCACGACCTCACTGGGCAGCAGACTCCCTCTCTATGGAGTGCCAGGAGAGTGGATATTCTCTAAATGAGGCTGTCGGGCATCTCCTGCCAGCCCTCTCCATGTGCAAAAGGGGTATTTAAGGGGCCTATCTGAGAAATGAGCAGCACCTGACAAGAAAGTGCCAGGGATCACCCTTCCCATGAGGGAAGGAAAGAACATGTAAAAAACTGAGCTGCTTCCTGTAGCTTGCTCACCTTCAAACGTCAGGGGGTCCAGTTCTCTTCCCAACACCAGAGTTTGAAGACGGGATTGTCTATGAAGCTGACCAGGCTTGCAGCAACTCTATGAGTAACCTTGATTGAGTTTAATGAATAGACTTTTAGTTCAATCGCAGAGCCACAGTGCTTGGGTTTATTTTGCATTCTGTTTTGACCTTCTGCCTGCTTTTATTCCTAACAAATTTTCATAGTTTGACTTCTGAAGAGAGTATGTAGGCCAATCTCATGTTTTAAAAATGCCAACATGCCTAGATACTTGGCATTGGGGATACTAGGAGTTTAGTTGTAAGTAACCAGCACATTCTTCTGAAGTCTGAGAGAGACTCAAGAATGTGGACTGCCTCTACACTCCAAGTAAAGCACAAAGGTGTTGTCTGAACTGAGGAGTGCTGGAGCAAGGACTCAGAACCTTTTAAAATGTAATTGCTCCAGTTCCTCCCAGGTTCCCTTCCATCTGGGGCTGCAAGAGTAGGTGGGGAGTGCGGTGGCAGCAACTACCAGAGACTAAGACTCACTGGCAACACGGCAGGGATGTTGGGTAATGTTGTGAGTGTGGGAGAATCTCTTGGGCACCCCCACTTTGTCATAGGGGGTGGAACCTGAGACCGTTTGCATATGAAGCTCTACCACTGAACGACAGCTTTTTCTCAAATTGGAAGTGGAGCTTTATTTTTTTAAAATAATGTGTTCCATAAAAAGGCTTGAGCAATTGCATGTAGCCTAGAATAACAAGCACTAAGAGCTAAATTATATATCAGTTCTCCCAGATTGGCAGTGACTTTGAAGGAAAAAAGTGTTGTACTTATATTTCCCAGTATGTCCCTTTCTTTACTATAGTCTTTGCCATCAATCTCACATCAAACCTTTCTTTGGATTGTTTATATTAGCAGCAGATTCTTTTTGTGAAGTGTTAATGTGAATTAAGAGCTTGAATGATACCATATTTCCTGCTGTGATAGCATTTCATTGAAAAGATTTTGGCTAGACTTCCGGGATAGCGCGAACGGGGTAATGGCGGATTCCCTCTGAGTTCCAGAGGGAATCGGCTCCGCCAGGGACGGGTCTTGCCGTGCCGGCGACACGGGGACCCTTAGAAACCGCAGGCGCGGAAGCCTGCGGACATGGAGACTCGGTGGGCACCTTAAGCGCCCCCCGACCCGCGAAGAGCCTTTTTAAAGGCTACGGAGTGGACCGGAGAGCGGCGTGGTGCTGAGAGTCGATCGCTGCCTTGGCGGAGTGAAGCCGCGAGCCATGACCGGAGAGCGCTATCTTTCTTCCTGAAATTCGGACTGAAACAAATATCCTGTGAGTAGAAGGAAATTTTGGCACTAAAATTTCTATATCTAAAATTGAGTACGATCGGGGGTGTGTTAAAAGGAAGTCCGCACTCCCCCCCCCCCACAGAAAGAATCAAAGCAAGGAGAGGAGCACTAAGGCGGAAAAGACTTTGGTGTTTAAATAGACACTCTCATGAATTGGATTATAAGTTTTTGTGCTGGAGTGGAAAAGAGTAGAATTTCGGAAGCTTTTCTTTTTTGGTAATCACCCCCCCCCTTGGACCCGGGAGCGCCCTGCGTGTGAGCCCGAGGGAAAAGAACAAAGAGTTTGACAGCTGTCAAAGGAGCTGTCAAACGAGTGGAAAAGATTTGGAACTGTGTTGCTAGTCCCCTTGCTACATTTATAACCAAACTTTTAGAAACAAAGTGATTGGGAATAACAAAGTAGCAGGGAACAACAGTAACGGATTGTTGGATTAAGATCATGATGGAAATCCCCCTGGAGGGAATTAAAGATATTGCAATGGCCGCAGAAGAGAAACTGTGGGCAGAGATCCAAAGGATGTTTTTTCTCGTGGGAACTTTACAAGAGCAAAGTACTACAATGAGTAAACAACTGGAGACTTTCGGTTTGGAACTGGGCATCTCTGCCAATGATACAAAGCTGATGGAAAAAAACTCTGCAGCTGTAGAGGATGAGATAACTTTGGAAATGGGGGAAAAGAAAGAGGAAGAAGGAGAGGATTTTCAGGTGGAAAAAATCAACCAAAAGCCGGCAACCTTTGGAAATAAAGGAAATAAAGGAAATGACAACTGGATCGCAAATCTGCAAAAGGAGAGAGAGAGAAAGGAAGAAGTCCCTGAAATAACAGGAATACTGGACTATATAAGAGCAAACAAGCATGATTGGGACTTCTTCATTTGGTTGGAGTATGAGAGATTGAGTGGTCCTGAGCAGAAACTGACACTGACTGATTTGGAAGGAGGAAAACATGAGGGGCCGGTGACAGAACCTCTTCAAAAAGAGAGAGCCAACAAAATGGACTACCAACAAAACTGGTGGATAGAGACTAACTGGGGCTTAAGAGCCTCTGATGTGAGAAACCCGGACTAAAATAGCCAACTTATTGGGACATTGGTTTGGGAAGGGACAGAACCGGGGCAGGGAGGGAGGGGAGAGTAGAATAGTTGAAATCTGAGATTTAGAATTGCTATATTATGATTTTGGGTGTAATATGGGAAGGGAGAAATTTATGGGAGAAAACTTAGGCCGCTCTTAGAGAAATGATTAATTGTGTAAAGTTGGATAAGTTAAACTGGGTTAAGTATATGAGATAAACTTTAAGAAAAGACAAGAAATATTTAAGGGACGAGAGAAATAACTTGCTGAGATAATTAACGAAATTGGAATGTGGGAGGGAGGGTGCGGGGAAGTCAATGAAAGAAGGTAATGAAAGTAAGGTGATGAAGTTATGCATGTTTTGTTTTGTCTTTATATGTTTGTCTGTTTGTTAAAAAATTTGAAAACCCAATAAAAATTTATATATAAAAAAAAAGAAAAGATTTTGGCTAAAGTTCCTCCTGAATCTGCCTAGAGCTTTATCCTCCTTAGATATTGGTGCTCTAGGAAAAACTCTGATCCTAAACCTCCACTGCCTTTCAGGATATCTTCAGGAGAAGACAAGGTAGTGTAAACTCTACACAAATCCGGAATGGAGTCCCTAAGATGCTTGCCTCTTTCTAGCAACTCCTGCAGCCAAGCTGCTGCCAAATGTGTTGCTCTGCTTTCCTTTGAACCACATCGGTGAGACTGAGAGGGAGGTCTTGTCATCTGCGCAGCCCAGGACCTCCATACACACTGCCCAGATTTGTGCCCTGGGGAGGTTACTTTGGAGCTGCTAACATAGTGGTTTGACTTCACCCCCCGGAGATGCACGTCATTGTCTCTCAAGACAGACAGATGCCTACTAAGTAGGATACAACATAATCTGACTTAGGTGATCCCATGTAGATTCTAGATAAGCATATCCATCTTAAGAAAGCAAACCAAAACCCAGATTGCCTCTGTTTCCTGATTCACTGTCCATGTGTCTACAAGTAGTCAAGTCAAATGACATTGTTTCGATGAGGAATGGCAAGAAATACGAAGAAACAATTTAAAATAGAGACAAGAATCCTATTTAGGCAAGTGATGGTCCTTGAGCTGGATGAGATGTGACACTGCCATCTGTCTAAGAGCAGGCACGGACCTCGTAGCAGCATGTGCAAAGGCAGAAGATGGAAACTGCAAAGATTTACTCCTCCTCCACAGCCTGATTGCTGTCGATTAAGCCCTGGTGTATGTAGCAGAGTTAAGAATTTCTGTATGCTAATACAAAAGGAGAGCATCCCCTGACTGGGAAGGAGAGAAAGAATGGAAACGATCACTTAGACTTCAATTTATTCACTGGGAAGGTAAAAACAATTCCACTTCCAGCTTATTTACCTTTCTCCTTAGTAATACCCAACCTGCCATTAAAGTGGGCAGCATCAAGGCAAAACTTCCTGTGCCCTCTGATGTGGGTTACTTGGAAGGTTGTGTAGAATCTCATCATTCTTACTCCTGATAATTGATGGACTATGCTTCCCTAGAAGAGGCCACAGAGTCTGAGCTATTTGTTTTTTCTAATTAAGTCTTTGATTCTTCGAGAAGGAAAGTTATGAATAAAAAATGTGAAGGACACCAACCAATATAAGATTTCCGTGAAGTCAGGGCACAGGTTTCATATTGCAGAGAAGTCCCAGAAGTGGTCAGCTCTCCTCTCCCTTCAAAAAGGGCAAAGCACTGGGAACTCCACTACGGCCCCCAACCTCCTTAATCTGGCCTTGTGCCTGATTTTCACAGCCCTGTTGTACTCTGGAGTGATATGATTCATCCAGCCTAAAGATGAGTGATATAGATAAGTGTTTCATCTCAATGGAAATAAGGACATGGCTTAAAAAATGAATAGTGACCAAATTGTCTCTACATTCTATCTCTGTCTATGGCAAAGTTTGAATATAAAATCAGGAGTAGAAAGCCATTTATATAAGAACCTGAATTAAGGGGCTGAAATAACACATTCCCAGAGCCAGCTGGATTTATTCATAAATTTGTGGCAAAGCTTGGATTGGATCATATATGATTCTGATACTAGGTCCAGTAGGAAGGTTTTGAAAAGAGGTTTCTCTGGATGCTTAGAACCTGGTCTATGAACGTGTGTGTGTGTGTGTGTGTGTGTGTGTGTGTGTACAGGCTGGCAGGCAGGCATGCTGGGGGCAGGACACTGCCTCAGAGGAAGCTCTGAAGGTAGCAGTAACATGAGTGGAACTTCTTTCCAAATATGGAATGCTGATACAATTTCAGACATGGCACCTCAGGGAGGCAGTACAGTTCAGTGACAGAGCTTGGAAAACACACTACATGCAGAAGCACTCTGGTTCAATCCCTGGCATTCTCAACCAAAACAATGAAGTAGCAGGTGATCAGACCTTTGAAAGTTGTTGCTAGTCAGACAATACTTGTCTAAATAGACAAAACATCTGATGTGGTCTGAGGCATCTCCTGGTGTTCCTATAAAATGAAGAAAGGGAACCTGTCTCCTTACAAATACTACTGGATCCCAACAACAGCACTATGGCCAATAGTCAGAGGTGATGGGTGCTATAGTCTAATAACACCTGGGAAACCACTAATTTACCATCCCTACCACATAACTTATAAAAGTTTAAGAAACATTTTTTGTTAACAAATAAAAAAAATGCTCTCTGCAAAATACTTCTGGCCTCTCAAGTGTACTCAGCATTTGCAGTGAGGTTGAGTTAAAAAACAATGAGTTTTATAAGTAGAAACATAAAAATGCCAAAGTATAATGAACCATCCAAAAGACTTTGTTTTGTAACTCCTGCTAGAATTGCCTTTAAATGGCAAATGACTGTTCTAGTGAGCTTTTTTCAGTTGCTAATTTGTACACATTTGTAACATGAAGTATATACTGTTGCTCTAAATGCAATACTCTATTAGATGACTTCTGGAGGCACATAATTGTCACTGCTTTTAAAACCCGCTCACATACTGTTTTCTACACATATAGTGCTGTGTTGATCAATTGCAGTATTACAGTTCTCAGCCTGGCATGTGTTTTCTCTTCCTACCTGCATTCCCACACATTTTCTTCTAGCCCCTATACTAGATGATATGTAATTGTTCAATCAAAGTCAGAGCAGATGATGCTCAACGTATTACAGGAAAGCACTTCCATTGTCCTTTAGAAGGGTCTCCCCACCACCACCAAATGCTCTCTCATTGCTACATTAAATGAAAGTGTTGCTATTGTCGTTATTTTTGAATTATCATGTTTACAATTTTATTCTATACTACTTTAAACTGAATTGCCTTTTTACAATCTCATTTCCTTCCACATTAATAGGATGCAAAACATACTCAGATAATAAAAAAGTATTCATATTATGATACAGATTTCATTGGCAATCAATCTGACAGTTAAATTGTTTTGAAGAAAGCAAATAATTGTTACCTGTGGACACCCCTTAACTGCAAATTAAATCCTATTTATGAAGTATCTTGTCCAGCAGATGGATTTAGCTGAAGAGTGAACACATTAGTCTTTGTTGTTAAGTATGTGCTAAGTATGGAACAGGCTCCCCCCCCCCCCCCCGCCAGCCACATTCTTCTTTGTATTCCCAAAATGTGGGAAGTGCATTGTTGTTCAGGCCTGCTAAGCTAGTGATTCCAAAATATTCTGGACTTTGCCAGCAGATTCCACCCACTCCCCAAAGGTCTGTTGGCAAAATATACTAATAGCCTGCATACTAGTAGCAAAGAGATTCTCCATGTGCCTGTGGTTATGTAGCAAAAATAGCATCATCCATCCACACAAACAAGAAGATGACATATTTGCAGATTTGGGGGAACCAAAAATATTTTCAGGGGATAAACCCTGTGGTGACAGGTAAACAAAAATCAACAACCCCAAAACAGACCATTGGCTACTAAATGCTCAGTGTTCACAAAATACTGGCTGTTGGGATGTATGTGTGGGCATCAAAAATGGTGGTGGTTGTGCTGGAATGGAGTATTCTGAAGGAAGGTGTGGATGGCTGGAACTCTGACTAGGGGCACTTCACAGCACATTTTGTTGCAACACTGATTTTATAGGTCCTTATAACCCAAAGGGCTGTATCTCCATGATAGAGTACCTGCTTTGCATTGAGAATGTCTCAGATTTAGGGATCGGGGGGGGGGATTTGATTTAGTCCACTTTTAAGGTGGACCTATCAAATTTGCACTTTCTTGAACAATATATGAACTCAAAGAAGCTCTCCATTGAAATTTACACTTCTCCTAATTTTATAATGCAGTTTTGTATTGTATACAAACATATTAGGCACATATGAGTGAAAATGGCATACAAAAATGAATCGGGGAAATTACAAAAATGTGTATATCGGAGGAATTGCATGCAAACATGCATTCTTTAAGATAAATTCACAGTAAAATTATGGTGAATTTCCATGAGGATTAATAGCTGCAGAAATGTGGATAGTTGAATTTATCACGGGGAAATTGAGAGACCTGAACTGGCAGATCTATCCATATTCACCCAGATTCAGCCCAGTATATCTAGGGCTCCTGTGCCTCTTAAGTGGTGTGACAGGTATAAGTTGAAGAAGTGCAGCTCTTCCTCCATTCTCTTTCCATTCTAGAAAAAGTTTCAGTGCTGAATTTTGCCCATTGCCCAGCTCTTAAAAGCAGAGACGTAGAGACGTCATGCCAAAATAAAAAGGAAAGGAAAGGTGGCAAGCCAACTTTGTTGTAGTGGCAACAGGGAAGGCCTGAGACATTTTGGTACCAGCATTGGAGTCTGAATCATGTTTCCTCCTCTGCTACACCCAACACTTTAAAAAGTCTTGCTGCGCCATTCAGACACTAATTCCTTCCTGCCTTCATCATTATGGTGTTATTTAGAGCAGGTCATGTCACCCTGCTGGCAAGGCCGGCTCTAATTGACAGTAAGATAAATTACGACTAATTATTCCTTTATCATAGATTAGCCATTTTGTTTTGAAAATTCAAAAGCAGCCAAGATCTTTTCCACATCCTGTGAAAATTTGGATGAACTCAGCAGTGATGCGTCTGCAATACTGAAGGAACAAATGCTTCATTTTTCTTTATACAGCCCTCTTGTTCAGGCAGTTCTCGTGTTTATAATGGCAGACCTCATCCTATGGTGGATGGCAAAGCCCTTCCTTTTTGGGAGAGCATTTAAAGTTATGGCAACTTGGCCAAACTTGGCCCTCCAGCTGTTTTAGGACTACAACTCCTATCATCCCTAGTTAACAGGACCATTGGTCAGGGATGATGGGAATTGTAGTCCCAAAACAGCTGGATGGCCAAGTTTCGCCATGCCTGCTATACACAGTTACCTGGGCGTAAGTCCCACTGAGGTAAATGAGACACAGATTGCACTGTTAGTGGACTACTAGCTGCTATTGCCTGTACATTTAAAATGTAGTGTACTGCATAGGCATTGGACTTATTGTCTGGACTGCTTTTTGTGTTTGTGTTATGCTATATTATAGCCCTTTTTTAGCTGCCTTTGGTATTGTGTGAATGATCTTGTCATTAACATGATTCTTATTTTTATCTTTAGTTTGGAATCTGACAACTCATGAGAGTTGTTTTATGAGAACAAATGATATGTACGTTATTATTTTTTAATACTAGGGGTCCTTTTTCTTTTATTTTTTGTTTTCAATAATATTTTATTAAGTTTCTTTTCTTACAGTCAAAAATATATAGATTAAAGAAAGAAGAAAAAAAACAACAGAAATATAAAAGAATATATAAAAAGTCCAACTTTCCATAATGTTTTTTAACAATCCAACTGGACTTCCCCACATCTTCCAAACCCTGCGTTCTTTGTAATAAAAACGTCAGCAATTTGTTACCTTGTTTCATAACTTACTGTATCTTTCAATTTATCATGTTTCTAGATTCACAATGTTATGTCCCAATTCTTATATATTTAAAATAAACATAATAAAATTATTTCATAGTTCCACCTCTTATTTCTTGTACCTTAGTTTTCAATTCACCTAATCAAATTGCAGAAGCTAAAGTTTCCTAATCGTGCATTTTCTTAACATTCATACAACTTATAATATTTTTGCAAATAGTCCTTAAATTTTTTCCAGTCCTCTTCCATTTTTTCCTCTCCCAAGTCTCGGATTCTGCCAGTCATTTCAGCCAGTTCCATATAGTCCATCAACTGCGTCTGCCATTCCTCCAGCGTGGGTAAATCTTGTGTCTTCCAATACTTTGCAATGAGAATTCTTGCTGCTGTAGTAGCGTACATAAAGAAGATTCTATCCTTCTTTAACACTTTCTGGTCCACAATGCCCAGAAGGAAGGCCTCTGGTTTCTTGGGAAAGGTATACCTAAATACCTTTTTTAACTCATTGTAAATCACCTCCCAGAAGGCCTTCACTTTTGGACAAGTCCACCAGAGGTGAAAGAATGTCCCTTCAGCCTCCTTGCATTTCCAACATTTATGGGTCCTTTTTCTTTTAAATGGGCTATTTCTTTTTTTAAAAAGACAACAATCCTACTTGAGCTAAATACATAAACTAACCTCAAATGAATCTTTCAAAGCCAATAAACATTTATCTGTTCCTGAGTCTTCCACTAGACTTCCTGAGTCTTCTAATGCTGCTGGGTGCAAATGCTAAGCTGGAGATTTCAGAGTTACATCGATGGGAAAATTACTCCATGTGCAGCATCTCCTGTAGCTGCAGTTGTTGAAATACTCGTAGCCAGTGCTGTGAATCTAAGTTTGACCTCATTGAGTGGCAGTATTTCAATATGAGTGGAAAAATGAGAGTACCCCTAAACATTTTTTAGAAAAAAAAGCACTGCTCTCAGCTATGCAACTCTTAAAGGTACAGAAGTTGCACCAGGCTCTGGAATTTGCAACCCCATTCAGCCTTATAGCCAAAACAAATAATCACCAAGAAATCACAGTCCATACTGATGTCTTTTGAGTGTGCTCTATGTTCAAGTGTCCCTTCCCCTGCTAATAAGTGTCAAGATATTACTCTCCAGCATTGCCCTGTTTTATGTGGCAGGGCTTCTCCTGCTGAATTTCCCCATGCAAATGTTAAAGTTGCAGAAGCCTTCTCAGAAAGCTTTATTCCTTTCATTTTTTGCTGCCTTTTAATCCAAATGTTGTTCTTTCAGCTCAGTAAAGAAGAAGGCAACTGGTTGCTTCCATTGTGATTCTAGGGTTCTATAATGTGGATTGAAGAAGCATGTGTAGGTGGCCTCCTGTCAAGGGAAGCTGAGCTCTGAACGCATCAGGACTCTTCTGCTGCATAATGGATTCTTGCTTCTCAAGATTATATTGGGTACAGCATCTTTAAAAAGTGTTTTTAATTGAAGGGATTAATTTTGCAGCATGACAGTTTCATACCCTCCTTTCCTCTTACAGCTCTTTGACTTCACTCCCTGAGGATCTTTTATTGCATTTGGGACAAGACGGTTCAGTAAAGCACTTTCTGAAACAATCTGAAAACCAAAACACAGCCGCCCTTCAAAATCCACACCGTTCTGAAATTTGTGATTCACCTCTCCAACCAGTGTTTACAAAGATGCATATATTACAGGGAAATGTACATAAAAAATGAACACGTTAGTGAAGATAACATACAAAAATGCATTATATTAGGAGGAATTGCTGTCAAAAAAAAGGGTACATTTGTCAAAACTGCATACAGAATTCTCTGACTTTAGCAGTTCTTGTTTTTATCTGTAAGCTGCCTTGAATCCCCGCAGGGGAAAAGGCAGGATGTAATTAAATAAATATAATAATAATGATAGTGATAGAATGCCAAGCAATTGCTCTGTAACACACGGGACTTCCTTTTTCCCTTTCCCTAGCTGCTTGTGGTTCTTTCTGTTCCTTTCAGGCAACAGAGATGGCCTGTATTAGAGAACCTACTAAATCCTAAAATCAAGCTTTGGAACCAACATTTTTAGCACTCCTGTGCCTTTAACATCAGCTTGATTTGCCGCTAACAGCACCAAAATGGAAATTAAATTATTGGGGAAGGTCCCCCCCCCCCCGTCCCTCTGCTTGCTGTATTTCTGCATGGCAGGAGGATGTTAGAAGCAATCTCTTCAGTGTCATCGTCCCCCCTTTTGAGTTGTTAAGTTGCAATACGGTACTTCAGGGGCCCCCCACATTGAATCAGGATAGCTTGGATAGATCCCACGTTGCCTTGGGCAAGCCCAAAATCCCTCCCCTGCTTTGACTTGGCCTTCATTGGAATAAATGAATTCACTTAGGAAGAATTTGCTTAAATAAATATTAACTGGAACAAGGCAAAATTATAGAACTGGGGGAAAGGACAACTATTTATATTTTCCAGCACTGACATTGTATTTGGTTAAAATATATTGGTGCCCGTGCCCAACAAAATACGCAGATGCTTTTATAAGTAACTTTTTCTTGCAAGCCTCATTCAGATGTATGCAGATGCTAAGAGACTACAAGCCTTTAAAGTACCCCTTTGGGGGAAAATTAATGTTCTTAAAATGAATGCAGTCTCTAAATTGGTCTATATTCTTTGAAAAGTTTAAATTGGTCTTCTTTTAAAAAAATTGATCTCTTGTTTATGAAAATGTTCATTTGGAGTAGTGAAGAGACAAGATCCAAAAATACCATTGTAATTGTATCTGGCGACATTTGGAGAAGATTTTAATTTGGCAAAGTATTGTAAAAAGAGAAGGGGAACTGGACTCTTGAGGACCACAAGATGCACTTTCCCCCCTCCCCCACCCACAATGCAGAATTATTTGTACATGATTTAGAGTCACAAATTCATGGAAACTGGGAAGCCTGAATAAGGTTAATCATGTGAACGTTTGACATGCAGCTTGAAGCAGTACAGCCTACAGACAGGTTTGCTATGTTAGTGAGACATGGCCTGTTGAGGAACCAGCTACTTCTCTGTTGTGATCTCCTGCACAGAATTTCTGTTTCAGTTGTAATATGTTCACATATGTACTTTGGGACAGGGATGGGCAAACTTCAGTCTTGTAGGATCTACTTGATTTTTATTTGACCTCCCCCACCACCACGATCCACCAGTCAGAATCAAATGGAGAGAGAACAGAGCTCACAGGTATTTCAGACAGAAATCTACTCTTGGCAGAATTTTATTTGATAAAAACAAATTATTATTTTTTAAAAAAAGACATACGGAATCTTGGTTGGAAGACTTGAGGAAAAGAAGCCCCATTTTCACATGCTTTCTGGAACAAGGGCTGTATTGGTTTTGGCCTGGATGTCATGAAGTAACTTCTCCCAGGAAGCTTGGGCTCCTTCAAGACATCCTTGAGAGCAACCTTATCTGACTCAGTAGTGTTGACTTCTGAATAGACCTACATAGGATTGGGAAATATCTGGTGTTAACTGAAGCAAGTTATAACCAGGTCATAGCTATTTTGTTCCAGATTAGTTAATTCATAACTTGTATGTCTCTGGCACACACACCCTACCACCAACTCTGGCTTCTTCTACCACTGACATGCAGCTCTGAACAGAATTACCCTTAAGGGAATTGAGCCCTCAATAGACGAAACATCTTGCTCACCCTGCTCCAAGGTACAAAACTCTCATTTGCATGTGGATCCAGGGGACCCTTCCATACAGTGGTACCTCAGGTTACATACGCTTCAGGTTACATACACTTCAGGTTGCAGACTCCGCTAACCCAGAAATAGTGCTTCAGGATGAAAACAGAAATTGGGTTCCGGCGGTGCGGCAGCAGCGGGAGGCCCCATTAGCTAAAGTGGTGCTTCAGGTTAAGAACAGTTTCAGGTTAAGTACGGACCTCCAGAACGAATTAAGTACTTAACCTGAGGTACCACTGTACTTGCATTTACTAACTCCCAGAAAATCTGTCCTCAGAGTCAGGACAGCTTGCCTTACTTTCAAGGTGAACAAGTGACATTTGTGAATGTCCTTTCTTTCATCCTACAAATCATCTCTTTGGTGGTCTCCACTCTGCAGTCTTCCTGGGTGCCCAAGTTTCTTGCAAACCCCAAGACATCTGCAGCTGAGCTTTCCAGAATGCGGAAGAAATGTTTAATGGGAAGAAAACACACACATACCACAATTATAAAGTACTGGTAAGTTCAACCTCAGACCCTCCAACAGTCTAATGAAATCCCAAAGTGCCTTGAGAAAGAAGCAGAAAAATGGAAGGTGCTTTTGCTAGGTGGGTGGGAAAATGCAGGACAAGTTTCAGCACAGTACAAGAGATTTCAGAAGAACAGAAAGTGGACTGCTCCGCATTCAGATATCAGCAACCTGATTCAGAATTGCAAACAACAAAAATCAAATACATTTTTGACTTTTCACTTCCTTTTTTTAATGTCACCAAGACTGTTGTCGTGGGCACTTAATAGGATGGGTATATCTATTTCTATATTTTATTATGGTACCATTAGAAGATTTTGGTGCATTTATTATAATACCACTGACTGACATTGTTTCAGGTGGGTTCCCAAATAGGTTTGGTCCTGACATTTATTCTGCCTGTGGGTGCTGTTTATTGCCTAGCAATTAGAACTGATATTAACATAAAATAGCTTATTGACTTCCAAAAAACCTGAGAACCTTTCCCTGAACAGATTCCCAGGAGTTTTTCTCTCTCTCTCACTCTCTTTCTTTGTCTCACTGCTCTTCCTCCCCCACAGTCATCCACCCACTTGCTTTTAAGTGTGCCATTTCAAATTTAGAGTTCAGGAAACTTTGCTTAAATCTCAGTCACAGAAGACAGTTACTAGGGCAGGAGCAACCCACAAGCAGAGAAATTTTAAAGCAAACTGAGACTGACTTTTAATCTCCAGAAACTTTTTCACCTCATTTCAATGCTTAAAATCTGATTCTCAAACCAGTTTGATTTAGACACTTATTCATTAAGCCAGCGTCTTCCTTGGGTCATTGTTTCAATTGTACATACCTGGCATTCATGGCACATTGAGTAAGCCTACAGTTCTCATGTCAGTGTGAAGCTGGCTTCAGGGAACTGCGTCAAAATTCAACATTTCAGAAGAAACTATGGATACATGTGGATCATGGGTAATAGCATGTATGTACAGATTTAAAAAAAAAAACAGGTGTGGGAACACACTAGAGCTAGAGTAGAAGTGAACAGGTGCATAGCCTTATTTGCCCCCAAATTTTAAAGCAAGGGTGGTTGACCAGTGGCCATCCAGATATTGCTGGGCTCTAGCTGCCATCAGTCCCAGCCAGCATTGCCAATAGTCATGGAAAATAGGACCCACACTACCTAGAGGGCCACAGATTAGCCACCCCTGCTATAAAAGCTGCCATGTCCGGAAAATTCTGCAGTTACCTTTCTGCAATTATGTAGTACCCATCAAAAAGCAAAAGAATTGCAGCCATAATAGTGAATGGGGAGACAGGGGACCTTAATTTTTTTTGAAGCAGGGTTCTGATTTGGACTCAAGACAAGGCAGACAACTTTTGTCATAGCCCAAGCCTACTTGAATAAAACAGGAGGGACAGGTACGCCACACCCTGAATAATTGATCATAACTGAGTTGTAGAGTTTTCAAAAACTTTTTTTAAAAATGTTTTCTTTTTGGATTTTTGAAAGTACATTTAACAAAGAAAACCCAAAGTTTCCCAGAATGTTAGAAAAGTTTTGAGTATTTTCATTTTATTTAGTATTTTATATGTTGACCATGCAGTGATTTGTTTCAGGACCTGAATTAATGTATTTTAAAAATAATACTGTAGAGCTTAAATCAGATTCTGCCTGGCTTCATGTACATTTGCATCTCCTAATAAAGAACCAGCACTTCACAACTGAAGACAACAGTGGTATATTTAAAATGCTCATGTTTGTTCCTTAATAAATAGCTTTGATTTACATGTCCTGACTTTGCTCTTGAGAAAGAACTGATGGATGACAGGTTTCCAAATTAGCAGTTTTAGATATATCAGACTTGTAATCACTTGGAAAACAGAATGATGATATCTCTTTAAAATAACAGAACACACACACACACTCCAACCATTCTTCATATTTAATGAAATCAAGACTATTTGTTGAGACTGCCCTCTCTGGGTGTCAAATGTATTTTCTCTGCCGAACATACATTTGAGCTCGAATCCTGGCTCGAATCCTGTAGATGAGCAGTTCCTGAGTCTGGATAATTGGTCGACTGCCTGTTTTGAACAGGGTCATACTGCCCTAAAGGAGCAGGTTTATAGGCTGAGGGATGCTCCTGGATCTATCTCCATCATTAAAGGTTGAGGTGACCTCAGTGGCTAGAAGTACCTTTTACCAGCTTGGGCTGGCGAGACATCTACAGCTTTTTCTGGACCAGGATAACCTGACCATTGTTCATTAATGTAATGGTAACCCACAGGCTGAGCTACTGCAATGTGTTCTATGTGGGGTTACCTATGAAGCTGCAGCTAGTGCAAATTCAGGGCTCGACTTCTCACTGGGACACACTATGGCTACCATTTTCCATCACTACTAAAATAATTGCATTGGTGGCCAGTTAGCTGCTGGGCTACCAAAGTGCTGGTATACAAAATTAAACATACAGTCAGGAGTGGGGAAGGAATGCTGTCTCTCCTCCCTCCCTCCAGAACATAAGGAGGATAGTTCAATTCTGCAGGGTGGGGGGATCTCCTTTGCAAGCACCTCCCCTCCACTTTTGAACACTCCACTCAAAACCGTACTGAAGGTTTCCTGCTGAAGATAGTTGAGTGCCCTGATGTCTATCCCATATAATAGGAGCAAAGGGAATTCTGCATATGCCTATGGCTGTAGAGAGTCATGAATGAATTATGTCTGAATTTGACATAAGCAACTAGTTGGAAGAGTTTTCAGTTTGCAAAGTGCAAATTAGGTAAAATTGCCTTTAAATGTGAAATGAATCAATTTTTTATTTTTTTATTTTTTGCCCATGATGGGAAGATCTTCCTGTGCCTCAGTCCTGGATAGGGTAGGCCCACTAATAGCCCCCCCCCCCCGCACTAACCTGCAATGAGGCAAGGTCTAGCCACTTACAGGTTTCCACAGGATCTTGAACCTTTCGCTTCAAAATCTGTACACAGACTTTCGATGTTTCTACTGGTGTTTCCACCAGTGATTTATACATACCTGAATGAGCTGTGCCAAGTAGCCCCCTGCCCCATTTACAGTGCAAACACAGAGAAGAAAACTGCCTTTACATGGAAGTGTTCCTCATTTGTAATCACTAATAGCGACTGGATGTAAAGCAAGTCAGTGGTACCCTAAAAGTCAACGCATCGTGTCTGGCATTGCAGAAGCAGTGAGTGGCTCAATCAGAAGCAGGAAGGAAATGGGTGCTGGGCACCCCCCTTCTGGGGCATTCACATTTCAGCTGACAACATCTTTTTACTGCCAAGATTACTGGATCACAATAATAAAATAGGTGGAGGGCAGCTAGCATTTGTCAGTTACTGGCAAAAAATGTAGGTATACATATGTGAAAGGTGACTATAATATTACCATTCTACAACATCATACGTATTCATAATGAGCTATAGCAGACCATTTGTCAAATATGCCAAGCCAAATATTTCTAAAATCAGAATCCTCAGCTTTCCTTCTCCCTTCTTCTTTCACAGAAGCAAGGGTCACCATACATATTTAAAGCGTGAGAACAACCAATATTGTGGGCGATGCAAAGACAAATTTATCATGGCACAAGTTGTTGCGAACTAGAATCCATTTCATCAGGCACATGAAATGTAATCTTCAGTTGCAGGTATATTTACAAACGGGGTGAAGGATTGTAAGCAGTAAGGTGAGCATTGCCACTGCTTCTTGCAGGGGGCAGGATGGGGCAGCGCAGGGTAGCGCTGAAGGAACACCGGGTTGGGGTGCTGGCAGATGCAGACACATGCACACCTGTCCCCACTGCTGCCAGAGCTTCACCTGTTCTCACCACTGCTCTGCTCATTCTATTTGTTGCAGTGCTTCAGTCAGGAGGTCTCCTCATAGGGGAGTTTTCCAACCCTTTGAGTATTTTGGCTGCACTTTGCGGAACATTTTCCAACTCCACAGTATCCTTTTTGAAATGAGGAGACCATAAATGTACACAGTATTCCAAAGGTGGTTGCAACATAGGTCTGCATAATGGCATTATGATATCAGCAGCTTTATTTTGATTCCTTTTCTAATGATCCCCAGCATGGAATTTGCCATTTTCACGGATGCCACACACGGTGTCAACACCTTCATCAAGCTACCCATGAAGACTACATTTTGCCACCCATTCACTTGGTCTAGAGAGGTCCTTTAGGAGCGCTTTACAATCTTTTTTTATTTGTTTGTTTTAATGACCCTGATCAATTTAGTATCAGCAGCAAAACCTCACCGCTCATCCCTAACTGTATAATATTTATGAACAAATTGAAAAGCACGGGTCTCAATACCAGTTTCTGAGGGACTCCACTTTCTATACTCAGATAGCCATTTGTTCTGTCTCTCTGGTTCCTGCTGCTTAACCAATTCCTGGTTCACAAGAGGAATTGTTATTCTCTATGTTGTCTCATCTTATTCAGTTGTTATTCTCTATGTTGTCTCATCTTATTCAATGACTGCTAAGCTTACTATCTGAAATGAGTAGAGTTCTTGAGAATCTATGGGAAGCATAAAAATGAGCATTAAGAATGAGTTCAGTGCAGAGATGAGAATGAGGATTAATACCTTTGGGGGGATATTTGTTTGTTTGGTTTTTATTGATTGATATATATCAATCAATATATCCTACTGATATATATCAATCAATATATCCTACTATGGTGGCACACTTGTACAATGGATTTCTTCTTGTGAAAACAGGACACACACACCCTTTCCTAACTCTGGAACCCCTCTGGAGGGTGCAGGTAGCTGCAGGCAGAGGGAGGAGGGAAGGAGGAGATGTTTCTTTGCATCCATGGGGGTGACACTGGATCTCACCCAGAGACCTGAGATGATATTATCACACAAACCTGAATGTGAACCAATATCCCTGTCCGTTATCACCCTATTATTGTAATAACTTTTCCATTTAGTACTCACATCTGATTTTATGACAGCCTATATTTGAGTCAAAGTTTGAGCCAAATGTTATCTCTCCTGACTGCTGTACTCAAGGATATAAAGAAGCTGAATGGAATGGATGGTCCTGACAGTTTATTGCATTATATGTGGAAATGTGATGTACAGAAAGCAAGGAGCTTGTGCAGCATAATTGCCTCAAGCCAAGTCAGATCCCATTTGCCACAAGTGAAAACTGTATTTGTAATAATGCCATATGCAGTTCCTTACCAGGGCTGAATCCCACGTCCTTCTGTGATGTTTCAGGAAGTAAGGACCCCTCCAGACATCCTTTTTATGGGGCTTTGATGATGTGCTCATGATGATATTATATGCAGTTATACATGCAATCCCACTTTCAATACTGTTTGAAAAGTAGACATCTCACTTCATTTATGTCCTGCAGCTTCCTGCCAAAATCATTTAATTTTTCATTTTTCAGATGTTCCGGGGTGAGGTTGTTGCCCCACTTTTGTTGCAGTTTTTGCTGTTCTCCCATCTGAAATGTGGGATAAATATTTCTGAAGGCAATCTAGTCTCCAAAGGCATCGCCGGCAGGGGTTCATTACTGGTTTGGAGGTCTATGCCCCAGTAACCTAATTGGGTCAACCTCTTGCTGATTCTAGGATACGTCCCCCTAGAGACTTAACCATTTCAGAGTATAGGTGGGGGAATTGTAAAAGCAACCTGCCAGAAATAAGCATTCTAGCCTGTCCAATCACTTAACATGCTTCCTTAGAGGAATTCAGTCACGCCGTTTCCCCACATGCATTCTAAAGGGGTGCAGCCCTTGTTGTTAATCCAGAGGTCATGCAACTGAAGAGTTAAACGTGATGTGTGAGCACAATTCTTAGAGATAAGGCCCTTAAAATGATTCCTGCATGTTTTGACAGTGTTTTGTGATCTAGAAAGCGACAAGCTACAAACTAGCTGAGAGAGCGATCGAGAGATCAACAAACAAATGGGCTGAAGATGCAATTTTAATCCTGTATTTGCACTCAGCTTTGTAGCCCCGTTCTGCTCCCACTGTAGTACAAATCATCCTGATTAAATCAGTCAGCGGTTGCTCAAAGCCACCACCGGTTTTCTTTCTGCTCTGATAAGCAGGGATCTTTGGAACAGATTTGCCCTGGGTCGCTTGCTTTGCTAGCAAGGACAGGGGGCTATTTTCAGCAATATGTTTGGTTTCTGGGTGGTCAGTGACTCTTTTGCATAAGTGCCTGTTCTAACTATAACATTTAGGTGAAGGTTTGAGTTACGCGAATAGAAGCCTCGGTCTCCTTTGCAAGGATTAGCTTTCTAGATGGAATTTAAGAGAAGCGGCTCCTACATGATTTCTTTGGATGAAGTGTGACGTTTAGGATTTATTTATTTTTAAAGAAAAGATTTTCTTAGGTCAAACAAAGAGCTAGCCAGAGGCCAGCTTTCTAGGCAATGCTTTTTTATGGTAAACGCTGGTCCACCATAATTAAAATTGCGAGGTGATATTCCATCATTTTAAAAATCAGTAGTCTGTTGTGGTGGAAAATGAACGATGAATGCTTTGTGAACTGCTTGTCCCCAGTTTTGTGTCTAGAGCCATTATGTACAATTCAGTACCCCTCTTCCAAAAGAAACAAAGGTTGGAGGGAATTCTGTTACCCCAATTAAGATATGTTTCAATCAGATTCATAACCAGGCATCTGGAAATCAACCCAAGGGAGTCTGGTTTTCTTCTTTGCAGTTTTATCTCTTGATTAGGAGGTGGTCTTCTTGATCAAAGTGGTCTTCTTGATCAAACCTAAGGCTGTGCACTGGATTTGGTCACATCCTGAACCAATTCGGCATGATTCAGCAGGGACTCTGGGCTTTGGCCAAGTCAGGTCAAGACAGCTCCAGATTGCCTCAGGTCAGGTTAGACCTCCTGGAGTGATCCGGGGGCTGTCAGGTGGCAAGAGGGTCAGGTGGGAAGGCTGTAGACCACAACAGGATACTCCTTCACAAAACAGCACCCAGCAGGATTTAATCTTCTGACATCAGCTGGTGAATGGAGGATTTAGTCCTGCTGGCTGCAGACTGCTCCTTCACAAAACCATTCCGTGGAGGGATAGGGTGTCATGTGACAAAGACACATGAGAGCAGAAGCAGCAAAGCAGGCTGGGAAGTGCTGGGACTGCACAATCATTTGGGCCTACTAAAGTTATTAGTAACTGTAACTGTTGAGTCATTCTGACATGCTTTTCAACATCTTTATGTGCCCCCTCGTCCAGCTTGTCCGGAGCTTTGGGCTGGGTTGCCATCAGTATGCTGATGACACCCAACTCTATCTGTTGATGGATGGCCATCCTGACTCGGCCCCAGACACACTGACCAGATGTTTGGAAGCTGTGGCTGGATGGTTACGTGGGAGCCGGTTGAAGCTAAATCCTTCGAAGACAGAGGTCCTCTGGCTGGGACGGGATGATATGGGATTGGGGGGGCAACTCCCATCTCTTGCGGGGGTGCAATTAGTGCCAGCACCGTCCGTTAAGAGTTTGGGTGTAATCTTCGACACCTCCCTTTCCATGGAGGCGCAGATTGCAGCTATAACAAAGGCAGCATTTTTCCATCTCCGCCAAGCTAAGCAGTTGGCTCCTTACCTCTCTCGCCCTGACCTAGCCACTGTGATCCACGCGACGGTCACCTCCAGACTGGATTATTGTAACTCGCTCTACGTGGGGCTGCCCTTGAGACTGACCCAGAAACTCCAGCGGGTGCAGAATGCTGCAGCAAGACTCCTTACGGGGTCTTCGCTGCGAGATCACATTCACCCGGTGCTATACCAGCTGCACTGGCTCCTGGTGGAGTACAGGATCAGGTTTAAGGTGCTGGTTTTAACCTTTAAAGCCCTATACGGCCTAGGACCCTCGTACCTACGGGACCACCTCTCCTGGTATGCCCCACAGAGAAACTTACAGTCTTCAAATAAAAACATCTTGAAGGTCCCAGGCCACAGAGAAGTTAGGCTGGCCTCAACTAGAGCCAGGGCTTTTTCGGCTGTGGCTCCAACCTGGTGGAACACTCTGTCACAAGAGACTAGGGCCCTGCGGGACTTGACATCTTTCCGCAGGGCCTGCAATACAGAGCTGTTCCACCAGGCCTTTGGCCAGGGCACAGCCTGACTCCCTCCCTCGGCAATCTTCACGGAGCTCTGGCCCAATGGTTGCCAGTGGCTTGAATTTAATTAATTTTATAATGAATGATTTTAGAGTGTTGTTTGTGCTGTACTTTTGTACTGTTTTATTGTTGTTAGCCTCCCTGAGCCCGGCTTCGGCTGGGGAGGGCGGGATATAAATAAAATTTATTATTATTAATTTATTATTCTGACATGTGATGTAATCTCAGTCAAACTGTTTGGAACCATGTTGTTTATGAAGAAGTTTATTTTAATTCAGTAAAGCTTTTATTCTTTAAAACTCTGCATTATTAATTTACACTGCACGTCATGGGGCTTGCAAAGCAGCACCCCACAGGATTGAAGCATCCTGTTCTCTGCAATCAGGGCAGGGGAAGAGATGCAGTGTCTCCTTCTCCCACCCCTTCCTGCCTGTATGTTTAAACTCCTAATTGAATATGAGTCCCACCCGTAATTGATTTGGGGCTAGATTTGGGTCCAGTTGAGTGTTCCTCAGGCATGGATCAGGTTGTGGGCTTGTGCACAGCTCTTATAAAACCCCTCTATCTAGTGTGGTGTAGTGGTTAAGAGCGGTAGTCTCGTAATCTGGGGAACCGGGTTCGCGTCTCCGCTCCTCCACATGCAGCTGCTGGGTGACCTTCGGCCAGTCACACTTCTTTGAAGTCTCTCAGCCCCACTCAACTCACAGAGTGTTTGTTGTGGGGGAGGAAGGGAAAGGAGAATGTTAGCCGCTTTGAGACTCCTTAAAGGGAGTGAAAGGCGGGATATCAAATCCAAACTCTTCTTCTTCTACTACTTTAGAGATCCCTTCTAAAGCTCTGCGATTGGAGACAAGCTCTCTGCCTGCTGTTTTAGAGTAAAAGGCAGCATTTCTCCACGGCCTCATTCCAGCACTGTGATGGGCAAAATGCGGCTTAAGGAGTGGACAAAGGGATTTTCTCTTATCTTTTACCTCTGATCTTAGCATTAAGCACCACAGCATCAAGACTGGAGGACAATATAAATCCTGGGTGCTCCTTAATAATAAACGACAGCATTTCTCCCCACCCCTAGAGTGGGTTGGGTTGTAAATGCTGCCTTATAGTTTGCCCAGATCCTTCACTGCAAAGGAAAAGGCAACATTTTCAATCACCCTCCACCCAAGTGCTGTGTGTGCACACATGTATCTGCATGCGCTTTTGTGAGAGTTTATGTATGAATGTATGACTGCAAATGTGTGTGTGAGAAGTAGAGAGTGCTGTGCACATGCCTGGTGTGTGTGTGTACATGCATATATTGGCCACACCCACAGCTGGCATACGGCGCTCAGATCAGCGACTGTCAGTGTGGTCCTTGGACTGAAAAATATTCATTCCCTTCTGTACTGAGATGAAAGTATAATATACAGTCAAGATGAGAAACATGATCACTAGCAAAATTCATCTGGGATGTGAAGGATGCCCTGGTGAATATAACCATATAATCTGAATAAGTCTGAGATTGTCAATACTTCAACATGATTGTTGACAACCAATGCATTTCTGACATTCACAGTAAACTTGAACATGAAAACAGTGACAGGGCCTTTATTACAGCTCTGCTAACAAACTGCTCTAGTAGAAACAAACACCTTCATTTCAGTTTGATGAATCACTCCAGGAGCAGTATTAATTGAACCTCTGCAACTGTGGAAGTGAGTGATGAACAACAAAATCAGTGACTGGAATCCAAAAGTAGTGTGAGGTTGCTTTTATCATGTTTTTAATATTTTGTTGGGAGCCACCCAGAATGGCTGGGGAAACCCAGCCAGATGGGTGGGGTATAAATAATAATAATAATAATAATAATAATAATAATTATTATTATTATTTCACACAAAGGGACTATCCCACTCTTTTCTTTCGCAGCAGTCCCCACAGCTGCTGAAAACATCCCATTGGAGGTTGGAATCATAGAATTGTAGAGTTGAGAGTTGGAAGCTAGATGGCCAGTCCACCTATGCTTAAAAACCTCCAAGGAATGAGAGTCCACCACCTCCTGAGGGAGTCTACTGTCAAACAGCTCTTACCATCAGAAAGTTCCTCCTGATGTTTAGTTGGAATCTCCTTTCTTGTACAGTGGTACCTCAGGTTAAGAACTTAATTCATTCTGGAGGTCCGTTCTTAACCTGAAACTGTTCTTAACCTGAGGTACCACTTTAGCTAATGGGGTGTCCCGCTGATTTCTGTTCTTATCCTGAAGCAAAGTTCTTAACCCGAGGTACTATTTCTGGGTTAGCGGAGTCTGTAACCTGAAGCATCTATAACCTGAAGCGTCTGTAACCCGAGGTATCACTGTAACTTGAAGCCATTGGTTCAGGTCCTACCCTCCAGTGGACCTGTTTATTGTAGCACGAGGGACTGCAAATTTGTGTGTGCAGGTGAATATCTCTGCTTGCATACTCTGAACTTCTGATCCATGCCTCTATATTTTCCGTTGGATGTACTTTACCAGAACTCAACCGTAAACAGCAAGGATGACTGTGACATTCTGGAGCTTCTTTGCTATGGCTGGATCTTGATTCTGTTTGGAAATTGTGATATTGACAATGTTTTAGACAGTGTACTTAGAACATCCATTATCCATTCTTGTTAATAAATCGTTAATCAAAATGTTTGTAACAGGTTAGAATGCCTCACTGAAGTGCATGGAGGACCCACTGCAAAATAACCCTCTGAAAATGATTAGCACTTAATTTCTCTCTGCAGTGCAGTTACCATATTAATGATGTATAATTCTTCCATCAATCTCACTTTTGTTAGCAACCTCATTCAACCTTTAACAAGATGATTTCCTGTGTGCTTCCTCTGAAACTTAGTCCGTTCCTTCGTGGTTCTACAATATGGCATTACTAGGGACGTGCATTCATTTAATAGATGATGGGAAATTAAAGCTAATGGGACACAGTACTGTATATGGCAAAGTGGATGGGGAGACAATTGCAGCAATTATCCACTCTTCCATTGTCTGTGTGAGATGCTCTGTTCTGCAGCCCCAGTAAGGTGGAACAGAGCAAGGCTTATTGTGGGGCAGAAGTTCCACTAGTGGAACTTTGCAAGTTTATCTAAATTTTATCTAAATTCCACGATGGGGCAGCCATCCTTTTACCCACAGAATGCTCATGGAAATGAACCATATCCTGTGAATTCTTTAGAAGAGACAGGGAAGCTGTGTATACATAAAATGCTCCACACATTTCAGTTGTTCGGGTTGTTGTTTTACCTTTCAGAACTATTATTATTATTAATTGAATGTATATACCGCCCTATACCCGGGGGTCTCAGGGCGGTTCACAGAATAAAACCAAGATATAAAACCACAAAATACATAACAAAAAACAACAACCCAATAGCCCCCCCCCAAAAAACCCACATTTTAAAAGGGCATAGGATGTAAATCAGATCAACCAAAGGCCTGGTTAAAAGGAACATTTTTGCCTGGTGCCTAAAGGTGTATAATGAAGGCGTCAGGTGAACTTCCCTGGGAAGAGCATTCCACAGATGGGGAGCCACTGCAGAGAAAGCCCGTTCTCGTGTTGCCACCCTCCGGACCTCTTAAGGAGGGGCACACAAAGGAGGGCCTCAGAAGAAGATCTCAGGGTTCAGGTAGGTTCATATGCAAGAGGCAGTCCTTGAGGTATTGTGGCCCTGAGCAATATCAAATCTGCAACATGAAAAGCCATGCCTTATTGTCCCCTTGAACTTGAAAGTTGTTTCCTAAGAGCAATACCCTCCTGCTGCAGTAAATGATGCTTTTCTAGGACAGCTAGATGTAAAAGAAGACAAGACTCCAGCACTGTTAATAGTTGTGCAGAAGATGGAATTTCCGTGTGCAGGCGGAGAAACTGACCCACATTCTTGCTGCTTAAGGCTCCCTGCAATTTATCTGAAGTCATAATTAAGCCCCTTATCACATGCTGTGTGAACATTAAAGACTGAACGTTAATGTCTAGTATTAACATTAACATGGTGGTTGTTTACTGAATCCCTGTAATTATCTTATAGTACTGTACTGTCTTATTGTTTTTATGTTGCATGTTTGTATGCCACTTAGAGATTTTAAAATATTAAGTGGTTTGGAAATGTTTCTAAATAAAGTAAGTAAAAATAGCAAACCACTGCGAGTGCATATCGCTTCCTTCACCTCATTACTCACAAAAGAACATTTGCAAATTTAGCTCTGTTGGTCCTAATTTGGGTCATCTTGGCACAGAATGGCAATTCCTCTGCCCTTCCATGTACAAAGAACAAACAGCTCCGTTCTTGTGGAAGCATCCCAGTGACTCCTACAAATGATCTTAAACAAGGGAAGAATCCCCTTCCTCTGATTCTCACCCACCACACACATTTTTTTCTCTGCATTTCACACTTCAACATGCAATTCTAGAAGTACTGAGCAAAGGGCAGGCATAAAAAGTGGTGATCAAATGAACGAACTCCAAAGTTCCAAAGAATCAATGCCTTGCAAATTCAAAGTTTCAGATCTTTAAAGTTCTCTTCCCCTCCAATTTTCTGCTACTTTGCAGCTCCCTGAAACCTCTGCCGGGTACAGAAATGTACTTTTCACAATCCATTTTAATGGATCCAAAGACTGTCAGAAAGTTAACATGTTGGACAAAAATGAAATAGGAATGAATTAAACCACATTTAAATAGACATGAAGGCAAATTTGAAAAGAGCTCAAATACACAACCATTTAATTAAATATAGCAAGGAATTATAGGAGAATGAATTCCTTTAGAAAGAAAAGAAGTTAATTGCTTTTGGTTAATAGAAATGCCACTAACTTCACATTCTGCCCTGGTGCTGCAGTTACTAATTCAAATAAATTAAAATGAGTTGCATCACATTCGAAATTATTTCCAGGCAGGAAAAAGAAAGAAAGAAAGGCATATATTAAGGAGATCACAAGTTTTTAGCTTCAGTTACTTCCCAAAAGTCCTATTTTGCATAATTTTTTAACATCAAACAGTCATGCAGAGAACTGATTTATTTCTGTGGACTAAGATCATAGATCGGGGGAAGAATGATTTAACGGGGGAATTAGGTACACAGAAACAAAATAACTGCGTGTATATGTATGCATAGAAAGATGGATAGACAGAAAAGCATCAAACAGTGCCATGCAAGATTGCTCAATCCCTTTTAGGATTTGGTTAATCACTAAAATATTTGTTACTGTGATGAACAAAATAGAGTTTTTTATTTTTATTTTTCCTCAGCAGATCTGCTGTTACTCAAATGACAGGGTTTTGTGATGGCTGTTTCAACTATAGTGGTACCTCGGGTTAAGAACTTAATTCGTTCCGGAGGTCCGTATGTAACCTGAAACTGTTCTTAACCTGAGACACCACTTTAGCTAATGGGGCCTCCTGCTGCCGCCATGTCGCCACCGTGTGATTTCTGTTCTCATCCTGAAGCAAAGTTCTTAACCTGAGGTACTATTTCTGGGCTAGCAGAGTCTGTAACCTGAAGCGTCTGTAACCTGAAGCATCTGTAACCTGAGGTACCACTGTATTATTTTAAGAACAGCATAGACAGGCCAGGTTGTCTACAATTGGGAGGGAATTGGAGGTTGGAATGTGTAGATTCTCCCGGACCTCTCTCCTCCCCCCAGTAATTCAAACGGAAGCCCACTTGTTCTGTTTTGCAAGGAACAGACATCTATTTAAAGCCATCCTTTAGCCAAAGATAGTTTAAAGATATTCAAGTATGGTTTAGAGATCTTAAAAAAGAAAAAAAGAAAAACCCCAAGAAGGGAGAGGAATTGCCCACCTGGGCAATTATAGTCCAGTCTACCTGGGCTATAGAAATTGGCCACCTGGGCAGCACCTGGATAGCAGGTTGAGCATACACACAAGTCACCCAGTCACAGTCTTTTCCACATTGCATTTCTTTTAAAATTCTAGTAATTATTTTCAAAAATTGCATCAATTAGCATATGCAAATCTGTCTCTTCTATTGTCCTCTTTTGGGGGGGTAGAAGTGGCCACCATCATTCAAGCATTGTTTTCAACCTTCTTCTGATAAGATTCCCAAAGGGGCATTATTTATTATACAGTAATTGAGGGCAGCACTAATATCTCAATACCTGATAGGCCTATGTATCATACTGATCTAAGCATTAAAGATTTTGCCACAAAATACCCGAGTTTGAGTTTTTCATCCCTTGATAGCCAGGACCGTAATTTCATTATTCAGTTTGATTAAGCGCCGCTGAACAACAGCACTGATCTCAAAGCGGAAGCACAAAAGTAAAATATGACTCATGTTACCAGGAAATGGAGTGCCGAGCCTTGACAAAAGGAGACCCTGGAAGGAACATTTTCATGAAGAGCTTTACAACGTCAACACTAGTTACTGGGTTGTATCACATATTTACAAATCCCATTAGTAGTTTTAAGTAGCGAGAAGCAATAGCGACACATTCATTAATGTGCTTTAGTTAATGAACAATGACAATGCACCTGAGACTTTTCAGGGATGGTTTAACAGCTGGTGTGAATGGGCAAAGCTGTGCTAGCATCAGTAAGTCATTAGGGATCTAGTTTTACAAATTACAGTGGTACCTCGGGTTAAGAACTTAATTCGTTCTGGAGGTCCGTTCTTAACCTGAAACTGTTCTTAACCTGAGGTACCACTTTAGCTAATGGAGCCTCCCACTGCCGCTGCCACATGATTTCTCTTCTCATCCTGAAGCAAAGTTCTTAACCCGAGGTACTATTTCTGGATTAGCGGAGTCTGGAACCTGAAGCATTTGCAACCTGAAGCATCCGTAACCTGAGGTAACACTGTATGTAGTTGTGATGGTGGTGGGGAAGGGCTGAATACAATACTATGTTCCTTTATTGGTACTATGTTCCTTTACTGGTTGTGTATGTTGGCTATATGAGCACTCTAGACAGGGGTCTGGGGGCAAAGTTTAAATTACCTATCTGGAGCTTGTACCCCTCCCTCTGGCCTTTTTTTGTAAAGGATCTGTGTCATCTTCCCCAGTTGTCAGGCTTACATAATCTTTTCCTTGTGCACTCGTCTGCTCTCATATCCCACCCACCCTCCCTGCCTCCTGCCTTTCTGAAACCTCCCTTGCGCCTTCCCCAAACCTTATAAATAATACCCTTTTAACATATACATGCACTCTGCCATTAGGCAGAGCGAGGCAGCTGTCCCCAGCAAGTGGTTTGAGGTTCAATGGGCAACTTCTACTTTTCTCATTTCTGCCCAGTGGGATGCCTTGCCCACTTTTTCCTCAGCATGTGCCCTCACACATAATAGATAACGCTTGTAAAATAGATAAAAAAGGAGTGGAGTTAAAATACGTGTGTGTGTGTGTGTGTGTGTGTGTGTGTGTGTGTGTGTTGTCTTCTAATGAGTCCCTTAAAATGTATTGCAATCATAATGATGTGGGATGGTGGCCTTTTAATATCATTAAATGAAATCCAGTAAAATGGTTGAAATAGCCAGGAGCCGCTTTCCCACTGAAACAAGCTTAGCAGGGTGATTTTGTTTTGTTTTGTTGGGAATGTGTGTGTGTTTTAAATGCAGAGGGAAGGGAACCTCTCCGCCTTACAGGTATTTATAGAGTGGCTTTGAATGGCATCTTAGTTGCAGCAGTCTTCAGTTCTGCGCTGGCTGCTTTCCATTATGTACCAAGCAAGGCTTTCTTGATGGCATCTCATTATTTCTTGACAAAAGCTACTCTGACAGAGGCAAAACCTTCATGAATTGGCTGCAGCGTTAGGCAACGTTTGGTCTCTGATATGCTCTCATAACTACACTCATCAGAAACCACTACCTATCCATTTCTGGAAGGTCTTACTGTTTCCACGGGATAACTCTGATGTCAAATTACCAGTAGTTGTTTCTCTCCTGCTCTGGAGGGTAGGATTCGAACCAATGGCTTCAAGTTACAAAAAAAAGGAGATTCCGACTAAACATCAGGAAGAACTTTCTGACAGCAAAAGCTGTCAGACAATGGAACCGACTCTCTTGGACTTTCCTTCACTGGATGTTTTCAAGCAGAGGTTGGATGGTCATCTGTCATCTGGACTAGATAACCCTCGGGGTCCCTTCCAACTCTACAATTCTGTGATTCTAGGAACTCAAAACTGGTAGAGCTGGAAAGAATGTTTGATAATATTTGCAATTACACATAGTGAAGCCATTTGAATGCTAAAGGTTGGAACCTGAAAACACAACTGTATAATTTGCCCTTGAAATACAAGTGTTTTACAGTGCAATCGTATACCTGTTTACAAAGAAGTCCCTTTGTAAAATATGGCATTACTCACCATGAACTTGTCACAGTAAATGCCACACTTTTAACATTTGGGGGCAGGAGAGGTGCTGCTACTTCAGCTACTGTTTAAATCCAAGCTTCGCTCTGGAGCTCTTAGCGCCTAAGGATATGCTAACCTAAGCAGCTTTTCAAGGGGCTAGCATGTAAACTCCTGGAGTCATACATCTGAAGTTTGGCACAATAAATCCCCTTTTCAGGGACTTGCACATTTCAAGATATAGTCCCCTATATGAAAAAACAAAAATGTGGCGTCTGTTTTCATTTTAAAACATTTTAAGATTTAAATGTAGCTAGCTTAAAAATCTATCTGAAATCTGGCAGGGTTGATCTCCCCTTTAGGGTCTACCATTGCCACCCCCACCCCAAATTGCATTCCTCAATGTGAAATATTAAGAAAGTGATGACCATTTTGGTTTTGCTATGCAAGTCAATTGGCTTTCTGGAGAACTGATTGCTACTGGGTCCACATTTGTCCTGACCAAATCAGGTCCAATCTGGATTCTACAAATCTGGGTCACAGTTTGGACTGGGGACTCCATGCACAGCCCTAGTATATATGTCCTATTCTGAACTCTTTGGAAGAGGAGTAGAATTTTTAAAAAACTCTCTCTCTCTCTCTCTGTGTGTATGTGTGTGTGTATGTGTGTGTGTGTGTTTTCCAAGAACATACTGTCCTAGCTGATAAACACTTTTTTGTATACTTGCTGCTGCTTAGGCTGCAAACCAATATCCATTTACCCAGGAGTAAGGAGCACTAAACTCAATGGGGCTTACAGCTGAGTAGACATGCAAAGGATTGTACTGTTAATGATAAATTTCCCTCAAGCAGAAGTCTATAGCTTTGCTATTGAAATGTATATGATTTGCCTTCTGTGCTATTCTAGAGAAACTTTAAAGACGAATTCCAAGGTAAGGCAGCACAAATTTTGTTCAGAAACCAGCAATTGTTGCAGCATTTGGTTCTTTTCATCCCATTGTATTTTGTCCTTTCTTGTCCATTCCCTTCAGAAGGTTTTTGCCATATTTACTTTGACAGATTTCCCTTCCAAAGAAATCTTAAAATATATCTTCTAAAAGAGGGACTTTGACTCATTTTCAAATGTCTATGCTGCAAGATTTGTGAGATTAGATTTGTTTTGAGAACAGCATACAATTTCATCTTGGGGTATTGCAATATTTGGGATGTGATCTAATGGGTCTGCATTTGGCATTCACTGGAAAAGATTGGGCTCCATTTAGAAAGATTGCAAATTTAACTTGATATAGCAGCTTCCTGTGTAGCAGCAAAAAGCCAAAGGCTATGAAGGTTTTAGAGTAACAAATCAGATGGATATGAATTTTTTCTGTAAGGACTTATTTCCTGTGGGGGAAACCTCCTTCTTGAGGAAAAAAAGGAACACACTCTTAGCAGAATAATTGGGGTTTCTTTATATATTTCTTTCTTTTCTTCACAGCAGAGTCTGACCCGCAGCTGTGATCTTAGTTGCCAAGAAGAAATATTCAATATCTCTGCAGTATCTCCAGGGCTGGATTTAAGCTACTGAAGGTAATGGGGACCTTTATATGTCCAGCTGTCCTTTGTCAACAACAAATTGTCGCTGTTTTTTTGTGTTGACTATATGCTATATGGTAATTTATGGACCTAATAGGTATCTAAAACCATTTGCACATAACAAAATATGTATTTTATCAAAGTAATTGTTGAACTGAAAGACAATTAAGAAGGGCTTCTGGTTTCCTGCCATGGCGGCTGGCTGCTTTCCCAGAACACCGGACCCCAGTTGTGCAGGTTTTCAGGGATGATATGGGGGTAATTATCCCTGCCAACCCCCCATCCCAGGGTAGGGGGGGGACTGGCCGTCACCTGCAGTTCATGTGATAACTGCCGCTCGCTACAGAAAGTGGGGGTAGGGATGCTGGGTGCGAGCACTGAACGAATTGGCAACTCTCCAGAGTCATCGCCATGAGCGGGAGATCCCTGTTTCCTAACAATCATTAAAATTAGGACTAAGAAACAGGCGTGTTCTGGAAACAAGGAGATAAAAAAGACCTGCTAATTAAATCAGTCACCGGATTTCAGAGCTTTGATTTGAAAAGGACTTTCATCATGGTGTTTCATCGGGAGGTGAGCGGCCCAGGGAAGCGGGTGTGGATCTTAGATGAGCTAAACTAAACATTCACCAAACAATTAGTGAAATATATCCCATGGCATTGCTTTTCTATGGAAGTTTATTTATATTTGGAATACTAATTCATTAAAAGACTCATCAAAAGACTGAATTACTGAAAGATTTCTGCGCCATAAATCTTATCAAAAGAAGGCGAGTTGGTGTACATTGTGAAAATCTGGAACAGAGCCCAGAGCCTGGAAGATAAAGTAGAAAATGAAAGAGGGGGCCACGGAGAGGATTACGCAAATAAAATAAAATAAAATAAAATAAAATAAAATAAAATAAAATAAAATAAAATAAAATAAAATAAAATAAATTGAAGAATAACAATACAGAAGAAACTGCCTTCTGTGTGAGAATAGAAATATGGATTTATTTGGACACGAGAGAGAATCACACACCAGGACTGCATAAAACAGTGGGTTAAGATTGGACTTATGAACCTGGAAAAAATCAAGAGAGTTAAATGCAGGAGCACCTGAAAGAGACTTTCTCCTGACATCCAGAACATGGGAAGTCCCCTGAAATTATTTAATTCAGATTGTATAATTGGTTTTATTATTTGTGTTTTAATGTGGCAAGATTTGATTTGATTTGTTATTAACTGGAATGTCTATAATTGAAAATTAATAAAAAATATTGACTTGACAAAAAATGAAATACAATTAAGAAGAAGTATGTTAATAGTGAAATAATTATTAAGCTCTAACTGTATGTAGGTTTTATTTTACTTGTTTTTTATCTTATATTTTGGAAATGTACATCCAGGTTTCTTTTCCTTTACATTTTTTGGGGGCCCCCAAGAAAGTGGGGCCCTAAGCTATAGCTTGTTTAGCTTATACGTAAATCCGGCACTGAGTATCTCTGTGGTACCATATACACCAATGCAACTACAATGGCCAGAGGACTTTGAAATGACAACACTGTAGGGGGCACTTCAATGGCTTGCTGTAATGATAGCTATACAGGAGAAAGAGGGAGGAGGGGAAAAAACTGGTTCAAAAGACAGTGCTTCTATAAAGATGAATTAAAGGAAACAACCCTTTTACTCACACACCAGTGAGGGACCTTGCCTGTGCCAGCTCCAGGCTCTTAGGGAACCCTTCTGTAAGTGTGGGCCCCATCCTCAAACCTTGGAAGTCTCCCAATGATGCTAGTGATATGGCTAACAGTATGACTTGGGACCAAATGACAGAGACCAAATTGCAAACATGCGCTGGATTATGGAGAAAGCTAGAGAGTTCCAGAAAGACATCTACTTCTGCTTTATTGACTATGCAAAAGCATTTGACTGTGTCGACCACAGCAAACTATGGCAAGTTCTTAAAGAAATGGGAGTGCCTGATCACCTCATCTGTCTCCTGAGAAATCTCTATGTGGGACAAGAAGCTACAGTTAGAACTGGATATGGAACAACTGATTGGTTCAAAATTGGGAAAAGAGTATGACAAGGCTGTATATTGTCTCTCTGCTTATTTAACTTATATGCAGAATTCATCATGCGAAAGGCTGGGCTGGATGAATCCCTAGCCGGAATTAAGATTGCCGGAAGAAATATCATCAACCTCAGATATGCAGATGACACAACCTTGATGGCAGAAAGTGAGGAGGAATTAAAAAACCTTTTATTGAGGGTTAAAGAGGAGGGCGCAAAATATGGTCTGAAGCTCAACATCAAAAAAACGAAGATCATGGCCACTGGTCCCATCACCTCCTGGCAAACAGAAGGGTAAGAAATGGAGGCAGTGAGAGATTTTACTTTCTTGGGCTCCATGATCACTGCAGATGGTGACAGCAGCCACAAAATTAAAAGATGCCTGCTTCTTGGGAGAAAAGCAATGACAAACCTAGACAGCACCTTAAAAAGTAGAGACATCACCTTGCCAACAAAGGTCCGTATAGTAAAAGCTATGGTTTTTCCCAGTAGTGATGTATGGAAGTGAGAGCTGGACCATAAAGAAGGCTGATCGCTGAAGAATTGAAGCTTTTGAATTATGGTGCTGGAGGAGACTCTTGAGAGTCCCATGGACTGCAAGAAGATCAAACGTATCCATTCTTAAGGAAATCAGCCCTGAGTGCTCACTGGAAGGACAGATCGTGAAGCTGAGGCTCCAATACTTTGGCCACCTCATGAGAAGAGAAGACTCCCTGGAAAAGACCCTGATGTTGGGAAAGATGGAGGGCACAAGGAGAAGGGGACGACAGAGGACGAGATGGTTGGATAGTGTTCGCTTAAATACATGACCTTTGAAAAATGGGGTATAACCTTCTAAACAAAGAAAGAAATGGAAGCCTGTGCATCAGGGATTTGTAGATACAGGTGACACAGCCTACTTTTGATGTTTTGTGCCATCTATTTCCAAGTCACCTTGAAATGAGTCCTGATGGAACCATATATTCTCTGCCTTCTTTTAATTAAATAGGCAATTCGCAACACACAATGCAATCACCGAGTCAGCCACCTACAAAACATTGAGGCTACAGCTACTGACTTATACGTGTTGTATGCTGGTCAGTGAAAAGATCTGAGGATGGGACCTTTGAAGGCCATGTGCGTGTGTGTTTAGGATACTGAGAAATCAATCAGAATTGTTCCCAGAGAAAGTGAGTCAGAAAGTTCACAAGCACAGTCAGCCAGAAAGTGAGTCAGAAAATGCACAAGCAGTCAGCCAGGCAGATAGATAGATAGGTAGAGGATAGATAGAGGATAGATGATAGATAGATGATAGATAGATGATAGATAGAGATAGATAGATAGATGATAGATAGATAGATAGATGATAGATAGATAGATAGATAGATAGATAGATAGATGATGATAGATGATAGATAGATAGATAGATGATAGATAGATAGATAGATAGATAGATAGATAGATAGATAGATAGAGACGATATATAGATAGAGATAGATTGATATATCATGTGTGTGTGTGTATGATGTAACTATAATTATTCATTTTAAAAAAAATTGAAGGATCTTTCTCCAATCCCTTTGAAAGTGAAATCACTTTCTATTGGATCAAACTGCTAATTGGTCTATTGCCTGGTCTGGCTAGCAATGGCCCTGCTGTGTCTCAAGTGGATGCCTTTCCTAGACCTGATACCTGAGATCCTTTAACTGGAGATGCTGGAACATGAGCTGGGAACCTTATGTAAGGAATAGATGTGCTCCAGCACTGTGACATGGGACCCCCATGAACTGTCATCCGAGATCCTGGCTGAAATTCAGAACTGTACGTACATCATCTCACTGAAATATCTCAGAAGGATCTGTGCTTGCCAATTATTGCTTCCCTTTGAAATTGCTTGCCTTACGAGACACCTCTGGTTTCTGCATGTTTAACTACATCTTGGAAAGCTCCTGAATTACTCTCAGAGTGGAATATGGAGCAGATTTGTGGGGTCTGATTTAATGGCAACAAAAGGTTTCTGGCCTGGAACACAGATTTGCTGGTGGGATCCAAAGCTTGGTCAGATTTGGCCAAGCTCATAAACAGACTGGGTGTGTGGTTCTGATGCAGTCACAGGCTGACCAAGGTCTAAAGGACCAGAGATTGATGATATGGTTGAGGACAGGACAGGAGTCAGTTTCCAGAAAAGGCAAACAAGGATTAGAGGCAAGAGATGTGTTGATGGGCAGACAGGAGGTCAGATTTGTGGGGAGATGCAAGACAAGGCAGAGAGTCTGTGTTAAGAGTCAGAGCTAACCACATCCCCACTGCTTCCTACAGTGACTTGGCATGATCAGTTTGATGAAATGTAAATTGATTCAACTAAATTGCTGTGCACAGTACCTCCCCCATGCCCCCTAAACAGGTGTAGGGTGTGGGGGGGAGAGGGGGAAGTCCTGCACAAAAGGACCTCGTTCCCCCTATGCACACACCCCATTTAACGTTGTCAAATTCCCCCTGCATTTCCTTCTTTGGCCATTATAAGGGTGGCACTGCAGCCTGGGCAAGATTCCTACTGAGATTGCCCCTGAACGGAAATTGAATTTCTGAAATGAGCTTTGACTGCAATAGACTTGAGGACTTTTCTGAATTCATGTCTCTCTTTCCTTCCCAGTCTCTTTGCTTCTCAGGAACAGCTTGAGAGTTGCCTTAGTCCTCTCGGATGTGAGGCATCAGAGCCCAGTTGACCAAGTCCCTGGCTGAAATCCCCAGGTGCCTTACACAGCCATTGTACAAAAGCAAGGCATGTCTACTGATATGGCATGGTGGCAGTTCAGGTTTTGGAATCTGAAATTCAGTGTGGATGAACTCCAGAAGAGCCACCAAAGCCTTTCAGGGCACTGCCTGCCCACAACTAACATCCCCGAGCTGAAAGAGCTGTTTTGATATTGCAGCAATCAGAATCCCGTTGTGCAAATTTCGCAGAACAGAAGGTCAAATAATTAGCTCTAAAGAGACTGAGATCAGGGCCGGTGTCTGCTTGCTCCACAAGTTACCATATCCCCACCTCCCGCAGAGCGATCTTCCTTAGAAATAGAGCATAATGAAGTGCAAGACTCCGATGGCTGTCGGCTGCCGAATGAACTCAAGTGGCTCTCTCTGGCTTGCACATCTTCACTGTCAACTCTGATTGCAAATTTCTTTGAATCATGCTCACCACTTTGATGGTAATGCAAGCCCTCTCTTCCCCCCACCTCTCTTTCTATGGTGAAGGTTCATTTTATGAGTCATTTTTGCTCTCCTACATAAAATAGCTTCTTCTGCTGCTGCTGCTTCTCCCCTCTCCCCCCAGTAAAAAAGCATAGCTGATTAAATCACAAGTAATTGCTTCTCTAAAAGAACCGTATTTAAAATCTCTTTCACTTTGAGCTTTTCAAATCAAAGCGACTACAGTGTGAATCATTAGGTGTTTCAATAGATCCAACTTCTTGCAGCTTTTAGAAAAACACCCAATATCTCTCCACGTCTCTTCAAGTTAATTTCTCTCATTTACATTGTGCTCAATAGAATTAATGCTTCTAACTTTTCTGCACAGTACTGATGATTCAATAAGATAAAATAGGGAAAATAAGAAAATATGCATGGCATACCTGGATCAGAGGATCCATCAGATTCACCTAAAGGGTCAGAAGATCTGTTTGATCCAAGTAGAGGATCTATGTAGTTCTGCTTTGTGTTTTAAATTGTTGTAATACACCTCAAGAACTTACGATGAAGGATGAGTAATAATGATAATTCAAGATGTTCCAAACAGAGTTTGAAGGTCAGAGGCATTCTCTGTTGTTTGTCTTTGTCATCTGGTATTCAGATGTCTTCTCCCTTTCTGCAAACAGAGGTTCTGTTTGGCTACTATTGCTGGTTCATATCCTCCATGGCAAATATCCAGCCCTTTCTAAAAGCCATCTTATAATGGCTATTTCCATTGCCACAAAAAAGGAGGGTTGATCTACAAAACTGCTCGTGGAAGATTAAAGGATCACCTCAGTTATATACTAAAGTAGTGATAAAGTCATATGGCCAGATAATACAAAATATGAAACCTCGAGGATAGGCATCTGAATGCTTTATTTTCTACAAAACCGTAATTTAGGAGTGGAGAACCGTTTTCTGTCTGAGCGTTACATTCGCTTATGGTGAACCATTGCGGGGGGGCACCTGTCAGTGAAAGATAGGGTCAGAGGCAAAAGAGGGTGGAGCAATGGATGTAAGACTTACAAGCCCAGTCCACAAATGAGGCGAGGTGAGCTGCCCACCTCAAGTGGTGCAAGCCCACCAGCTGGGAAGTGGAAGTGTTTCTGGTGAGACCCCACAAGATCTCATAGAGTGTGCAAGATCTTGCTGGAAGCTGGCACTACTGTCAGCATTTCACAGCTGCTGCTACAATGCAAGTAAGAGAGGCTTAGCACAGGGAGTGGGATGGTGGGGTGTGTGCGGCAGTGAGGGAAGGCAGCACATTCCTATTTCACCTGAAGTGGCGAAACGCCACATAGCACCCCTGGACAGGTCCCTTTGTATGGTAGCATAGAGTCTAGCTATTCAAAAGTCAGAGAGATTTCTACCAACATGCCTCTCCACCAGGCAAGCAAAAGGCATTATATAGACTATTTTTATTATTTTGGCATACTACTGTGATGACCCATTTGCCTCATTGGAGAAAAGACAGAAACGATCCCATCCTGGACATTTAAAGTGGGAGGAGGGTATGATCTCCCTCAACTCTCGGGATCACTGCATATTCAGTGCATTTATTTTATATCATGCTGCTGCTTGCCAAAAACTTCCTGCGCTTCACAGTTCCTGTGGTAAATTGGAGGAATGTGGACGTAGCTGCTTGCCATTTGGAAAGCGTCTGTTTGGAGAGCATTGTTCTGATTACGCCAGTGGGTGTGGGTGTCCCCTGCATGGGGTTTGTCAGGAAGATACAGCATTGGCTCAAATGGAGGAGGTGAGGTTTTCTAATTCAAGGGACAGTTTGCGAAACAAACAACAACAACAACAACAACAACAACAACAACAACAACAACAACAAACAGACATGCACATCTGCTTTCTTTCACAATAAATTACACCAAGGAAGCAACATCATATCTAAGCTTGCTCACCATTGAGTTGGTGCCAAAGAACTACGGGCAGAAGGCAAATGGCAGCTTCTAGGGCTGTCCCCCCCGAAAAAAATGCTGTTACACAAACACTGTTCAAGCATTGCTATATAGGAAGAATTTGTAGCAGTTCTCATGCTTTGTAATGGGTAAGAGATTGTTCAATTGACCTGCTTGGATTTCATTTCTGTTTGCTTGTGCAATGTCCTAGTAAGAGGTATCAAGCACAGCCTATCCATGTCTTCCATGTGTGGAATGACAACTTGGGACCCACCCCAATGGACCTTAATTGTCTGACATATTTTTTCAGTGAAAATCAGAAGTGCAAATCAAATCGTTCAAATGAGTGCCAAAGTGTGCATTTTTTTGGGGGGGGGGAATACTACAGAAAATACTTCATGTGCCTTCTCCTAATATTCAGTTCTTGCAATCAGCACAGTCTTCTTTCGGTGCTTTATCCTCAACTTTCAACTTGAACATTTCTTGAATCTCAAGAACATTAAGGGTAATCAAAATAATTATATCCCTGCCAAATTCTCCTGAAATCAGTTCCAGGGGATCGTGCTGTTAGGCTAATGTGCCAAGCTGATATATTCGTGTTATTCTTAATGCCTGCTGTGATTATTCAATGATGTACCAATGATAAATTGATTTTTCTCTGCCTGTATGCAATACACATGGGAATCAATATGCTGCCCATCAAGAGTCATGGAGGTGACTGTAAATTTGCTCCCACGGTACTACTGTGCTAAGAGCACTCTTTATTTGTTGTAGGTACTGGGTAAGTGTTCAGACCCTTTTAAGCATGGGCTTCACTGATAATGGTAGAAGCCCTATTCCAGGTGTTAAAGGGCTCATATGTTCATTGACAATAAAGGTTCTACTCTGAGTAAAACATAGGCAAATGCCACCCAGTGTGCTCAAGAGGACAAGACAGCACATGCCACAACTTTGTTACATGAGTGGTAGGAGTGCAGCATGATAATCTCAGCATTTTAAATGTGTCCCTTTCTCCTGCTCTCAGCTGCTTTGCAGCATGTCAAATGAGATCCATCTAAATAGTGTACTGACAACATGGCCTGTCTGCATAATGGGAAAGTATGGGTAGAAAATGGCTGTGGGGCATTGGCTTGCAGTGTTGCTCAAATGCAGATAAATTGTTCCGCTTGCCTGAGCTTTAATGACCTGCTCAGTGGAGACCATAAAGCAGCTTCAGATTGACTTCTGCCAAGCAGTCCATAGCTCAGGTGGGAGTTAGAGTTCTTGCACATCAGTTTCCCACCGTGTTGGTCTTTCACTTTTCCTTATAATCATGGATATTTTCTTTTGGCTGACAGTGGCACCATTATGGGACATTTTGTAAAGTTAGCACACTGGCCACTCATTGCTCCCACATGAGTACCATGAACTCCCACTACAAATATATACATAGGAAACAACCGAGGAAGCTCATTTAATGGGTATTACATATCTTGTTTCTGACAGAGTGCTGTCAATTAAGAGGGTTCTGCTGCAACAAACTATCTTTTTCTAATGGACGCCTCATACTGTTTTAGTTGGCCTTAAACTTTAACACTCTTTAGCCTCATCCTCTTCACTTTTTTCTGGCTCGTTACAGAGGGAGGTGACATCCCACACAACTCATTTTATTCACATATCCTGAAATATTTACCCATTTTGTACTCGTTTGTGACTACTTAAAATTCAGTGACAGTTATATTTCAGCAAGAATCAACATGATAGCTGAAGTCATTGGAATTTGGTCAGTGCTTTATTTTTGCTTATTTGTCTTTCGACCTTTGGAGTGAGATGGAGGATCCCTTAACAGCCCACTGTGACAAGTTTGTGAAGTGCTTTGCAGATTAGAAATCTCTCGCATTTGCCCTGACCTTGGGCTCTTCCAGTCGACCCATCTGTTGAGCATGCCACCGGATTTGCTGGCACAAAGCTAATACAGATGAACCTGTCAGTTTCAGTTTCTCTGTTTTTCATTTTATTGAGGCTTAAGTTCAGTTCTCAACATTTCCACATCAGTTTGCATTTTTTAAAAAGGTCCTCATGAAAATTCACCAGCATTTTAATGCAAATTTCTCTTAATATACACATTTTTTGCATGCGATTTTGTCTAATATACACAGTTTTACAAAACAATTCCCCCTAAAATAATGCATTTCTAAATGTTATATTCACTGATATGTATGTTTTTATAGATGCTTGTACTGAATACATGCATATTTGTAGGCATTACTTGATTGGAGACCTGTACTGCAAAATTTGGGTAAATGTGAATTTTGAAGGAAGGCTACATAGGTAAGTTCTCCTTTAAATGTGAAATGAATCATTCTCCCCCACAACCCTATGTAGAGGTTAGGTTATACCATGCATTTACTGTGCATTCATTCTGATTGGTTTACAGGACAGTTATATGACAAGGGCACTTCACACTGATTTCCTTGCAGGGTGTTAATTTATCTTCCTGCTAATCATTTGTTCATTCCACACTTTTCAATGCATTTCCATCTCACTTTCTTAACCAGAAAACAAAAACCTGTTTCTTTTTAAAAGTGGATTTGTTGTGGTAGGGCAACAGAGTGCCATAATGCTCTTTTAATTGAACACACCTAACTAATCCAGCATGCAATTCAATCTGTGAGGCCTGAGGATAGTGTTCTTTCATATGATCCTGTCCCCTCATTGAGACTCACCAGGGAGGGCTCCCCCCCTTCTTCTTTTTGCTCACCTCCATGTGAAGTGAACAATGTGTGAAAGGGCCTTTCTCCACTGAAGTATCCAGGTTATGAAACTCCCTGCAATGGGAGATTTGTTCAGCCTTCATCCTGATGCCCATTCCAGTGTTTGCTGAAGGAATTATTATTTTTTTGCAGTATGCATTTAACCTGGCTGGAGGCTGCAGAGTAATTATCCATGACCACCCTCGGTGTACTATTTTAACTGCCTACTTTTCAATACTGTTTATATTGCTTAAACCAATTGTTTTAATTGCTTGCAAGTGAAATGTTAGCTGCTTTGGGGGACAACATTTTCCTCTAAAATTAATAAATTCTGGCACCTAGATGCCTCAACATTTATTTTTTTTAAGCTATCCTTTTCTTGACTCACTGAAAGGAAGATTTCAACTTATTTACTCTTCATAGAAGTCCTCTCAAAATGCTGCTCTTCAGTCTTCAGTTTACTTGCCCTGGTAGAAGCAATTGTCCAAGTAGAAGTAGTGGTGAGCCTGCCCAACCACAGACTAAGTGAAGGAGAAGCTCATGACTTGGTGAACGGTAGCTTCATAAGTGAATCTGAGGGTGCTGGCATGTTGTCTTGGCTTGCCAATCTCTCTTGCATACTCATAATTGGAAGCTTTGTGCACCAAGCACAGTGTTTCCACCTCCCCACAAAAAAAAAATGTATAAAGCACATAGGTGTTTCTCAAGAATCTGCATATACCACCATGGTCTCTGGTCTTCATGGTCATCACCACTGAACTGGTCTGATCTATGACAATATCTGAATTTATCTCATCTACAAAAATCCTGAGAAAAGTTATACTCTGTAAAGACTAGTCTCAACTGGGAAGCTGGAATATGCAATAAGCTAGTTCCCCAAGCATAATTTAAGAAAATCCAAGATCGCCACCCGCCCCCTTCAGTCTAACAAACAGCTTTCAGGAGGTTATTCATATGTCAAACCAACATGAATAATGCACTTGGCATATTTTTTCAGCATTGGGAGTTTAGCTGAGTTTGAAGTCCTCATTATACTACCACCATCATTTAACAAGCTGCACTGATTGATGCTTTAATGTGTATATGAGGCTAGGTATCACACAATAATTTGCTCCATGTGCAGAAATGTGAGTCTGTTTGCGGCTCATTTAAAAGCAGTAGTGGGGAAAATGTTTCTCTGTTGCCTTATAGGCAATAGGGAACTCCCTATACGATTTCAGATAGTGAATCAATAGGAGAAGCACACGAATTTTTTTAGGAATCAGTATTCCAGTTTTGCAAATATGCCTTTTTAGTGCTAGAACAAAGCATAAAAGTCTCAAGAAGTCATAAGCACAAGCTGTTACAAAGTAGATCACATTTCACTGCTTCCCACAAAGCATCAGCGGCCTTTATTAATGCACTGCTGACGACCAATCCCATAAAACAGCTCATAAGGAACACACATCATCGAGTGCCTTTTATTGTTGTCATTTTATTGTTCCTCAGAGAAGACTTTGGAATTAAGAGCACGTGAGACTTTGTGTTAACAGAATCCCTTTAGTAGAGTAATCCATACTGAAAGGGAAATTAGGCAGAACTGTTTTATAACACTTAATAAGGAACACACACAACTTTGGGAAAACCAGTTACTGAAACAATAACCTGAACTGTGCAGTTGCATAATAGCCCCTTTCAGACACTCAAAATCAATATATATTCAGTGGGCTGAACCCAAACTCCCCATGAGTGGTACTTCACTCATAGTGCTCTCTCACTATGATTCCTTTTTCAGCTCACTGTGCCCCCAAAAACTGTTACAGAGGGTGGGAGTCACCTAACGAACCCCATCAGAGGAAACCCCACCCAGAGGCTTATGATTGTACAATTCCCTCCCCCTCTTTCCCCTGCATGTCCCTTGCACCTCCCAAAACTAGCTCAGGAGGTGGTTGGGAGCTCTCATTATTGTCTCTGAGCACTGATTGTGCACCTGCATGGCCTCCCTTGGTTTGGATGACAAGGAGAAATAGAGGTGGGTATCATTCACCCTAACCCTCCTGCTGAGTGTTTCCAGCGGTTTCATATAGTTGTTTTTAAAAAGCACAAATTCAGCTTTTTATAAACCTGCAGGTGTACCCTTTACTTCCAAAATTATAATGCTTACAGTTACATGAATGATGCTAGCTTCTCTGCTAAGTGACATCTGTTACCATAAAGAAGCAATGCAGCAGCAAGCAGCAGCTACGTCAGCTGCAGGTGGCTGGAAAGCCAGACAGGATGTTTGTGACTGTTACCATGGCAAGAAAGGGGCAGTCCATTCTCCGTACTGAGCACCGGACGTTAGCTCAGTGTGTGTCATATGACCTGTACAGGATGTACATGGGTGGAGTTTTACTCTCTCTGCTGTTGTTGTAAAGTGAGCAGACTTGTTTATCTGTATGGCTGCAAAAGACAGGAATAAAAGCATGTAGATACATTTCTGTCTGTGTCTATTTCCCCTCCCTGGGGATAGCAGGGAGGAGGAGAGAAGCAGTGGTGTGTTTTTCTCATGTCTGGGAAAAATCGCCGATCACAGACCTCGTCTGTTTACCTGCCGGGAGTCGCAGGAGGGAGGTCAGCAAGGAATTCAGCCGGTGCCTGGAAGAGTGGCACATTCCTCTGACCGAGGCAGAATTCCAACAACATCAACATAAATAAATTGGGCTCCTCTCCTCAGGTGCACTAAAAACAGCTCTGCTGATGCTTTAAAAAACCCCAGAAAATGCTATAAACTGATATGCACACAAATATGTGTGGCTTTTGTAAGTACTTAGCAAGATTGACCAGCCCTGAGATTTAAGAAATGTCTCAATAACTATGAAGTTTGCTGCTATAAACTTTCTGGCTAATATCCCTTGGATCCCTTCCAATCGGGATTCAGGCCTCATCATGGGACTGAAACTGCCTTGGTCGCGCTGGTTGATGATCTCCGGCGAGCTAGGGACAAAGGTGAGAGTTGTTTCCTAGTTCTGCTGGATCTCTCAGCGGCCTTTGATACAATCGACCATAACATCCTTCTGGACCGTCTAGAGGGGCTGGGAGCTGGGGGCACTGTTATACAGTGGTTTCGCTCCTTCCTCCTGGGCCGTGTTCAGAAAGTGGTGGTGGGGGATGAGTGTTCAGACCCCTGGGCTCTCACTTGTGGGGTGCCTCAGGGTTCCGTCCTCTCCCCCATGCTTTTTAACATCTATATGAAGCCGCTGGGAGAGATCATCAGGGGGTTTGAACTGGGTGTCCATCAATATGCAGATGATACCCAGCTCTACCTCTCTTTCAAATCAGAACCAGTGAAGGCGGTGAAGGTCCTGTGTGAGTGCCTGGAGGCGGTTGGAGGATGGATGGCGGCTAATGGATTGAGGCTGAATCCTGACAAGACAGAAGTACTGTTTTTGGGGGACAGGGGGCGGGCTGGTGTGGAGGACTCCCTGGTCCTGAATGGGGTAACTGTGCCCCTGAAGGACCAGGTGCGCAGCCTGGGAGTCATTTTGGACTCACAGCTGTCCATGGAGGCACAGATCAATTCTGTATCCAGGGCAGCTGTCTACCAACTCCACCTGGTACGTAGGCTGAGACCCTACCTGCCCGCGGACTGTCTCGCCAGAGTGGTGCATGCTCTAGTTATCTCCCGCTTGGACTACTGCAATGCGCTCTACGTGGGGCTACCTTTGAAGGTGACTCGGAAACTACAACTAATCCAGAATGCGGCAGCTAGACTGGTGACTGGGGGCGGCCGCCGAGACCACATAACACCGGTCTTGAAAGACCTACATTGGCTCCCAGTACGTTTCCGAGCACAATTCAAAGTGCTGGTGTTGACCTTTAAAGCCCTAAACGGCCTCGGTCCAGTATATCTGAAGGAGCGTCTCCACCCCCATCGTTCTGCCCGGACGCTGAGGTCCAGCGCCGAGGCCCTTCTGGCGGTTCCCTCATTACGAGAAGCAAAGCTACAGGGAACCAGGCAGAGGGCCTTCTCGGTAGTGGCACCTGCCCTGTGGAATGCCCTCCCATCAGATGTCAAAGCGATAAATAACTACCAGACTTTTAGAAGACATCTTAAGGCAGCCCTGTTCAGGGAAGTTTTTAATCTGTGATATTTTAGTGTATTTCTGGTTTTTATGGAAGCCGCCCAGAGTGGCTGGGGAAACCCAGCCAGATGGGCGGGGTACAAATAATAAATTATTATTATTATTAATATACCAAAAATGGAATGTAGCCATGGGCTCAAAGTTAAAAACATATGCTCAATGATTTCTTGAACTTGATCCAGAAAACTTGCTCAGGTCTTCTCCAGGTGATTTGTTGATTGGGTGTTCATCCTGATTTGCTTTCACAAAGCTTACACGGAGGTCAGACCATGCCAGTCTTTGTTTAACATTTGTTCAGATTTACTTGCAGGGAGGTTATATAACAATGTACATCCATCCTGATTTGCTTGTGGGGTGTTCATACATCTTCCCATTAATTGCTTGTTCATCTCACTCTTTTCAGTGCAGTTCTCCATCACTTTCCTAACCAAAAATGGCCTTTTTTTAAAAAAATGGATTTGATGCACTAGGGCAGGGGTGGCCAACTCCCAAAGTTGTCAAGCTTTGGGGAGGAAATCAACATGGGGGAGGGAGGTTCAGGTCAAAGTTGTTCAGCTTTTTTAAGGAAGAGAAGACCCATTTTTAGGGGTGAAGGGCAAGGTTGTTGGGCTTTTTTTTAGGGAGGAGGAAAGCACTGATTTTTGAGAATTCAAGCCTGAGCTCTGGGGAGAAAGGGGAACAGCCACTCAGCAACAAATCGCTGCGGAAGCAAACAGCATCACTGAGTAAACTCTGTCTTCCGTTCTGCAGATTCTGCAACAATGGAGGGCAGGGCCAGATTTTGCTAATGCTAAGGAAAGGGACCCAGCGATTGACTGCGATCTACCAAATCTTCCCAGGGGATCTACCAGTAGATCCGATCGACCTGTTGGACATCCCTGCACTAGGGCAGCAGAGATCTTAATCAGCTTTAATTGCAGAAACTCAGAGTTATGGTAAGCACTTGAATCCCTTCTGGAAAGCAGGGACAGTCTAAAAGCACCCTAAGGCATGAATACAGTGGAAGACATTGCTTATTTTAATGCTACTGTGTATAAGTGGGTTAAATATCTTTGAATCGGACTCCGCCAGACTCTGTAGTTGTTTGCGAATTCTCTTCAGGTAGCGAAGAGTATTCAAGGAACTTGAGATCTCTGCCTCACTCAATTGCATTCTCAGATGTTCATGATGTGTTGATTCTGTGGAGTTAAGCCACCCACTCCACCCACCTGCTACTGAGATGTTTGAGTGAGAGAGACATTGTGCCTGACCTTATAGAGGGGCAGTGCCTGTGAATGCCAGGGTGGAGGTGTACACTGTGTTTTCAGATGCCAGCTTGGCGATGGAGTTTGGAGTGAGAGATTCACCTTGGCAATAAGAACCCCTCTCTTGGTGAAAGTAGGATGGGGGCAGAGAAACAGAGATGCCACCAGCACACACCATATTGATCTATATTTTCTTATACATGCTGTGAATCCACAGGCATAAATGGTTTCTTTTCAGGCTGACAGCAGTGAGTTTTTCCATGATTATGCTTACTGAAATAAGTGGAAGATGGCTGTAGCAAACATGATATGTGAGTGTGCAATGAAATCCAATAATTGGCTTTTTAAAAGAAAATACATTATGCCTTCTTGGATTGCCTTGGGAGATTATTATTTTTTTAATTGTAATTCAGCAATGTCTCTAAACATACCCAGAAGCTACAAAATGTGGATACAAGGGGTGCAGGAGGGCTGGGGGAAGCTAGGAAATCTACTGTGCATGGCCTGCATTTTTCTAGTTTAATAAAGCATTCAGAATTACATATTCCCCCCCCCCCTCGGGTTCAGAGTGAACCAATACTAGCAATTTACTAGCATTTTTTTCTAGTTACAAAAAGTATAAGCAGTTTTCTAGAGAGCAGTGCTTACCCCAGTTTCTGAGGTTACTGGAGGCTTATTGGAATTTTGTAATATTTTGTTTTATTTACATATATATATATATATATAGGCTGAGCACTGGTGATAGAGGCACAGCTTGACCATTCCAATGGATGGCTAAATCTATCAGATCTTTAGAGAGACACACCACTGTATCTCCTGGTTCTGCTAACTTGCAGATTCCCCCTACCAACTCAAATCTTATTCTTTGTGTCTCTCCCTCAAATTGCAGCCGCTGTGGTTTATTTTGAAACATATGTCCAGATTGCACCGCTGATGCAAACTATGTCCCTTTCCCATTCTCTATGTGGTTTTTCCTATTCAGAACATTATTATTATGAAAATTTCTATACTGCCCTTCATCTGAAGACCACAGGTCGATTTACAATACAAATATACATACCACAACAAACAATTATCAGCACCAGCTCAGCCACTCCCAGAGTTTTCCAGGGCATCCTGCCAAACACAGTGATTCTTTTGCTCACTAAAATCTGATAGCAAAGCCCGTAATAGTATTTTACTAGCAGGTCTTGAGGTAAATATATATACATGTTTTAAAAGTCAAAATCTAAATCAGGTCCCAAAAGATGGAATAAAAAGGGGAGATGAAAATAGATATTAATTTCTGCCACATGTTTATTGTCAGAGAATAAAGAATGACTTTTCTATTTTTTAAAAAATGAATGTATGCATTTCTCCCGCCCCCTTTTGTAGAAATACTATAGTAGTATGGCATCTTGCTGAGAAACATTCTCCGGCAGCCACCTCTGCCTCCCCTAACAGACTGTGAAAGATTTAGTCCAGACTTCTGTTCTGATCATGTCACGTCTGTTCACTGCTGCCTCTTGCGGGAAGAGACCAAGAAAGACAGATGCTTCAATCTCCCAGCCACTCGTCACTTTGCATAACCATCACATCACAGAATTGTGACTCTTTCTATTATAGGCACCACTAAGGGAAGAGGGGTCTTTGGGACCCTGGTCATGTCTGGAAAGAGAAGCAATGAATAAAATTGGGGGTGGGGTTTCCTTATAAATTCCCAATAACTAATGAACATGAAAATAATAACCATTTCATATTTCTCATTTCATATGGATGAAAAAACGATTACTCGTAATTATGAAAGAGATAAAATAATCATAATTACGTTGTTGCATTTCAAAAAGAATGTTGCACACTTCCCAAAGGATGCACTCTGTTATAACAAAAATCATGGATGACACATGCTCTTGACCAGGGATCTGCTGAGTTCCATGAAGATCAACTAGAAAAAACTTACTGTCTGATAGTTACAGGTGTAACATCTCCATAAGGATGGTTTTTGGTCCATCAGTCTGAGGGCCCAGTTACTGCAGCTTGTATCCTGCTGGATATCTTCCTAGATGATCTAGGCCTCCTTGCCTAGAGCCTGTTTCTTCAGTGTATCCTACTAGACAATTGAAAGTGGCAAAATATGGGGCATTTTGGAGATAGTATATAGTGACCTAGTTGTTCTGTAAGCATAATATACTAAGGATTGTAATCAGTTTGTTTCTTTATTCTTTTAATGAGCTTGTTATGCTTTAAAGTTGTGGGGTTTTTTTTAGTTGCCTGTATTTTCAAAATGATAGATAGAATATGATAGATAGATGATAGATAGATAGATAGATAGATAGGTAGATAGATAGATGATAGATAGAATTTCCCCCTTCCCCCGCCACCAAAGGTCATTTGGACAAATACTGCTAAAGGAAAGCGTCATTCATTGCCAAGAAAATAAATGGCATTAACAAAATACAGTATCTATCCATCTATTTCTATATCTATTTTGGAACCGAAATTTTGGAATATCTACATTGGAACTGATTTTTTGCATCTTTAAGTCAAGATGGGAAAAATTGCAGTTGTACAGCGCACACACACGTTTCCCTGGTAGCAGAAATACCATAAAAGCAAGAGTGCTGAAGAACTCCTTGGGGCTCTGCAACAAATAGAAACATTAACATGCCTAGTTCTAAAAATAGCTACGCTTGGTACTGCTCATCAAGTTTCTACTTAGCTGCTCCCGCTTTTGTGTGGAGGACATTCAACCATCAAGACACAAGAATGCTTTCAATATTTGCATCGCGGTGGTTGTCCCTATTATTAGTGTTGCTGTCCAGCATTCAATACTTCTCAGCATCTTAATTGCGTGTGTGTTGAACATGCTGCAAGAACGTGTTTGAAAGCACTGAAAGCACATTTTCACATTGCATTGGCTCAAAGGGTGTGATGTTGTTAATGCAAGTTAACAGGGCCTACTCTGCACGGGAACTAAAGGGAAAGGAGGTAATAAGAAGTGCCAGGTACAAAGAAGGCCAGAGACAAAGGGCACATAAAATACTTGGAGGCATCTGCAGATTCTCTCACTGCAAGCTAAAGCTTTAAATCATCACACCTTGAAGTAGAGATCAAAAGGGAAGCCACCTACACTTTCTCCTCGTTTTATTTACATAGAAACAATTGGCAGTGCAGGGAGTTACACATAGTTATCACATCACCATGGGAAGATGTACCTGGATTCGGTCATATTCCCTTTCTGCATAATAGCTTACAGCCAGCTGGAGGAGAGCAGCTGTCATGGTCCGGTGTGGCTGCAGCAGTAGGATGGTCTTCCAGCCTTGGCACAGCCGGGGAAGGCATCACACCTCCTCTTCTGGTTGTGCTGGCTGCTGGGGCTCGCCCGCAGTTGCAGCCAATTGTGGGGAAGCTTGGGGGCGTGGTTTGGGAAGAGGGTTATAAAAGCCAACTGTGTCCAGGCCTCAGCTTCAGTTGATGCTAGATTCCCCACCAACCCAATCCACATTTTAGGTGTGGGACTGCACGCAGGTAGGTGGGCATGCCCTGCATATTTTGGGTCAGAGATGAATTTGCCTTCAGACAGATTGGGCCTGTCTGGGGGTTTTACCTACCTCATAACAATTGTAACAACTTGATGGCGGATAAGGCATTAGGTTGGATCCTTAATCTAGGTGGAGAGTTTGTTCCAATGCCCAAATGGGGTCTGATGGGACAATGAACGCTCACTTCTTGTAGGACTTACCAGCTGCTCGTGCAGGCCCGCCTCTCTGATGCCGCAGCCATTGGAGGTTCCTGCCAAACCTCAATTCAAATAATCCAATCGGTGGCATTGGCCAGCCAAGCGGACAAACAGTGAGCAGGCTTCACTCTGGTCCGCTCATGATGTTCATTAGGGGCGGAGCCGACGGCAAAGCACGCAGTCAGCTCTGGAGCTTCACCCACCCGACCCTCCCTGTGTTTAATGCTTGATTACAGGTTAACCTTTTCCTTCCAGGTCAGCAGGCATTGCTATGGTCTTATGATAGTTGCTGTTAAAGGACTGAGAAGGAATTTCTCCCTACTCCGCAGGTTTTGCCTTCCCCATAGCAATTGTCACAACTTTGGCGGTTTCAGGCCTTGGGCGTAATCTTTTAGTCTATCTTCCCTAAATGGGGGGGGGCGTGGCGTGTGAAGTGGTGACTTATATCCCCCCCCCCAGTGCGGCAGCAATACCAGGGTTTCCCATTAAAGGGGTTTGTGTAAAAGGGAGCCACTGGCCTTACACTGAAAGGTTGTCAGTGAACTCCCCTCCGTTGTGTGGAAAAGGGGGTGGGCAGCCTGTGTACACAAGTGTCTTGCAGTGCCCCCTCCCCAGATCTGATTAACCCTGATGAGCCCCAGTCCCCTGACTGGGGGGCTGGGAGGGATACACGCCCAATGCCTGAGCCAAGGTCTTTCCTACATCTGAAAGAATTAATAAAGTTGAGGCCAATTTAATCCCATAACACATTGCCATGAGTTATTCTTTCCTTCTGGTGGACTGCCTGGGGTCGGGGGTCTCCACCTGAGCACACAATGACAAAGCACTCCCAAAATGGTGATCTCAAGGGATCGCCCCAATTCTATGTACATCATAGGGTGATCCTTAAACTTCTGCATGAAAATGCTTCCATGTATTAGTTTAAGGTTTAGCTAGGCAGGTGTGCTTTCTAAAGTTGCAAAAAGTTTCCCTCAGGCAAAATGTCCAACATTTTCTTGTTATTTAAAATAGTTAGAAGATCATGATAAAATAAATTAGGATTAATTTTTGTAGGGAGATAGCTATCACCACAATAAAAGGCTTCAGAGTTGTAGAATAATCTGTCTCTAGGTAATTGCTTGAGTAATTTGAGTTAATTGCTCATCATGCAGAGATTTTTAATACATTAGTTCATGCTTATTTCCATTATCAATTAACACCACAAAAAAGATTTCATTTTTATAAAGTCTCTCCAAGGCCAAGATCTCCATTGCCAGTTAGTGACTCCTATAACTGGGGGAATTGGGCTGTAGCTCTATATACTCACTTACCCAGGAAAGCCCAGGTAATGGGCCTTACATCTCAGTAGACATGCATAATGCAAAATCAAGGAAATGCAAAATTGAGCAACACCTGCCCTTGGTGGCCATTATGGTAGGCATATCTCTGTTCTGTAACATGAAACAATAAAAAGGATTGAAACTCACCACAAGATTAGAGTTTGAGGTTCTAGAAATTGGATTTTTGTAGCCTTCTTCAAGCTTGATAATCCCCCAAGAGGGTAGCTTGTTAGGAGAGCTACACCTTCCTCTACTGTCATCCCTCTCATCCCCTGAGAAGGAGGATAAACTTCTGATGCAGGGAGCATCTTTCAGAAGCTGCTTCTCTGGTGGGGCAGAGCTGCTGTGCTAATTTCTTGGCAGGTGAGCTGCTTAGTGTGTGAGTGAGATGCAGAGGTGATAGGGAGGTTGGTGCAGTGCAAACACGCCAGCAATAGTACAGGATCAAGCTGTTCATCTCCCATTGATATCCCATGCAGTTCATGCTTCTAAAACATCAGTCAGCATATTTGTATATGGACATGTTGTAGCCATATTTTCCAACCGGACTTGTGTATAGTAGCTCTGCAGGATTTCAGATGGAGTGTATCCCAGCTCTCCTGGGGATGCTAGGGATTGAACCTGGGACCCTGTGAATGCAAAGCAGATGCTTTACAACCAAGCATATTACTTCCTCCTTCTTAGCCTCTCAAGGTAAGGGGAGCAAGGGCAAATGGGCTTGGGTGATAGGGGACCAAGGCCCCAGAGATCTTTGTGGAACCCAGGCTGATGATACAATAAACACAGCTAACATAGCAGGGCAGAAGGTCTTGCTAATGAAATGACATCACACAGGGGGCTTTATCTTCTTTACTTTTGATAACTCTTTTTAGGACAAATTCTTCTGGCATATTCTTACTTTTATTGAAGGTTTATGAGGACTCATCACAGCTGGCAGAGCTGCACAAAGACGATAAATTAGAGGGTTGTTATCAGATTAAAGCTGCCAAATCTGATATCTGAGCTTTTTTCTTGCGTTGAATAATCCTGTATTTTATCTCATTTTTGAACAGTGGGGATTCATAAATCACCTCTTTCTGCCATTCTATTAGACCAAAATGAGTCCCCTTGTGGGTTTCATTAACATAACATTATCTTGACTATATCCTTTTCCAATTTCCTCCCAAATGCACTCCTCTTTTACCCAATTTGTCAAGCCTGTGTTTTGGTAAACAGAAAACATTTTATTTCCTTAATTCGCAAATGTGACCAACAGGCACTTATAGTAGGCTGAGTGGCACTTCGTCCCAACACTACAATGTTCAGGGTCTCATCTGATTACTCTGTAGGTGCATCTATTCTCTGGCTGTAATCATATGTCCAAAAGTGTCCCTGACTCAAATTCTTAAAAGATGCTAAACTGGGGCAGGTGCAGAGGAGATGGTAACTTGTGATTGTTCAGTTTGTCCTAGTGCCAGTCATCTGAGGGTGGGGAGAGGGTGCATGATGGGATCTCATCATGTGCCTCCCTGCACACCCCAGCTAATTCATGCTGGCAACCACACTCTCCTTAGGTTGAAGGAAGCACAGTTGTGATGAGGGAGGAAGTCATCCCCATATACCCTCCTTTCATGCAAATTCTCCCTGCAACCCATCAAACAGCTGTTTGCTGGGCCAACAGGAGCACTGGATAGGGTGAAATCAGTGGGACAGGTTGGGCAACCCTGGAGGGCCAAAGGAAAGGCTTAGACAGGCAACATATGGCCCATGTACCACATGTGTCTGAGCACATATATTGTGGTGAAGCATGGAAGGCTTGCAAAATGAGAATGACTAACTAGCTAGTATGAGGTACATATAGCCATTCCCAGCATGCATCTGCCTAGTAAAATTTAGTTGACCCAAACATTCAGCATGCCCACTGTTTACAGCAGGTAATCAACATAGTGCAGCATTAGGAGGGGAACACTGAATGTGAAGAGGCCATACCTGCATCTTGTTAAGCTAAAAAGATACTGGGGAAATGTAGGAGAAGTGAACTGGAAGTAGGCATTTATCACTTTAATGTGTAGTTAAGCCCTGAGTGTTGTAATAGCCATGATAGGAGTAAACTGTGATGCAAACCAACCAACAGAAAATGGAAATCTGTCAGTCTGAGCAAATTTTGCTGCAAATACGCCATGGTCGGCCTAATTTTTGTGCCCCATTTTGTGCTAAGTAATTATCTGGGTTTGTCCTTGAAGGGAGCTTTGTGGTCTTATACATCCTCAAACAAACGAAGAACTTTTATCATGGGAAACAAGAAGAACATCGACTGTCCTATTATAGGAAAATATATATTCTTGTTACTGGCTAGGCTCATTTAGCCTTTTGCCCTTGGGAGTTTTGTCATTCAGTGTCCGCCTCTCTTGTGCCATTTCTTTCTTTAGAAAATATTTTTTGATGTTGTCGCAGTCTCATACAAGCCCTGGGATAAATCTGTTACAAAATAATGGAAAAGCCCAAGGGGGAGATGTCCATTATTAGCCCAATTGATTATTTTTCCTTTGATTGCTATGTTTTAGAAATAAAACAAGCAAGCTGCAAACTCAGATTGTGTTTTCACTTGGGAGGGGTAAAAATGATTAGAAATTCCATGGATAAATATACATTCCCACACTCCAAATATTAATACAGACATTTCCTCTCCGGGTCCCAACATGCCAACAGAATTGGATGTGGTGGAATAACAACGCTGTGAGGCGGAAGATCATTCCTTCCCCAAAACGAGTCAGTACAAATCCTTGGAGACAGAAAAGGCAGTTTCCAGATTAAGATAATCTGCCCTTTAAAATACAGCCCCATAGAAAGTGCATTACACTAATCTAATCTGGAACTGACGAGAACATAAATGACAAATACCAGTTCATAAGGCATAACTTTAGCAATTTGCCTAATATTATGAACTTTGTAGACAACTTTGGAATGCAGAGTTGGTCTGCTTGGTGCCAGAAGCCAGCTCCCCATAGAGCACGTCCTTTGGGGTCTTGCCATCTTCCATTCTGTGGATTTGACCAAGACAACATAGACGTCACTGAGACAGCAGTGTGAACGTGCTGTAAATGTGGGCTTGGAAGAGCACATGAAGGCTGGCAACACTAATCCTGCCATGTGGGAATCCCTTGCAGACAATAGCAGTACCTGGAGACAGGCAGTCAAGTTGTGTGTCTATGTCAGTGACTAGAAGAGACATGAACGCTGGGAGGAGCGCAGGGAGAAGAAATGCCATGGTGCATCTGCAGCAACACAACTGGATTTCTTCATCTGCCCCAGCTGCAACAAACATGTCTCCCACATCAGTCTCTACAGCCACAGCAGATGCTGCAATCTTCCAACAGCCTGATCTCACCTGCAAAGGTGCACTCCTCCAATGTGTCCCAAGACAGATGAATGCCAACCATTAGGATCTCTAGGTTTTTGAATTTCAAATATGGCTCTGATAATAGGGGTGAAATTCCCACTATGTGCAAACCATTAGCACATGTGTTACACCTGGAAAACAGCAGAATTGTCCCTTGAACAGCTCTGGTTTGCCTAGAGAATGCAAAAACCTGACCAAGACATGAAAAAAGGAAGACATCTCAGTAAAAATAGCGTCTGAGAAAGATTGGGACATTTCTACAATGGACAGCGTTAGCTTCATACCATCTAAGGAAAAAAGGCGTGAGTGTTTTCTCTATTCAAAAGCTGTATCCGGAAGTGAAGATCATATAATAGCAGGGCAATAATTTTAGCAATGAGTGTATGTATAAGTGGCAATAACAGATTTAACTTCTTCAAGTGCTGAATGACTGGAGAGTTGAGAGCATTGCTTGAATGAGGGTGCTGCTTGAATGTGTTTAGAACAATTGGGACAGCTGTTTGGCATCCTGCTAGTTGAATACTAAGAAAATGCCCAAACACTGGTAGCATCTCAGTACCAAGATTTATCTACTGAGCTACTTACCATGAGACAAAGCACAGCAGATGTTGCATGTTATTATTCTACTGTCCTATTTGTTTTCAAGGTATATATTACAAATTAGCATCTTAATTATGCTGCTTAATAATAATAGCTAAAATTAGTGTTTAAAAGCCAAATTGCAAGAAATGTCTAATATTGTATTTCATGATTCATCTGTGCAAATGGTGGGAAAGAACTGTATGCCAGAATGTTGTATGAATGGCAATGGCATGATCCATGAAAACCATGGGGAAATTACAGTGCAAAACTCCCACAATTTTCCAGGTTAAAGTGGTTGCAAATAGATCTTTTCTAGAAGCAATTAACATGGAGATGAGTGCTAAATTTTTGCAGTATTCCACTAGTATTCCAAATCTGTTGAAAACAGCCTGCTTCAGTTTGTGTTTTGGGATTCATCTGAATCGGACACACTTCCGTAAATTCTGTGTTCCCCTGAAGCAGCTTATTTTTGCCTGTGTATACATGATTGAACTTGGCGCATTGATATAACAGAGTAACTGATGATATTTAAAAGGATTGTGACAGGAATTAATGCCCATTTTTGTTACTAACATACTTATTTCCATTAAAGTTGCTATATGGGCAGTGAGTCAAATTGGCACTTTTCATCAAATATACGGTGAAACAGCTCTTTCAGAGGCTTGTCTGTGTTGGGCAAGGAACTTGCTCCCTACGAGCTATATCTGAGTATGCATTCTGCAATTTGTGTCTCTCCTCCTACAGCAAATGCAACTAGATGTGTTCAATGAGCAGAAACTATGAGAATGCATGAAAAAGCCAGTGAAAGAAAAATGCAAGTATCATGGAGATAATGACATGTTACAACTAAAGTAGCTTAAAGAAGGAAGGCAGACAGAGAATAACAGGAAAAAGCACACAACTACCCTTGTTTTTGCATTATGTCTATGCACAACATTATCTAGACCAATTTCATTCTGGGGTCAGGCCAAGCTATGGGACTGCACTGGCTTTAGTAAGCTCTAATAGATTATCCTGACTGAGGGTGGAACCAGGGGAACTAAAACCTTGCTCCTGCCTCTTTTCCCTATGGCTTTTGTTATCATTGTCCATGATATACTCCTGTACCAACTCCATGGGGCGGGAACTGAGAGCACCTATCTATCTGGTACACAGGCTGAGAGCCTACCTGCCCACAGACTGTCTTGATAGAGTGGTGCATGCTCTTGTTATCGCCCACTTGGACTACTACAATGCACTCTATATGGGGCTACCTTTGAAGGTGACACAGAAACTACAACTACTCCAGAATGCGGCAGCTAAATAATAATAATAATAATAATAATAATAATAATAATAATAATAATAATAATAATAATAATAAATTATTATTTATACCCTGCCCATCTGGCTGAGTTTCCCCAGCCACTCTGGGCGGCTAGACTGGTGACTGGGAGTGGCCACCGAGACCACATAACAGTGGCCTTGAAAGACCTACATTGGCTCCCAGTATGTTTCCAAGCACAATTCAAAGTGTTAGTCTGACCTTTAAAGCCCAGTATACCTGAAGAAGCATCTTCACCCCCATCGTTCAGCCTGGACTCTGAGGTCCAGCTCCGAGGGCCTTCTGGCAGTTCCTTCACTGTGAGAAGCAAAGCTACAGGAAACCAGGCAGAGGGCCTTCTCGGTAGTGGCGCCCGCCCTGTGGAACACCCTCCCATCAGATGTCAAGGAAATAAACAACTATCTGACTTTTAGAAGACATCTGAAGGCAGCCCTGTTTAGGGAAGCTTTTAATATTTGATTAATTATTATATTTTAATATTTTGTTGGAAGCCATCCATAGTTGCTGGGGAAACCCAGCCAGATGGGCGGGGTATAAATAATAAATTATAATAATAATATTATTACTACTATGTGGCCAAGTCCAGAGAGTAACATTGGGAGAGTGGTTATGCTATGGGGTGCCACAGAATGCCATTTTACCCTCATTGCTATTTAACTTCTACATGGAGCCATTGGGAGTGATCATTAGGAGCTTTGGGGCAAGGTGCCATCAGGATGCGGATGGATCTATTTCTCCGCAACATCTGAATCAGGAGAGACTGTGCAGGCCCTGGACCACACATGGAGCAAGGATAGAATAAGCTGACCCTGAATCCCAGCAAGACAGAGGCACTGTGGTTGAGCAGTACCATGTCAAAGATATTGGCCAGTTGCCTGTCTTGGATGGGGTTTCACTCCCCCTGAAGGAGCAGGTTTGCTTCTGGATCCAGCTTTGTCACTGGAGGCTCAAGTACTCCGATGTCTAGGAACCCCTTTTATCAACTTTGGCTAGTGCTAAAGCAGTGGCCATTCCTGGACTGGGAGAGCTTGACCATAGTAGCTCAGGCATTGGTAGCTCAAACACAAATAATCCAGCACAACACAATCTATAAGGGGCTCACCTTGCATTTGGCCCAATTAATGCAGAATGCCGCAGCACAATTGATGACAGGAGTGAAACCCTGCTAGCATATAGCACCCCTCCGCTCAGAAATTGGCACTGGCTGCCAATCTGTCACCAGGCCAAATTTAAAGTGTCACTATTGATATATACAACCCTCAACAACTTGTGACTAGTTTACCTGAAGGATCACCTCACCCCATATGTACCCACTTCTACTGGTACTTCTACTAGTGGTGTGTAATGTTCATTCTGCACTTGCAAGAAATTAATCCTTTAGTGTGGCAGCGTCCAGTCTTTGGAACGCCCTGCCCTGCTAATATTAGGCAGGCCCCTTTGCTGTACTGTTTTCATAACCTGCTAAAAGTTTTTTGTTTGAGTAAGCAGCATTACTAAACCAAAGGGAAGTGCTGATTGAACTGATCCACTATTATGATTCCTGGTTTCTTGAATATCACTGAAGTTATACCATCCAAACATTTTTTCTGTGTTCTATAGATCTTAAACCCACCTGTGAAGGTTATCCACTTGATAATCCATGTATTATTATTATTATTTTCCAAGGGAAGTACAAGAGATAAAAAACAGGGGTTGCAGGACTAGTGGCAAACTTCAGTAGACCTTTGACACAGTGTCCATAACTGGGTCCTATTTCCCAACATTCACCAATCCAAAATAAAAAAGCAACAATAATAGACTATATTGCTGTCACTGGTCTAGACTAGCATAGTGACATCATGAGAAAGAGCCACAGAACAATATGAGACAATCAAAATATGCTTTAATGAATGAAAGAAGTTATCTTTAAATAGCTCACCATTCGGAGAGTGTTTGTGGAGTCAGACAGTGTTCAGGTTCATATCTTGATCCGTGACTTGTGTGGGTCTCTTGCATTGGTAATTGTATGGAAGCTGGAAGAAACCCACTGAGACATGATTCCTGAGGAAAATTCAGCATGGTGTGCATATGGGGGGAGGAACCCATAGGTTACTTTCATCTTATACAGCAAACCTTTAAAATGCTTCCCTCATCCCTAATCACAACAGTTGAAAGGCCGCTCTATCACTCAGTCTGCTACACAATCTGTTGCCACACTTAGACAGACTTTGAGGTCAAGAACAAGTTGCTCCAGCAAAAATAGATAAGGCTTTAAAAACTATTTTGGATGCAATGACTGGAACACTCACTTCTGTCTCTTCTGCTATGGTTATTCAGCTTTTCAAAGCACCTAGTATAAGGGAGTAACAAATAGGAATATTAGCATGATAAAAGTCTTTGACATACTCATTGTCAGTGCAAGATTATCCTCTCTGATATTTTCAGTCACATACAGATGGGCAGTGGCAAAAGCTTTTATGTAACAAAAAGGAGCCTGTGCCAGCGAACATGTCATTTTAGACCCTTCTGTGGTGCTGTCACTCAAGCAGAATCTCTAGGCATAGAAACTTTGCTTCTCCTTTTGCTACTTTATTTATTTCATATATTTATATACTGCTTAATACCAAGGCAATCTCTAAGTGTATAACAATATTAAAAACATTATCCCAATGCAAAAACATAACATGACAACTTTTCAAATGTCTTAAGAGTTGAGCATCCTTTCCCTCTTCTTGCCAAGGTACATCCTGGCTCACAGTATGCAGGATTCGCCCCACTAACACTTTCTAGGGTTGCCATATTTTGAAGAGCAAAAAAGAGGACAGTATGACAATTCTCATTTTAAATACCCCTCTTATATGTAGTCTATAGAAGCTGTGATGTATTGCTGAAGGAGGCAGGAGAAGAGAAGAGGAAAGCAAGTCTTCAACCACCAAGTTATGTCTATGTCACATCCAGAAAGTATAGCCAGAGACATTTTGGCAAATTAAAAAACACCACCTGGGCAGAAATTTTACCCCTGGAAAAGAGGATGTGTCTTGGAAAAAGAGGACACATGGCAACCCGAACATTCACATCGCTTGTCTCTACTCACCAAACAATGTGCTCAAGGTTCCCTTCTTAGCTTTCCTGGATCTTGGCATAGATGACAAAAACAGCAGTTGAACTTTAATTCAGATGGCTTTCAACCAATCCTCCTCAGGACCAGGACTTAGACTAAGGACAAGATAGTGCCCATTTACAGAAGTTGACCAGACTGGCAGCTGAATCTGACTTCAACACTGGCTGACAATGGGACAGTGTCCCCTCCACTGCACCTGAGGGAAGCAGGCTAGCTTAGGGGATTCTGGGTAGGCTGAATGGCCTGCACAGCTCTGTTCTCCCCACTCCTCAGCATCTGTTACCTGAGGCAGCTGCCTTACTCTGTCCAATAGTAGGACCAGCCATGATTCCCATGTATGATGGTCATAAATCAAGAGGCTATGGGTGGTATAAGCAAACCAGAAGAGTGGTCCTTGGTGCTCCTCAATAGAGCTAATGCTCTGAAGCAAGCAATGGGAGCAACCTACACACCTAGAACAGCCTGCTTGAAGTCAATGAATGTGGCGTCAAGCTTACAAATGTGCCTCTGTTTGTGCTGTGGGCATTGGGCACTCAGCAAGAACAGCACTGAACATGCTCAGTAGTCACAGGTGACCATTTATACTGGTGTGATGGAAGGAAGACCAAGAGTAGGTGGAGCCAGAGGCAACAGCAAGCAGAGCCAACTTATTATAGAACTCCTTCCTTCTGAGTTCTTTAATAGCAACATTGAGACTAAGAGGGAGGAAACTGCAGGTAGTTCCACCAGCTGGATTGTAAGTAGGAAAGCTGAGGGATGTCTGAAGGCCAATTGAGATTGGTTGGGCAGTGCCCCATTTACCATACTTCTCCCTACTCCACTTAAGTGGAATTCTACTGAAGAAGAAAACCAATAGGAAACATTATTCCAAAGCTAAGAGCTTTTATCCAGCACCTCTGTCCATTATTCAGCATATGACATTTAAGTGCTCTTTCATATTGTTATAAGCACACTTCACATTCTGATCCCTTCTTTTGTAATGCTATCGTTTAGTTTTAGTCATGTCCTTGAAGCATTATGGGAAGGGTTCAAAGTTGAGATTTTATTGCATCTTAAATGGCTTCTTCATGCCGTGGAGAGTTTCACCTTAGGGCCTTTGAATACTGTTATAAAACATATATTGATTTCCCCTCTTGCTTGCTTGCTCTTATCAGCTGACACCACATTTCATTTTTTTTCTTTTCTGAAAAGAGCTTGAAACATCCCATTATTTCAAGGCTGTTTGTCAATGGCTTTCTAAGAAAAAAAGCACTTGCAGTGACATTGAATACAACTTTTTCTATGTTTGGGCTTTTTTGATTACTTGGGGAGGAAGAAATAATTAATGCACAATATGGTGAGGTACTGTAGCTCAGGGTCAGGGTACATGTTTTGCATGCAGCGAAGTCCTAGTTTTAATTAGTTAAAAGGATCTCAGGAGGCAGGGTCAGGAAGGTTTCTGCCTGAGATGTCTGAGAGCCATCATGCACCAAGGTGTCAAATAATACTGGGCTAGAGGTATTGCTTTTCTTCTGGGGGTACACAGGGGTACGCATACCCCTAAACATTTTGTGAATCTTTGTACTTTTGTCCGTTTACTATATTTATTTTGTCTGATTTGAACTATAAAATGGTGATTTTCATGAGTCTAAATGAGAGTACCCCTAAACATTTTTTAAGAAAAAAAAGCACTGGCTAGAGGCATAAGTGCCAACTCCTAGGAGACCAGTTCCCCTCCCCTCCCAATACTGTAAAAAAAATAAAAAATGTCTGTCTCAGGAGACCGACAAATTCCAACAACAATCTCCTGTCTGGGCCAGCAGATCTCTTCCCTTTTCCTACTAACATAAACGACCCACTGGACTGCTCTGTCCCATTGCTATGGGTTTAACAAGCTTCTGAGATGTTGCTCTTGTATAAAAGAAAATGCCACCCTTGTTTGTTGCTTTCTGTGTCACTGTGAAGACTGCTAATGAGACATCAGCCACTTTCAACATGTAAACAATTATAATAGACTTTGAACATTTTTAAAATAAATTTGTTAATACATTAGAGTCATGTACATAAGATTTGCATCGTGCTCAGAGAAGTAGAGAAGTGGAGGGGGGTTGAATCTTGACAAGGGATTTCCCTGAGAAGTGGAAAGAAAGATGCAATGAAATAAATCAGCCGTGAAGATGGTAATATAGTTAAAGCCGTTGACTTTTGCAGCATCATAAAACATAAGCATTTCTACCAATCATATAATCAAGACGATTTGTACTATACATATGACATCTGGCACTGAAAGTCAACTTTGTGAAAGGAATGGTCCAACCCAATTTCAGAAAATTCCAAATGAAGAACAATTATGTTATATGAATGTGGTAAGTATTTTGTGTTGAAGGGCAGGCGACTCATGCCACATACATTTTCGAGCTCATCCAAACAAATACCTTAGAATTCTCCTTTTCCCTATGTCAATGAATATGTAAAAAAGCCAAGGAAATTGCAGGGATGTTCCTCATGGTGGCTGTGTGAAAAACTATTGTAGATTTCTAGTTTTCAAAGCCTTCTCTTTTTAATAAATGTGTTAGATGGTAGCTCCTCACCTCAGTGACTGTGGTAGATCCATTCCATAACTGGCCCCATAAAAAATCTTGCCATTACCAGAACACAGATACAAAATTCTTCTGCTGTCCCTATAAAAGAAGCAGAGACCTCTGAAGTCAATTGGATCTTGGAATGTGTGTATTTGATTGTCACCTACTTTGAGCCTTTGTTTTGGCCTTGAGTTCTAGCAAATAAAATAAAAATGCTTTGAATATAGTAGGGACCAGGATTTCTTATAAGTAGGAGGGTAAAAGCAAGGGTAAATCTGTTTTGAAGAATGCAGCTTTAAAGCACACAATTCCTTAGGGAAATTGTAGGAAATGTCTTTTGTGCTCCATTTCAAAGCTGATAGCTATAAAAGCATACCCTTCTATCAGAAGTCACAATGTATGCAATTACAGCAGGTGCCAGTAATGAAAACTTGAAAGTGTTGCAAAAGGACATTTCAATCGAGCTATTTGTAACCTAAATATTAATCAGCAGCTTTTCTTTATGAAGAACAAATGGCTGGGTAGAATATTTTTTGGTTACCATAGCATCTATAGGGAAAAAAATGTGAGACTTGTATTAGCTGGCTGGAGTGAACAGACTTAGAATTACATTATTTCCCTTGTGATGAAGGTGGCAATTATGAGTGCTGCTAATGCAATGACACTGTCATTACCAAGCCAGTTTTGTAAAAAGTACAGGCAAGTTACCATTCTTTACCGACTGATTTCTCTTATAATGTATATTTTATGAACAAGAACATATCTGGAAGAATAGACTACTGAATTGAAAAGAAGTAACAATCTGTCACATCCCTAGGACTATACTCTTTTTATAGACAGTTTCAAAATCCTTTCAGTACACTTTCTGTACGCACAAACTTTTTTATTATGTATTTTATTTTCTCATTTTATATTTTTATGTTGTGAACTGCCCTGTGATCTTTGGGTGAAAGATAAATGGCAACTTTGAGACGCTCCAGTAAGGCTGTGACTCATGGAATACATTATCATATGAATGCAAGCTTTCATTTGCAGTGATGTCCTCAACTGAATGGGCAGGGTTGATGGGTGCTAGAGTCCCCAAAATATCTAGAGGTCCATAGGTTCTCCACCCCTATAGATGAGAAATCATCAATATAAGGGGAGTTATTCAAGTAATTGCAAAGGATTTGAATTCTAAGAGGAAATATTTAACCAAGGACATGTGGATGCTGTATGCAAATTGGACAGTTTTAGAAAACCAGGTCCTTCCAGTATAAGGAGTAAAATGTAAAACATTGGGGGCTTCCGGGTTAGCGCCTTCGATAATGGCGGAATTCCTCTGATCGGGAGGAATTTGCTTCGTAGGAATCCGGGTCTGGCCGCCATGGCTAAGGCGGAGACCCACTAGAAATCACAGGCGGGTGAAGCCTGTGAACGTGGGATTCAGCTGGCACCTTTTGCGCCTCCCCTACTCACGGGGAAACCCGGTTTCGGGGATCCGGAGCGACGTGGGGTGAGCGGCGCGGTGCTTCGAATTGACTGCTTCTTCCACGGAGCGAAGCCGCATAGCTGTTGCCGGAGAGCACTGACTTTTTCCTGTGGACAATTTGATCTTAAAGCAACTACCCGTGAGTAGAGCGGAGAATTGGATTTTTAAACGTCTTAATTTGGTGCCGAAACGGGGAGGTCTAAAACAGGAAGTCCACCTTCCCCTTTTGTAAATAGATTGGAGCAATGAGGATGCAAGCTGAAGTCTCGGAAAGCCTATTGTAAAGGACTAAATTTCCATCAGTAAAAAATACTAAACCCCCCTTGGTGGCAGGAGAAGAGGGGGGAAAGTTTTGGACTGAGTATACCTGCAGGAGAGAGCGAACAGAGTTAATATACCACCGCTCCGAACCTGGAAACGGGCTGCCAACAGGACTGACCGTGATTAGAACGTTCACTGACAGTTAAATAAGAGGAATACATTGTTTCCATGGTCTCCGTCTGCGTTTAAAAAGGAGTAAAAGTAACAGAAAATTGAAACTAACTTTATTGTTTGAATTGAGTTTAAAAGGACTAATACAAATAGAAACTGTTTCCCTCTGAAGGAAGCTTTTGAAACTGTCACAAGAGTTGAGCTGGGGGAATTTCCAGCTGCAAGATAAAAACCTGTGAGATTCTGGGGACCTTGAATCGGTTAAGAATGTTGACAGAAGAGGCCTTAGTGGTTGTATTATGTAAGATAAGTGACTCACTGGAACAGCTTCACAAAAAGGTGGATGTGGTAACTACCAAAATTGACAATTTGGGACAAAAAGTGAACACCAATATAGAAACTATTCAGAAACTGACACAGGAATCTACTTTGACATGGCAAACTGTGGAGAAGGCTAGGGAGAAAGTTATTGCCTTTGAACCTAAAGTAACACAATTGGAGAGAGAGAGAGTCCCAGCCTTACAGATGCAATTTGATGACCAAAAGTTGATGCCTGCTATGATTGAGTTTAAAGAAAATCAGATTTCAAGGATCAGAGCCCTACCTGAACTGGAGAAGGAAAGTTTGATAGATTTCCTTACACAGAAATTTGATGACTTTTGGGACCGGGACTTGGGTCAAGAAGAGATTAAAACTGTGAGGGCTCTCGGACTTGGAAAAGGAGGGGGAAAAGAGAAGAACAAAATAAGAGACTGTTGGAAATACCAGAGGAACTTAGAAGAACAACAGTCAAGAGTGGAAATTTTGAAAGACGTCCTGAAATACCTTTCGGATCTTAGATTTAACTACGGAGATTTGGTTGCCCTGTCGAGAAGGAATAAAATCATCTTTAGGTGGGAGTTTCCCCGAGATCTACTCTTTAGCCTCAAAGGAAGGAAAATGAAAATAAGATCAGTGGAAGACAAAGTAAAGTTCATGTATAAATATGAAGAAGACTCGCAGAAGGGACTTGGAAAAGAGTTAAGAGCATCGGACAGAAGATCACCAGGTTGATGGACTATAGGGAATTGGCGGATATGACTGGCAGAATCCGGGACCAGGGAGAAGAGTCGGTGGAAGAAGATTGGAAAAAATTTAAAGACTATTTATAAAAATATTGTAAAATTAATGAGTGTTAGAAAAATGTTGGAAAAGAGCTATATGGCTTTAGTAGAAATGTTACAAGGAATTAAGTAAAAATAGATTATTAGAGTATTAAAGGGAAAATAAAGTTAAAATATGTTAAGACAATTATATATTAAAGGGAAAAATAAGGTTAGAATATGTTAAGATAAATTACAGGACAGAAAACAGAGGAAGATGGAAAGGAATTGCTGAAACAGTTAATTAAAGTGGAATACAAAAAGGGAGGTGTGAGGAGGTCGTTGAAACAAGTAAATGAAAGTTAAGATACTGAACTTATTAGATGTGTTTTAAATTGTGTTTGTTTGGTTTTGTTAATTTAATGTTTGGGGGTTGGTGTTGTGTGGTGTTTTTGTTTTTGTATTGTTTTGTTTTGTTTTGTTTAATTCTTTGTCTTTCTTTTGCAGTCTTTAAAATGTTAATAAATATTATTTTAAAAAATAAAATGTAAAACATTGTTACAAGATACTGTCAGTACCAGCTAATTAATGTCTACTCAGAAGTTCATGAGTTCATGAGACTTTCTCTCATGTACGTGGGATTAGGATTTCATATAAATATCCTTTCAGAAGTAAGTCCCACTGAATTAAGTGACTCATACTCGAAGGTAAGTGGGTATAGGATTGCAACTTTATTCATATGTAATAATAAATATTTCTATTTGAACAAAGTAGAGAATGTTTCTAATAGCAGAAAGCATATAAAAGGCTAATGAGAGTTGCAAAAAGCATCAATTAGGGACAAGAATTATACAAGAAAGGGTTGAGCAGAAGTAGAAGACAAAGTTAAGAGAAGGAAAGCTTTCTTTTAGTGTAGAGATTGGGAAGCTGTGGACTTCCAGATGTTGTTGGAGTTCTCCTCTCATTATCCCAGACTGCTGGCCATGCTGGCTGCAGCTGATGGGAGTCAGAGTCCGACAACATCTACAGAGCCACATAGGAACCATTCCCAACATTCTCCTGCAGAGCAGATTTCTCTTAACCAGTGCTTTCTGATAAAGCCAGACCTGTTTCTCAGGTTATTAAAATGGCCTTTTATTGTTAGTTCTCTAAGCCACCTGATAATCAGATTGATTCATTCTTTATCACACAAGCAGACATATTACATACAGAGTGACAGGTACTCACACACATATGGAAGGGTTTGTTTTTTGTTTTAAATCCATTCTCCAAATGAGTTTCTTTCAAGTTCACACATCCTCAATGTCACTGTCTATATTCCATAATGGGGAAGTGAGGCTCATTTCTCATCAAATGTTGCACATTTGCGACCACAATTCTCTTAAAAGGCATGATTTATTGTCTGTATATGTCGCATATGTATGGCTGGATTAAAATGTCAAAAGTTGTTGTTATTTTAATTAAGAAGATTCCCAGCTTGCTGTTTTAATTTAGCCAGGTAGTCTATACTCAGACTTGAATTACAATACCCATGACTTGTTTGAACTTGCCCAATTGGCATCTGAGAATTTATTCTGATGATGAGTCAATCTTCAGTCAGACCACTGAGAGACCTTATTAATAAGTCAAGGTAGACAATGATATATACAGTACATCACCTCCTGCTATGGGCCTCTGACACACCAATTACAAATGGGAACAAGTAGTTCTGGCACTTGGGGACATTAACTCATGTCTCTTTCTTTTGGAATACAATTACTAGCAGAACTTAGTGCTGTTTCATTAGTCCGTTGCCATAGTTAAAACATTGACTGAAATATTTCCATTGGTAGCTATTTTATGGTCCACATGAATGTATACTGTGACTGTGAAGGAGTTATTTCTGAATAGGCAGGTATAGGGATGAATTGTCCTGTTACTTGCATGGATTTCAAAATGATTTAAACACAAGCTTTTGCTTAGGGTACCCAGTCCTCAAAACAGTATTTAGAAATGAATACTTGAAAGCACTCATTCATTTTGCAGTTGTGAACTTAAGAAAACAAGCCTACACAAAAACCTGCTGTTGTTGGTCTAAACTTCAGTGCCTCTATAGTAAACAACAAATAAGAATAATTATAGTTGAGCATATTCCAATGTAACCTATTTTTCAGAAACCAGTTTTGCATTTTTGTTGTCCTCCATGTTGGCACGCACTGCTGGTGTGAAACAGCCTTTCCTCAGGCATGAAACTTTCTAAACAGCATTTGCATAAAATAAATCTTACCCTTGCAACAGGTTTGGCTGCTGTTGCTATGCACGTTTACATAGCCCAATCTTACTCCACATTTAGCATTTCTTTTCGTTTTGCCTTTACAACACTGTTACAAATCTGCCAGTTAAGCTCTATGCATCTCTGAAATGTATTGTCTGCAATGAAACAAGCAATTATTTCTTCAGGTTTTGTGGCATAATATCCTTGGAAACTGGCAATTATGGAATCAGAGAGGCATCAAATTGTGTAGAAAGGCGTTAGCATGCATTATTTCTTAAATAGCAGTTACATTAACTCATAATCAAAGGGTATTATTAAATAGTAAATGTATCATAAGTAAAGATTAACAATGCTGCTGTGCAAACAGAACAGGCAAAAGTGGCTGTCACACTCACTTGTGAATGTAGCAGTTGGACCAGATAAACATCTATAAGTCTGGTTCTATTCAGTGGGTACAAATTATCACAACCCCCTCCCACCATAAAAGGAGATGACAGTCTTAAGGTTCACCTTGGCTCCAGGTAAAAAAAGATCAGTTTGCAATTTTACCCATGGTTTATATTATTACTAGTTGGAAAATGCATATTAACCTCTATCTTGTTGTGCAAATAAAAGTTATGCCCTGGTAAGCATTCTGTGGTTCTAGACTGCATGGCAAAGAACTTTTCACTCATAATGTATATGTGACTAAGTATTTTTATTTATATATCTGGAATGATATCCTGACACCTTGAACCCTGGTTGAACTGGGATAAATTGGTTATGCATCCACTTATCTAGACAATGGTTAATGTTTCAAGAACAGTTTCAAAAACTACACCAGAAGCCAGGCTGACAGGAATTCAAGAAACTTTATTTTAGGTGTTATCTTAGTAACACCTGCACCATATGTTCAAGCAGTCAGTTTCATGAAGTGGGAGACAGCATTTATAATTAATTTCCAAGGTTTCTCTGAGGCAGAGATAGGTAAAATCAGGAGGGAGGAGATTAATTTCTTTCTCTTCAGAACTGCATCAAAGGCCTTTAATCTTGGCATCCAGTATTTCCTGCAAGGCCAATTCTGCTTCTTGGTCCTGTTGGCCTCCTAACAGGAATGATGGTGCAAGGTGTTTTGTGGAATAAATGGGCAACAATATTATTACTTTCAAAACTCTGCAATGAACAGAAAACATGTTAACAACTGGCTAACAAAACCAGCTGTGCAGGTCCTTGAACTTTAGGCGAGAAGTGAAAACAAACCTCTTCTGATGTCTACCTGCCACGGGGGACTCTGCTCTAGGAACCAAACAAATCTGCTGACTGGCCTGTGCTTGTCCTCGCCTGCTCACTTTTGTCCGTGTGGATTAAATTCCTTCCTTTATTGTACATTTCCAGTAAAGAGATACCACAGCGATACAGGGTCCCAGGTTCAATCTTCGGCATACCAAGGTAGAGCTGGCAGAGTCTCCTGAATGCAGTCCCTAAGAGCCTCTGCTAGTCAATATAAACAGTGATGAGCTAGATAGAGCAATGGTCTGGCTCTGTCAAAGGCAGTTTCCTATGTTCCTATGTACTTGCATGTATTTTGTATATGGATCTTCCCCCCCCACCATCCCACATTCCCACAAAATATGAAGTCCCCTATTTGCTTTTGACATTTCCAGCATTTTTGATAACTCCAGTTATAAGCAGAATAAATGGAAAGTATGTCTTGTCTTCTTGTCAAAACATTGTAACGTCGTTGTTGTTTTTAATTGCCAGAGTTAGTGATAATTTATGATGTTTGTCAGGGCTGGCCCTACCATTAGGCAGTGTGCCTCAGGCAGCAAGTGCTAGGGAGCGGGAAACAGCGGCAAGATGTTGGAGCTGTATGTACCACACAGCCTGGCCACTATCCCATAGTTTAGCCTGCTGCTCTCAGTTGTGGTGAAAGAGAATGCCAGTGTTCAAGTCACTTTTCAACTGCTAGTCCAGTCAGCTTTTGAACATGGAGTTGGAAGGGGGAAGTTTCCATCTTGTCCCTCACCTCAGGCAGTAAAATGTCTTGGGCCAGTTCCAATCTTTCCAGACTTTCTCATGTCTCCATGAAAGTATTGTCTCTCGTGTTTTGCACCCATTTTACCATATAAATGGCTTTTCTTCTAGTTCCATTTCATATTTCAATAATAATACAGAAAATTTTGAAAGAAATCCTTTGCAATTCCATATTACCTTTTCAAATTCTGTCCTGTCTTGTATTTGTTGATTTCCACCCCTAAGCTATTCTGTTAAGAGACTGCACAGAATTTGGAAGTATTCGGACTTCCGGGTTAGCGCCTCCGGCAATGGCGGAGCTCCTCCGATCGGGAGGAACTTGCTTCGTGGAAAGCAGGGTCTGAACCGCCACGGCGAAGGCAGAGACCCTTGGAAATCACAGGCGGAAGAAGCCTGTGAACTAGGGATTCGGCTGGCACCTTTTGCGCCCCCCCTACTCGTGGGGAGACCCGGTATCGGGAATCCGGAGCGACGTGGGGTGAGCGGCGCGGTGCTTTGAATCAACCGCTTCTTTCACGGAGTGAAGCCGCATTGCTGCTGTCGGAGAGCGCTGACTTTTTCCTGTGGACAATTGGATTTTAAACAAGAACCCGTGAGTAGAACGGAAAATTGGATTTCTAAATACCTTAATTCGGCATTGAACGGGGAAGGCTAAAAACAGGAAGTCCGCCTCCCCTTTTTGTAAATAGACTGAAGCAAAGTAGTCATAAGCTAAGGTTTTGGAAAGCTTCATGTAAAGGATCAAACTTCCATTGATTGAAACTATTAAACCCCCCTTGGAAGCAGGGGAAGAGAGGGAAAATTTTGACCAAGCGTGCCTGCAGGAGAGAGTGAAAAACTAAATTACCACGTCTCTGAACCTGGGAACGGGCTGCAAAAAGAAAAGAAAAAGAAAAAGTCCATTGACGGTGAACAGTACATATTTGACAGCTAGCTATAGGAGAAAGATACTGTTTCCATTGTCCGCTTCTGTGTTTTAAAAGAAGAAAAAGTAACTGAAAATTGATACTATTTTTCATCTTTGGAATTGTGTTGGAAAGGACTGAGTTTTTGAAACTGTTACAAGAGTGGAGCTGAAGTATCCAGCTGTAAGATAAGGACTGTGAGAAACCAGAGTTTGACCTTGAATACCCCAAGAATGTCGGTTAGGGAAGATTTAGTGTCTGCATTTTATAAGACAAACTATTTGTTGGAAAAGCTTCATAAACAGATAGATGCTATGGCTACTAAAATTGACATCTTGGGATCAAAAATGGGTATCAACACAGAAGTTGTCCAGGATCCAGCACAGGAATCTACCTTAACTCAACAAATCGTTGAAAAGGAGAAGGAGAAAGTTGCTGTGGTCGAACCTAAAGTAATACAAGGGGGAGCCTTAACCTCACAGATGCAAATTGAGGATTACAAGTTGAGGCCCTTTATGACTGAAACTAGAAAAAGCCAGATCTTAAAGATTGGAGCCTGGCCTGGTCTGGAAAAGGAAAGTTGGAGAGATTCCCCAATGCAGGGATCAATTGACTTCTAGGATATGGATTTGGGTCAGGAGGAGATTGGAGCTTTTGGGGCCTTTGGATTTGGAGGAACTTTGAAACAAGATTTGGAATGCTTTATGGATCCTAGCTTTAACTATGGAAATCTGGCTGTCCTGTTAAGAAGGAATAAAGGCATTGTTGGGATGGAGCTCCCCCGAGATCTGCTTTTTAGCACTAAAGACTATGAAGAAGATTGGCAGAAGGGACGTGAAGAAGAGTTAAGAGCCTCGGATATAAGATCTCCAGGTTGATGGACTGTCTGGAGTTGACAGAAGGGACGGCAGAGGCCGAGACCAGGGAGAGGAGATGGTGGAAGAAGATTGGGAATTTAAAATTTATATTTGAAAATTTTGTAAAAATTTAATGAGGGAGAGAAAAATCGTGGAATGAAATTTTTAAGACCCTAGTGGAAATGTTTTAAGAGATTAAGTTCAAATAGATATATTAGTTTTAATGAGAAATAAGATTAAAAAAAGTAAAAACGGATTGTTAATTGGTGAAAGAAGAGAATGTAAAATTACAGTACATTAAGATAGATTATAAGGACAAAATAAAGAGGGAAAGGATTTGCTGAAATATCTAACTGAATTAGAATGCAAAAAAGGGAGGTGGGAGGAGGTCAAGGAAACAAGCAAATGAAAGATAAATTATGTGAAGGTTTGATGTGTTTTTTACTTTTCTTTTTTCCTTTTTCTTATTTCTTATTTTTATTGTATTTTTTTTATTGTGATACATTGTTTTGCTTTTTTAGTTTAATTTGGTGTTTTTCTGTTTCATGTGTAACCTTTAAAACCTCAATAAATATATATTTTTTTAAAAGTATTTGGAAGTATTCAATCCAAGGAAGAGTTGCGGCATTTTATTTTCTCTTCTTTCCTGCATAAGATAAAATGGTGCATTCATCTAACAAGCCTTTGCATCAAAAAAGATCATTTCCCATTCCCATTTTAAAGCTTGTGTTTAATCCTGAATCTCATTGCACTACTATTGAACAATGATCTGTATAAATCCCATATTCTTGCTAAGTTGGGAACTTAATGTATTTATTTTTCCGTTCGTGATTCTAAAACTGCTACTTCCCCATACATGCAATGGAGCCTTAGTCAAAGCTTTTTCAAGCAGAAAAGATGGGCTTAAAGATATGCTAAGAAGCCGGAAGCCATTTGAGTGCCCCTTCGCTAAGCAGCCACAGAACTGAGGGCAGCTCCCCTTCCATAACCTCTCTCACCTGTCAGCCATGAAGGGCTGGTTAGGTAAGTGTCCCTTCACCACAAAGATGCCTTGGAGTGCCCAGAATCTATTCAACTCACTGAATCTTCCAATTAATAGATTAAAAAATCAGACAGAATTACCCAATGTCTTCACTAGACCATTACAGCATAAGGTAGACAATTAAAGGTGCTCTCTTAACACCAATTGTGAGGTGTAAGCCAAACAATCTCTATTAAATAAGGGACAACATATTATGAAAATAATACAAATTGGGTTTTTTTAAAAAAATCCATTTCTATTCAGCTGCAAAATGATAATTGGATAACCCCTTTCTGTAATTGCCAATGGTTGTTGGGGTGCAATGGTTTCTGGTCTGATAAATGAATGGGGCAGCACAGGGCAGGAGCAGCCTCTTAAGCCAGTCCTCATCCCAGCGCTCATTGACCACTGCATCCTTCTAGTTTCAGATACAGTGTGCCCTTGCCCTCCACTCCCAGAAGGGGAATGCCAGCCTGTGCATGTTTTGAGCATCATGCTGTCTAACAGGCCCAATGCCCAGCATGTGAGCAACTGAATTGCAAGAAAAAAGCTTTGATTGGGCACCTGGGGAAGAATTCTGGGCCTTCCGCCTTAGACTTTACATAATTCTCTTCTTTATCCTCTGCAAACTGACATTTCTAGAGATGGCGACTTGGCCAATTTGGGGAAAGAATGCAAGAGAAAATGACAGCAATTTTCTCCTGTGAAAAGAATGAACAATGACTGGAAGTCTGAGTGGCAGAAGGGAGTTTGCAAGCTTCCCATTCAAACTGTTTTGCCAGTTCACTTTGGACTAACACCTGCTTTTAGAAACCTGCAATACTAGAGAAACAAATGTAGACCAGAACAAAATACTTGGGTAGATAAGCCTCAAAAGAGATGACTTAAAGAGATAGTCTTCCTGCAATTTCTTGACATATGGAGAAGTTTACAGAAGAAAGCTATACAAAACACAGAGCCCTGCCCCCAAAGACCTGGTACCTCCGGTTGCAGACAGGATCTGTTCCGGAGCTTCGGTCGGATCCCGAGCTTCTCGCAACCAGAGGGACCGCTTCTGTGCATGTGCACATGGCAGCAGACTGCTTCTGCGCATGCGCACACGGCGAAACACTTCCGGGTTTGCCGCTTTCGCAATCCGAAGTTTATGTTACCCAAGGGTGACGTGCTGAAAAGGTAAAGGTAAAGGAACCCTGACAGTTAAGTCCAGTCGTGAATGACTCTGGGGTTGTGGCACTCATCTTGCTTTACAGGCCGAGGGAGCCGGCATTTGTCCGTTCCACAAACAGTTTTTTCTGGGTCATGTGGCCAGCATGCCTATGATGCTTCTGGCACAATGGAACACTGAAGCCAAAGCAGAGCATGGAAAAGCCATTTACCTTGCTGCTGGAGTGGTGCCTATTTATCTACTTGCACTTTTTGGCGTGCTTTCGAACTGCTAGGTTGACAGAAGCTGGGACCAGCAACAGGAGCTCACCCAGTCACGGGGATTCGAACCACCGACCTTCTGATTGGCAAGCTCAAGAGGCTCAGTGGTTTAGACCACAGCACCACCTGCAAGCCGAGGTGCTACTGTAGTTCAAATGTAGGCATTTGAGAAGCAGCTAAGGGTGAGGAGGATGAAACATAGGTAATGGGAAATGAATATGCTCGGATGCACTGACATTGTGCAAGGAGGAGAAATGTGACTCCTTTCTCCTGTACAGGTGAACCTACCTAATTTGCACTTTCTGAAAGAGGCAGATTCTGAGAGGTGGCAACACCTTGGTGTTTTGGAGAAGCATTCCAGACACATAGGGCTGCAAAGTAGATTGCTTGGAGACATTTAAGAGAACAGGAGGATTTTGTCTGGCTGAGGCTGAGGATTTTGTCTGGCTGATGTTCCCTTTCCTTAATGTATTATACATTCATTGCAGAATGATTGAAAGAACAATTGCCTTGCTCAGTGTCCTGCCTAGAAGCAGGATATCCATTAGACTTTGAGGTGCTTTTTCAGACTGTTGTTGAAATAGCCAGTAAAATGATTTCCATACTTTCCTTAGGGAAAGTGGGCTACTGGGAGGGCAGGGGATGTTTCCTGGAAGCTTCCCTGAATTTTAATTGAAATGCACCCATCTTGAATCTTGACTATTGCTGTGGTATTCTATGGGTCATTGTGAGCACTCTACTGATTCCCCAAACATCTCTTATATATTTAAAGTCTGCTCCAGTACCTCTCAAACATATTCTTGTCACAGAGATAAAAAAGGCCTATTTCCCCCGTTTAACAATTGAGGAACTCTATATGCTTGGGGAAATGGGTGTGTGAATAATAAGCATTTGTAGTCAAAACAAAACAAATTCCTTCCAGTAGCACCTTAAAGACCAACTAAGTCAGTTCTTGGTATGAGCTTTCGTGTGCATGCACACTTCTTCAGATATCTGAAGAAGTGGTATCTGAAGAATATCTGAAGAAGTGGTATCTTCTGGTATCTGAAGAAGTGTGCATGCACACGAAAGCTCATACCAAGAACTGACTTAGTTGGTCTTTAAGGTGCTACTGGAAGGAATTTGTTTTGTTTTGACTATGGCAGACCAACACGGCTACCTATCTGTAACTGAAGCATTTGTAGGACAGAGATCAGAAGGAGGTCAGAGAGATATATATTAAAGGATTATTTAGGCTGTTACTGTCTCCATGGTACTTTGATAAACTGATCACAGCTGTCTTGATATATCTGCAAACATATGCCTCTGTGTATCAGTTGAGGGAGAAGTCTATTATGCATTTTGTGTTTTTCCTCTTTCATTTTTAGGCTTTGAACCACCCTGAGATCTTTAGATGAAGGGCAGTATAAATTTAATAAATAAAATAATGAATAAATAAATAAATTGAGGGTCCTAATGCACATCTGAGTACAGATGTTAAACACCCACTGCATGGCTTTCAGTGGAAAGTGCATTTAGGTGTGCATTTCAATGAGGAAGGATGGTATATTCAAATGCATTTCATTTGGAGAGGACATGGGGCATGCACAGGGCAGAAGAGGGGAGGGAACTCCCATTGCACAAGCAGAAATTATGTTAACAGAACAAGGGAGTCAGATACTACTGTCAGCTTCTAGGATATCTTACAGAAATTGCCAGCCTGCCATTCATAGGATGGCAATTAACAGAGTAACATGAACCTTTAGCAGGGGTGGGGATTTTGTTGCCCTCAAGATGTTTCTCAGCTGCAATTCCCTCCATCCCTGACCGTTGGCCATGCTGGCTGATGGGAGTTGGGAGTACAACAACAACTGGAGGACAACGGACTCCTTCACCTTATAGGTACAGTTCAAATTGCTCTGAGAAGCTGCTACTTCCTTGAAACTTTTGTTGCCATTTTTGCAATGCTCTCCCCCAGGGAGGTTCTGCTGCTGCCTTCATTATACGTTCCTCTTTAACCAGCCCTTTGGTTGACTGACATGGAAAGCCCTTTTAAAATGTGCTGGGGAGGGAAGTTTATTGGGTTGTTTTTATTTTCATGTTGTATTTTTATACTGGGATTTTATGTTGTGGTTCGAGGACCCGATCCCCGCAATGTGGAATGAATACACAAGGACACGTGATATAAGGTTAATGGGCAAGAAAAGGCCACAACTTTATTGATTACAGCAAGTGAAAAGGTATTGACTAAGGCATTGGATTACGTCAGCTGACTCCACCCCCTCAGAGAGGGGTGAGTCTAAAACAAGGGGGGTTTATTCACCAGTAGGTGGAGCCTGTTGATGCTAATCCAACTATAGGCTCTCCCCTGATGTCACCGAGGGTCGTGCCATGGCCTCCCGCCAAGCAGGCATCGGACAGAATACACGACCGCCAGATTCCTTTAACGGAATACCCAAAAATTGAAGGCATAGGCGATGGCCACACCTAGCCCTTCGACACACCACAACACATTATTCCAATGCCTAATCTACCCACCAATACCACGAAAGTTGTGACGATTGTTACGAGGTAGGCGAAAAAACCAAAAAGCCAAATGCCAAATGGAAAAATCCCTACCAGACCCCCCGGACAACCAGGGCAATCAACCTAAGGTCCATAGCAAGGCCAAGGAAAACTAAGACCCTGAGCTCAAAGGGAATGGAGGGTGGGTGACTCGCGATGGGGCGACAAAGAGTGAGGCCGAGGAGGGGCTGGCGCCGCAGCATTTAGGCTGCTGTACACGCCCCCTCGGAGGCACCTGGTTGGGTGCCTGCCGATGGGCGTGGGCGCCAGCCAGGTGAATGGGAGGCAGGGGGCTACCGTGTCAGAATTCAAGCCTATATCAGTAGTAACTGGCAACTCTCCAGGCACCCGGCTTGATCTCCTGTTGACCTCCCTCTCTGCATTCCCCAGCAAGATCCAGGCTAGGTCGCGATAGGTGATTCTTCTCAGCGTGAGAAGAACACCCCCCCTCTTTCCTGCCCCCCCCCCGGCAGGGGAAAGAGATAGACAGAAACGTATTTACATGCCTTTATTTCTGTCTTTGCAGCGTTACAAAAAACATGACTGCTCTCTTCAAGCTCCAGCAGTCGAGTAACAAACACTTCCTGTACTTCCTCTACAGGAACAAGAGGAAGAGCTCATATTACACTCTGACCTAATTCCAGTGCTTCGCACTGTGAATTGACTGAACAGAACGGAACAGTCCCAACATTCCATCATGTGATGTTTTCAAGCTAGCAGCTCGCAGCTGCATTGCTTCTATATCGTAACATAACGCCCCCTGCTAGAGGCGGAGCTCGGGCTCCCGCCCACAACCACTCCCCTCTCTTCCAGGAGGAGAGTCTTTGTGATCGCCCTGGGACCTGTGGGTATAGGGCAGTATACTACATACATACATACATACATACATACATATGCCACATTGAATTGTGTGCAGTTTATTTCTAACTGGCTGTTCATGTTGTACATAGATTTCTGTCTCTAAGAATTCAGTTCAGTTTTGTACAGACACCATTAGCAATAGATCCAACTCTTGTTTAGGGTTGCCATATTTCAAAAAGTAAAAACTAGAACACCCTGAAAGTTGTTGAGCAATTTTTCAATTGAATAAGATCCTGAATAAGATCCAGGATAAAGCGCCACCTTTTGGAAATTCCCCAGAGGTCAATTCTGCCTTTGAAATCCCTATAATGTCCGGGAAAATCCAAACATATGACAGCCCTATCTTATTATATAATTGTGACAGCCTCTATGACTGCTAACCTTTACAGGTTTTATAATGCACCATTTTGTTAAAAAGCGCCAAGTTAAGAAGGAATGTAGATGTCAAAGATATCTACCAACCATCAACCCTTAAAATCAATTAGCAGTTTTGCTTTTTAAAAAAATTCTTTTTTAAAATCAGAAGAATGAGTACTACACCAATCCCTGAACTAAAGCAGACTGCATAATGTCCACTGCAGTGGAAATTGACAAAGCTGTCAGCATATATCCTCATTACAGCCACGTACAGTAAAAACAAAAATTATCTTAGTTAACTAATTCTGCTAATTTCCCATATGGCAGGCCATTTCTACTGAGAACATTTACAGGGTAATTACATTTGATTGTCCTTACTGTTCACAGAGGCAAAAGTTATTCCTAGCCAGTCTCCTGAGGTACAAGTAGAATATTTAGGCTTTCATTTCCTGAAATGATAGGAATACATACAACATAATCAGGGGTTAATGGTTCTCATTCATATAAAATTAAGAGTTTTTGTTTTTTAAAGGCAAGTATTTAACGGTCAGAGATAAATAATGATTTATTTGAACTGTTTATTTAATATTGCATTTTTGTGCATTATAGCTTTTAAATTAATTGACTGCTTTATCATTGAGACCTTCAAATAAAAACTTCTTTTTTCTCTTTAAGATGCAGCCTGCTGTGAATCTATCTGGAGAGCAAATGCTTTAGCCCTGGAAACAGTTATTTTTGAACAGGCCAACCATGTATAATGTACTTTATTTAATAGCAAGAAAACAGATTTCACAGATGACTTGCAGAAGTTAACAGAATCATCTGCTTCTTGTTTCATTCTAGGTGTGTTCTAGATATGGCGCCACCTAACCATTTCCCATCAGAAAAAGTGTTTCCAATGAAGCCCAAGCAGAACATACTTATTATAACTCTGTTTTCTGGCAGGAACATTTGTTTTCCTCTTCCAACTTCCTTCTGGTTGTGCCTCTGGGCAGAAGTGTGTCCCCCAAAGGAATCATAAGTGTATGGGAACTGCAATTCCCCATAGGGCAACTTCCAGTACTTATGGCTTTGTACTCTACTTGGATGCATTACAGCTGACCTGTGCAGGAGGAAAGCATGGTTTCTCCCTCCCCTCCCACAAAGCCTTAAGTGGCCTCAGAGGGAAAAGGTCAACATGATTAAACTGCTGGGGGCAAAAATGTTTACAAACGAACAAAAAGGTCAGAATATTAATTTCCTCCTGCGACAATGCATATAAATTCCAGCCAGTTCTATTTTACTCTGTGCTCTGTAGTAAATGTTTTATCTGGCTAAAATCTCCTTAAGGCACTAGCCAACATTATGGTGATATAAATTTAGGGTTTTATCTGACTAAGTCAGAGTAGACCCATTGAAATCAGCAGATGTTAGCAATGACTAGTCCATTAATTTTAATGGGTTTACTCTGAGGATGACTTTGCTGAACACGACTCATAGTCACCATTATCATGATTTAGTCCGTTATTTATACAAAGGGCTTTGAGATTTTCATCTTTAGCCTAATGGTGCTGCTTCTGTTTGCAGTGTGATATGGTCCTCTGCTTGAGACAGTGACTTTAAAAGGTCACCTGGTGAGCCTGTACCTTATGTAGGAGTTAAACCAGCCCTTCCTCTTCAAAATCCAGCTTTATCTCCTAAACCACTATCGATCCAGTAGACTTTCATCTAGATCATTTTTATCCTTGTAGACATTCTGTGAGAAAAGGGAGTGGGCGTCCATTTTGTACTTTTGTCCCACATTACATATATTGAACTGATGTATACAACGAATGGCTTTATGAAACCTGTATGGGAAACAGACTGTGACATTCCAATAAATGCTAGCAAACAAAATTCTGAGTGTTCTGATCGTAAATGAAACTTCAAGAATGCAGACACCAAAGAACCGGCATAGGGAGTTGTGCAGGAAAAACCAGAGTGAGGATTTGCTTTGGGGGGTGAAGTATATGGTACCACTTGCCTAGCACTGCCATTGCTACACATCCATGTTGCACCTGCTACTTTTTAAAAATTCTCATAAGAGGCCATGGAAGTTCCTGCAGTCCCTGTGTGGGAGAGATAGTGAAATTGTGACCCTCCAGATGTTGCCAGACTGTTGCTTCCATCATCTCTGGTTGGGGCTGATGTGATCTGGAGTCCAAAAACATCTGGAAAGCCACACACTCCCTGTATCTGCCAGACAGTTCGTGGGCATCAAGTAAACTATTTATTTATGTATTGAATTTATATGCCGCCCTATACCCAGAGGTCTCAGGGCGGCTCACAGAACAAATACCCGATATTCACAATCACCTTCTGCTTGAAGCACCCAGAACTAAGCATTTTCTCCTGCAGATGGCATCCACAATAGTTCAGTCACATTTCATGTAGTACTAAATCTCATATATAGTTCTAAACCTTCCTTTGTATTACTGGCAGTGCTTCACTGCAGCGTAAATTTCTCCCTTTGCTGTGGGTCTCCCTTCTGCATTCATCATGCTGTGCTGAAACAATAAAACTAAGTGTAATCCATGAAGGATATTCTCTGATGTCCTCTGTCTACGTAAGTTATTTAATTTCATTGCCCATGAACAAGCAGACAATGCCCTTGCAGGTTATTAGTGAAGCTCTAAAGATTGTAATAATTCTACCAGTGCCACTAAGTGACAGGAGCAAGACAGCAGGAAACCAAAGTGAGCAAGCTGGAGTTAGCTCTTTATTGGCAAAAACAGGTTTGGCACAGGAGTATCAGGCCTAATGGGCACAGCAACTTTTCTTTGGCAGGTCTTGCCCCTGTGAAGCAGTTGTGGAGACCAAAGGTCCCTACCTCTCCACAGCTGCCTAAGTCCTCTCCTCTTCATGGTTTTCCCCTAGCACAGGCATCCCCAACCTTTGGCCCTCCAGATGTTTTGGCCTACAACTCCCATGATCCCTAGCTAACAGGACCAGTGGTCAGGGATGATGGGAACTGTGGTCCAAAACATCTGGAGGGCCAAAGGTTGGGGATGCCTGCCCTAGCAATCTGAGACTGCACCTGTGTGAAGGGAACTTCTCCACCCTCTTTGTGCCTCTTCTGGTTCTAAGAGACCAGGGGGGAGAGGAGCTTGTCAGAGCAGGAGAGGGAGATAACTGTGCCTCTTCACCAGCCAGACTCATCTCTGCCTCTTGACCTCCCTCCTTTCCTGCTTCAGCTTCTACCTCCAAATCTGAACTGCTCTCTGTCACAGACTCTCCCTCTCACTAAACCCTGTTACCCCTTCAGTTTCCAACACATCCCACCCCCACCCCCCATCTCCCTCTCTGACCACTCATCATCATCCCACCATCAACCCTCTGGCTCTGAGCCTTCTTCCCTTGGTGATTCCCCAGCTGATTCCTCCCACCATTCTTCTGCATCCAACCAGTCCATGACATCATGCTACTTAGTAGTTGTCCCATCCCCATTAAAAAAAGTTAATATGAATTATAAATAAAATTTCTTCTTCTTCACTAGCACTTGCTTATTCTGGTATAAATAGGGTACGCAAAAGTCAGTGGGTACAATCTTGCATTTTGCACCTTTTTGCTTTGGTGGTTGGGCTGATGGGAGCTGTAGTTCAGTGACATCTTGAGGACCAAAGGTTCTCCACACCTGGTGTGGACAATGCTACATTGTGAGTGTACAACATTGACCAGTGTTTAACTCAATATGAGGCAAGTTCCTCTGTTCCTATGAATTGTTGAGAAAGAAAAAATCTGGAAAATCCTAGGCCTGTTTAGAAACCTAATTAAGAAATAATCCCTTGACAGTGTGAAAAACTATTTCAACGTCTGAGCTGTTGTAAATGGCCTGGCTACAGACATCTTTCTTCATTTCCTTTTTTAAAAAATCTTGGCTTGGAAGAAAACATGATAATTTAACAAATCAGCAAAGATTCCTCATCGATTCCTCAATTAATTCAGAATGCCTAAGCTAAATTCCACATAATCCTCTCATAATCACAGCAGCTCTCCACTTAAAGTCATTGCAATATGTTCTACATAAATATCACCCTTCTAGTCTTTACTTTTAAAAATCTTGTTGTCCTGGAATTTATCTGTTTTCTTGTCTCATTTCAGCTGCTGTCAATCACTAGTTTTTTTGTTACAATTCTGTTCCCATGCTGTGATTTGCTCCTTCCTATGCCTAATACTCCCTTCTTCGAGTCCATACACCAGATCCATTGCTTTTGGAAAACTTTTCATGAACCATTTCTACATCTTTACAATCACCCAAATCTCTCACCCCTGGGGCTCTCCCTTTCAGTTTCTCCTTTTCCTTGTCAGTTATGCTTTTCCAATCTAACAAAGGTCTCATAAAAATTCATTGGCATTTTAGTTCACATTTCTCCTCATATGCAAGCAACGTGCAAATATAATACAATGCATTTTTGTGTTATTTTAGCTAATATGCACATTTTAATGTACCCCTTCCCTTAATATACACATCTTTGGTACACATTTTTGACTGGAGAACAGCAGTGCAAAATTCGGAGAAGCGCAATTTTCCAGGCATAGCCATTTCAGTTCCTGTATTGTTTGGGGGCGCATGAATCAAGTAGCCAAACTGAATTATACCTCAATCTTTATGGAAGAGAAGCTGGGGTGGGGGTATGGAATGAAGAGGTGTACTGTATGAATCAGCTGTGAATCATAGCTAGCTCTCCTTAGAAAAGACTGGCTTTTGTCTTCTTTTGTAGACTTGTAAAATAGAAGACAAAGGTGGGGCTTTTATCTGTCTAATGTATTTTATTAAGCTTCAGAAGCTTTACTTCAGGTCCCTGGTAGCAATCTTTCACAGTATTCATGGCACATGCCATTGTGGATATTGCCACTAGGAAGCTTCAACCCTTTCTCTGAAGCTCTTTATTCACATGTTGAGTCCTTGGGAACATCACACTGAGGACATACTGGATTGAGAGGGCTTTTGTGACTGGCCTTTATCACATATAAAATGCTATAGGCCTCATAGTTTTAAAACCACACGTTTCTAGTGCATATGAGCCATGGAGCACATTTGTATTTTACCAAAGTTTGTCTTGCAAATGAATTCCACTCAACAAAGATTTTCAGTTTGGCAACGTTCACATTAAGAATGATAATAGAAACAGAAAAGATGATATGAGAGTCATAAATACCACACTAACATAGAGAATGCACTTAGCAACACCAACCTTAATCTGACTGTGTGAGGAAAAACTATCAATATATAATCATGGCTGTGAAAGGTTTAATGAAGAATACATTTCTGCACTTGATTTGTAAGCCCTTAGTCTTCCTGCAGTAACTCTTAACGACAAAATTACGCTAATGGGAGTTGTGATTTACTATATTCTGTGTATAACACCAAGTGGAGGAGAAATATCTTTAATTTCATTATTATTTAAGACCCCAACTGTTTAATCATTCAGAATCATAGGTTAAAATGCATTGTTATTTTATATAAGAAAATTATGTATCAGTGAGATTTCTCAGAGGAACAGAGACAGAGAGAGCTATATGAAAAATGGCAAAATTGTGTAGATTGAAATCCAAATGTACCAATTAGGCATAGCAACTGTGTGTGCTGGTGCAATTCTTTTTGAAGTGTTGTTTTTAGCCATTCTAAATCCTGAAGAAGCAAGCCCTAAACAGTAAAAATGCTTATCTCTTTAGTAATGGAGCTAATGCAAAGAAGTATTCAAGGAGAACTGGAGCCTCACTCCATTCTCTTACTTATATTGCAAGTGGTACTTATGTATTACAGACCCCAGTATAAAAATTACAGATGGGATTTGATCTAGAATTTGGATTTCTGCATTCTCCCCACAAAAGAAATGCTTTTGAAAATGGTGCAACATTGTTGCCTTAAGATATCTTAATTATTCTATTGCCTTTTGGGATTTCTAACTTGTTGGACTTGATGCTCTTTGACGTACAGAAAGACACCACTTCCAGTACATTCTTCCCTCTCCCTCCTATAGAGTTTATATCCAGGGATAACCACGTCCCACTGGTTCCCTCCATTCCACCAGTTTTCCATTATACCCACTACAACAATGCCATTACCCATCTTGGAATGGAGGCTTCTAGCATCTTCTGGAAGCATGATTAGTGTACCAATTAATTAAGTTACACTTCATCAGCTATATGCATCAAGTGTTAATAACAAATATGCATCATGATTATGAAAAGTTTCCTTATGCTTCTGCATTTGGAAGCTTTTTATTCACCAAGGACATCAACATTCACCTGAGAAAAATAACACATTTTCATCTCTCTTACTGTCATTTAAAGAAACCTTAATGTGTTGCCTGAATGAACAGAAAAGGCTTAGATAAACAACAACAGCTGCAACAAAAAGGAACAGCTAATGCATCTCTTCTTTAAACAGTCAGAATGTATGTATGTTTATTCATAATTTTATTATTAATTCCTGAGAGTCATTCTAGCTATCTAGCCTTATACACTTTCTATCATCTACCCCTTTGAAATCACTATGGCCGCAATGCATAAGCCTTAAACTTCCTCTCTGGTAGAAGAATATCCCAATGAAAGACATATTTACCTGAACCTAAGTTTATTTTCATTGGGATTGACTTACTAGTAAGAGTTCTCAATATAAGCCTCACGACCAGAACCTATGAGATGCTTTCACCTTTCCGACTCAGTACAGATAGTTGTTTTGCTCATCATGCTTGCTAAGCTTCTGGTATTTTAAGTTTCCCTACAAAAAGTAATGTGCTCGGTGCCGTGAAGGTGAGAAACTAAAAAAAAAAAGCCTGGGCAGTGATAAACTGAGGAAAGTTCATCCTTCATTTCTAGCCTGATCTCCACCTTGAATGAAGGAGCAAATGCCAAGTGGAGGGGTAACCACTATTATGTGATCCTCTATTATTATTATTATTATTACTACTACTACTACTACTATTATTATTTGTTGTTGTTGTTGTTGTTTAGTCGCTTAGCCGTGTCCGACTCTTCGTGACCCCATGGACCAGATCACGCCAGGCACTCCTGTTTTCCACTGCCCCCCGCAGTTTGGTCAAACTCATGCTGGTAGCTTTGAGAACACTGTCCAACCATCTCGTCCTCTGTCATCCCCTTCTCCTTGTGCCCTCAATCTTTCCCAACATCAAGGTCTTTTCCAGGGAGTCTTCTTAATTATTATTATTAAATGCAATAGAAAACTATTACATCAGGGAGAAAGGATCTACTCAGCCTACCTGTTACTTGGTGTGCTGGTTTTTTCTTGCAGGGGAGTCTGATGATTATTTTTTAATGCAAGGGTTCATTCAAAAATGTGAAACCCACCCACACCCTTCACCCACACCTTGAAGTGGTACGGACTGTTGCACCAAGTCGGTACTCACCTGCTACCTTAAGTCTGTTGCTTGTGTAGACCAGAGCTAAGGTATTCTCTGAAAAGGGGCATAAGCCACAATGGGACTTCCTTCTGAGTTAATATCCACAGAATTCAACTGCTTGTCTTTTTTTTTATTTTGGTGTGGCTTTAATGCTTTGTTATTTCTTGGATCCAGACCTAATGTTCTGTAATCAGAAAGCCCTAAACAGCCTCAGTCCAGTATATCTGAAGGAGCGTCTCCACCCCCATTGTTGTCCCGGACACTGAGGTCCGGTGCCGAGATCCTTCTGGCGGTTCCCTCACTGCGAGAAGCCAAGTTACAGGGAACCAGGCAGAGGGCCTTCTCGGTAGTGACACCCGCCCTGTGGAATGCCCTCCCACCAGATGTCAAAGAGAACAACAACTAGCAGACTTGTGATTGGAGGACCCGATCCCCGCTGATGCAGGAATCGTCTCCCGCTCACAATCCCTTCCCTCCTGGGAGTAGGAAAGGCTTTTTAGAAGACATCTGAAGACAGCCCTGTTTAGGGAAGCTTTTAATGTTTGATGCATTACTGTATTTTAATATTTTACTGGAAGCTGCCCAGAATGGCTGTGGAAGCCCAGCCAGATGGGCAGGGTACTTATTATTATTATTATTATTATTATTATTATTATTATTAAAAATTATTATTATTATTATTATTATTATTATTATTATTATTATTATTATTATTAAAGACACCTTCTGTTGGATTTCAGCACAGTGAAGAGACTCCCAGTAGAGGGAGGAGGAGGAATTTTCACTCATTTCCCTTTCCTACTCAGGTCTCTAGCACCACTTCCCAAACTGCTCCAAAGAATCCCTCAACCCCCTGGAGGAGATATTTGAGTTACATAGGCAACTGCAGGGAGAAGGCAGAATCAGCAAAAATGGCGTCCAGTGTCCAGTTGGCAAAGTTCTATTCAGCATTTTCAGCCCAGCATTTTGTGAGTCTCTATTGGGGAAGGCCTCCTTCTTAGTCATCTAAAGGAGAGTTTTCTTTCCTTTCAACAGGTAAGCACACCTTCTCCAAAGATACATATCAAAGGGAATGATAACCATGAATTTGATCTTTGAACCCTGTATGGGGAAGCTCTGAACACCACACTAAGCACGCACTGTACTTTCAGCTGGAAGCCAACATTGATAAATTAAAGGCCTATGATTAATTGGATAGTCTTGCAAGTTGTGATTTATCTGCTGACTGCAGCTCTTTGTCCTTTCTTAAATCAAATGTCCTCCCTGTCAGTTGTCCAGAATAAATTTGCTAGGGCCAACTGGGCAATCAAGCTGGTTGAGCTGATCATGATATTATTCCGGGCTCTTCAGCTTTCCAAAGTAAGGGCTCCTCTGAATCTTGTAGGACTTACAGCTGAGTAGATACCATAGAAGCCAACTCCAGGGGGCTGTGGGGGCTTGGGCAGAGAGAAGCAGTTCAGCTCTGCTCTACACAGCTAGCCAGCAAGGCACCCTTTTCCGGGGGGGGGGGTAGGCTCGGGAAAGGAGGCTGAGTCCAAGCCTGAGCCCCTCTCTGCAGAAAAGGGTGCCTTGCTGGCGGTGGAGAGGAGGAGGAAGAGGAGCTGCCGCCCACCATGACATGGATGTGCAATGTCACAAACACACACGCCTGCTCGTAGTGCATGAGACACCACATGCAGGCATGTGCGTGTGACATCACACATCAACGTTGCATTGGTGGGCACCCAGAATCCTGAGAGCAAGATGACACCCCTGGTAGATATGCATAGCGTTGCAATGTAAATTTATAAAACACCACAACAATTACATTGCAATCCTTGATCTGCCTACCAAAGTAGCCCCACAGACTTCAAAGAAAGTCCTCTCAGAGGAAGTACTTTGAAGACTACCTGGGCTGCCCACTAATTTCTAGAGCATTGATGTTAGAAAAAAAAGCCTTCTGAATGAACCCATTTTTGTTCTAAATATCAAGACAAACCTGTCTGTGAGACTTGCAGAGCTTGTGTGTTATGTTTTGGTTTTTATGCAGCTACAGGACATAGAGTAAGTACCTTTAAGGTAACATAATTTTTTATTTATGTTAAAAAATAGATCTCGAACCCAACAACTCCCCCCCCACACACAAACAAATCCCACTGTAGCCAACTAAACACAACCAACTATGCCCTGCCCCCAACCTCTCTCACTACCAAGAAAATATAATTAACAAGAGAACCTACCCAAATGATGCTGACATAAAAACCCCACATAACACACTAAGTATAAGAATATAAGTTTACCGCTTCCCCCTCCCCACTTTTCCCACCTCTTCCCCAAACTTATTCTGTATACAACACTAATGTCTTGCATCGTATGTAACTGATATATGGAAAAGACTTTACAACCTGAGAAAAGAGAGAATGTCCACACTTTTGTAAACAAAGAAATGCATCTCAAAGACAACTCAGAGCGGCTAACAGTCCATATGCATCTCAAAGACAACTCAGAGCGGCTAACAGTCCATATGTTATAATAATATAACAAATATCATGTAATGTTGTGCCAATGAAAAACAGTGGGTTTTATCCTGGGTCTCCACAAGAAGGGTACACAATGTACTTGTGACCCAAATGTGACACTGGTGACTGCAGAGAGAAGGGGGATCAGTGTAGACACAGTTCCCTTCTGTAAAGAGTAGGAACCTCTCCATTCACAGAAGGGACAGTCTGGATCCAACACAGTACAGTGGTACCTTGGGTTACAGATGCTTCAGGTTACAGACGCTTCAGGTTACAGACTCCGCTAACCCAGAAATAGTACCTCACATTAAGAACTTTGCTTCAGGATGAGAACAGAAATTGTGCGGCGGCAGCAGTGGGAGGCCCCATTAGCTAAAGTGGTACCTCAGGTTAAGAACAGTTTCAGGTTAAGAACGGACCTCCAGAATGAATTAAGTTCTTAACTTGAGGTACCACTGTATACACACTGTGCACTCTCCAATTTTATAATATGGAAAGCATCCCTCTATAGTCACTAGCCTAGCCAAGTAAAAACTTACTGGAAAATTGCATATTCAACGATATTTTCCTGAACAGTGGATTTCTGTGAAATGATTTGAAGTTCAAATTACTCCGGCGGCCTTGCCATTATTTCTGTGTTGTCAGTTCCACTGCAGGAACATACAGTGAGCATATTGAATGTTTAGTCACAGAAGCATGACGTTTAATCAAATTTATCAAAAGCACAGTAAAATTCATAACATCTACCAGAAATGTTGGGTCCAGCTATGCAAGAAACAGAACTTCAACATTCAACTCAAATTCTGTCTACTTAACATAAACGTAATGCTAGAAACATTTTTGAGATTGTGTCCATTGTTGAATTGTAGCTGGCATTTTGAAGCATGTTAAAAACTAAGCTTGTTTCCTCTGGTCTCAATGTTGATGCTTTTTGAATAGTTCCTTTTTGTAGAGCAGCGTCCATAGAGGTAAACAATTCTTTGTATTGGATTATTTTAGTGTAGCTCATGACGAGGTGCTTACTGCTTGCTATTTCTGGCAGCTATTGATATTCTTTACTAGGTCCTCCGTTGTATTGCTCAACAGGCAATGCCCTGTGCAAAATCTAAGCCCTCTAGGCATTTTCCATTTATGGATGTTATATGAGAGTTTTGTATTGATTTCTAAACAGCTATGTTTAGATGCACAGATGTGTATTAATACAGAAACAGGATGGAATGGACTTATGAATGACTGCATGTGAAACTGCCACAGTACCAGAAACAGAATGATCCATCCATGTCTACTTCATACATCCCAGGATTCTATTTATCTTCATGAAACACTTGATGTATGGTTTCTACAAACAGCAAGTCAGTCTACCACTTGTCTGGAGAAGCCAGATGAGAGGATAACATACAAAACGTTGGATTGGTTTCTGGGAACTACAAACAACTTGAACAATTTTCTTGCAATCTTGATCTTTCCTGTAGAACACCAGATGATCAAAGAGCCTTTGTATGTTCTTATACACCGAGAATCAGTTCAAAACAGCAACCTGTGTGCAAAATTGTTAATTAAGATGTTATTTCAGATAAGCACAAGTTTCTGAGAAGAGAGGCAACAAGGATCCTCATTAAGAGTAGTTCTTCAGTGCTACGTTCTCCATGCAGTTTTTTTGCCATAGTCAACAAAACTCAAGCGAAAGGGGAAAATGGTACTTGTGTACATCTAGGCTTTTTCAAGGAAAAAGTCAAATGTAGTCAAAGTTGGGAAAGGTCATTTGTTCCATTCCTACTGCTATGGCCTCCAAGAGCAAACTTCCAATTTGGAAATTAAGGCGTTAGGTAAAGGGACAATATGTGGCTGCAGATAAACCAGAGAAGCTAGTGTCACCAAGAAGTTCTATCTGTAAGTGCTACAACTTTTCAGACCTACTGTGGCCAAACACAGTCTGGTTCACACTGTGCAGATTCTACGCAGCCATAGTAGCTTAGATGGCAAGGAGTAGCTATGGATTTTTTATATTGTGGAAACTCACTGTTAAGTTGTGGGTGAACATATCAGACAACACAGCGATTCTTCAAACAGCTCTTCTTTATTCAGAGGCCAGAACAGAACTGAACTGAAGGGCTCAGTCAGCCTGCTTATATAGAGCTCCAGTACAACGTTACTGTAGCAGCTTTCTAAAACTATCCAATCACTGAACGTCACTTTCGATCCTTCATTTGCATAACTATCTACAGTATCCATCCAATCACCGAACGTCACTTTCGATCCTTCATTTGCATAACTATCTACAGTATCCCCTTGCTTGCCCAGGGTGAGAACTTCAGTACATAACACTCACCATGATCTAGAACCTCCACTTGCATAGCTTGAAGTGGCTGCTTGTCAGCAGATTAAAATCTTCTAATAAGCAGATCTGCTCATGGGTAGATGCTCAGCTGCGACAATAAGGGGATCACTTTCCCGGCCCCCAGCCCCAGGGAGTTGTGTCAGGCCACAACTCTTGTCCATTTCTCAGTAAGTGACATTTTTGGCATAAAATCTAGAAGGCCCTTATTTAATTTTTTATTATTTATATTTTGTTGAAAGCTTTACAGTGAAGTAAAGTGAAGAAAAAAGAAAGAAATACATAGAAACAAAAGAAAGCAGAGGAAAAGAACAATGAAATGACAATAAAATGCAATTGAGGTTACAAAACTATGTAGTATACATGTAAGTAGATGAGATTGTTATTTTCCTAAGGTATACATCAATTCATGAGTCATTATGGTTTCTATAAATACATTCCAAATATCATTATATTTGTTCATTTACAACCTTTATCTGAAAGCGATCATATGTTGGAAGAGTTGTCATATGACAGAAGATGAAGGGACTTACGTGAGAAAGAAGGCCAGAGAGGCTTCCTCAGAGTGTGAGGCTGAGGAAAGAGGGGGAAGGTCCCAGGTGAGAGCTGGGAGGGTTCACTCTTCTGTGTGTGGAAAAAGGAATAAGATATAATTGTGATAGGGGGCTTGGTTGTTGTTGTTGTTTTAAAAAATATTTTATTCAAGGTTTCATAAGTTTACAAAAATACATGCATTGTGTCTTTTTTCAAGTTGTGTTTTCTACAGATCAGTTTCATTTGTTGTGAGACATTAGTGCTGCATACAGTATAAGATATAAAGAGGGGAAAGAAGGGGAGGGGAAATGGTGGGTGGGGTCTGGTGGTTATGTATTCTTCTACTTAGTGTATGTGTGGAGTTTTGTGTCAGCATCACTTGTGTGGGTTCTCTTAATATTCACTTGTATTTCCTTGGTGGTGAGAGAGGTTGGGAGTGGCTTAGGGTATGGTTGGATATGTATTACTGGTATATACATATATAGTTTTCTTTCTTTCTTTTTCTTCCTTTTTTATTTTTCTCTTGGTTTGTTTCTTATCTCTCTTCTTTTGGTTTTTACTGTATCTTATGTTGAAAAATCTCAATAAAAATACGTTTTTTTAAAAAAACTGCAAAAGCGTCCAAATATTGGAAGATTTGGGCACTTCATTATACATTTGAAATCCAGGCCAGGAAGAGCACAGGGAACCCATAAATTCTATGTGCATGTTTGCAAGCCACAGCAAGCGTAAACTCCAATCTTGGCAAATTTTATGCTGCTTCTGTGAGTCAAAACTCTCCTGAGGCCTAATTTTATTGCTTCATCGCCCTTCAAAAACTTTGCTTAATCTTAATTATAGCTCAGGAGTCACGACCAATGTACATTTAATTAAGTACTTTCAAAGAAGGAGGTGGGGAGATTTGGATTTAACACAAAGAAGTTCAAACCACTTCCACAATAAAAGGATCACTGTTGAAAGAGCCTAGTAAAGGATTTAACCAGAAAACACTGCAATTTCCTTACCACATTATGAATGAATATATGCAATACATCAGGGCTTTGTTTATCCTTTGCAGTGGAGGATACTGGAGACAGAAAGGGCAACAATGTTGTGGCCTCTTCATAAGCTTCCAGAAGGGACAGCCCAATATATTTTGGTGCCTGAGATAAACCCCAAAATGGTGCCCCCCATCACCAGGGAAGAAGGGGTGAGTGAAGAACTACATTGGGAATAAGTGAGGGATAAAGATTGACATTGGGATCTGCTGCCTCTGTGGATCCTGCCACCTGAGGCAGTCGCCTCACCTTGCCTCATGGGTAGACTGACCCAGGCTTCCAGAGGCATCTAATGGGCCACCATTTCAAAGAATGCTGGGCTAGATGGGTATCAATCTGAATTAGGCAATTCTTATAACATTATTTTTATTGCTGTCAGGTGTATTGGTAGAAGCTATTAGATCAGTGATTGTGCAGCCCATGTTTCATACGCAGAAGCTCCCAGTTTCAATCCCTGACATTTCCAGGTGGGTCTAGGAAATAACGGCTTTGTTATTGCAGGTTTGTTTGTGGGGCCATCTTAAACCTTGTGAGTGCACTAGAGTTCTGACTGCTCACACAAGCAGTGGTTTGGGTCCCTTATGACTTAAAGGAGCAATGTGTAATTGACTGTTTGGTTTGTGAAGCTGTAGATTGAACTGTGGATTAAATTTGGGTTTCTACCTTTGTGTGGACCTGCCATTCCTTCCATCCACTCCTGATGCAGACAGGATTAAGTGGGGTGGACTGGTGGTCTGACCTAGCATTAAGACAACAGCATCCTATATATAAAACATGTACTTCCCCTCTATAATATGCTACCTTACATACTAAGCCTATGGTCCAAAGAGGAAAGTGCCCAGCATTTACAAACACAAACCATACATGCAGAAACTAACCTCTTTTTCAGAACCCTCTCTAGATGACTTACAAAAGCAACTAAAATATTGCAAAATATAAAATCACAAACAATAATATAAAATAAAACTTTAGGGGGAAAGACAGAGGAGGTCGCAAGTCAAAGGAACATTTGGATCAAAATATCAGAAAGGAAACTAAACTAAAGACAATGATCAAGCCATTGCAAACAGTGGTGGGGTCTCTGCAAATGCTGCTGGATTCAGCTCCTATCACTCCCAGTCAGAATAGCCAATGGTTGGGGTGGGAGGATAGGCCTGAAACTTCAAGATGGCAGAGATTCCCACCTACATTATAATGAAGGAAGGATAGAAAAGGCTGCACCTGGTGCTTAGAGGAGAACAGAGAAGGTGCCAAGCACAGGTGTCTCAGAAGGATTTTGCGGTTGGAAACTCATGACTGTGCAATATTTTGCACCACATTTGTGAGGAAGCTGTACAGTACTTTTATATATATATATAGAATATTTATTAAAGTTTTCCAGAAATAATACAATGTGAAATAAAAAAGAGAAAAAATAACATAAATACAAAAATATAAAAATACAAAAATAATTAAAAACACATAGAATTTCCATTACTTATTTTCTTTTAACTTATTTTCCAGACCTCCTCATACCTCCCTTTCTTGTATTCCAATTCCAATTGTTAGTTCAGCAAATCCTCACCATTTAGTTTTTACTTATTTCAAAACCTTATTTTTCATATCTCTTAAGCATTACAGCTGGAAACCCCTTAATTTCTGTCCAACATCGTTCTAACATTCATTAATTTTGCAATATTTCTGTAAATAGTTTTTAAATTTCCTCCAATCCTCTTCCGCCGACTCTTTTCCCTGGTCTCGGATTCTGCCGGTCATTTCTGCCAGTCCCATATAGTCCATCATCTTCATCTGCCATTCTTCCAGAGTGGGTAGATCTTGTGTCTTCCAATGTTTTGCGATGAGTATTCTTGCTGTTGTTGTCGCATACATAAAAAAAGTTCTGTCCTTCTTTAGCACCAATTGGCCAATCATGCTGTACTATGTCAGCTGTTTATTGCCAATGTTGTGTCAAGCAAGTGCTGTCTCACACTTTCCAGTGCATTTCCCGCCCCTTGTTGATTTCCCTTTTCTCAGAAAGGAAAGGGGGGGGAGGAAGGGGCTTGTTGCACAAGAGCACCAAATCAACTTTAACTGTGCAGCCTCAGTCTTTGGGTTTTATTGAGATTCCGCGTAACCTCAACCAAACATTTTTTTCTGGGGAACTTCTTTCAGACTATTTGTGCCCTGCCTACATTCATTCAGTGAAACAAACAGCATGGATCAGTTATGGTGAATGGACTCCACCCCCCTCCCAAGTATGCAGTATCCAAATACTATCAGCAATGCCTGAGGCATTCGTTGCTTCAAAAATCAATTGCTCTTTTCCTTACACCATTAGCGGTTACTTAGCTTTAAGTAGCTTAGCTTTACAACCTCACCACCTAGTGGAAGAAAATGTGATTTCCTCAAGCGACTTCAGGGTAGGGGGAATTTAGTGTGGAATTATCTGAAGACACAGAAAGTTGCCTGCATTTGCTGTAGAACAAATACTTTAAGGAAAACCTGAAAGATTCAGTGCATTTGTAGTTGATAAAGGTGAAATGGGAAGAAAGCAGTGCATAGCAATTGCATGCATATTGTTGTCTTACAGGATCGCCCCTGTAAAAAAAGAACCATTATAACACAAGTGCCCTTGATTAAGGCTTGATTGTCTAGTGTACAAGTACAAATCATTATTATTTTCACAGTGCGTGGACCACAAAGCAGAAGACAGCATGTCTGTCAAAAGTTAGTAAAAAATGAGGCTCTTAAACTTAGCATTGTAGGTTCAAGTCCCATGTTGGGCAAAACATTCCTGTGTGAGCCTTGTGTTCTGATTCAACTGGAACAATGTGTGCAAAACTGTTGTCATATTCTTTTTCTATTGGAATTATTCCTAGAAAGGTATTGTTCCCAATGAAAAGATATGGAGAAAGCTGGACTTAGACAAGGGAAAATTGGGTTCAAATCCCAGTAAAGTTTTCTGAGGTCAGTAACACTCTCTCAGGCCAACCCACCTCACAGGATTGTTGAGAGAATGTAATGTCTAAAACCTAATGACAGAATGCTGAGCTCCTTGGAGGATAAACATGTTACCCAGTGCTATTATTCTAGAAAACAAGGTGCCAGAACTCACCATGAATGCCTCCCTTGTTCTCTATAATGGCAATCGGGTGCTCACCACTTGAGAGTTGCCAGAACTAAGTTCCGGTGAGTTCTGGTTGAAAAGAAGTCCTGAAGCTACCTAGCCTAACTATATGTGTTCCCTTAGGAAACCACACAAATCAGACCCATTTATGCAAGTGGTTCAGTTTAAAGTCATGGGGTGAAAATATTGCTGCATTGATTTGATTTTATCACTCAAAGAAACAGAGATCTTGCCTGCATTTATTTCACAGCTAAATCACATTCTGTTTGAGACAAATGGCAGCACTAATACAGTGGTGCCTCGCAAGACGAAATTAATTCGTTCTGCGAGTTGTTTCGTCTTGCGATTTTTTCGTCTTGCGGAGCGCAGATTCCCTGGGTATTAACGGTTGTAAGAAAAAGGAAACAAACTTGCAAGACGTTTTTGTCTTGCAAAGCAAGCCCATAGGCAAAATTGTCTTGCGAAGCAACTCAAAAAACGAAAAAACCTTTCGTCTTGCGCGTTTTTCGTCTTACGAGGCATTCGTCTTGCGAGGTACCACTGTATACAGTGGTACCTCAGGTTAAGAACTTAATTCGTTCCAGAGGTCCATTCTTAACCTGAAACTGTTCTTAACCTGAAGCACCACTTTAGCTAATGGGGCCTCCTGCTGCTGCAGCGCCGCCGGAGCACGATTTCTGTTCTCATCCTGAAGCAAAGTTCTTAACCCAAGGTACTATTTCTGGGTTAGCGGAGTCTGTAACCAGAAGCGTATGTAACCCAAGGTACCACTGTGTGTGTGTGTATACATATATGTGTGTGTGTATATATATATATGCTTTTGTTGATGTAATTAAAGACATACACACAAACTCCACACCAGAGACCTGCATCCCCATGCAGACTTGTTGACAGGGGGTCGCTGCTAGTGTTCACTTTTGGCAAAGTATTTCTTTTGCAAACACCACCAGATCTCTGCTGGTGCCAGTCTACTTAAATCAACAATAAAATCAACAATTCAAATGAAACCATCATTAATGTAAGATGATCAGAAGTAAAAGCAAATGTTGGTTATCCCCATGTTTATGGGAAATATCCCAGGCATTTAAGGGAGACAATTTAAATTGAGGAAGGAAGGTAACTGCAATTCACAACACGGGATACTATATATATACTGTAACAAGCTTTTCCAAGTGATGCAAAATAGTCAAAGAAAAGGAGTTTGTGCTGGGCTGCTGATGGGACACCCTTGTGCTCACATTGCAAAGATCCAGGTGTAGAACTCAATACTGGAGGTGAATTTAGTGCGTGGGTGGGCAGCATGTTTCAACCCAAGGATCACATTCCCTTCTGGACAGCCCTCAGGGGGGGCTTATGCTAGTGGTATAAGGCCAAGGCCAAGGGCAATTAATATGAATTTTATCTTTTTACCATAAGCTCATTTCTACATGCTTCTTGGTGTTCCATCCTGGCAAGCAAGAAGCATTTTCAGGGTTCAACAATGCAGACCAGCCGGAAGCACTCAAGGAGGGTGCAGAGCAAGGTGGTGAGGAGTGTCCCTTAGACAGAGGGTACATGGCCTGGGAAGATAATTGAGGGCCAAACAGAAAGGCCTGGAGGGCCACATAGAGTCCCTGGGCATGAGGTTCCCCATCCCTGATATGCTGCCTGGATGTCACAGGGCTTTGAAAGCAGGTCTACAAGATTTGTACATCTTCGTGAGCATAGGATTGAAACATCACACAGTTTTAGATACTATGATGAAAAGTATAAATATTATTTCTATGAACTTGCTTCCTTGAGGCTAAAAATATTTACTAAAATGAAGAAGACATGAACTATGGCAGATAGGAGCCATGTTAAGGTTCCTTACATGAACAACTGATGGGTCAGGTAACTGTTGTTTGTTTATTTAACACATTTATTTCCTCCAAAAATCTCAAGGTGGCATACATGGTTCTGACCACTGGAGCCAACTCTGGGGCCATGGGTGCTTTGGCACCCACAATGATATATATTTGTGGGGCCGGGCCCCCACAAAGTCAGTGGGCAAAGTTGAAGCCCTTCATTGCAGGCACCCCCAATCTTAGGCACGAGGTGGCACTTATGGTTCTGACTTCCTAATAGGGCTGTGTACAGTCCCCCCCCCAATCCAATTCACTTTGGAGCATCCCTGATCTGACCCAAATCCAGACCCCAAACTGATTCAAGGCCCTTGCACAATGAAGCGGACAGGAGGTGGAGGGAGAAGGACAGGCCCTAATTAAACTTATGGTCAGGAAGAGAGGAAGAAGGAGGTGCAAGAAGGCTGCTTGTCCATCTCCTTCTCCCCCATCTTCTTTCTTCCAAACCTCCCCCTCTTTTGACAGTCTTGGATGCTTCCAGGTAGACCTGATCTGACCCAGGGTCATCTGAGGCTGCCTCAACATGATCCAGTCAAACCCCAGGTTGACCTAAATTGGCCTGATTTGAGTTCAGGATCCAGTGTGCAGCCCTGCTTCCTGCCATTTTGTTCCTCTGCAGGGAATCCAGTTCTTTTGAGACCGCAGCATCCTTTAAATTTCTTTAGTGTAGATTCCCATTGACTTCTCCGCATCAGAATCAAGTATCTGTTAAGACTTTGGGCAACAAAGATAAATTACAGAGCATTCATTGAGGCAATGAGGAATCCTAAAGTGCAGACCAGGTGTCTAAACTTCAAGGTCTTTGTTCAATGAGAATTCATTTGATCCTCAATGAAAATGTTTTCCTGCTTGAGTTTTCATGGTTTGAGCTTTGCTGTGCATTCATACAAGTCAGGGTAATTCTGCAGCAACACTTACCAAGCAATCCAAACAATTATTGATTTTCTTTTGAATTTTTCTTACCTTGACAAATCAGTCAAAAGTGTCTCAGCAAGGGCTCTTCAGGGAAAAGCTCTCTCCTTTTCACAAAAGCTTGAATGATCACTCTGTGCAGTGCTGCCAGGGAACTCTTCAAGACTGTCTGAATGAGAGAGCACCAAGAAGGCAAGCATGTCAGCCCATTCTGCTTCTTTGATTTAAGGGCTTCCAGATGAATTTATTCTATTTGAAAAAGAAGATGGTTAGATGAAGGGTTGCATTTAGACTTTGTCCTCGTCTGCCTCCAAATCCTCATCGTATTTCTTCACGCCAGGCAGATAAAAGGCTCCACAAACTTCAAAAAGCCCAGGAGAAGTCAGGAGTTATCTCACTGGCCTCCAATAGCAGAATTCAACTCAACAAAAGGTTCATTGGGGCCAAATTATGCATTGTGTTATTTGTGTGTGTGTGTGCGCACAAACGCACGCACACACACAAACACATACACACACACAATACTTCATCCTATGGTGTGGAGATAAGATGATGGACAAGAAAAGTGAATCTTACAAGCTTGCAAAGACACTTATACATGAAGGGTAAAATGATAAAACACCCACAATTCCCTATTCAGTGTATGCCTTCTAATTGCTAGTCTCATTTGAATATCTATTTAGACATATGGAGTGCTTCTATTAATAACCAAGTTTAAGTCAGGATTGATGGGTTATTTTTATTATTAATATGAGCTGATGATCTTTCTTTCTTTCCCCCTTTTTGTTATATTTGTAAAAAAAATTTTTATAAATGTTCTTTAAAAGTGGCCACTTTTATGTGGAAGAAAAAGTCGTCACATGGCCCCGATCCAGAGCATGCTCCAGATATGAATTAGCGGCCTATTCCTGCTTCCTTTCAAAATCAGAAACTTAAGAAGAGCCCTGCTGAATCAGACCAAAGACCCATGGAGTCCATCATCCTGTTCTCATAGTGGCCAACCATGCCTCTGGGAAGTCTGCGTGCAAGACATGAGAACAACTGCACTCTCTCCACTTGCATTTCCCAACATCTGATCCTCAGAGGCATGTTTCACATTGAGATAGCTCAGCTGATAGAGCACGAGACTCTTCATTACAGGGTCATGAGTTCAAGCTCCACACAGGGCAAAAGATTCCTGCATCGCAGGGGGTTGGGCCAGATGAGCCTTGTGGCCCCTTCCATCTCTATGATTCTATTATTCACTCTACTGCCCACGATCCCCAGCAACTTTTCACCCTTTTAGCATCCCTGCTCTAGAAAACGGCAGAGAACTGTGAGCAGCAGGTGTTAAACAATTGCATAGGATTCCAAACAATACCAAATTCATCTCAAAGTTCATCAGTGAATATTAACCAAAGCTGTACATTTTCTTCCTAAACATTAAGTCTGCCTGACTGAGACCGGGGTATCCTCTGAGCATTCCTTGATGTGAAAACTCATATTTTGCAGCATCCACACATGATACAAAGCCAAATCGAGATTTGGTCTGGCCCAGTAATGCTGATACTAGGTTCTTAAGACTGCTGTTCTGTCCGTGCTTATCTGGAAGTAAGCCTGACTGAGCTTAGTGGAGCTTCTGAATAGACCTCAGCAAGGATTCCATCACAGGTACACAAAGCAGTGGCGTAGCGTGGGGGGTGCAGGGGGGGCCGGCCGCACCGGGCGCAACATCTGGGGGTTAGGGGTAGGGGTAGGGTTAGGGGGCGCAAATCCACGGGTTAGGGGGCGCAAATTACTTGCCTTGCCCCGGGTGCTGACAACCCACGCTACGCCACTGACACAAAGAAGTGTGCGGCTTTCAGCACCAAACATACAAATGTGTGCTTTATTCACAACTCATTAACTCCCTATTTGCATTGCATTCAGAAGCTTTCAGGTAAAGAGCAACAAAACTGAGAAATGGCTTTACTGAGAAGACAGAAGTGTTATGTTCTCCACGATGTTTTAAAGAACAGGTACTCATCCGTGGCATGTAGCAAGGGAGCGAACAAGAAGCTTCATAATGTGGAGAGTGAGTTGAGACTTTATTTAAATGTTGTTTTCCCTTGACTTTAATTTAAGCAAATTTCTATACCTGCATTTTCAAATAACAACAACAAATATTACATTTCAGAAGATGCTATAAAGGAGACTCTGAGGCAGTCACCAGGTTTCAGGCAAGCTGGGTCTTGGAAAAAAAGATGGGTTGCACCACTTTCATTCATTCCAATAACTACCCCACTTTTTTTTACCACTCTAGACATATTTGGATACATATTTATGGCTGCTCCTGTGTACAGTGGTACCTCGGGTTAAGAACTTAATTCATTCCAGAGGTCTGTTCTTAACCTGAAACTGTTCTTAACCTGAAGCACCACTTTAGCTAATGGGGTTTCCTGCTGTCGCCACGCCACCAGAGCACGATTTCTGTTCTCATCCTGAAGCAAAGTTCTTAACCCGAGGTACTACTTCTGGGTTAGAGGAGTCTGTAACCTGAAGCGTCTGTAGCCTGAAGCATCTGTAACCTGAGGTACCACTGTACTGTACTTCAGAAAGGGGCTCTTGATTCTCAAATGTATACAACACTGGTCCTCCCTTTTTTGTCTGTGCACGCCAAATCTTTAAATAAAATAAAACCTCTGAGCCTTGAATAGCATCTCGGAAGAGAGCTCTGTGTTCCAGGGCAGAGCCCAGGGGTGGAGTTTAAGGACTGCATCCAGAACAATGATCAGAAAGAAAATAGCAAACATGAGGTGGAGGCAAGGATATAGGGTTAAGGAGCCCAGGAAAGAAGGTGGGCAGGAAGCTGGTTAAGGTTGAGTGATGTGCCCCAGGAAAAAAATTCCACAAAGAGTGGACAACATGGCCCCTTGGGAAATAACTTTTCTTTAACTCCCAAGTTATGGCATATTGCTCTGGCGTTGTCCTACATGAATTTATCTAATTGTCTTTTAAAGTCATTCAATTTGGTGGCCACTGCTACCTCCTGTGAAAGTGAGTTCCATGGTTTAACTATGTGCTGTGTGAAGAAGTACTTTCTTTTCTCTGTCCTGAATCTTCCAACAAATAAGACAGAAGAATGATGATAGGGAAATCTTGTTAAACTTTGATTTTAAAAAAATGAAGGAGAGAGTTGGCCGACTGGTTTGATTGCACATATTAATTTTCAGTAGCTTAATTATAGGGCTCTTTTGGGACACTGTGTTTGTGTATCTGTGAGGCACAGGGGATCCAGTTGGGAAGTAAACACAGATGTCTCCTTGAGCACTTTGGGAAAGCATCTGTTGTCTTTCCTCTTTAGCTCATTCTGATCCCATATGACCAGTTTTCCAAAGCAAATCATGAGACTAAGCTATCCTGATTTCACTCCAGGCTTTCAAAGAACAAAAACAAAATCTGCACCTTAGGGGAATTCTTCGTAGCAGAAAGCAGGTGAAGGAGGTAGGAATTTAAGCAGATTGTTCTTTCCTTCTCTCTCTCTCTCTCTCTCTCTCTCTCATCAGAAGAAAATACAATAGTCAACAGAGTGAGGGGGTGGAGACTTATTTCAAAAATATTTATCTAGCATACTTAACAATCAAAACTTCTTTGGGGTGGCGAGAACTGAAAAACAACCACCCTTCAAAATGCACACTTCTCTGAATTTTGCAATTCAGTTCTCCAGGCAAATAATATTCCGGGGGTGTCTACAAAAAGGTTTCTATAAGTGAAAATAACATAGAAAAATGTGTTCTATTAGGGAAAACTGCGTTGCAAAAATGTGTATAATGAGCAAAATTGCATTCAAACATGTGTATACTTGGAGCAATTTGTATTAAAATGCAGGTGAATTTTCACGGTGACTTTTTAAAAATAAAAAATATCAAGAACTGAAGTGAATGTTTGGTGAACTGAACTTAAGATTGGAAAAATAAGAAACCAAGAGAACTAAGCCAGATTCCTCCATCCTTAGTGGAGGAGAGTACAAGCAGGGGAAAGATCCAGCGCCTTCCTACTCTTTCTCCACTTTAAATCACTGTTTACCCACCAGTGCAAGTCACAGACGAATTCAGCACAGCTGCAAACTAAGACACCAACCATGGTACTGTCTTGCAAACTTTACCCTTGATCCCCCAGAAGCATCTGACCCATCTCTGTCGCAAAGAGGATTCCGAGGAACATGGAACTTGGTCTGATTCATTAAGCAAGCAGTTCTTCAAAGCAGGTAACTGGATATAGAAGAGGCCCTGTGCATGTACATTGGGTGGCAAAAATCAAGACTGGCAAAGCCATTTGCTAACTTGATCAGTCCAAATGTAGATGACTGCAAGTTTCCTTTTGCTTCTCCCTTTCCCATCCCATAAATAAAAGGAACGGAAATGCTTGTGGAAACTGCACCACAGATCTTTAGTGAAATATACTGTTGATGATGGGAAGCCCTTCAACTAACTGCACTGAGATGAGCACACACCCAAATTGGTGGTTTTAAACTTTATAATTTGCTTGTGTTTTCATCCACCAGCTCTTTAGCTTTCATGAAAGGACACTGCCATTGACATCAGCAAAGTCTTGATGTTGTCATTTTAGATGATGTGGTGGCACTTCATCTTTATTGATTATTACATTTCATTAGCATGAAGTGCTTAAGGGGTGGGAGGAGAAGGAGAAAACGAAATGAGATTATTTGATTTCATTATATTCATAGCTTTGTGAGCTCCAAGTGTTAATAAATTATCTGTCTTCACATTAAGCAGCAGCTTACTTTATTATATAAATTGCATTAAGTGGCACCACCACAGATGTAAATAAGTTGCGCCCCATTAATAAGGTTTATTCTTCCCACCCCCTCTACCTCTCATGATAATTATTTAGAGAAATGTTGGTAACTTCTTCCTACAATGTGAGTGCTGGCATGCCAGAATGAATGGACTATCCACTACTGACCTTTCCAACCCCATTTCCCAGAAAAGGGTCAATAACAGTATTTTACAAGGGTTCATCATTTCAAATCACTGGGTAACTGGCTAATTAACATTTCCACAGAGTCCTTGTTAATGACCTCCGTCAAAAGCAGGGCTGAACTACAATATAGTGGTACCTCGGGTTAAGTACTTAATTCATTCCGGAGGTCTGTTCTTAACCTGAAACTGTTCTTAACCTGAAGCACCACTTTAGCTAATGGGGCCTCCTGCTGCCACCGGAGCATGATTTCTGTTCTCATCCTGAAGCAAAGTTCTTAACCCAAGGTACTATTTCTGGGTTAGCGGAGTCTGTAACCTGAAGCATATGTAACCTGAAGCGTATGTAACCCGAGGTACCACTGTACATAGTCACACATTTTATCTGCTTATGTCCAACGGGGCATGTAGATGCAAACATCTTCTGGATTTTGCAAGTGTCAGGATCAAAATTCTCATAACTGACAAAAAGTCATGGTATGGAATATATATTTGCACACTGGTATTCTAGTACTTTGAAAACATAATAGTCAATGTGTCTAAGGCCCTCTACTTCCACTTCTATTCACTGTGTGTACACAAGCTTCATGTGCCCCCATTCATTATTGTGTGGAAGTTAGAACACACTATATTTTATTTTCCTTTCAACAGAGTTGGGTGAGATTTCTAGGCATATCAGCCCGTTTGGACTGAATCACTGGCCAAATTACAGAAAAGTTTAGGGAAGTTTTTAATGTTTGAAATTTTATTCTGTTTTTAGTGTTCTGCTGGGAGCCACCCAGATGGGCGGGGTATAAATATTAAAATGGGACCAAAGGATTTGTGCTGGGCACCTTTAAAATCTGGTCCTACACTCAAAAAAGGGAATCATCCAGATTTTTATTTTGGCAGAAGTGGATTAAATTTTCAGGTATGATAACCAAATGTCCCACCACAGCTCTCTTGCCTACTTTTCCCCTCCCTATCCTGGCCTATTCCTTAAGCTTAGGGGATACAAGTGTCCTTTTGCTTTTGCAACCACCCTCTCTCCTCCAAAGCAGTGGGATTTACACTGGTAAAATGTAAATCAATTCCCTTGATTGCAAACGAGACCTGTCAGTTGCATGTCTTGATCCAGGCATTTCCCTTAAGCTGGAGACATAAGTTTCCATTTGAAAATCCTTTCCCTTCATATCCTGGCATTAATGGTAAGCTTAGAAACACTTGTCTGCAGGTTTTTTTATGAAAAAAATCATGTCTGGATTGCCATGTCACATGAAGCATTTCAGGGTTTTTGCTTTGAGTTTCCCCAAGGGTCACAAAAACCACCTAGCTACCCTATGTCAATTTTTTTTAAGGTTTCTGCTATAGAGAAAGCCCTCTCATTGGCTGTGCACAAATGGCTTCTATATGAAGAGGGCAAGCTGCCTACCACAGAGAGCCATTTAAAGTAGTTTTCACTGAGTGGATCAGCCTGCTTGACTTCTGGTTCCATTGCTTAGCCCCTTCTCTACAGTTTTCCCAGAATTCCTCTGGCCCATTCTCATCCCACACTCATCTCTCTCTATTGCCAAGATTCATTTCATGATTGGAGATGGAAAAACACTTAGTAGCTTAGAAATTTAAATGTTGTGCATTTTAAGTAGTCTGATTTTTTAAAAAAATAAAAAACCACAGTGTTTTAGAATTCATAAAGCAGAGTACAGTTTGCATCTAAGACAATTAGGTCAGCATAACTTCAATGAAGATAATCACTGGCAATTTTCTTCCTTCTTTAGATCATCTATGACAAGGTTAATTGTAAAATATGATTATTATTTAATCCCACAAGTACAGAGCTATAGACTGAAGTTCTAATCAAGAGGACAGAAGTTGTCTTGTGAGGGAGCTGGGTGCAGATTGCATGCTACACCTCTGTTGAAAGAGCTGTGATAACTATTGATGGTAGACAAATGCTCCACAAATCAGAAGAGCCAAACAGTTTTTATCATCACGAGCATCATGGGGCCTTGCTTACTAGAAATAGACACTGGGCCTTGTTGCTTAATATGGACGGCACAGACAGGAGAATTTAACTTGTCCATTTATATCACACCTACCAATGCAGCCATTTCAACTCTCAAAGTGCCCCTGTTGTTGACTTGTTTCACCTGAAATGGATCAACCTGAAATGGCCAACAACTCCCATCATCCCTGGCTATGTGATGTTGCAGAGTGCAGGAGAAATAACTACTGGAAGGAGAACACACACACCCTCAGTTACATCACACCTAGGGAAATTTGAAAGATATTCTCAACTGCCATATTAATCAGGCTTGGCACCAGCAGCTGGCCAATTTAAGTTCTGGATAAGGGGCACAGTGGCTCAGAAGGGCCCCTCACTTGTCTAAACTTGCTGTGCTGCTTAACCACCTTCCTAGCTGGGGCCCCCATGTGACTTTTAACATTGGGCATTGCCACTATTGAACAGAAACCAAGCTTAGCTCCCATTTGCAGTGGCTGGCCAGGAACTTTCCCCAAAACTCAATGCCTCAACCTATCAATTGGGGCCCAGGGTCAGAAAGTACTGCTGCCACTGCAGTGTGGTAGAGTGGCCACATTAGCAAGGGGGTGTCTACTGGTGGCACTGCGCTGGGAGGCCCCGAAGCCTCACACTGACCAGCTGAGAATAAGGAAGAATAACGGAAGCCGCTTTGACATGGGAAGAAAACTTTTGAGAAATAGTTGGGGAACAGATTTCATTGCAACACTAATACAAGTATTATGCAGGGCAACCTATGAGGACAGTTTGATCCTATTGGTCACAAACACAAAACATGGAGATATAAACACCAGCATAGTCTTTTTGATAGCAGTAGGAGGAGAACTTAGGGTTGCCATATTTCAAAAAGGTAAAATCCAGACACAAAAGTTGTTGAGCTTTTTTAGCCAAAGTTATTAGTTTTTTTTTTTTTTTTTGCAAAAAAAAGCACCAAAAAATTGATGCTTCTGACATGGGCTGCCATGTGCCTGGGTTTTTCCTGCTTTTTGGAAATTCTGCCCGAACGCCATTTTCGATGGACGAATCCCAGCTATGTCTGGGAAATTCCAGACATATGGCAGTCCTAACTTACGGGGCTGGACAAGAGATGGCAGACTTCATATTCAGTTTTAGGTAATGTTTGTTGTTGTTTAGTCATGTCCGACTCTTTGTGACCCCATGGACCAGAGCATGCCAGGCACTCCTGTCTCCTACTGCCTCCTGCAGTTTGGTCAAACTCATGTTGGTAGCTTCAAGAACACTGTCCAACCCTCTGTCGTCCCCTTCTCCTTGTGCCCTCAGTCTTTCCTTCATGGATCACTGTCTTGTCATGGCAAAGGGGCTTGAATAACTCAGAGAAGCTATGAGCTATGCCATGCAGGGCCACCCAAGACCAACAGGTCATAGTGGAGAGTTTTGACTAAATGTAATCCACCTGGAGCAGGAACCGGCAAGCCACTCCAGTATCCCTGCCAAGAAAACTCCATGGACAAATACAAGGTAATGTTTATTATGAGTCAAATATAAGAACGAAGAACACAGAAGGCTGTTTATTGCAATTCTCTTTTTATCACTATAAGGACCTCACATACAAAATTTTCATCTCAGATTAATCTTGTGAGAACCTATACCGATAATGCCTTGTAGGGTGGAAAGGATTTGGCTTTTTAAATCTTACCCCATCAGTCAAAGCAAATTAACAAATAGCAGGTGCAAAAAATGTCCTGGGAAATTATATCTCAGCTGTCTTCTTGTTAAAAATATTCCCTCACACCAATTTGTAGGAAGAGACACTTGATTAATATTCTCACCAATATTTTCCTAGCTGTCAGGGGTTGTTCTTGGATCAAGATTTTTTTGCTCCATATTTAATGTCTGAAACAATTTCACACAGTTACAGGAAGACTTGTTGAGGATGACACCCATACTCCTTGGTTACATATATTTTTTCAATCAAATATTATTTACTTCATTGTGCTTTTAGAACTTCCTTCCACCCACAGAATCCTAGGGCAGTGGACACCATTCCAACAATTCCACGAATAATGCAACATTAATTTTTTAAAGCCCCAATAAAAATAATCTATTTTGAGCAGTATTCAACTAAACCATCCTGTCAGCACAGGATTTCTGCTAGTGCAATGGGGCTTCCTCTCCTTCCCCCTCACTCACCAGAACACATTACTTGGGGCCTGTGAGGTGAGGAGAGGAAGGAAAGTTCCATTGTGTAAGGAACCAATTACTAAGCACTACATTGAATACAAACCTTTGTTCTTACATCTTTTTTCAAAAGGTTTTTGCATATATATATATATATATATATATATATGCCAGAGCCCAGCTATTCCATCTCCCCTGAGTTGGAGGCATTGACAGAATTAGTGTAGCAGTCTCACGTTATCTATGCCTCATATCAAGGTGTGGCGATACCTGGGATATTAAGAAGCATCATGGCAGGAACATGGCCAATGTAGAGTCATAAGGAAAATACATGTGCTTATTCTGTAATAGTCTTGTTGTTTGGTGCAGTTCTTAGGGGCCAAACTAGGTTAAATGCAGGAGAGACACAAGTGGTTTCCTCTCATCTTTTTTGTTTAATGGTAATGCAATTGTAGGGAGTTATGAATTGATTGGAGCAGCAGCAGGGGGCGTGTGCACTTAACTCTTTTACCACACTCCATTTTGAAAATGAACTAAGAAAGCTCTTTTTTCTCCCAATATCGTAGGCCCCCCTCAGCTCCCCCGGTAACTGCGCAAGCAGTTGGAGGTGGTCAGTTTAGATTGCAAAAATGGTCTGCAGAGAAAGAATTAGGTGGCCCATCCTCATTGTCACTGCTCTGATCAAATGCATAGCCCCGTGGCTGCATTTCAACCACAAGAAGGGCCATGTGTCCTCTGGTTTGGAACCAAGAATTCCCCATTGGAGATCCCTGATTTTCTTTTGAAAGAGTACCCTGGAGAGAAGGGGTGCCTCTTCAGTCGGTTTAAGTGTGGCCAACGGCTTTCATTTTATGTCCATTTACATTTTATATATCCCACCCACTAACAATAACCTGGATTTGGTTTCCCCAGTTTTATAGCCCACTTCAGGCATTCACTGCAAAAAGTAAGGAGGTGTCTGCAGGAAGGCACAAGGATCGCTCTGCAGCCTGGATGACATCACATGCACCAGCCACACTCCCAGGTTGTCCCACAGCTGGCTAAGTCTGAGGGGTACAAGTTCATCTCACAAAATATTTTCAACAAGGAGATGGGAGCCCCTACCCATTAGGAGCCTCTGCATGTTCTGCAGTGAACTCCTGAAAGAGGACATACATATCAGATGTTTGTAAGACTGTGAATACAGAAAACCATAGCAGAAATGTGTGTGCTTTTTTTAAAAAAAATGCAACTAGCTTTCAGTTTGGGAATACAGATGATGAGTAGTTAGCGAAATATTTCTAATTAGTTTCAGGAGGTCAGAAGAAGTTAGTCACAGTTCATTAAAAAAACACTTCCACCCATCCTACAGAAACAAGAAAATAAAAGAAAGCAAGACTCTCATATATAACTAAGATATTTTGGTGCCTAAAAGCTACTATCAATTTTCCAAAGTGAGTTTGAACTCTTCGACCTCCTGTAGGTTAAGAGGATGAGCAAAATCTGCAAGGCCAATGCTATGCAAATTGCCTTGGAAGAATCATGCTTCATTAGCAATCTTTTTTACTAAGGCACCTGTTTTGCTCAGAGCGTGGAAAAAAATGGGACTTTCCCTTCTTCCCCATCTCTTTGCTAATTAAATTGCTTCATTTTCATGTTAATATCCCAATTTTTATTCCTCCTCCATATCTTCCAAGCATACTCAGTGCAAATTTGTTCATGTACGGAGAGCAATTTGCTAATTGTGCTGGTAAAAGTTACATTGTCAGGCTGCTTTCATAAATCACATTGCCTTGTAAAAAGTTCTTTGTGCATGATTTTTAATACAACCAGAACAGAGAACATCACCATGACATCCATGAAGAGGTTCTAATGCATAAGCTTCAGTAGCTGGCTACATAAACTAGGTTTCACAGTGCAAGAAAGTGATTGATTTTTTTTAAAATGAAGAACAATTATTTTTCCTTGTTAGATTGATATATCCATCATACTTTATTCCAAACATTATTCCACTATGCATCTTCTTATTTTTATTTATTATCTCCTTTACATTTTCACCCTTACCATTTCTCCGTAAAGTTTGCCATTTGTCACACTCAAATTTCAATCTCCTGCTGCTTTCCCTGTCTGCTGTAGAACCAGTTGCTGCTACACTATCTCCAAAATGAATAACTGGGTGGGGAAAACCCTTCCCTGTGTTGGTGACATTGGTGTCTACCTAAAAGAGGTAAAGCCGCAGTCATAGAAATAGCTGTGTACCATTAGCAGCCAAGTTGACTCATCACACCTACCAACAAAATGTCCATCTCTGCTGTGTGCGTATCAGCTGAGGAGTCTCCTGATGCTGCTGGTCATTATGATAGAGGGGTGTTCATGAACTACTGAAGTGTCTTATGAGACAGATCCAGGTTCCCACTATAAAGAGCTTTGAGGGCTCAGGACAAAGTTAGACATGACAATTATTACCACTACTTTGGCCTTATGTTGCTGATTTTCATTTAACTAAAAGTGGAGGGGGGGCAAAGGTAGCCAGATCAGTGTCATGGCTGGTCCCACATTAGAGTCCCTATCTGTGCCCCTACCACACCATCTATTTGCATTGGGAGGAAAGCTTCTGCTGTCATTGGCTCAGGGTTCCCAATCTGAACTGAAACCATGGGGAGAACAAAGACTTAAAGCCCCACCTGCCACTCCACAAGCGACAGGGAGCCCCAGTTGACAGAGCATTTTAGCTCCAGCTGATGAAGTGTCAGTGTAAATTAAGCAGTCTGCATGGAGAGGGTAACATTTAATAATTTAATTAAAACAGTTTGAGCTACCAGTAATAAGGATGCAGTAAGGAGTGCCTGGTGTGCTCTGGTCCATGGGGTGACGAAGAGTCGGACATGACTAAACGACTAAACAACAACAACAAGGTTCCTGTGTGCTAGGAGCTGAATTCTGTACGTACTTATAGCTCAGGAGCTAAATTCTAAGGCAGGGTTTCTCAGGGCCTGTTTTTGCACTACATCTCCCATCATCCCTAGCTAACAAGACCTGTGGTCAGGGATGATGGGAATTGTAGTCCAAAAACAGCTGGAGACCCAAGTTTGGGAAACCCTGTTCTACAGGTAGGAAGTCTGCAGAAACCTCACATTTACTAGCATCATATCAGTGAAACTTGAGGAGTTACGGTAAACTAGACTAAACTCCATCTTTGGAGAAGGGGTGAAAAAGAAAACCCGATATATATACAGTTCCATTCAGTTCAATTCCCTTGAATTTTCATAGGGAATTGAGAACAAAATTTCATCTGCAGTCTAGTTCAAATGGTGCTGCCTTCTACAGGGCTAAAACAAACATTCTATGTATTAAAAAACAATTTGGGGTATCAAAGTTTTAAAAAGTTAATTAGGAGTTAAGGTACATAAATGAATCTCTAAAAACATTTATTGTTTTGCTCCTGGTTTTGTGATGACAGGAACATACCAGTCTATATATAGCAGATTAGGAATTTTAATTGTCCCAATACCAACTCTTTAAAATCACAGGCTTTGAGCTAAAGCCTCATTTATTTTGTAGAATATCGCAATTTTGCAACTTTAAGGCCCTCTAGTGGCCATTTTTTTAAATTTTGCTCTCAAAACCATGTAGGGCTCCTCCTCTCCTGTTGGAATACTTTTGTTTCCCACTGTAATGAAGTACTAGCTTTCTTTAGCTTTATGTTCCTTTCTGCTAAATTGGCAGGAAGAGACAGGAGACATACATATGGTTCAATTAAAAAAAACCACTTTTTGGTTTAGCATGTGGTGTTAAGGGATTTCCATGTTTACTCCAGCTCCAAAATGCCAGGAAACTGCATCTGTTAAGGACCACGCCTTTCACAGAGATGCATTATTTCAGCAAGGGTTGAGGAAACTTTTCCAGTTTGCGGACTGCATTCCCTTCTGAGTCATATTCTGGGAGCTACATACCAGTGATAGCCAGGGCCAGCGACAAAAGGTGGGCAAAGCAATAAAGGTAAATGTTACCTTTGTGGGCTAATTTCTGCAGACTCATCCCCTGCCCCCCCCCCCCCCCCGGCAGTCCTCCATCCAGGCAAGCCAGAAGAAACACCAGAGTTTCAAGGCCACATTCAAGTCAGGTATGGAAAGCAAGGAAGGGGTTCGGCCTGGGGAGATGAAGTGCGGTTGGGGAGGTAGTCTGGCCTGGGGAGAGTCCCTGCCAGATAGAGAGGTCTGGAAGTCTGCATTTGGCCCTCAGGCCTGAGGTTTGCCATCTTGATTCAGATTATGTGGTTAGCATACCCTCCAACATTTTTACAATGAAAACAGGGATATCCTAAAGAAAGTGGGACATTCCAGGATCAAATCAGAAACAACTTCTCTAAATCAGAGACATCCCTGGAAAATAGGGTCTTGGTTAGTTCAAGCTACACCATTACTTTTGGAGTTAGATAGTGGCAGTGTGTTAGACCCAGATTTGTCTGTTCACTGGTACAGATGCACAGAGGGCTTTTAAATGTATTGTTTTTGATTGGGGGTTTATAAAAGTGGACTGGCATTATAAAATAGTCAGCACAGATACTGTCTTCCTAAGCAAAGGAAACAATATTGATCACTGCAGTTTTCGATCTTTTTAACAGGGTTTAACGAATACAGTTGGAAGTTCTGAAAATGTGGAAAGTTTACTGCAGTTATAAAGGGTTCTGTATATCTGCACGCCAAGCTGGAATTACTGGTTCTGCTTCATTAATAAGTTGAATCCACTGACACCAAGTCAAATAAAATTTTTGTTGTTGTTGTTGTTGTTTATTTCATCTCATTTCAATATGACTTTATATTTTTAAGAAAGAAATCTCAGAAGTTTACAACCTACATTAAAACATCAAAACAATCCAGAATAAAACATTACAGAAGAAAGTCAAATATAAAGTATACATTCAAAGCAGCATAATAAGCAACAAACTAAAATATTAAGGATTTCAAAATAAAACATTACAAAGGTAAACTACGGAATGTACATTTAAAGCAGCAAAGTTAACAAAAACAAATTATTTTAAACATTTCAAAACCAAACATTACTAAAGTGAGTCAAATATAAAATGCACATTTAAAACATCACAATTAGCAAGAGGATAAAATATTACCATAAGCACAGAACATACCTGCTGCTGTTGCTACCAGTCCTGGCAATGGTGATTCATGGCAGGCAGAGACTGTTGAAGCTCAGGCTCAATGACCTAGATCTGCACTAAGAGGCAGCCCAGAGGGTCTCTGGCCTCTTCAACAGCCTCAACTTTTCTAGCCGGAGTCAGTCAGGGCCTCACCCTCCCAGGCCAGGTGAAAAAATGCCTCCAGGGCTCACAGCCAAGATGAATACCTGTATATGCCTTCTTGGTTAGCTTTGCAGACAGAGCTGAAAACCAGATCCTATTATACGAATATGCTAAAGTGGCATTTTCATAATATTTCCATAATCTTGTAATGGTAAATCTAAGCACTAATAAGAGAACAACTGATTAGGTCTTTATTCTAGCAATCAAGATTTTGCCTGTGTTAGTCTGCCAAGGCTGCTGTTTCTTTTCCAGGCTTTACCTATTAACATCTCAGAAAGGCTTTTGCAGTGTTGGCAGACCAAATTGGAAGCTTCTATATTTGATGGTGAAAGGTCCAGAATTGGGGGGGGGGGGGTTACATGTATAGGACAGCAGCATCTACCAGATGGGGAACTCCAAATTTTAAACTTTGCTTTGAAGCAAACCAATCAAGAAAAAATATTTTTTTAATGTTGTATCAAAGTTGTGGCTTCAGTTAAAGGATACTTTATCCCATCGTGTCCCACTGAATACCTCACCATTTCTGGATAAATGCCTTAAAGCCTTGGATTGGGCTAGCAGTACATATCTTAAAAACAACATTCACAATTCACAGCATTCACAAAAGAAAGCTTTGGCTACTGTACAGTCTCTCCCCCCACCCCCAATTCCTATCCACTTTCATCGTCAGTTTTATAACTGAAACAGATTAAATATTTCAAGGACCGGGAAGAGAGGGCATTGTATGGGCATTGGGATTTTTGTGCAAATAGAGAGGCAAAGGGTCACTTCAGAACTCATTGGGTCCTGTAGAACACAACTAGATTTCCTGAAAGCAAATCACTTCATTTCGTAGCAGGCAAAACTGGAAGCCACCAGAAACTTGATTGCATTTGAAAATATGGCACTATTTGAAGAAATGATACCAGTGATTTGTCATCAACTGGTTGCAGTTAATATGGGTTTCTTTCAGAGGGTAAAAGAATACTGAGAAGAGGATTATTAGTTATTGAGGAAGATACTTGGCAAAAAAATAATAATCTGGAATATTAAATATATTAGTTCAGTGTTGGCATTAGCTATGGAAACAAGTCTTAAAATTATTTTTAGATAGTACCTAACACCTACTATATTGCCTTATGTCGCACACACAGGGAGACATCTTCTCCAAGCTGTTGGAGATGTGGGACCTCAAAAGCTAGTTATTTCCATGTGTGGGGAACTTGACCCACTGTAGAGAGATGGGGGTGGATAAGGATCCACACTGAGGAAAATCTGGGCAAAGACGTGTACTTATGAGAGCTCTGAAGCAACTGGTGCTTGCTGCTTTAATTATGGCTAAGGGAAGGACATTGCACAGTACAGGGGCAATGAAAATACCTGTTTTGGGCTCACCACTTTATGATGGTGCAGTACCAGATAGAGGAGCCTTCCTCCAACCTGGTGCCCTTTATGTAGATGTTTTAGACTACAGCTCCATTATCCTTGACCATTGCCATGGGGCTGATGGCAGTTTCAGTCACAAGCATCTGATGGGCATCAGGTTGGGGAATGCTAGTATCTAGGCTGAAGATACCCAGTGGTCTGAGGAAAGAGAAAATCTGTTGATAATATCCCAGATAATAGCAAGCCACTCCTGTTTAAAACAAACAAGCAAAAAAATAAAACAAAAACCCCATCCTTGGAAACGGGGAATTAGAAAATGGCAAATGCTTTGAAGCCTTCGAACTGCTGCAAAATGAGTGCCATTTCACCAAGCTACAGTATTTTATTTGACAGAAATGACCGTGAAATGCATGCTAATTGCTCCAAAGCTTTAAGACGGAGAAAGCAGCCCTTGCTGAATTGAGGTTCACCTCCAGACTTTCTTTTATGCTCACAACAGCAGAGCCAAGAGGATAACAATGTGTAATGTGTCCGGCCCTCTTTTGCACCAAATTACTAGGATCATTTTCCCCCCAGTGAAAAAAAGGAAAATATGAAAGGGTAATTATGACATATTTTTCATTGTTTTCATGGAACCTAAGCCCCTAATTACTCAAACTATTTATAGGGTAGTTTAAGGAGCTAACAGATGTAATGTTTGGCTCTTTATTTCCCAGAGGCTCCATAGTTATGAGGTTCATTTCAGTAATCCCAGATTATTCTCTCATTTTACCTGACGAGTCCTTCCATTAACCTGCTTGCATTCAAAGCCCTTTTGAAAGAAAGCCACAGCATTTATGTCGGCACAATGCTGCTCAAGCAAAGAACATGCTAAGTGAGGCTGCTTCCAGACAGGCGGCTATTTTGTAGGGAAAATGAGCATTATCCGTCATATTGAAAGGTATTTCTTGCAGACCCAAAGAATCTATTGCTCTCAAAGCAACTTTTACATCTTCTTGCTAGATACGTTCAGCTGATTTAGTAGTAGTAGTAGTAGTAGTAGTGCTTTGCACTTAGAATCATAGAGTTGGAAGAGACCACAAGGGCCATTGAGTCCAACCCCCTGTCGGTACTCAGCATGAAGTTGTTACAGTAAGTGCCATACTTTTAACATTTGAAAGAAAAAAAGGCAAACCTGGGGCGAGGAGGATTAATTGAAAATGATGATTGCTATTATTACACACACACACACCCTGGAGAAGGCTCTTATTGTTAATCTTTGTAGGTTCCTTTCATTTCAAAGTGTCTCGTTTTCTAAAGTTTTCTAAAGTTAACAAGCTAAATTCCCCTGCAGTGGGGGGGGGGGTAATAAAGTTTGTGGCAGCTTGAAAGCATAACCTACTCCCAGAAGAGGTTTTATATGGCCCCCTCCCTTCCTGTAATTCAACAGCACAGATTCAGGGGAAAGCTGAGTAGCATCTCTATAGCATCTTCCACGTAGGCCTGCTCCTCTCCCATCCAATCAGCAATTGTCTTTGCAACATACTTCACTAAATTTTGGTCTCCCTCTTTCTCTGGGAGAAGGCTTATGCTTTTAAGCTGCCGCAAACTTCATTATCAATAGGAGCCTTCTTCAGGTGTTACAATTAGAAGTTAAATAAACATAGGCATTGGTGGCAAATCTCTTGCCCTCCAGATGTTGGTAGATGTTGCTCATCCCTGACTATGGGCCACGATGTATGTGGCTGATGGGGATTGAAGTGTTTAGAGGGTCAAAAAATTCCCCACCCCTGCATTAGTGGTACGCAGTGATCATGAGTCACACTCCAGCTACAAACTTTATATAAACCTACCATTAATATTTCCCATTAAGCCCACTCCCACCCACTCCCCAAAAGGAAAATACTATAGTTGGCATTTGGTGGTTAGTGATGCACAGCAGAACATACAACTGACCTGACATTAATTTTCTTATCTTCAGGGAGAGAATATGGAGGGGAAAAGATGGGACTAAATAGGCAAACAGAATTGCCCATCGCTGTATGATGAGTTGGTTTCCTCATCATGATCAAAATGAAAAGCAATGGAACAATTCCTGTTTATTAGATCTGCTGCAACAGTAGATCTGCAACTTTATGAAACCTGATTTCATTCTGCCAACAGATGGCAGAAGTGCACCAACACATTTTAGCCATTCTTTCTATCCCATCATTTTCACTTGTTGAAACATGGGTTCCTAAATTTTTGAAACCTCCCAATAAATTATTTGAAAGAAATGGCATCTGTGGAATTCTTTGAGGCTAAATGGCTTGAGAACTGAAGCCTTAGAGGGCTGATGGACATTTACCCCTCTCCAATCCCTGTTTTACATTTCTTTGGGTACTACATGAATTAAACAATAGCCAACATAATGCAACTTGATGGAAAGAGGATTTACAGTCTATAAGGTCAAGTTCATTCACACAAGGGCAACATTTGATCCAGCCCTCCCCAACCTGGTGCCCTCCAGATGTTTTGGATTACAGTTCGCATCAGCCCTGATCATTAACCATGCTGGCTGGGGCTGGTGAGTGTTATAGCCCAAAATATCTAGAGGGCTAATTATTCCTCTAGAATAAGTGCCTCCTTGCAGGTGATGTATGTGAAGATAATGGAATTTCTTTGTGTCCATGGTACTTGATTTATAATAACAGTCATCACTTGATGATGCATCTACTTCAGTGAACAGGCTCCAGGTAGACTATCTTGATACTACAGTGGTACCTCGGTTTTCGAACGTAATCCATTCCGGAAGACCATTCGACTCCCGAGATGTCCAAAAACTGAGGCGCAAAGGGCAGTTTGCAAAGCCAGTGAGGAAAATTGGGGGGGGGGGGACTCAGCAGAAGCCGTTCAACTTCTGAAAACAAGAGCCACTTCACAGAAGGCATTTCCAGTCACTGTTCCAATTTTGAGACCTATATTTCATATATGACTTTGTAACTGCAAAAGTAGATTATTGCAATGTAGTCAACGTGGAGTGGCTTTCAATCTGCAAGGGAGCCACAACCAGTGCATGAAGCCCTGCCACCTTACAATGAATCTTCAGGAGCATGCTGCAATGAGCACTGATCCCAGCTGAGACAGTGGGAACTTGTGGTCCTTTTGGGTGGCTGCTCCTCTGCTATGTTGCATGTTGATGCCACAAAACCTTTGCATTTATAACTGGTTTCCTTTCCTTTCTTTCAATAATTCCTCATCAGAAGGCCCCAGACCACCTTCTGTTTACTTTTCTTTTTGGAGATGTATGCTATTCTGAATTTTATCTCAATACTCCAGATTTTCTTTATTTTGATATCATGACATTGACCCTCCCCAAGTTTTAAAAAAGGCTGCTGTTAACTTCATAAGTCTTCTGTTGTGATCAATCCTATATGTTTGGCTTTTATGAATATATTCTTTTCCAAGTGTGTCATGAGGACATATTGTTCACTTACGAATTTTCCTTCTTGTTGTGATTTTTGGAATGTTTGGATTGATTTCATGTTAAATAAATAGATAGATAAATGTCCCTTTCCATTTACTTTTACCTGTTTTCCATATGCTCATTAAACTTTGAATCTGAGTTATCGTGGGTGCACTAAATGGCTAAGCCTGCTTTCCCAAACGTCCAGTAGACTCAAGCAGGAAAAGGGGTGGGCACTGCACTCAGCAAGTAGAGCAGCTCCACGTTCCTCCAACTTGAAAAGAACTCAGTAATTATAAAGCTTCAGCTCTACCACATCCACATCGCTCCCTGTGAGTAATCTAGCCACCCCCCTACTGCATGATGTAGACACACTTGATCACATTTTCTCTCTCATTTGCAGCGGGATTGCTTTAGTCAGTGTGCTCTGTGCCAGGTTATTACACCACAAGCTCAGCACCCAATATGCTATTTTGAGCAGCTGCTTGTTGACTATAAAACTAAGTGGAAGCAGAAATCTCTTACAAATCTGGTCTTAAGCATTCAGAATGATCTGCTTGCGGAAGAGCCACTGTTGGCCGCATATTTAATTGAGAATTTATGTGTATTTAATCACCCATGATGATACACTTAACTCTGGGTAAGCTCAAGATGCAAGATGAGCATGCTATCCATATGCAGAAAACAAATTCAGAAGGGTGTGTGTGTTGACATGTGCATGCACACACGCACACAAACATCTTGCCCAGAATTTTATTGGTTCAGATTCTGGAGGTTGCCAAGGTACTAACATGGAAGACATATGTTTTTCAAGTTATAAATTATAATGAGTTCCACCATGTTTCTGTCTCCCAGGCACAGTTATGGAGTACTAAACTGTACTAAAAGTTTCTTTCTTGGTTGAATAGAACAAATCTGGATCATCATCACCATCAATGAAATTTGAGAGTCAGCATGATTTCATGGTTAGAGTGATAGACTACAAGTGGAATAAAATATTTCTTTTAAAAAACAAAAACAAAACCATAGTTCTTAATATTGTTCCAGACTCAATATGCTAGGAAAGCCATATAAATAGCTTAGTCAGCCTTCCACAGCCCAGTATCCCCCTCTTTATGGTTTAGACTACAACTCCCATCTTCCCTATGCATTGGTCATGCTGGTTGGGAATAATGGGAGCTGAAGTTCAAAACATCTGGATGGCACCAGGTTGGAAAAAGATTGGTTTCAATCATGTGTTAGAATTGTTGAAACCTAACATAATAACACATTTTCATTCTAAAAAAATCAACTTAGAAATTCAACTTACTAGCATTATTGTTATTATTATTATTATTATGTCTATTATGTCTATTTATTACATTTCTATTCTGCTCTTCATCCAAGGATCACAAGACGGTTTACAATATAAAAACAGAAAAATGCATACCACAGTAACAAACAATATCCCCGCAACACAGTTTAAAAGGCCATGAGGGTGCTGAACATGGGGCTAGCAACCACAATTTCCCCAGTATACAGCCTGGGCAAAGAATTGCCACCACCAGGGAAAATATAGTGGTCGCATATTCAGCATCTGTGGCACGGGTTCTCGAATGCATAGACAAGGCATGACAATAACAGTGTCCCGCATGCTCCCAAAGTAATCGCAAAGGTTCCAATGATGTGTGAAGAGGGCCTAACATGTCGAAGCTAACAAGTAGCTCAGCTGGCAAATGGATACATTATGATCAGCATCAAGATACCATTAGGCACACCTGTGTCCAGAGTGGCATTCAGAATTGAGGTGGACTAGGTGCACTGTGGAAGATTCTAGCTACCCCAATCCATTTCCTTTCCCTCCTAGAGTTTTTTCTTGTCATCATCCCCCCATAGCAGTCAGTAGGCATGCTATGACAATTGAGTACATTCCATCCTTATTGCACTGTTTCAGGGTTTCCTGCAGTTAGGGTTGGTTTCTAGAGTGGTGGTGGGGTTTTTGTACTTCTGCAGTCCTTGGGGTTCCCCTCAACCCACTGCTTCCTCCAGCTTGTGTACACCCTTCTGGCCACATATGTAACTGCTCACAGCCTGGACATCCGAAATTGATGGAATAATTCCAGAAAAGCATGCAGCATGTTCAGAATCACAAGTTCAGTGGATCAGAGAGATCCAGGAAAGCTCTACTGTACAGTGGCACCTCAGGTTAAGTACTTAATTCATTCCGGAGGTCCGTTCTTAACCTGAAACTGTTCTTAACCTGAGGTACCACTTTAGCTAATGGGGCCTCCAGCTGCCGCCGCACTGCCGGAGCACAATTTCTGTTCTCATCCTGAAGCAAAGTTCTTAACCCGAGGTACTATTTCTGGGTTAGCGGAGTCTGTAACCTGAAGCGTATGTAACCAGAGGTACCACTGCATTGCCAATTTCCACCCACTGACCTATCCAAGCCCTACATTGTGTGAAGTCATGCAGTCTTATCCTTATTAAGAGCTGCTTGAAATTCAGAGCATTCAAAGTGTCAGCAGAAAGGATTACAAGAGAGATTTACCAGGCTGTATTACTATCATGGCCAATCATAACAAAAAACGCTCTCTGCAGTTGACGCCAGTGTTTGGAATGGCCTTTGAAGTTAGAAGTAATTTGCATAGCTATTTAAATTATTTTAAAAAATAAATGTAGGACCCGCCTTTTAAAATTGAAACTTTGCCACAAGAGCAGACACAAAATGCATATGTTAGACAATTATATAACAATAACATGAAAATGCATAAAAACAGTAAATAACATGAATATCACAAATACATATCCATTACTGTAACTAACACAGATAATGCTAATCAGTGAGTGAGATGGCATTTAGTAATACACACCACTTTTATTGATGGATTAGTTGTCAGGCTGACTTGCAGGATCAAGCTGCAGCTTTTGACCAGGATTGTTACACACTGCTCAGGATAAAGCCAAACACAGTTTATTGACAAATTGAAAAAATCCCATTGACGTTCTGCACATTTTCCTGCATGATAGCAAATAACTACTACTACTACTACTACTACTACTTCTTTATTTATACCCCACCCATCTGGCTGGGTTTCCCCAGCCACTCTTGGCGGCTTCCAGCAAAATAATAAAATACAGTAATTCATCAAATATTAAAAGCTTCCCTAAACAGGGCTGCCTTCAGATGTCTTCTAAAAGTCAGAGAGTTGTTTATTTCTTTGACATCTGTTGGGAGGGCATTCCACAAGGCGGGTGCCACTACCGAGAAGGCCCTCTGCCTGGTTCCCTGTAACTTCGCTTCTCACAGTGAGGGAACCACCAGAAGGCCCTCGGCACTGGACCTCAGTGTCTGGGCAGAACGATGCTCTGTTAACACAGAGGAAGCAGGTTAAATATTCCCACAAGCTGGATTTCAAATTCATTCTCATAACCCATCTCGTGGTGATTGGAGATTCTTGCTGGATGAGCATAAACCATTGTGTGCATCAAAGTTGTTTTAGCATTTTTCAGTAGAAGGGAGGGAAGACTACTGAGTTTGTCAGAAGGAGCACCACTCTTACAAGGTCTTCACTGGCTTTGGGAGAATGGAAAAGTGATTAATGACTATCATCAATGACTATCATCACAGAAGCTCAGCTCAGCTGAGATTCAGTGTTTGGTCACAAATTCACTACTTGTTTTTCTGTGGAATCTTAGAAGCACAGAAGCATCTACAGTGGTACCTCGGGTTATGGACGCTTCAGGTTACAGATGCTTCAGCTTACAGACTCCACTAACCCAGAAATAGTACCTTGGGTTAAGAACTTTGCTTCAGGATGAGAACAGAAATCGTGCTCCGGCGGCCCAGCGGCAGCGGGAGGCCCCATTAGCTAAAGTGGTACCCCAGGTTAAGAACAGTTTCAGGTTAAGAACGGACCTCCAGAATGAATTAAGTTCTTAACCCGAGGTACCACTGTATAATAAGTGATTTATAGTGTTTTGATCAAGACATTTACATCTTGCTCAAAGCACTATAAAACATTCAATAAATGGGAAGCCTTTAAAGTGGTTCTGAATGTGGGTTAAAACAACAAACAGTACTTTGCTGTATGAGCTAAAAAACACTATCATTCCATCTCTTCTAAATGCTCTGGATTGTTTTTTGTTTTGTTCCTTGTTTTTGTTCCGTCATATATATATATGTGTGTGTGTGTGTGTGTGTGTGTGTGTGTATATATATATATATATATATATATATATTAGTTTCAATTAAAAAAAGAGAAGTCTATATATACAACAATATTCAATACCAAAGCTGGAAGAAGAAAAAAGAATTGTACTGACAATATTAATTAAATAGACTGAATCATAAGTAAACTGGAGAAAATGAATTATTTACACTGTGACTATAGTCAGTGATCCAATATTATTTACTTCCAACATTTTAGTCTCATCTTTCTATTAAGAAACAGAGATGATTCCAAAATGGTAAGCAAAGACATAGAAACATTACTCAAGAATGATAATTAAGTGAGAAACTTGATGAACAGTCTCCCCAGACTTGGTTTCAATTAGCTTTAAATTAAAACTATTTATTTGCCATTATGAAAAACACTGTTTGATGCTTATGACCTTTCTTTCTCCCTTCAAAATTCATGAAACAGCATTCTGTTTCGATGAGGGCAGTGGTGGAGCCAGAATTCTGTACAGGAGGAGAAGAGCCTGAAAGCATGGCATAGTTCTATTTAGATAGGAAAAGAAAGCTGTGAACATTGTCATTGTGACATATTGTGAGTATGTAGTACACATCCAGGTGTGGTGGTAGTTTCATGTTAATAACAGCTTCCTCAAAGAAGTTAAAGAATGAGAATGCACTGACGTCAGGCAATTTTTAAAAAATACATACAGTAGCATGTACAAGGCTGACTGTAGATTCCACTGTGATTATTTCTGTCACAAAGAGGCAAAACATTCATGATTGACAAAGGAAAGATTCAGATTCAGGACAGAGAATAATAATAATAATAATAATAATAATAATAATAATAATAATAATAATAATAATTTATTTATTTATACCCCACCCTCCCTGGCCAGAGCCAGGCTCAGGGTGGCCAACACCAGTAAAATTACAATAAAAACATAATAGGGGAGGGAGGGAAAACAATTTAAAATACAGGTTAAAAATACAATTTAAAATGCAGCCTCATTTTAATAATAGCCCATAGATCAAAACCATAAGGGGAGGGAAACATAAGGGTTAGACTGAGTCCAAACCAAAGGCCAGGTGGAACAGCTCTCTCTTGCAGGCCCTGTGGAAAGATATCAAGTCCCACAGGGCCCAAGTCTCTTGTGACAGAGTGTTCCACCAAGTTGGGGCCAGTACTGAAAAAGGAAGTAATTCCTCACATAGCATATAGTTAAACTGTGGGATTTGCTCCCAACTTGGATGGTTTTAAAAGAAGATTTGACAAATTCATGGAGGAGAAAGCCATCAGTGGCTACTAGTCACAATGACTATATTCTACCTCCACTGTTGGACTCAGTACACCTTTGAATGACATTTGCTAGTAATTGCAAGTAGAGAGAGAGGTTCTGATTGTGATTCAGGTTCTGATTGTGTGCTTCAATAGAATTTGGTTAGTCACTGTGACCAGATGGTCAATTTGCTGGACTAGATGGGTCTTTGGCCTATCCATCAGGACTTCTCTTGTGTTCTTAAAACACCCAATCATTTTCTTTTGCTTTATTGTGTCCCTTGCCAATATGAATGATGTTAACATAAAGTTGCCATTCACTTTGAATTTTATCTCCCAGCCTAAGAAATATTCAGCTGCAGTTCAAATAAACTAGAGTAGCTGTTGCTTACATATCAGCCAAATATTATTCAGCATTAACTTATATGTGAACACAGTGTTTAAAACATATAAAACATAGCTCTGCTCCAGGGGGATAGAGAGACAACCAGAATTTATTGTCACATCATTTGTAATAGTCTAAAAAAAAAACTTGCAGAAGACAAAAACATTCAGAATTATTACCAACTACGGCTTCAACTTGGGTGACATTATAAAATGGCATCTTTAATTTTCAGGTCTTATTAAATTAATAACTCACTGCTTATGAAAATTGCATTTGCCATTTAATATTTCCATCTAATATGAACCAAGATGTAATTACTGTATGGCAATAAGCATACAGACCTACCAGTAAAAGCCAAACCATTGTGTGTGTGTGTGTGTGTGTGTGTGTGTGGAGAGAGAGAGAGAGAGAGAGAGAGAGAGAGAGAGAGACATAGACACACACACACACACACACTTTTTTGGACCTTCAAGTAGATAAGTCCTTCAAATAGATGAGTGTCCTCTGTAAAGTAGGACACCTTAGCCACCTTAGCCAGCCAACCATTACCTGACACCTTAGGGCAACTGGCAAGGAGCTACCAGTTCCTCTTCCTCTGCAGCCACCCACCACTTTAAATTTTCTACAGTGTTATTCTGTGGTATTATGGGAAGTTTTAAATGGTAGGATTACAGTGCCACTACCGTTGGTACATCTGCTGAGGAGTGCCATCAGATGGCAAACCTGGAGTCAGCCATGACAAAACAGATGTACATTTGTAGTGCAGATACGCCCTGTGGTGTAGATACAGCTTTTACAAGTAAAGTGGGGAGAAGCATACAACATAATTTACCTGGGTTCCTGCCCCAAGCAGTGATTTGGTGACTGCAACAACAATAAGCTGAGTCTCCCTTTTTTTGGTCTGCTTCCTTATATGTTTGTATCTTTTCATTTTCTGAATAGGATCACATTAATGATAACTGTATAGCCTATTAGGCTGGGGCGCGAAAGTGTAAATTGTGGGGTGGGAACTTTTTATTTGTGTTTTTTTATCTATGGTGATGAATGTATTTGAACATTTTCACAAACAATGGGTATTAAAGTGCATGCAGTGGTACTAGCTTTGCACGCTAGAATAAGTTGAGTGGTTCCTTCTTCATCCACTCAAAACTGTCATGGCTGCCCTCAGAAGAAAACCACTGCAGCTGCCCTTCTAAAATCTGGCAAGGTCCATGCTCCCCAGAAGTGACAACTTTATCTGTATATATCAGTGAATTCTGCTGCTAAATAAAAAAGCTATAGGTATTTTCTTTTTTAAAAAATCAAATTTCAAAAGCACTCCACATAACAGCCTTTGGATCTATTTATTTGTAATTTGACATGCTTTATTCAAGGTGCAGGGGGGGGGGAGTATGTATGTCTACAAATTTCATCCACTTCTGCCAAACAGAAAAAAATAATAATTTAAATTCCCCAGTAGTGAGCTGGGTGAGGGAGAAAGAAAGAAATGAAGTAGACTTGGATAGACACCAAAACAAACTGGGCAGCTTATGAGGCACCTCAGACCTAGATAGACTGTTTCATGAAGCATCAAATCAGAGTCAAAACTGAATATTGCAGTTAGTGCACACCCATAGTTAAAAAATAAGACTATGGCAAAAGTGACCCAAGTTCAAATCTCCTGCAGTGAGGATCCTAGTTTAGCTGGCAATATTTGACATAAAAAGTCACCTAGCTATATATGCATCTGCACCAGATTTCAGAAACACAGAGAAAGCAGGAACTCTCTTAACTGAGCATCTTGTTTCTAAGTGTCACCTCTCCAATATTTTCCCTGACAGCTCAGAAACACTTTTTCTCAAATATTAACAGCACAGTCTTGTTGTCTACTCAGAAGTAGACTCAGAAGTAAGTTCCACATTGTACAAGTGTAAGTGTCATAGGACTGCAGCCTGTGATATAATGTACATCAAATACACTTAAGTGGAATATGTGCAACAGTTACCGGTAGTAATAAAAGCCTGAACTTTCAGAACATTTACATTGTCCCTTTTTTTAATAGACATGGATAAATTTGCAGTCTCTGTTGAGAAAGAAAGGAAGAGCTCCCATTAATGCAAATCAGATATTTTATGAAGGGTTTTGAATTTGTTTTAATGACTGTCCAGCATTCTGGGATATCCTGTTTGAGTGAAATTTGAGTCTTTGGTGTATGAAGTAGCATTCTCTATATTTCTGTATTTTTTTTTTACCTTTTTGAATTTAAAAATTTTGGAGAATATATACTACATGAAAGAGTTTTCATCTCTGGAAAGAATGGTGCAATTCTGTATTGTGGCCACAAGAGAGAGCATGGATGTTGTTAGCATGGATTTTGTGAAAAGCCAGATTGAAACTGTTCTCTAGGAACCCAGGTGCTCTGATTTCTAAAAATAACAGGCAATGGATACTTTGAAGAATGTTATTAATGCTTATGGAAGATGTGGCACAATCTTACGCATGTTCCATTGGAAGTCTGTGCAGCTGAATGTAAGAGGGCTTACTCCAAAGTAAGTGTGAGTAGGAATGCAGTCTTTCACTTAGAGTCAAACACTTTATATAGTCTAGCATAGAGAACAGAAGAACAGCCCTGCTGAATCACGCAAAAGGCCCATCTAGCCTGCCATCGTGTTGACACAGGGACTAGTTGGATGACCATGGGATGCCCACAAACAGGACATGAGCATGACAGCACTTTCCCCAGTTGTGTTGCCCAACAATGACTATACATAGGCATCCCACTTCTGATACAGTACATAGCTATCATGGCTAGCAATCATTGATAGCCTTATCCTTATCCACCACCAGTGTGGTGTAGTGGTTAAGAGCGGTGAACTTGTAATCTGGTGAACCGGGTTCGCTTCCCTACGTCTCCACATGCAGCTGCTGGGTGACCTTGGGCTAGTCACACTTCTCTGAAGTCTCAGCCTTACTCACCTCACAGAGTGTTTGTTGTGGGGGAGGAAGGGAAAAGGAGGTTGTTAGCCGCTTTGAGACTCCTTAGGGTAGTGATAAAGCAGGATATCAAATCCAAACTCTTCGTCGTGGTCGTCGTCTTCTTCTTCTTCTTCTTTGATCAGTGTAATCCCCTTTTATAACCACCCAGTTTGGTGGCCATCACTAACATTGCTCTTGCGGGAGCAAATTCTGTAGTTTACAGCAAATTCTTCCATCAGTCCTGACTTGCCCACCATTCAGATTCATCGGATTACGCAGTGCATAAATGTACAGTACTTCCTGCACCTTTTCCAATTCTTGAGTTTCCTTTTAAATATGTGATTATCAGAACTATGCACAGTACAGCCAGGTTAGCAACTGGGAACCCCTGGCCTAAATTCAGCTTCTTAAAGGATAGCATCTGACCCCATAGCTGCCAGTCCACAGGGGAGTGGTGCATGGGGCCTGTGACCATAAAATTTATCATCAACAACACATTTTGGCAGGACTGGGGGTGGGGTGGGGTGGGGTGGGGTGAAGGTGGCTTGGTCTTCTACCCTCCCATTATTATTAAAATTGACTGTGCAGTAAAACTGGTTGGTGATCAGGCAGTTTGTATAATATAACAAAATGATGTGCACAAGTACAAGTTAAACCTTATGATAAAATACCCCATTATATCGTTTTATGGGGGGGAAACTAAATATTCTTAATATATAAATCCAAGCCTTTGTTTATAATTGCTAGTATGTCCCAGATTTCTTCTAAAGCAGATAATATTTAAGAACAGCAGCTGAAATACTACACAAAGCACACATGCTTACTTAGACTGGATCATTATCCTCTGAGGGCTGCATTCACTATTGGCAAATCCGGTGATATTGGTGCCAACCTATTATGGTTATTCCATTATTTTGTTTTGAGCATTGAGTTTTAAAATGCAGTATGTCTTAAGAACCTGACAAAATGTCTTGGTTCAGCTGCCTACTATTCTCAGGAACATGTTGTCTTCTGATCTCACACTCCACACAATGGCTGGGAGCACAATAGGGTTGCTACCCGAGACTCTCCTGCGCTATCATTTACCCAGGCAGCTTTCTTGGTAGCTAAACTATGTGCTGACCTTTAAGAAAATGCTATTTTAAGGTTAGTAAATTTGAAGGTAGCTACATTTGAAGGTAGCAAGGAAATAAATAACTAGATTGCTATCTGACACTACTTTTCCAGCAAATCAGTGGTTTTCCAGTTCTGTCCTCTGTGACAAGGTAATGCCTACATTTTGCTTCAAACCACCCAGCATCTCTTCTTTGTTCCTAATGCTATTTATACAACAAATGGTTTTATTTTTCACATTTGCTTTCTGAAGCAAGCGCTGACACCTCAAAGGCTGTCACACAGAAGAAAGCAAAAACTGATTCTCCGCTGCCCCAGACGACTTAAATTACAGGAGAGGAAATTTTGGTTTGAGTGTTAGGAGAAACTTATTGTTGGTAGGACTCAACAATGGAACCGATTATCTGCAGGGGATGTTTGGGTGTTTTCCTTTGTGGAGGTCTTCAAGCATTGAGTGTGACCAACTGCTGAAGATGCTCTAGCAGTTGATTTCCAGGGGGTCAACTAGGCAGTCCTTCAAGGCTCCCTCCACCTCTATAATTTTCTGATACCCACTGATAAAACACAGTTATGTTGTTTCTTTCTACATTTGAAAATGCATTCTTAAAAGTGATATTTATATTTTCAAGAAGCATTAATTTATTTTGATTAATAGCCGAAAAGGAGGGCTACTGACTTTAGGTGAGCCATATTTCCCCCCCACCCCCACCCCCCACCAGAGAAGCACCAAAATAATTGCCACTAGAAACACCAGATGTGTGTCACTAAGGTTGGGTGTTCTGGCAAATTTTGACATGGTGGCTCCTCCAGAGTAGTGGCTGTCCACATGAAACTGAGGTGGAATAGTCCCGTGAGAAAGCCATAGTACTTTATCCAGTGAATATTCAAATAGGCCCCCAGAGGCCTGTTTTCACTTATAACTCCCTGGAGCCCACAGGCAGAGGCAGAGGGGAAAGGTGCAGCTGTAATTTACACACCATAAACTTTTGTAGGTTTTATTCACCTCGTTGGCCTGATATTTAAACAACATCATATGGCGACAGTGTAATCTGGGAGCTAAAAGCACCGGCTGTTAGCCTATCCCTGGCCTATTCCTGGCACGCCACACCTCACCTCACCGAGGAAGTTAACCTGACTTTTGGGAGGGAACCAGGAAGGCTGCTGATGGAAGGGAAATGAGAACCAAGGGTGCACATAATATAAACGAGTGCATATTTATACTACAGTAAAACCCAACATGCGCAAGGTGTCATAGAGAGATGGATGGGAACCCTGCCAAAAAGAGCCAGCAGCGATAAATGACTTCAAGAAGATGAAAGAAAGTGTAGGCATCTCTTACATATACATCATATATAAAAGGCTTTTACCTCATGGCTCTGTTCTGAGGGGGAAACAAGGACCTTTGGGAAATATACCACAACAGAACAGTACTGTGGAGTTCATATAGCATCTCAACATGCTTTACAAGGGACTGAGCAAGATCTAAGGTAGGGAATGCGCCCTTCCCCATTTTTTTACTCTTCAGTCATTTGTCAAAGCCAATATCAGTGATCATCTCCCCCCCCCCCAAAAAAAGGAGCTGGGGGAGCATTTATTTATTTATTTTCTGCTGAGGGCAACATTTCTCTAGGTTAATCTGTCAAACCCCATGAGCCAACAAGGGGTGGGGTGGGGCCAGAACAAAATATGGCTGGGGCAACAACCTCTCTCTCTCTCTCTCTCTCTCTCCTAGCCCCTTCTGAGCTGTTCAGCAGGCTGTTGGTCCTACTTGCCACAGGTCTGAACTGTTCGCCTGCAGATGGCATTTGAAATTAGACAAAGAATGCTAGAAATAGATATTCCAACTTTCTTTCATTCATATATATATATATATGTTTTTTTATTACAAAGCAAACAAATAAATAAATAAGGAAAAGTACCTATAGCATCTCCACTTTCAAGTCACTGAGCCTTTTTCACAGTTTGTTTACTATTTTTAAATGCTTTAGGCTAGTGGTTCCCAAAAAGGTTTCCTTGCACCAACCACTTAAGGATTCTCTTGCCAGTTATAACAATTGTAATATGCTGTGCAAGGTGCTTTGCTATGGTTATTGCTGCTATTATTTATATATTGCGTTAAGTTTTGAATTCCAAAGAATTTAAATCACAATACAGTAAAATGCAGTATAAGAAATAAAAGGAATAAAACAAATACAGTAAAAAAGGAACTCCAATGTGAATATTTAATATGATGGATTTGCCATCTCCCATCTTAAGCCACAATCCACAGACACACTGTAGACTAGCTGGTTTGGGAACCTCTGCTCTAGGAAGCTTACAACAAATATTAAAATGATAAAATGTAAGAAAATAAACAATATGTATTAACAAAACAAAAAACAAAACAAGCAGGGGCACAGCAAATAAACATGTTAACTAGCCATTCTCTTAAACACTAGAAGGGGCATTAGCTTGGCTGGCCAAATGGCTGCCAGGGGGGAAATGGCAAAGATAAAAATCATAGAACAGGCAAGGCAGACCTCCCTAGGTTGGGTATTCCAAAAACTAGACAAAACCAGAGAAGGGTCTCTCCTGCATGCTTCACCCCAGAACACCTCAAACATGAGTGGAACATGAAATATATTTTAATGAGCAGGCGGGTATGGGTGGTCCTTTGTGTATTCTGGTCCTAAGCCATTTCAACTATAGAGGTAATAACTAGCATTTTGGATTTTAAACCTATACCACAGTGTTCTGAAGTAGCAGGAGCTTCTAGACACTTTTTCAAAGCCACCTCATGTGGCAGTCATCAAATGTTGGATGTAATAGACAAAAGCACTCCTGGCAATGATTACAGTCCAGGGTGGGTGTATGGGTGCATATCTAATTCTCTCTCTCTCTCTCTCTCTCTCTCTCTGTGTGTGTGTGTGTGTGTGTGTGTGTTTGTGGTGTACTGGTTGCCCTCTTCCAAGAATGTCTAGAGGAGGAACCAAAAAGAAAAGACATCTAAAATGGTCAAGAGAAATAGACCATATTCTTTATGAATAATTTCTAAATGTTAAGGAACTTTTAGCTGAGGAAAAAATGGTTAAAAGAAAACAGAGTTATAAAATGGTATGTTCAGAGAATGACAAAATAATATTTATACTTTCAAAATTGGGGTTCATCGATAAGGCATACAAAAAGAATGACTCCTGAATGGGATTATAATTAATTATTGTCTATTAACTGCAATAAGCAGTGATGGTGGTGGTCACTTGACCACTAGCAGATTTAATAATAGTAAAAGACTAAATGATTTTATGAGTGTTTTCTAAATACACAAAGAAATCTTACTGGTTACTAAAATACATATAAAAAGCTTATATATATATATATATATAATAGTCAAAACTGAAGCTGTCAGTGGCAGAGATGGTATCTCTCTCTAGTGAGACTGGGAACAAAGAAAGGGGAGAAGGAAATGGATACCATCATTTGACACTTTTATGAACTTTGCTGGATCATCTGATGAACCACCATTGGAGACAATATCCTGTCTTGCCTGACTCTTCATTTGATTTATCATGGAACTCAGATATTCTTACTGTACCGCAACAAAGCTTTATGTGGGTTTGATAGCACGCTCACAAAAATTTGACAGATTTTTTCTTCACCCCTGAAACTTTACATGTCGGTTAAAATGAAATGAAATGATCTCATAGGCCAGAGTCACAGCCAGAATAATTCTCCTGCAGAATAATCTTCCATTGGTCATTTCATTCCGCATTAGTCCACTATTTTGAGTGTTGTCATTCTAATTTTAATCCATTCCTAGCAGTAGATAGATAAGGCTATAGTTAACTCCTTCTCATTGTTTCCAGGATAAAAATATGGTTCTAAAGAGATCCTCAACCAGATATGTTCTTTTTCATCTCTTTATTAATTGGATTTCTTTTGTGCCATTGAACCTTCTAAAAATAAAAATAAACACGCACACATACACACATTTTTATGGTAACTTCAAATGACTTTAACTCTAATGTATGTTGGTTGGAATGGTATTGGTTTCAGTAGAATTACACCTAATATGAATTTGTCCTTATAGTCAAAAGTCTGGAGGGTATGTGAATGGGGGCAGAGGGGAATGACGTACATAGCGGTTGATCTGGAGAGCAGGGCTGCAAACTGTTGTAGCTACACTCCACTTTTATTAAAAATGCCATTCTAACGAGCCCTAGTGGCCTCGGCGCATGGAAAATGGCTTGCTGTGTTTTGAATGGCACTAAGTAACACCCCAGGGCCTTAAATCAGTTCAAGATGTGTTGATGGCGTCTGATCTTGGCCATAGAAGGGAAATTCAAAGCAATATAGATTTAACCTATAGACCCTCCTTCTGACTGATGCTTATCAATAATGCAAGGAAAAGTGAATCCAGGAGATGTTTCATACTGTAGCTCATTGTTATAGCAATGTATTCTTATAAGTATTATTTTTGCTATTAAGTTCAGCGGCTGGCATAAGGAGCTTTCAGATGATAGATAGATTAGATAGATAGATGATAGATGATAGATAGATAGATAGATAGATAGATAGATAGATAGATAGATGATAGATAGATTGCCTGGACTTTCTTTCTGCAGCAGGACAGTGGAAAATACAACTACATGGCCAACGATAGAAACACATTTGTGCATTGGCTGGGAGTTGGAGACTGTGAGCCTCATCAGCTGCGATGTCACAACGTCCCTTTGTGTGAGGGAGGGAACTACAGGCAAACACATATAAAGCTGCCTCAATACTGATGCTTATATAGTGCTCTCTGAGAAAGCAATCCTAACCCCCTGGTTAGAATATGGCAGAGGGGCCTGTCTGCCTATCTTTGTGAGCCTCTGCTGCTCCCATGACTAGGAGCCTTTTCTGCTCCACCAAAAAGCACCACTGATGATGTTCCTGGCTGGAGCAAGCAGACAGGGCATGGATGGGTTGGTAGGTCTATCATTCCATCCCCACCACCACCACTTAAGATTGCTCTGCCAACGCTCCAATTATTTCACTTGCCCCCCAGTTTGTCAAATGGAATTATCCCCCATCACCCCATGCACTGTTCTGGGAGTTCTCCTGACTCCCACACAGCCCATTGGGGGCGGGCAGGGTCCATAGGGGGAGGAGAAGGGGGAATGCCCTGTTACGTAAGTGGGAGCCATTGCACAGCACTTCTGCTGATGGAGTCCCTAAGATGGATCCGGCCCAGAGTCTAAAATCACCTAAATGCATCACTGCTCCTTTCATATTGAAATGACACCTTGAAAGTAGACTATATGTTATTAACGAAGATTTGCTTCCTCCACCACCACCCTAACCTCTGTAATAGCAAAATGTCTTTTTTTAGAACATCTTCATATCATGATACAGTATGGAAGCCTTAGGCTAGAAAACGATGCTTTGAATTTCTCTCTACAAAGCCTTAGTGAAGCACAATTACAAGAAATCTATTAAAAAACTTTTGAGATCCTGGCAGGGTTTTTTCCACACATTAACAAATCTTTTGCCCCTTTCTCTTCTGATGTCTAGCCAGGAGCACCACTGGCAGACAAGCCTTGCTTAGGTGGATTCTGATTGTTAACAAGAGTGGGAGCAACTACAGAGAGCTAGAGGGAGAGATGAAGTGGGTTGATGAAAGGCCGGTTTCCCAACAGATACCACCCATGTATGAGACAATGGGGAAATAAATAATCACTGTGAACACTACCAGTTTCCTTCCCGCACTGACGTCTTTGGCTAGAGTGTGACTGTAGTGCTCAATTATAGGATAATTACTGTTATTGTGTTTGTGACAATGAGTTGGTGGGAGTTGGGACTCTGGTGGAGGTAGGAACGAAGACGGAGGGAAGGAAAGAGGGTCTGGGGTAATTGTTGGCTATCCATCAGACAAGGCTGCCATTTTCTGTAAATGAATCACAGTTGTTCTTCCCTTAACAAAGCAACTTCATAAATGGCCTCTCAGGGCAATCCCATATATGATTATTTAGAAGTAAGTGACGTCCAAGTGTGTCCAGTGAAGCTTACTCCCCTAGCATGGGGACACGGATGGCGCTGTGGTCTAAACCACTGAGCCTCTTGGGCTTGCCAATCAGAAGGTTGGCAGTTTGAATCCCTACAATGGGGTGAGCTCCCATTGCTCTGTCCCAGCTCCTGCCAATCTAGCAGTTTGGAAGCATGCCAGTGCAAGTAGATAAATAGGTACCACTGTGGCAGGAAGGTAAACAGTGTTTCCGTGTGCTCTGGTTTCTGTCACGGTGTTCCATTGCACCAGAAGCGGATTAGTCATGCTGGCCACATGACCCGGAAAGCTGTCTGTGGACAAACGCCAGCTCCCTCAGCCTGAAGTGAGATGAGCGCCACAACCCCATAGTCGCCTTTGACTGGACTTAACCGTCCAGGGGTCCTTTATCTTTTTTACCTACTCCCCTAGTAATTGTCTTTAGGGGCATTTATCAGTTAATGCTGAAGAATGTGAACAAAATGATGGACTCTGAAGATGTCCAGTGACCCAGCTGTTGCATTTTCAGTGAACTCTTTTTAATTTCAAACAAATCAGGTGGGTGGGCATTTAAAAACTAAACCGACAAGTGCATCTACCTTAGGTGCTCAGTAGGCAGCATCTCCAGCATTGCGTGCTTCCATTAAAACTCAGGGGAAGGTTTCAGCTTCTCCCGCTGGTTAAATCTAAAACCTATTTTTAAAAAATAGAATATCTCATTGTTATGGGCTAAACCCCGCCTTTATCCCTTTTTTCCAGGTCCTTTCAGTTTTTCCTCAGTATATTCCAACAATAAACAGCTAGCTCAAGCTGTTGCTTAAAAAGGCAAGTTTGGTGGTGTAGATATCCATGCATATTCCTAAATCACGTATAATGGGTGTATCTAAACTGCAACTCTTTAGCCTTCCTCCTGAGACGTAGCTCTTTGCACAAAGAGCTGCAAGCAACATTGCTACTGTGGTTCCACACTGTATCTAATAAAATGCTTGACCTTCACTTCGATCTCATATGCCATCTGTATGGCGAGGGCCAAAGTGGGCAGGCTCTTTAATTAGTCCTTTAATTAGAGGGTGTTATTAGTCATTCTCCTTCCTGAGCTTCAGAAACAAATGGAAGCAATATAATGGAAAACCCAGGATAAGGACAGTATGTTGATTACATAATGGGAATGCCCAGAGTGGGGGGAAATGAGTGAATAAAGAATGGCTGTACCAGAGTAAATACCTTGTCGGGAATCACCCAAGAAATACATTTGTATGACTAACAGTAAAACTGGTGAGAAGCCGTGTATGTAGTGGTTAGAGTGCCTTACTAGGACTGAGGAGATCCAAGTTCAATCCACATTCAGCCATGAACTTTGGACTAATAATCACTATCTCTAAAACTAATCTACCTCAAAGGGCTGTTGTGAAGATACAAAAGGGGAGAGGTGTGTGTGCTGCCTTGAGCTCTTTAGAGCAACACTGAGACATATATGCAATTGGTCAGTGAATGGTGAATCTATTAATTTCATGTCACACTACAAAAGGACAATTTAAAAAGCAGGTCCATGTGCAATGGATAGCAAAAGCTGTATTATGGCAAAATAGTGTTGCCTCTATCTATTTGGCTCCCTAATGAGAGTCAAGCCTAGATGATTTTAGTTTTCCTGGTTAATTCTTTCACTGTAGAGGGATTGTCTTTGCAGCACTCTGTTTGTGTCTTGGAGAGCATATTATCCACACCATAGCATTATAGTTTGAAATCAGTTTAACTGTCACGGTCTCTCTTTTTATATATATCTGTGTGAATTGTACATTTGGGTGGATTGTGAGAATTCTGTTAGAAGTCCTTTGTTCCTTTGTAGAGCTACAGACCCCAGTCTCTCAGTTAGGCTAGAGTTAAGAGGGATAAACAGGTTTGAAACTGGTTTACATTTGTAATGTAGACAAGCCTTCAGCCTGGCCCTGATTTCCTCAACGCTATTACATGTCTGGGAAGTGTAGTCTAAATAATGATAAGCCGTAGACACGGTTGCTACTGAGCACAGCTGAAAACTCAGCAAGCGCCAATCAAATCTGGCCTGGTGAGCTGTGGCCTGCCAGTGTTTTGGCTGGGAGTTTCCCCCCGCCCCACTCCTCCAAGTTCTTTTCGTGTCACTCTAAATCAGATGATTCATAATGGTAACATGTTGTATTGGTTATCCAGTAATGCAGCCTAATAAAAGCATGCTTACAACCATTTTCCTTTTAAGAACTTAGAAGAATTTGTTCCTCACAGAATCAAACCTGTGTTCTTAATAAAGGCAGATTGAATAAAACAAGCCCTGTGAAGCAAAAGGACTAATTTAACAGCTCGCTGATGAAAATCTGTGGCTAGCTTCTCCTCCCTCACTCACCCCAACTCCTCAGTGCCCAATGCAACTCATTGCATGAGACCAGATGGCTTAACATCCAATAGTTCTGAGTGCAATGTTAATTTCTTTTGAACCCTTCCTTTATTAATTCTGAGTTTGGCGAAAGATAACAATCCTGTATCTGGGAATAAGTTTCATTTAACTCAAGGGGACTTCTGCGTAGATGTGTACAGGATTGCTGTAGGAATAGGAGTAATATTCTTACTTGATGCTTTGCAATAAGGAAACAGGTTTGTTAATATCCCATAATTTCTGAAGTATAGCATGAGTTATAGATTAGATGTTGCATGAAGTAGTATAGGCTTCCTTGGCTTCCAAGATACAATGGTGGCATTTTGTAAAATCATCATCATTGTGATCTCAGTTTAGCGGTAGATGTAAAACACTTACTTTTAATCAAGTTCTGAACTAAATTGAAACAGGAGCTTATGAAGATAAACTAAATTGTCTCTTTACAATGCAAGCCGATCAACCTTTACTCAGGAATAAGCTATACTGTGTTCAGTGGAGCTGAGTGCCCAAAAGATATGTTCAGATTTGCAGCCCTAGTTTAGAAGGGAGTGGAGGTAGAAGTAGAAATCCACAACAGAAGGACATATTAGAAGCAGTGGTGTATGAAGGGGGGTGGAGGGGGCAGTTCGCCACCCTGGGGGGGGGGGGTTGATGGCCACTGCCTTCCCCCAGCTGTGGAGCAGCGAAGGGCATGCGCACACTCAGTGTGGGTGCTGCTCGCACAGCATCCGTACATGCTGTCGCGCATGCGCAGTCCGGTTCAGCTGCCACTCATGCATGGCATCTGTACGGGCTTTTGTACGGGCTGCCGCACATGCTCAGTCCGATCGGGCTGCCAGGCAGTTCGCCCCACCCCTTGACATACCACTCCGGGTGACAGAGAGGGTTCGTCCACCACTGATTAGAAGTGTGTAAAATTAGGAAGGTTGTGGAAACAGTAGGTCCTGATACATTGGTTTCCTCTCCTATAACACCAGGCCTCAGAGTCAGCACAGATTCACAGATGAATTCCTTTGTGTTCTAGAACTGTAGGTGTCTTTACATTCCATGTGTAGAAGCCTTTGCCTTTCACGGTGATCTAAGAAGCGAGCTATTGTCAGCCTCTTAAGAGCTAGGGCAATTAGTCAGGTCACCTTGGATTACTAAGCAAAGCAAAATAAATATGTCCAGAGGATGACAAGCCTTTAAATACTGTCAATAAAGTATTAGGCCTCCAGTGCAGGTGTAGCTGATGCGGTTTTCTCTTCATAAGCATTGAACAATAAGAGTTAGTGTCTTCATCTTCTGTTCTTTCATCATAGGAATCAGCTTCCTAAATGTGACTGTGACCTGCTATAATGATCCAGTGTGGCTGTCTTCATTGTTAGAACAATGGTTGAAATAACAATTATGCTAAGTATGCTATAGTATAGAGCAGGCATGTCCAACAGGTAGATCGTGATCCACTGGTAGATCACAGGGGTGTCCCAGGTAGATCGTGGTGTGAAGTTTAGTGGCCACCCCTCCCCAAAAAAGCTCAACAACTCCTGGCAATGACAATGGGTAGATCACAGCCAGTCTTTTTATACTGTGAGTAGATCGCAGTCTCTTGGGAGTTGGATGTGCCTGGTATAGAGTAAGACCATTTGCAAATACTGCTCTGTTGTAATATATGTAATCGGTGAATGTGTCTGTGTGGAGAGTGGATCTTTCTTAATCTTCCTACTGAGTTTCTTTCAAATCCACCAAAACGTGTTCGCTGTTCTCCCATTAGGTAACAATAGTATAGAGGGGGCCCAGTGTGTGAGGAGAATAAAAATATGGCTAGTCTGCTTTACATGAGGAATGTATTGGGCAATTACAGGGCTCTGCCAAATATTTGCCCACAAACATGTTGAGAATGAGAAGGGGAATTTGGGAGTATGTGTGAAAAAATGCATGAAACCACCTTTCCTTAACTTTTTCATGTGACACTCACTGCCTGTTCACAGCTGCTTCTCTAGTTGGTATGCAGAATCAGGACCATTGTTTTTAAAATGCAAAACAAAACATAAATTTATTGTTGAGGTGACCCAAGGCAATTGGAAATCATGTAAAAATGTGATGAGGTCATGCCATTCAGTCATATTTTTGGTAATGTGATAATAATCCAAGAACAAATAAAAGTGAAGACAAGTAGCATAGGTCTTTCTCCAAATAGGCTTCCTAACACATCTATGTAGCCCCATCCAATTTAAGTACATGATGGGTATTGAGGCCAAGTTTGACAATGCTCTCCGCCCTCATTCTGAATTAATGAACATTCTAACCTTGTTTACAAGCTCCCCTAAATGCCAAGGAATTGGGTATTTCATGAGAGAAGGGGAACTTTTTAAGCCCCATTTTAGATCACCCCTGTTGGTCAAACCATTTATGCTTAATATTCCCCTACAAGATTTCTTCCACAGACCAATTCTGTCGGGGGTGAAATTCTCCTCTGTGGTTGTATCTCTCTGTTCCCACATGGAAATTCAGATTTTTGAAAAGCAGCTCTTTAAATCAAAGCTTAGCTGTCTCTGAGGCGTCTCTGAGGGTGCATTATTAAGTGAGGTGCATTCCAGTAGTGGCTGGTGTGGTGGGGCACAGCCATAGAATTGTATAGTTGGAAGGAACCACAATGGTCATTTAGTCCAACCCCCTGCAATGGAAGAATCTTTCACCCAACATGGGGCTCAAACCCACAACCCTCATGCTTTACCAACTGAGCTATCCATCAGATATGGGGTCACTACTGTAGCTTGCTCAAATGAACTAGGGTGGGATAGGGTAATGGTGATGAGGTTAAAGCTTTGTGAATGAACCAGCAAAGCAAATCTGGCACTCCAGCTGGTGTATTCAAATAGCCCCAACCTTGCCTTTGCCCTGCCTCCCACCTGACTGGCACTACCTTGAACTCAATGTGACTTACTGAGCAGACATGTATAGGAGTGGACTGTGACACTGCAGTCCTCTAGTTCTACTCAGAAGTAAGTGCCACTGAGATCAATGGGGTGTAGTCCTGGATAAATTGCAGCCTAAGTATGGTGCATTTACTTAATTGTTTGTAGTGCCCTCTAGTTCCACTAGGGGGCTGTGCACCCTGAAATGTGGAAGGCACTGCATTTGCCACTCAAAGGTATTGTGATCAAATAAAACCATTGTTCAGATCAATCCAGAGGCGAGCATAGAGAGCTGAATAGAAAATGCTTTCTCTGCTTGTAAATGCACTGAGTTCCCTGATCCTTGTAGCATTTTGCAATCTTGCTTGGCCTGTAATTTTCAGGTACTTTTGAAAATGATGATGAATCACAACATTTCAAGATCTCAGAGGGAAGAAGAAAACAGAAAGCCCACAGTAGTGCTTCTTTCTTAGTTAAATATATGTTTGCAGTGTGGCATGAAGTGCTGGGTTTAATGAGCGGGCTGCAATTTACTTATCTTTCAAATGAATCCCTTTAAATACATGCTGGAGAATGCTTGTCCCCCAAACTGCCCATTAGACGCAAAGTACAAAGTAAATGGATTATATCTGGGAAACGCTGCTGCTTATCTTGTGACCCTAATATGCCTAACTGCTAGGGGGCAAAGTGGCTCAATAAAAGGTTCTTAGGAGTCTCAGCTTTATACTGAAACATATTAAACAACCCCCACCCCCTGCAGCCCACTGATGGAAAGACGTTTGAAAAATGGTACCATTTATATAATGTGTGTGTTCCTGAAGGAAACAAAACAAACTGTACTTGCCCAGACTGGAAGAGTAAAAGAAGCAGATGAATTAACATCTTTTATTTGTGCGGGTTGCTACTAGGGCTTACCAGATCTCAGAGTCTGCCTCAAAGTTTAAGAAACCTAAAGCAGGGTGTAGCAGTGTATAGACCACGTGTCCTGCATGTGAAAGGCACCAGGTCCACTTCCTGGCATTTCCTGGTAAGCCTGGGAAATACCTTTTTGTGAAACCCTGGGGAGCTGCTCCAGTGAATGCCATTGGGCATACTGAGCTAGGTGAACCAATAGAGTAACTTGGTATCAGCTTCCTATGAAAAAGGGGGAGGAGACTGTTGCCATAGAGGATCTTTGTCATAGATCCAGTTACAGATAAGTAGCCGTGTTGGTCTGCCATGGTCAAAACAAAATAAAAAAATTCCTTCCAGTAGCACCTTAAAGACCAACTGAGTTAGTTCTAGGTATGAGCTTTCGTGTGCATGCACACTTCTTCAGATACACTGAAACAGAAGTCACCGGACCTTTCTATATAGTGAGAAGGTGGGGAGGGGTATTCCCACCACCCTTCTGAGTAATACCCCTCCCCACCTTCTCACTATATAGAAAGGTCCGGTGACTTCTGTTTCAGTGTATCTGAAGAAGTGTGCATGCACACGAAAGCTCATACCTAGAACTAACTCAGTTGGTCTTTAAGGTGCTACTGGAAGGAATTTTTTTATTTTGTTTTGTCATAGATCTTTTGCCATAGAGGATCTTTGTATGTAGAGCACCATGATGCAAGGAACTGCACTGTGCTTTATACTGCTCCTGACAGCACGTTTTTAAACATCAGTTTTGGTCAGTCACTGTTGGTGGGTGGGAATCTATTGCAGAGCAATACCATTATTTAACAACATGTGCAAAATGTCACAAAATAGTGAAGAAGCTTTCTGAACCCTTCAGAACCCTTCATCAGGCTGGGATATCAAGCAAAATGTGGAGAAAAGGCAAGCATGATGTTCAGCCTACATAGCCATTTAAGTTGTAATCCTGGAGGAGCTATTGAGAGCTAACAAGATTCAGGTTGCACAAAGGCCATGGAGACAAAGAAACAGTCATGGTAGACCCCCAGGTTTTTTTTTAATGGTCTAACTGTTGCTTGGATCCAACTTCAGATCCAAATACTGTAGACATTTTCCTTGTGAGGCAGAAGACCTAAGTAACAAAGTAGCAGAACTGAAGATTAATTTTAGCTGATGCACTAACTAGAGTCGAATTGGGTAGCGTTTGGGTACAACCCACCAAAAGCACTAAAGGTGGTAAGAAAAAACAACCCATCTTCCTCCAGTTTTAGTACTCCTCTCCTGGACATAAATGTTTGTTGCTCCCCAAAAGCACAGACAGCTGCGTTTGTCCATCTTTTCACTTTAGGACCACAAATTGGTGTCACAAGATAGTGAGCAAGCTTTTGAATTCATCAAACTCCTTCAGGGAGCAGCAAGTGAATGCTGGCAAAATTTTAAAGCCACAAAGTCTGCAGCTGTAATAGTCTTAAGATGGAGAGGGAGAAAAGTTGATTTGGGCTGGCCAGCCAGTTCCTCTTTCAATAGACAATGGCCCTCCTCTCTCCAGCAGCTGGCTCTCTCAGCGGGCAGCCATTAGTGCCGTCAGTTCTCTAAGAGTGAGCTGCTCCTTCCTTTGTACTGAACCTTGGCTGTACCTTTAATTGTGTTTTGCATTGCAAATTGCAGTCATAAAGCCAGGGGACTAGGGCTACAATCCTATGCCTGCTTCAAGTAAGCTCCATAGAACAAAGTGATACTTATTTCTGAGTCAGCATGAAGAAGACTGAGCTGTGGGTATTGTTCCTGACAATAATTAGCGTAAATAATTTGCCAAAGTAACTGCAGTGGGTGTAACTGTTCACAAGTATGGCTTGATGGTGGTGGAGGAGTTTGCAACCAGACACTGGCAATGAAGAGATGAGACACTGGGCTTTGCAGTTTCAAATGAGCAGTAACTTTTCTTTTATTAATTATTCTTTTTTAAAGGAACTGGAATGGGTTAAAATGGTAACTGGCAACTGCTAAAGATATTTCTCACTAATACAGATCCTTATTAATCAGAGGCACTGAATCAGGGTGTTTTTTAAAGCATCAAATGTTTGGTGTGGGCTCTTAAGAGTCTGGACCAGCCTTTCTCAACCTGTGGGTCCCCAGATGTTATTGAACTACAACTCCCATCACCCCTAGCTAGCAAGGCCAGAGCTCAGGGATGATGGGAGTTGTAGTCCAACATCATCTGGGGACCCATAGGTTGAGAAGCCCTGGTCTAGACCTTCATAGGCTACACTTTCCTGTGCTGAAGGATTTCCACTTATACCACTCCCACTCCCACTGCCACTACCCTAGACTGGCAGTGGCGTAGCGTGGGGGGTGCAGGGGGGGCCGGCCGCACCGGGCGCAACATCTGGGGGTTAGGGTTAGGGGTAGGGTTAGGGGGCGCAAATCCACGGGTTAGGGGGCGCAAATTACTTGCCTTGCCCCGGGTGCTGACAACCCACGCTATGCCACTGTAGACTGGTGAGGCAGCCATCTTAGGTGGCAGGTGCTGAAGGGTGGGATATGGACAGAGCTGTGTGCCCTAACCTGTGGAGGTGCCATTGCCTCTGTTGCCATGAGATTCAACCACCCACCCCCCCTAGCTGACTTTTGACAATAGAATGGCAGCTCAATCTTGTCCTTCGCCAGAGGCAGCAAAATACCTTGGATGGGCCCTGACCCCAGCTCACGCTTCTGAGTGGGTGAAGAAGCCAGATTTCAAGTGATGCTTCTGTGCCTACTTCAGCCTTGAGGCCTTGATAGCAGGTACCAAGGGTGCCAAGTTGGAGACATCGGTTCCAGTGAAGAGAATGTGATTGTGTCACAATAGGTAGAGAGCACATAGTTTACATGCAACAGCCAGACCTCAGTTTCCATCCCCGGTAGCCAGAGAGAGCTGGGAAAGAACCTCTGTCTAAAATCCTACACAGTGCCTGACAGGCAGTGGAGGCTGGGTTAATCCAGACTGAGCTAGACTGACTAATGGTCTGATTTCACATAATGCAGCTCCTTGCGTTCCTAAAAGGCTCCACAGCACCATCCCTGGTAGATGTCCACCAGAGAACAGAGAGCAAATTGTGCTATGTAGGTTTAAGCCCCATGTTGCAAGAGTGTTATTATGTTGAGAAAGGCATGAGGGAGAGGCTGGGTAAGTGCTCAGAAGCAGTAACGCATCGTGACATTTTGAAAGGGTTATTAATATGTTCTCCGTGACCAAAGTGTGAGAGAAAGTTCAGCATTCCCACAACTGGAATGTGGTTTAAGGAAGCACAGAGTGCGCAATTTTCTTTTGAGCCACAGATACATGACCAAATACCACTGTAGATATGAATGATAGTAGACTACCAGTAATTGCTATGCTGGAGTGTTTACCAAGTGGAAGCACTTGAGCTCAATTATAACCAGTGGTATACCATCCATAATAACTATGCTGAAGTAAGAGGAGTCATTGACAATAGCAAAATACTTCTAAGTTAAGGGCACAGAATGTCAGGAAGTAGTGAAGCTATAGCACTTTTCAGTTATCAGATGCCATTAGCCAGTGTGATATCAGCAGGAGGTGGACCTCCCAAGGCAGGAGACCAGTCAAGCCTAGGTGTTGCATAGTGAGGTCCCACAATGGAGTACCTCTTCTTCAGAATGGTTGTGCTTTTCATAACTACCAGGTGTAATCCTCCATTGTCATGATCTGATGCTCCCCATTATATATGGGCAAAACACTCTCAAAATAGGGTGCAAGCTACTGAGAAGTTCTCCACTACAAGCCACAGAGAAATGTAGGGGGGGAGGGGGCTATGGCAAAAGATGTACCATGTTAATCTTGCACATCTCCCCATTTCAAAGGTGCTTCTGCAAAATAACAATCAGCTCCTGAGTATGCTGTGGTATAGCTACGAGGGTGTTCTAAAATGTTGCCGTTTTACCCTAGAACAAATGTATAGATGAGTAGAAACATTTCCCCTGAATTGTTGGCAGTGCAATCTAGAAGATTTAAAAAACCCAGATCGTTCTGGCTTCTAATTGCAGTTAAAGAAAAAAAAATACTTTCCTACAACTGAGAAAGTGTTAAGGCTGCTACTGCTCAAAATTAATGTTATCTGTGAAGCTCTTAACCTCAAGCTGTCTCTGTGACAGCCTTCAACATCAGGCAGGTACTAAAGATGAAAACATCAGATATTCCTCCTCCTTCTTCCTGTGCACTCTTTTAAAATAACAGCTATTATTGCAATGACTCATGGACATTTTAAACCACCATCATCACCGAGAGAGAGAGAGAAAGAAAGAAAGAAAGAAAAATGTAGCAGCAGTTTCTCTCCTGGGCTTGGCAGAAGCCTCCAAGCATAAAAGAGGTCATGTCCAACATGTTGATGACAACCATCTTCAGAAAGTTCAGAAGTTCCATCTGATAAAATAAATAAATTAGTGAGGTTGACTGCTTCTCAAAACCTTGTGGAATCTTCCTGGATTTTTTTAAAAACTCCTTTCATTTTGCTCCTTTTAATCCTGTCTTTCTCCCAAGCAGCTCAGGCCAGTGTATATAGTTCTCCCCATTGTATCCCCCCCTCCCCAACAACCCAGCTTAGAAAGAAAGACAGTAGCTGGCCAAAGGCCTCTCACTGAGCTTCACGGCTGAGCGGGAATTTGAACCCAGATCTCTCTGGTCCTATTCGGTCACTCCAGCCACTATGCCATGCTAGCATTAACCAAACAAAACACAGTATTATGACTGATACAAAGAAGTTTCATACATCTCAGTTATTTCCAGTAGAGCCTGCCCTTAATACAGAAATTAGTAACCTTAGGCCCAGTGGCCAAATGTGGCCCTCCAAGCCTCTGTGTGTGGCCCTCAGGACTGTCTCCATCCTCTACTGGCCCTGCTTTGCACCCTCTTTGACTGATTCTGCCTGACCTCAATGTGTTATTGAACTCTGGTGATGCCTCTTGCTTTCTTGGACCAAGCAGAGAGGGGAGGATGAGTGTTTGTAGAAACTAGGGTATCATGTTTCTTTTCATTGCTCCACACATTTTGCTCCACCCTGGGCATGTGGGCCTCTGGAAAGTTGCCCAGAGCGGAATAGGGCCCTCAGATGGAAAAGGGTTCTTCACACCTGCCTTGATATGTCTACAACTACAAAAGGAAATATTACTTTTTGGAAGGCTCTTCTTTCTGAATGCTTTTTTAAAAAAACAACAACAAACAAATCTAGCAATACTATAAAAAAATATTTGAAAGGAAATAAAATGATTTCCCACCTAGCTTCCCTTCTGTTTCCTTAGGAGGGAGCCATTCTGCTGCTCTTGTTACTTTCCTGGGACTTCTCCATCCCAGTGGCTTGCCATCCAATCCACACCCAGGCATGCAATATTTGGAGGGAGAAGCCACAAAGATGAGCAGGCATGTAAGTGCATGTCACCCAAAGGTGCATTGTATGCATGTTTCCCGCCATGGGGCTGGTATAGGGAGGCAGGGTAGGAAGAGACCTGATGTACATCTTCAGCCTCCCACGTCCCAACACTCTGGCCACTAAGGCATGCCTTCTGCCTCATAACACAGATTTAGGTAAATGTTTTTCTTCTACCACATGGTCTTTTTCTAGCATGCAGCAAGATGACTCAAAGGGTTTGACATTAAGCGAATGATAAGCTTGCCCAAGGTGTTCAAATACCTGTTGAACTAGCTCGACCTTTGGGGGGGGGCAGTGAGCACATTTTTAATCTTGAGGAAAGTTCTGTGGGTGCCAGTCACAAAATGGCTGCCTTGACTGTGCCATCACACAGTTATGGCTGCCAAGGGGTCATGTGGTAGTGGCTGAGCCACGGCAAACAGGAACTAGCAGGAAGAACAACCAGTCTCTCATGCATTGTGGATTTTGAGGGGGATATTTACCGAGGTCGTTTGCGGATGTCATAGGTGATATGGTGGGCACACTGGTATCTGCAGTAGCAACCCCTGAACTAGCTTGTCAGGGGCCCTCTTTAGGAAAATGGCAGCAGGTACTGGGAAGACACCAGGTAACAAGGCTACATGCACTGAAATGTGTGCTTTTTTAACAGGTGTGTGCTTGCATCCAAGACCCCTCTTGGGCTCATATGGAGTCCTCACTCCGATATGTGTAACTAGCCTTAATAAGTCCATTTAAAAGGCATTGGGAAGACAAGGTGAGGGAGACTCTTAGATGGTTTGCCTCCAGTGTGTGCCACATCAAAGTTCTGTCTTCCCTGTGGTCCAAGGATGGGAAAGATCTACCATGGATCTCTTCAGCTATCCTTTTGCCTGGAGTAATGGACCAGCTCACAGTCTTTGCTCACCAATAATGGAGCACCACCCATACATTGATAGTCCATGCTGAAGAAGGTTTGACTTTGCGGTAGCAAGCAGGAGGTGGTTAAAGAACATCACCTAGCAACTGCCAGAAGAGAGCCCTGATCCGTAATACGATGCAGGAAAAGAGCAGAACCTGTGCAAATATTAATTATATCAGCAATGATTCAAACATGTGGTTGAGTCCAAAGGAAAATATTGACTCCCAAACCAACAACAGGCCTAGTATCAGAGGCGATGAAATAGTAGTAAATAAGCTATAAACATTTCATCTACAATGCTGAAATACTCATTCGCTTTAGATTTTACTTTATTTAATAGCTGCACCTGGGGACTTTGGGGCAATGGGGAAGGAGTTGGAGGAAGAAAGTTAGTTTTGATGGTGGAAGGAGAGTTCCCTGGCAGTCCAGAATTTACAGTGCAATCCTATACAGGACTACTCATAAATAAATCCAATTATTTTCAGTTATGCTTACTCCCAGGTAACTATGCAGACAACTGCGATCTAATTCACTTAATTTACCAGCCGGGGTGGGGATGGGGAGTTAAGTGCTGACAATGTTAATTAATATTTAGCAAACTAAACCAATACAAATTCAGAACATCGGTGTTTAATTTATTTATGTTGGTGGTGATGGTAGCAGCATTATTTTGAAAAAATAAGCTTTGTAGGATGGAACGATCTAAACAGAACAATAGTAACAGTTTAAGAATGTGATTTCTAATCCAGATAGGTGAGTTTTCCTGTTCCAAGGAGAACCAACAAAATTGCATTTGGATTGTGTATACATAATATATTTAAAACACATTTGAAGTACACACATATGGGAACTTTAGTTTGTTAGGGTGCTGGGAATTGTAGTTTTATGGGGGGATAAACTACCATTCCCATGATTCAGGCAGAGGGGTGTGTGCTTTAAATGTGGCATTTTTTTATATTTATGCAGCCAGCACTGACACTATTATCTATTTCAGGCAGAGTTTAGTTCAACTCTAAACCAGCCGTAAATCACCAGTCTATCACATACTATGATGGTATATTATGGCTTCCTAGCAAAATTACCAGCAATGAATATCCTTTATGTTATAGCTGATGCCCCACAATAATTTTTAATTTTCATACTTTTCTCCTCCGTGTCCGACACATGGAAAACTGAACCCTCAAGGAGGTTCCAAAACTCTGACAGCAGAGTTGCTGAGGAAGCATTTTTGCAAAATGAAGAAGCCAATGATGCTCAGGAGAGCACAGCTGTTGCTGATACTGACAGCAAGCAGAACTTTGCCACGGCTGTGTTGCGGTTGCGTTGGGAAAAATTCAAATGGGTCAGGAGAGAAATCTTACTCATCTGTCAAAGTAAAGCCATTTTCCAGAGGATCTCTGCATGTCGCAGGTGCTTTCGGCAAGTTAGGTGTGATTTGATCAGTCGTTTCTTGCGATGACTTAAACAGAAGAGAAACCAAAGAACATGTGATGGGAAGACTAGTTTCTTTCAGGTTTTTTTTTTTATAAAGAGAAAAAGTGATATATTTGTTGTGGACAGTGAAGACTGATGAGCCTGGATCTAGCACCCCTTTAGGCACATTCTGGGCAATACAGTGGTACCTCGGGTTACATACGCTTCAGGTTACAGACTCTGCTAGCCCAGAAATAGTACCTCAGGTTAAGAACTTTGCTTCAGGATGAGAACAGAAATCGTGCTCCGGCAGCACGGCAGCAGCAGGAGGCCCCATTAGCTAAAGTGGGGCTTCAGGTTAAGAACAGTTTCACGTTAAGTATGGACCTCCGGAACGAATAAAGTACTTAACCTGAGGTACCACTGTATAAGTAACTCAAAATGTGAGCTACCTGGAGAGGGTGGGGAAAACACCTTGCACAATAGTAGATTCTGATGGAAGCATCTCATTTCTGACAGATGTGTGCTGGACTAAGTAACCTTTCTGGAACGCTTCCTGCACTTCTATAGTGGATTCTTTCCTACTCTTTTCTCCAGAGCTTAGCAGAAGATAAATTGTTGGGTAGTTCACAGGCCAAGGAAATGGCTGGCCCACCCATGAGGCAAGGTGAGGTGACTGCCTTGGGTGGCAGGATCCACAGCGGCAGCAGATCTGGCCTCCAAGGAATTCCTTACCCTGCATGCTGCCTCTAAAGTGTCCTCTTGATGAATAGGAGGCGCTGCTGGTGTCCTCCTGCCCCTAGAGGTGGGAAGGCCATAAACAGTGTCTCCTTTTCACAAGAGGCCACTGTTCAATGCCATCTTCAAGAGGCCTCTCCCTAGGGAGGAAATGGCAGGGGCTGCCCTCTGGAGGCCCCTGGGGTCTGCGCCTGTCCAGCATGATTCAGAGTGGGCCCCTTTCCCTTTCTCAATGGCTTTTGATTCCCACTGATTTGGTCCCCACCCCACCCCACCCCACCGCCCCCAATACAGTGGTACCTCGGGTTAAGAACTTAATTCGTTCTGGAGGTCGGTTCTTAACCTGAAACTGTTCTTAACCGGAGGTACCACTTTAGCTGATGGGACCTCCTGCTGCCGCTGCACGATTTCTGTTCTCATCCTGAAGCAAACTTCTTAGCCTGGGGTACTATTTCTGGGTTAGCAAAGTCTGTAACCTGAAGCGTCTGTAACCTGAAGTGTCTGTAACCCGAGGTGCCACTGTATAGATCTTCACTCACCTTCTTCCCTGATGGGAAGGCATGTTTTGTGGTTAACCTCGGGTGCCAAAACGTCTTGGGCCAGCCCTGGGCAATGATTCCAGACTTCTGGTTACTTATAACCCTAGCAACAACAAAAAGCTTTTGGAAATACTATTAGAAACTCTGGTCTCTAACCATTTCAGCATGCAAACCCTCAGGTGGGGCACACAGAGAAGGGTCTCTGATGAAGACTGCAGGGTCTGAGGTGGTTTGTATGGGGAGAGGCAGACCTTGATGTATTTCTGTCTTGAAACATCTGTTGTTGTTGTTGGTTTATAAATTTAAATACTGCTCATATGTCAAAATGGCTTCTAAGCAATTTGCAAGTATAACATCAATCCTTAATTATCAGAGCATTAAAACATCCTTTATTAAAATATACAATAAAACAAACCAGTTAAAAAGCAGGGCAATTGAAAGTGATAAAAATAGTTAAAACAATATGATCAGAAGTTCAAGTTCAGGGGAATGCTTGCCTAAGCAATGTGTCTTCAGGAGCTGGCAAATTGTCAGTGCTGATAGAGAATCTCTTATTTCAGCAGGGAGGGCATTCCACAACACTGGTGCCACCAGTGAAAAAGCCCGCCTCTGTGTTACCACAAGCTGATCGTATACAGCACTTTCAATTAAGTCCAGAAAATAACTGGTAATCAGTTTAGCTGGGTCAGAATCAGTAAAATATGTTCCAACTTTGTGGTCCTGGTCAATAATCCCGCCACTGAACTCTGCAATAGCTGTGGTTTCCAAATGGTCTTCAAAAGCAGCCCCATGCATAATGCATTGCAGTGATCTAACCTAGCATAATTAATCAATTGAAGCTAGGTTAGCCCTGTCAAGATAGAGTCACAAATGGGCGGCCAACCAAAGCTGATAGGAGGCACTCCACAACACCAAGGGCTCCTGCCTTCAGAAGTCCCCCCCACCCCAAGCATGGCCAGTGCTATCTTTCAGCCACCTAGGCAGCCACCCAGGGCATGGGCCTCAGAGGCGTGCAGTACTAACCTTTGAGGGGCAGTGTTTTATACAAATTAGTATAAATTATAAATTTCTGGTAATACTTTACTTTTATGTTATATTTTGAACTCAGTTTCCTAAAGCTCGGACTTACAAAATACTGCAATGTTGCAAAATAGGTTGGCTTGGCAACTATATCAATTGAACATGCCCAAGCATCAGGACTTGATCTGTAGGAATAGGTGGCAAAATTTGCCAAGGAAAAAACATGAGATTCTGATGTCTCTGGAATTGAAACTTTTAAAGAGACTTACATTTTTGCATCACCATTCACAAGATTATTCAGAATGATTTGTGTGCTGAAACCTTTTTCTTTTCTTTTTTGTATTTGAGAAAGATAACCAAAGATTGTTGCATTACATATCCTTGCAATTTAAAACAAATTGAGCAGTTTCAAGATTTGTGCTTGTCACTTTTTCTGCAGTACATCTGCTCTTGAGAACTGAAGTTAGCAATGGTGGGAGGTGGAGTTGCAAGTAGTTAGCTTTGTTTAGGGTGCAAAATAGTCAGGCACCAGCACTGCCCCCCAGGCTACTTCTGGGGAAACATGTATAGGGTCACACTTTCCATGAGATCTAGATATAGGAAAGCAACATCCATAGAAATACAGCAATCCTTAAGGTTAAGTGCTCTACAAGAGCCTTGATGATGTCCCAATTATCTGCAGAAGCCTAACCCAGAATTGATATGGGGCAAGCAGCTTGCAATCTGTTCTCTCTGGGGAATTGCACAATAGCCTAAGGGTGTTCGTGATACCAACACATAAAGTGTTTATATGGTCTACCAATCCAGCATATTGACATGCACGGAAAGGAAGGGACTGATTGTTCATGCATGAATACTTATAATTAGTAGTAATTGTTAATAAATTTAAATTGGATCACATGCAGCTTATGTGGGAAGGTGTTGTTTGAAAGGGGATTGAGAAACATACTCTAATTGCGGTACCTTTTGAGGGCTGGGCAGGAATACAGGGAGGAGTACTCTAATGTTTAGAACTTTCCTGCCTCTGAAGTCCCCGTGTGACCCCCTCCCAGAAAATAATTCCAATCAATGTGTACTAGCCAAGGAGTTACTGGTTAATGCCAGTGTATCAATCAGTCAATCAATCAATCAATCAGATAGACATGTGGATCTCAAGATGTACTGAGGAATGATTGCATGCACACCTTCTTGGAATTTAGACAATGCCTTGTGGCATTTATTCTTAGGAAATACTACTATAACTGAAGTAATCTGGATTGCTACAGTAATTGCAGCAGGGCTCATGATTGCAAAGGCAATACTGGACTTCGGGCTTTACCATTTCAGTGGTGCCTTGTGCAATGCCAAAAGTCAGTGCCACCGCCCCTTCACCTCTTGCCTTCCATTGTTCATCACTGCTGCAGGGTCCATGCGGGCAAACCAGTCGTGCTCCCCTAAATACGTCTCTGGCAAGGGAACCCATTTTTTAAAAAGATGTCTCAAGCCCTTCCAGAAGGTGCATTATGAATCAAAATCTGCAGTGACCCATCCTGACCAGAGATAAGGTTTGGAGGGTGTTTGGGGGCAAAAGATGGCAATGGAAGGGTGGTGGTGGGGGCATATTTAGTTGCCCAAAAAGTCTTCTGAACAGAAGGGAAGGAGAACAATGAAAGCAGAAGTGACTTCCTCCCTGGCTTCACCACATCCCCACCCACTCACTTGTATGTTGCTGATTGCTTGCAGATTTGCAAAACACAAGAACAGTTGAAAAAGTTCACAGTGATACCAAGATGAAGGCCTAGCAGGCTTGCAGGTCGAGAGCACTGCTTTTTGGAAGTGGGTCATGGGCACCTTTATACCCACCAGGAGTGACACCTCAATGCCTTCCATATGCGCTGTGTCAGGAAGATTTGGGACATCACATGACAGGACAGACTCACAAATAAAGATGTGCTCTCCCGAAGCCAGCATGTTCACACATCTGTCTCGGTGATGCTGGCTTCATCAAGTACACAGAATGGAAGATGGCAGGCTCCCCAAAGACGTGGGCGACAGAGAACTGGCTTCAGGCACCAGGCCTGTTGGCAGACCAGCTCTGTGTTACAAAGATGTCTGCAAATGTGACATGAAGGCTGGCAACATTAACCCGGCCATATGGGAAACTGTTGCAAACAATTGCAGTGCTTGGAGACAGGCTGGTTGTGCGTCCACAGCAGTGACCAGAAGAGGAATGACCACTAGGAGGAGTGCAAGGAAGAAGAAACACTGTGGTGCACCTGTAGCAGCAAAACTGGATGCCTTCATCTGCCTCACCTGCAATAAAATATGTCTCTGCTGTATTGGCCTCTAGAGCCACAGCAGGTGCTATAACTCTCTAATGGTTTGGCTTTACTTACTCTCTTCCACTGTATCCTGAGACAGATGGATGCCAGCAATTTGGTTGCATTTATATTCCACCTTTTTATCCAAGGAGCTCAAGGTGGCACATATGGTTCTCTCCCTCATTTAATTCGCACAATAACCTAGTGAGGAATGTTAGACTGAGACACGGTGACTGGCTCAAGGTCATCCAGTGGGCTGCATGTCTGAGCAGGGATTCAAACCTCAGTCTCCCAGGTCCTAGTCTGACACTCTAACCACCACACCACACTGTTGTTGCTGGCATCCATCTGTCTCAAGAGACAATGGAGTGCACCTCCCTGAGTGAAGTCAAACCACAGCCCTAGCAGCACTGAAGTGACTTCCCCAGGGCAGTGTGTATGGAGGTCTTAGGCTGCCCAGACCACAGGACCTCCCTCTCAGCCTTGCTGATGTGGTCCAAAGGAAAGGAAAGCAACATGTTTGGCACCAGCTTGGCTGCAGGAGTTGCTGGAAGGAGGTGTATAAGGTGCCACCCAACCATCTTAGGGACTCCACTCTGGATTTGTGTAGGGTTTAAAGGTAAAGGGACCCCTGACCATCTGGGGTTGCGGCGCTCATCTCGCTTTATTGGCCGAGGGAGCCGGCATACAGCTTCCGGGTCATGTGGCCAGCATGACTAAGCCGCTTCTGGTGAACCAGAGCAGCGCACGGAAATGCCGTTTACCTTCCCGCTGGAGCGGTACCTATTTATCTACTTGCACTTTGATGTGCTTTCGAACTGCTGGGTTGGCAGGAGCAGGGACCAAGCAACAGGAGCTCACCCCGTCGCAGGGATTCGAACCGCCGACCTCCTGATCGGCAAGTCCTAGGCTCTGTGGTTTAACCCACAGCGCCACCCGCGTCCCCACGTCTTTCACTTTTTCTTCTCCTTGTTATTATTTATCCGATTTCTTCTCCCGAAGATGTACTGCAAAGCAGTGGATGCTTAGGATCAGAGTTGTCCTTCTCCTACACCACGCTGGCTCTCATCTGAATGAAGGGGATGCTCTGGGTGTGTGTACATAAACACGAGACACAGAGAGACGTGTGAAATTGTAGCAAATAAGGTATATAAAGCATGTGCTTGTATCCAGAAGGTCACAGGCTCAATCTCTGTCATCATCTCCTGCCAGTCAGTGTAGACAACGCTGATTTGGCTGGGCTCTGACACAATATAAGACAGCTTCCTATGTTTCCAAAAGGTAGTCCTCCCTCCCTCCTGTTGTCCCCCATTTGAACCTGGCCTCTGCTACTTCCTTTTTCTTCTTCTTCTTTTAATGGCAGAGGGGTTGCCACAATCCCAACAACAACAATAATAATAAATGCCTTTTGAGAAAGCAGGTGCATATTAACTTCTCCCATAGGCAGGGTTTTCTTTCTCTCTCTCTCTTCTCCCTCCTCCCTCGGGAAGAAGGGGTATGTTTAATTATGAGAGGCCCCTTCTTGCTTGTAATCCGTTTCCAGTTCAGTTCCTTGGCTGGATAAATCCGTTAAACGTGTTGTCGTCCCTTATTTATTGATTGGAGGTATTTGGGGTTTAATTGAGCAAGTCGGTCGTGGCCCAGGGCAGGAGTGGCGCTACATGAGCAATTAAATCTGATTAGCCGGAGCCCTTTAAGCCCCAGCTGGGTGATTGATAACCGAGACCGGCATTCCTCAATTGACTCGCTACATCAAAAAGGAAAAGGGCTTAGCCGAGAAATGCCGAGGAGTCCGGCGTGAAAAATAGCGAGCGAGAGTGGGGGCAGATTAGACTTTTAAAGGAGCTGAACGAAAGGGGACGAGGGAGGGAGAGACAGAGAGAGCCGCCCATAAAACAAACCCCTAGGTGACTCCTGGCTCTTATAAATAAAATAGAAAAATCCAAAGGCTTGTCTGTAATTTCAAAGAGAAACTGAGCGAGGCGCGCATCGAGGATGGGCAGCCCAGTCTCAGGAAGGCTCTTCACACACATCCCCCTGGGAACGGAACGGCGCCCATAAAGCTGTCGACTGTTTGTTAGGAGTGTTTGTTCCCTCGTTAGCTCCTTTCCCCGCTGGTTTAAGGAAATCAACTCTCTCATAGGCCAAGAACCGGCCAGGGCGCACCATCCACATTTACGCACGCGGTATGCGTGTCCTTCCTTTGGCTGGGAAGAGGCAGCTGGAGAAGGACTGTTGTGGTTCACTTATTTGATTCACTTTTAACTTAGTCCAAAGTGCTCAAAGCGACATACGCGATTATCTCTCCCACGTTCCCCTCTCCTTTTATCTTCACAACAATCCTGTGAGGCAGGCTAGGCTAAGAGTGGGTTACTGACCAATGACCATCCTGTAAACTTCATGGCCAAGTGACGATTTTGTCTAATCTAACATTCTTCGTAAAATGTTTTAGGGTGCAATTCCGTACCCACTTACCTGAGAGGAAACTGCACTGAACTCAGTGGGCCTTGCTTCTGAATAGAACTGTACTGTGCTGCGTTAGTCTCTGTCTACATGTTTTGCTTGTCACCTTTATAGGGTCCACTTCGATTTCCTTTAGGCTTCCGCCAGTCTTTCTGTGAAGGCTCGGTGGGTCACAAATGTTTCATATCTGGGGCCCTGCCCATGCTTACTGGCGCCTATATCTTTTTTTAAAAAAATAAATTAAATTAAAGCAGACCTCCCGAATATAGGTTCTGTGCGCCCTGCGCTTTGATTTAAGCAAAACGGGGCAGGATCATATGAGTGGGGTTCGGGGCTGACATTTGTCCTCCAGTTATTCAACAGAATATCTGGAAAAGGAGAGAGAGATTTAAAGGATAGTCGCTACTGGTTTTAAACTGGAGACCTGCCATTTCGAGGGGAAACGCTAAGCAGCGAGTCTTGAGTGCCAAAAGCAGTTTAGCAATGGGATGTGCTACCTCGGCAAAGGGCGAGGGGTTCTCTCCCATGGGAGGCTTCTGAGGAAAAAGACGGCTATGCAGGCATGGAGACAGAGGCAGGATGGCTGGATCTCAGGGATGCTGTAGCTGCGGGTTGCAGTGGATGACCTCTCAAGCACCCTTGCACGTCTAAAAAGGATGCGGGTCTGCGGCAGCTCTCATTTTGGAATTCTTAAATTAACTCGCTTAGCACACGAGGCTTTAGTTTAGAGCACTTGGTTAAACTTCAGAGCCAGTCTCTCACTCATTTCCTTGCTTTTTAAAAGTACCCAATAACCAGTTTCCCTTGCAGCCCAGAGAAAGAGGTTTTTTTAAATACATGCTCAATGGCGGTTGATTTCAGATGCTTTCAGCAAATGCTACGCCCGCCGCTTATTTGAGTGGACTTGAGAGGGGTTGGTGAGTCGAGGGCTCCTCATTCTGCCACTTAAGCCAGTCTTAAGAGTTAAGGATAGCCCCTCGAAAGAAAGGCTACCCAACATCCGGCCTCCAGAAAGAACCCAAAAAAAGTTTCATAAACTGCTAGAGAAGTCAAACCAGAGCTGCTGCTGGAATGCAGCAGCTGCCTGGGAGATAGGGATGAAGAGAGAAGAAAGAATTCGCCTCTGAACGTTTTGGGAAGGCAAATGCGCATGTTGCGGGAAGGGCCATATTTCTCAACCGGAGATTAATTCAGATCTCGGCCATTCGGTGTCCTTCACAGCTTTCATCGCAGGTCTTCTGCCTCCTGTGAGTGGAGGTTCCATGGCTCGGCCATTTCCAGCTTCCACCTTTCCCAATGCTAATGACTGAGCGGTAGATAAGTGCCTTAAATAAAAATCGTACCTGACAACCAGCAGGAGAACGCAATCGCAGGCCCATCTCAGTACCTGCCAGTGGCTGTCCTCCACTGGGAACAGGATGCTAAACTAGAAGTACCTTAGTCTTAAACAGCAGGAGGCGGCACCTCTGACCCCATCCCACCCCGCTCACTACAACCATAACAGGGCCCTATCTATCTATCTATCTATCTATCTATCTATCTATCTATCTATCTATCTATCTATCTATCATCTTTATCTATCTATCTATCTATCTATCTATCTATCTATCTATCTATCTATCTATCTATCTATCTCTCTATCTCTCTATCTCTCTATCTCTATCTCTATCTCTATCTCTATCTCTATCTCTATCTCTATCTCTATCTCTATCTATCATCTATCATCTATATCTATCTATCTATCTATCATCTATCTATCTATCATAAAGATTTCTTAGTTTACAAAAATACGTGCATTGTCTCTTTTTTCAAGTTGCAATTTCTACAGATCGGTTGCATTTGTTGTGAGACATTAATGTTACATACAGTGTTAGGTTAGGAGGGAAAAGGGGGGGAAGGGGAATGGTGAGTGGGGTGGGATCCGGTGGCAATGCTTCTATTCTTCTACTTAGTGGGGGCAGTGTCAGCGTCACTTGTATGGGTTCTCTTACTGTTGGCTTGTTGTATTTCCTTGGTGGTGAGAGAGGCTGGGGTGGCCTAGGGTGTGGTTGGTTGGCTGTAGTGAGGGGTGTGGGTGGGTGGGTGGGTGTGGATCAAGTTAGCCAGAACAATTCGTATGCTGTGGAGGGCCCTCTTTATGAAAAGTCACAAGAAGGACATAGGAAGATCAAACTAGCTTCTCCCTCCCTTGATGTTGCTGGACTATTGCATTTCCCCAAGTCTCTGACCCTTGCCCATGGTGTCTGGTGAGAGAGGCTGGGGTGGCCTAGGGTGTGGTTGGTTGGCTGTAGTGAGGGGTGTGGGTGGGTGGGTGGGTGTGGATCAAGTTAGCCAGAACAATTCGTATGCTGTGGAGGGCCCTCTTTATGAAAAGTCACAAGAAGGACATAGGAAGATCAAACTAGCTTCTCCCTCCCTTGATGTTGCTGGACTATTGCATTTCCCCAAGTCTCTGACCCTTGCCCATGGTGTCTGGAGCTGAGGCGAGTTGGAATATAATGACCTCTGGAGGGCTGCAGGTTAGCCATCCCTGGACTCCCCTGTTGGCCCATCTAGGCTAGCATTTTCTACACTGACTGAGCCAGGCACCATCTTTTCTTACTCTTAACCTCAGGGTTGTGAGTTCGAGCCTGACGTTGGGCAAAAGATTCCTGCATGGTAGGGGGTTGGACTTCCAACTCTGCAATTCTAGGACAGGGCACTGAACCTGAGACCTCCTTCTGCGCACAAGGCAGATGCGCCACCACTGAGCTACAGCTTTCCTCCTTAAGGGTGAGGGGGCTCTAAACGCGCAGACGGGCCCCAAGCGCATTCACACGTGAGTGTATGACACGGGATGCTTTCTCTGCAGCAGAACGTGTGAATTTGACTCCCTTTAAAGATAAAAAGATGAACTGCGATGCGAATGTCCCCTGTCTGCAGTAATCAAGCCTAGAGGTTGCAAGTCCCAGAGAGAAGTGAGTGGATCGATTTGGAGGAGGGCTCTCCTCTAGAGTAAGCGAGCCTCAAGATCCGCGGCCTGGCGCGTCTTTGGTTTCCGTTCCGCTCGGATCTGAGCTCTTCTAGGCCTGGGGAGAAGCAGCGAGCTGCCTTTCAAGAAGGATCAAAACACCAGGAGAGCAGCCGGCGCGGAGGGCGTCGGCAGGAGCCGGCCTTCTCCAAAGCCTTCCGCTCCCGTCGGCTTCCATGTGAAGCTGCCCTCCCCTCCCGGGAGTCTCTGCCACTGTCTTAATTAGTGCAACCACCCATGAAAAGCCGGGTTCGGAGCCGCATTATTTGCCCCTGTGTGTGAAACAACAACAAGCCCTATAAACAATTGTTAGCTTGGCCTCTTGCCTCTGGTAAATTACACAGCATTAAAAAATAATGCTTTTCATATTAGGCAGTAATTAAAGGTTGGGACAGCTTGAAAACAAGAGTCGGGTTTGGGGTTGGGGGAGGAAGGGGGCCGAATCAAAGAAAATATAAAAATGTTCTTTCAAGAGTTATGGGAGGCTAATAAAGTCTGTCTGTTCGAGAGAACCACTTTGCCCCCAGCTACAGCCAAACTGGAGCCGCGGCAATTGCCTCTCAATAAGATAATGATATTCCTTTCTCTGCTATTAAAAGGCTCCCAGTGCAAACTTAAAATGATTTATTTAATTTAAGAAATTATGAGGTGTAACTTCAAAGCGTAAGCCGTTAGTAATGGAAAACACCAGGTTGTTTCAAATTATAATAATAATTGTTTGGAATACACTGACATCAAAGTGCTTTCATCACCAAATAAAATATAGCCCAGACCCCGAGATCCAGGGGAGTTTATTGAGTAGACATTTTGTGTGTGTGTGTGTGTATGGGCGCGCGCGCGAGTGTGTTTATTATTTCCTTATCAAGAGACATTATTTTAGCAGCTCCTTTTCTCAGCTTTGAAGTTTTGACAGTCTTAAATTAGCTTTATTGCATTTTTTGGCTCGCCGATGGGAGATTATCTTGGCTGCTTATTTTTCATTCTGATCTGGGGTTTCCATCCCTCCCTCCACCCCCTTTTCTCCTGTTGCTGTTTCCAGGGTACTCAAGTTTGTTATTTAACACAGCACCTTGATAGCCCAGAATTGGCTATTCAAAGTCATTAAAAAGCAAATAACTCTCCATCTCTCTCTCGCGCGCGCGCGCGCTCTTTTCTAAAGCAATCCATTAGACGTCTGGGAAAATATTCTTATTTAAATCAAACTTCGGGCTGAAATGCTGGCACAATCAGTTTAATAAAGAAAGAAAAGGGCAGCGCATATTTTCTCGAGGAACGCGGTTCCCTCCCCTTTACGAGTTTCTTGCTTATTCGAAACACACAACCATTTATATATATATAAAGGGGGGGGGGGAGGCAGCGTCATTACTGCCAAGAAAATTTGCTTTCCGCTGTCAGAGGGTTTAATTTCCCTGAATAGCTTTATATAAAAACCTATTTCGGTGCTTGCGTGTATGTATACACGTGCACACGTTCAAGACTCTGGTTATCCAAGAGGGCTGAAAAGATAGCAATCCTCGTGGAATCGGAAAGTCAGACTTCTAGAAAACTGTTGCAGCTTTATAGACCAAGATTTCCATTTAAAGCAGGAGGCAGGGGATTTCCTTACGCTGTTAAAGAGCGAAAGTGATTTGATGGAAAGATGGGGCTGGCCGGGAAAAGCACCAAAGACGTCAGGCACCCCCCGCCCGCCAGGCGCGCAATTCCTCCCTCCTCCTTATCTTTGAGGTGGGGACCTGGGAACTTGGCGTTCAAGTAGGAGAAACAGAAGCGCACCTTTCCCCGACGGTGGCCGCCCGTCGGAGCCAAAACAAATACTAATCAGGCTGCGATCCTGTATAAGCCCCTTCGTCTGGGGGCCAGCCCCATTGAGAGCAGATTGTTTCCCACAACCACAGTGCGTTGGATCCGGCTGGCAGGGACGTTTGCATTTCGGATAGAAAGGCAGACGGAGCTGAAGGGGTTTGGGAAGCGTCTTGGATGGCTTTCCTCCACACGCACGCGCTTCCCCTCTTGGGGCTGTTGTCGCAGGCGTCCTGGGAATAAAACGCGGTAGATTTACTTCCGAGAAAATGGATTGAAGATCGCAGTGGAAGCGCAGCCCGTGCGTAAACAGATTTAGCTGGAAGAAATGCCCGCTGAACTCAATGGGCAATTGCATCCGCGTCGTTTTTGGCACGGCGTCTCCGCCCTTCCAGTTCGCTTGTCAGTTTCATCTTCCTTTTTTGTCACACATTTACAAGCTGCGCTCGTGTAAAGCTCGTCTATAAAGCTGCAGCAAACAAGACATCTCTTTTTAAAGCAGCCCCGATCTTTTGCACTACCTGCTCTCTGAAGTGGGACGTGTATGTTCGGGGAAGATAAATCCCTCCGGATTATAGACTATCCTTTAAATCGCCAAATGACTATACTTCTATTCTTCCTCAAATCCTTTCCCCATTGAGAAATTACCAAACTCGTGCGTATGTTTTTGCACATTAGACTTGTACTTCCCAGCAACATTGCCTAGCTAGGCTCATTGAACGAAATCAATGGGATTTCGAAGGGCTTCTTCGCTTGGCTGAGAGCTAGCTCGGAGGCTGCGCAGTAACAGAGCGAACTGAGAGTTCCATGCTGCTTCCAAACCCGTGTGGATAGTGAGATCACGTGTGCCAGGGGTGGTTGTTGTTTTTAGAGCATCCACACACATCATTGTCGGACTCGGCGTCAAAACCGGGATTTTTCGACGAAAAATCCAATCAAGTTTTCAAAAAGGCACGTGTGGCCAGCTACCTGTTTGGGAGATATGGATGATTCGTTTGCAGTGTTAAGCCTCCATCCATGGGCGTAGCCAAGGGGGGCAAGCTGCCCCCCAATCAATAAAAAATCAATAAAAACAATACAATTCTGAGGTTCTGCCCCCCTAACAAAAATCCTGGCTACGCCCATGCCCCCATCTGGAAGGAAGCCAGCTCTCAAAGGAGCTGACTACCCAATACCTGTGTTCAGGTGGGACAGCAGTCTAAAGTTCTCTGTGCGACAGTGGTGCTCAGGTGATGCCAGAGTCAACCCATTGCGTGGTTTGATGGTGTTGCTTGCTTTTGTGACCTTGGGAGATCTACACTTTTTAAGTGTTTCTGAGATTCTTTCACCAGTTGGAAAATTCCTCCTGTTGGAGAAGGGGGCGGAGAGACAGATACATACGCTGTTGTGTTCTCTCTCTCTCTCTCTCTCTCTCTCTCTCTCTGTGTGTGTGTGTAAGAGAGAGAGAAAACTATTGCAGTGCTTACATTCATGTGCACACGAGTCCACTGGGATTTACTTCAAAGGGCACACAGGAGCCCGTTCTTCGATATACCTAAACTCGTATGTGTTGTGTACTAACCACTTTTTATACACGAGGACAGTGTGCATTGAATCTATTTCACCCACTCTTTGTTTTTCTGTTGCTACATTCGCACTACACACACCCCTGTTTACAGACACACCTTACCCTGTGTGTACACGGCGTTTTACAAACATCACAGCTCTAGCCAGTAACGACATTGATTTCTATTTTCTTCCCTAGGCTTTCATATATCAGCAACACGGTCATGATGCTGCTGCTGGTGTTTTGCTCTCAGCACGATCCTTAAAATTAGCAAGCTTCGGTTCCAGTTCCCCTCTGTGGTCCTCGTAGTTGTTGGCAAGCGGGAACCTTGGACAAATAGCGAGGTCCTCCTTTTGCGGAGGCCCTGAACCTCGGCAACAGCCGAGGTTGCCGGAGCAAACGGAGCTACCCGAGGCCACGGGTGAGGAGGGTGGCGTTTCTTCAAAGACTGGGATGGAGGATATTATCCGATTCCCGCAGGAACACCTGGCTGGCTGGAAAAGGTCCTTCTGGCTTGCTCCGAATTAATCCTGAATTCCAGAATTCCGATGGGATTGACCGCAGGAAGTACCAGGGAAAATGCCAGGGTTGGGTTGCGATCCTAAGCACACACAGCTGGGAGTAAGCCGTCAATGAAACGGGTTGCATTAGCCTAAGCATATTTACCCAGAAGTAAATCTCACTGAGGCTTACTCCCTAGGAAGTGTGTTTAGGATTTTAGCCTTAATTCCCACATGCATAGGACAGGATCGGGCTGCGCATCTGCAGCCTTCAAACCCTAGGTTATCCCTGCTAAAGTAAATGAACAAGGACTTCAAGGAAGCGCTTAAATGAGAATAAGCGCCGTTGCATTTAGGATCGCCGTATTAGGATGCGACCCACCGCTCACTTTCGGACTGTGAGCATAAATTCTCCCACCCACACGAGTCAGGGGGCGAACTGAACTGAATAACTGAAGCTGCCCCAGTACGCAGCCAGCAGATCGAACCTCAGCGACGTGTGATAGATCCTTGAACAGAGTTTGATTTTACGTGGCTAGGCAAATGGATATCTCAGGGCACACCAGAAATTGTCCAAAAGGAGATGGGCTGGGTTATATATGCATATATAAAGAGGATCCGGCCCAGAACCATTAATAGCTCGTTCCTATGCATGCTCTCCTTAGAAGTAAGCCCCACTGAGTTCAATGGGGTTAACTCTCAGGTTAAGTATACTGTATATTGTTTTGCGGTCCAAATAAGCCAACTATTGAAAATGAGGCTTAAAACAGAAGACACGGTGGGAAGGGGGAGGCCCTTTCATTTTTTCCCCCTTCTCAATCTTTTGGTCATCTTCCCCTGCTATCTCCATGGCCGGGACAGTGCCATCTTCTATGTGTCTCCCTAGGCCTAGGCCGCCTTGACTTCAATAGGATTTGCTCCCAGGTCGGAAGAGGTATAGGATTGCAATCGAAAGGTCAGATCTTCGCCGCTGTCGCTATGAAGTCAACGACCAGACATGTTGCAGTGTGAGGGTTACGCAACCCACCGAGTCTTATCTCTTCCATTCTCCAGATGTTTAGGAGGACCTGGAATGAAATTCGGTAAAGATCTGCTGCTGTTATCGAAAGTTACTTCATTTGGATGTGTGATGGGGAGGGATAAGGGGGCACCCCCGAGACAAAAGGCCTGCATTCTGGCAGATTTCAACACGTCTGTGCTTGCGGCTTGCTTTCTTCTTAGCAAGACACCCTGTAAGGACATAATAAGAGCCGTGCTGGATCAGGCCAGTGGCCCACCTAGTCCAGCATCCTGTTCTCACAGCAGTCAACCAGATGCCTGTGGGAAGCCCGCAAGCAGGACCTGAGCTTAACTGCCTCTTTTCCACTTGCGATCCCCAGTATACTGCCTCCGACAGGACACAGCCATCCCAAGTTGTAGCCACTGATATTCCTTCTCTACCTCCCACCCTTTTTAGAGCCCCCCGAGATGGCACCTCCGACCTCAAACCTACAATCCCACGCCCACTTAACTTTCAGCGCGCTCCCGCTGAAACGCCTTGAATATTAAGATGCATAGGATCGGGCTGCGCGTTCTACCGAGGTTAGCGCAACGGACTAAGCGCTTGGGCTGCAATCCTGTTCTCACGAGGCAGTGGAAAGGTGGCCTACCGAGCTCAGAGGGCCTTGCTTTGGAGCCAGCAACAAGCTCAGGATCGGAGAGCTGTCCCTTTTCGGTCTGGGGGTGTCCACCGCGTGCGTCAACGCGAACCCAGCCTGCCAAAAACAGCGCCCCCCGTCTCTCCCCTCTCCCCCCCCCAGCTCTCTCTCTGAGCAAACTCCGGATTGAGGCGACGCCTTGATTTAATAGAGCCCCAGTAGTCGCTCGCCTTCGCCCTCCATAAAAGGCAGGAAACCCCGGGGTTTGACAAGGAAATGTGACAACATGAAATGCAGACTCCGCCGCGTCTGATGGCCACTGGCTCAGCCGTGCCCAAAAGCCCATTCCTAACTGTTTATGTCAACAGCTCCGTCGCGGGGGAATTCGGGATCCCGGGGGCGGGAAGTCGGGGGGGGGTGCATTTCTTCCATCGGCGGCGCGGCCAGACTCCGCTCATCAAGTTGGAATTTGGAAAGCTCAGAACCATTTTTCACGCCGTGGCTCTCCCCCGCCCCCCCCCAAAAAAAATTAAATGCCGAATATTTATTGCTCCAATTATTGTCTGCTTTCTACCGGATTTTTTTTTTAAAAGATCCCCTGCCTAAATCTGATGCCAACGAGCAAAACTCGTTTCAGCCTCATTCCTCTCTCTCTCTCGTGGCATCTGTTTTGTGTCAGAAAGTACTTCGGGAACAATTCAACTTTGCATTCAAATAACCCCTATTAAAGAGCCGCTTTCTCAGGTTCTTGCGGAGGAGGTTATTTTTTTGTGTGGAGGGGTGGAATTTGGGGATAATAATGCAGCGCTGCTCCCCGAGATCGCGGCATGTAATTGATTCATTTTACTCACTTTAAACACGCGCGCGCGCCTCCGGGGCGCTCCCATTAGAGCCGCGATGAAATCTCGTGCGCGCGCGCGCGCTCGTGCGTTTAAAGACCCCTCCCTCCCATAAAACCTAATACAGTACTCAGTTTACCCGGCCTTTCGATTGGGCTAGGTTAATCAACTGGGCGCCGGGTGAAATTCCACTTGGAAGAAGCAGCCGGGAATTGTCTCTGCAAAAAGGGGACTTAATGGGGGGGCGGCATAGGAGTAACCCCCCCCCCGCAACACCCTGGCCTTCTGCAATAAATCCTGGAGTCCCTTGCACGATCGTTCCTAACACCCTTAAAGCTCCCTTGCTCAAAGAATTTCCAGCGCGGAGATTTCCTAGTAATCCCTGACACCGCTGATTTATGCCCAAGGACTCCTGCTTTCTTTTTGCTTTATAACCCTCCCCTGGCTCAGTTATTTTTAAGGGCATCTAGGATCATTGGAGGCTCCCTTCCCTCTCTCTCTCTCTCTCCTTGGCTAAATTAAGGCAAATCGTTCTTTTAAACAGAAAACCCCCTCCTCTATGTTTTTTTTTATAGCACAGCTATAAACGATAATTAGAAAGGTCTGCGGAGGAGGCTGGTAAAGTAGGGGGTGGCGGCGAAGAGATAAGAGACATCGATTCGGGTACTTTAATCCGGTTTCTTTCAGATTCCATACTTTGCCCTGAGAAAACGGCGCGTTTTGTTTGGTTAGGCCTTCCCCCTGATCAACACATTTCTTCACATCAAGACTCCTGCATCGAACAGCTGCAGGGCAGGCAAAAAAGGCTACAGGTGAAGTTTCCTCATGCATCCCCATGAACTCGACTGCTCTGGACCCCAAGGATGCTTCCAAATGATTGTTTACTATAGGATTGGTGCTCCTCTTGCACATATGTTTCTGTAGCATCTAGACAACATTGTTGGCATCAAAATGCCAGCCTCCCCCCCCCATTTAATTCACATTCACCCTTCCTAGAGGAAAATCCAGTTTCTTACTGTTGTTGTGGCCAATGGCCCATTTGCGAATTAAGCCCCCATCAGAAAGCACCCTGGGAGATGGAACCAGGTTCATATCTTGCCTCTGCCATGAACTTAGATGAGCTGTAATCCTATGTATAACCTGGTGAGCATCTATGTGGTTTACCTCTCAGTATAGGATTGCTCTGTTTGTGGCCTTAAGCAAATCACTTCCTCTCAGCCTGAGTTCTCCACCTGCTGTATGGGCATACTGACTGACCTTACAGGCCTATTGCAAGAACATAAATAAAAATAACAGAACAACCCTAACCGTGTCTACTCAGAAGCAAATGGAATGGAATTCCACTAGGCCTGCTTGCAGATAAGTGGGTTTAAGACTGTAGCCTCTGTGAATGTGTGTGAAGTGCTTTGACCAGTCTAGAACTACATTCCCGTGCATCTAAGGCCACATTTACCTGGGAGTAAGCCACAGGGAATTCAATAAGACTTACTCTGAACAGACATGGTTAGGATTGTGCTGTTAAGTCTCAGTGCACTTAGCAGAACTTCTGCATAAACCTACGGAGGCCTGTCTAAAAATGCTGTATACGTGCCACATATTATTATGGAAAATCAAGATTCAGAAGGGATGCCTAGTTAATCCCTCTGTAGCATCAAGATTCTCCAGACATTAATTCTGATAGATGCTGACCTGGTCTCTTTTTAAAGCTTCTTTTAAAAATAAAATAAAATAATCCCAGCCTTTCCATGGGGATTGTTGTTCTAAAATCCAAGACGCCTCTGTTTCTGTTTCTCCCTTTTAAAAGCAGAGCTTTCCTTCATTCTCAAAAGTTCAGACTGTTATAGAACAAAGAAATGCTCCTTTGTAAAAAAAAAATCACCACGGCAGTCATGAGGGATGCAGTATTTGGAACAAGAGGACCTATAAAATGCATCTTTACCTCAGAAAGCTAAAATAAGGCAGACTATATAAACTAGTTAATTCAATTTGTATCTCATCCTGTGAAGAAAGAGTAATAAATTTCCTCAGCTCAGCTAGTCACCGGTTGGGAATGCAAAAACACACTCTCTAATCAAGGAGAAGGATTTCCGGCAACAGTCACAAACAACTTGGGTGTATAAAAGCATCAACACATCTGGGCTTTCTGGATCGAGTTGTCTCTATCTTGGGCAAGTAGTAGCTTGACATTACCTCCTTTCCACAATTCCTCAGCTACCAAGTCAATTTCAAGCTGGCAGAGGTCAGATACCCAGTGCAAGTTCTGATGGACGGCCTGGGCTAGCTTTTGCCTTGGCTCAGCACAGTTGTACCTGTGCATTTTAAAAGTGATTTTGTTCCTTAATAATATAGCCCTCGACATTCTCTTCCTATACTTTTCTCAAACAACCTGGTCCTTCACTTTGACCCGAGAAAGATTGCAGCAATCATGTACGCACTTACTTGAGACCAAGTCCTATCAAAGCGAGTGCAGCAATGAGCAGCAAGAGGCCAGCTCTGTCACCACTTTGAAGGGAATCAAAAAATTATCTTTCTCTATTCGGAGAATTGCTACTTACTAAGTGGTGTAAACAATGAGTAACTTTACCAAAGCCAGGTATGAATGAAAAGCCAAAACCCCACTATTGATAGTCTGTATTCAGTAATGGAACATTATAACCCCACACATGTCTACTTAGAAGTAAGTTCAATGGGTTCTTACTCCCAGTGAGTATAGGATTGCAGCCTAAATGAAGAGAGGGTCCATAAGATTTGCCTGTTTTATTTGAATTATAGAAACACAATTTTGTTTGAGGATTTGGCCTTTGTTCAGGCTTAAATTTCCGAAGAACTGAAAAAGGAGACACAAATGATAACAGTTTCTTTGGCTTCAAGTGTTTTAAAATAAATAACTCCAAGCACGGACAAACCCACACACAATTAAACAAGGTTTTTTAATTTAATTCTAAATAAAAGAGATAAGAAATAATAAATCTTCAATAAAATATATAAAATTGTACAAGGCATCCCTTTCAAAGGGATTTTAATATGCTGGGGGTGAAAGGGTAGAACTGAGCTAATGGATAAGGTTCACAACACAGCTTGTAGCAGGGCAAAAACAAAACAAAACTCCAAAACAAATTGTGTGGCCCTTTTTCTTTTATAAACATGCCAAAAATACATCTTTGAGAAGTCCTGTCTTCAACAGTCTGCATCCTCTATAGACACTTTACCATGAAGTTTAGCAATAGTAATAATAAAATAATTAGAATAATAAAAATGGGTTATTATAGTACCAAGTACACTAAACAGAACTCTTCCAGCCTGAAAACAATATTAAAAGCCTGGGAAGGTGAGTCCTGTATTTAGAGTCAGTGGCACTATGTAGTTCCCATAGGTTGGTTGGTTTGTCTGGATCTATGGGTGTTTCAAGAAACATTTAAGCACAAATTCATTTCTATAAGCTAATAATGGTTAAAACACAGAATATTGCAATAAAAACAAAACAACTTTGCAACACGGTTTTGATAGTCTCTCTGCACATGAATGCAGACATGTACACACACACATGCACACACACACACTTCTGAAAAGCAACACCTCTTTTCTTCATACCTCTATTTTGTTCCCCCTCCTGATATCTTTCCAAAAGTCAAGTACTTGACTGTAAGTGGCAATTCTGAAGCAAACCAGGGGAGAACGGGATCAGGACAGAACTCTTCTCAAGCTCTCGGCCTGCCTTCTTGGCCACTGCATACATACAAACCCCTTATTTGATGTCTTATAAGCAAGAATAAACTGCAGACTAAGGATGAATAAAATTATCATTGGCATTAATCCTTTGCATAGTAGGTCTCTTTATCTGGATCAATCCCATTTATTCCAACGGAACTACTCTAGGTCAAATATTTGCAGACTGCCTTGCTGGATGGCCCAGCCTTCTGCATTCAAGATACTCCAACTGCCTACACGTCCATTTAAGGCCTAGACTGCAACATAGAACCCAACCGGAAATGCAGAAACTAACTCCTTGCCTCTACTTGAAAGTCTGCTTTTATTTCCAAAGTTGGTCTTAGAAATAAAATCCACGTTTATATCTAAATTTCCCCCACCAAGTCAAACAACACATGGGAACGTACCTACAGCCACATTTAAATGCGGAGTAAGCACCGCTGAACAGAGTGGGACTTACTTCTGAGTAAACATGCATAGGATCAAGCTGCAGCTTTCTCGCCTTAAAGAATGAACTGCTCCTGTTTTGAAAAAACAAAACGTGGTTTGACACCCCACTGCAAACATCGTGGGGAAACAGAAATGCTGTGAAAATGCATGATTTAAGTTTTGATTCCTTTCCCGCCCCGCCCCCATGTGCAGTATATAAACAAACTATATTACTTTAAGCATGTATGTTAAAAAAAACCCCAACCCTTCTCTTTCAGGATCAGATTCTAAGTGTTGAGATCACACCTGGCTGGTTCCCCAGCCTGCAGAATACAGGCTCTGCTTATTGTTTCAAACTCCTATAAACTTGATAAGGCACATACAAACATGCAGAAAAATGACCAGTAATTGGCTTTTGTACTGCACTCTTGAACTGGGCAAGATCCACCAGAAAGTCTCTGATTGCGCCACTGCTTTGCTTTCTGATCTTCTTACGATAAATGGTACATGCTATATCCGACGGGAGTAGCATAGAGTCCTACAGGTGGGATGGGAAGCACAGGTCTGTGAAAGGGATAAGATGCTCCATAGAGTGAGGCCGCCTGGATAGGGGAGTTGATGGGGAAAGGAAGGCTAAAGCCAGATGGCAACATGGGCTTGGCTGCCATTTTCAACTTCTCCAGCTCTGCTTCCTGTAGTCTCTTTGCCTTGGCCCTCCGGTTTTGGAACCAGATTTTGACCTGGGTCTCTGTGAGGTTCAGCGAGCTTGAAAACTCAGCCCTTTCGGCAATGGAGAGGTATTGCTTCTGGCGGAATTTGCGCTCCAAAGCCAACAGTTGGGAAGTGGTGAAAGGTGTCCGGGGCTTCCGATTGGTCTTGTGCTTCCTCAGCGTACAGGCTGTGGGACTCAGGTGTCCTGGAAAGGAAAACAAAGATCAGTTACCAAAGCTGGGAGTGGGGGGGGAGGGGGGGAGGAGTGGATGATCACTGCCAAATGTTGCAGCAAAAGCAGCTTCTTCTCTCCTTTTCAGCGTATGGTAAAAGGTAAAGGGACCCCTGACCATTAGGTCCAGTTGTGGCCGATTCTGGGGTTGCGGCACTCATCTTGCTTTATTGGCAGAGGTAGCCCGCATGCAGCTTCTGGGTCATGTGGCCAGCATGACTAAGCCGCTTCTGGCGAACCAGAGCAGCGCACGGAAACGCTGTTTACCTTCCCGCTGGAGCGGTACCTATTTATCTACTTGCACGTGATGTGCTTTCAAACTGTTAGGTTGGCAGGAGCAGGGACCGAAGAATGGGAGCTCACCCCGTCACGCGGATTTGAACCGCCGACCTTCTGATCGGCAAGTCCTAGGCTCTGTGGTTTAACCCACAGCGCCACCCGCATCCCTTCAGCGTATGAATGGGATATAAATGATAATAGCAGTACAATCCTAGCCATGTCTACTCAGAGGCAAGTCCTGTTTAAATCAATGGCTCTGACTCTTACGTACATGGGGCGAGGGCCACATGCTAATAGTTTTTTAAAATTATGATGACGATGGTAACAAGCAGAATAGTCCATTACTGGCTGCACAAAGGCAACCAGGCCCAATTGTACCGCCCACCCCCCAGACATCAAAACACTAAGATAAGACAGTTGGCTTAAGAAGAACGCATGAGATTATGTTTATGTGAGGGCAAATATGAAAGAAAGCAGAACACAGGAAATTCTGACACACCAAGAAGGACCCCTTTTTTAAAATGGAAGATGCGAATGATACGTTAAACTTTAAAAGGGATAGCCTATATTTCTGCTTATAATGTGGATGTTTGCAATCTGGCTGTAGCAGACACATGTTGTTCTGTGAAACTACTGTGCCCCCTATTTAAAAAATCTGATGCGGGATCAAAGCAATGAGCCATCTATTACATTTCTATGTATGCTTTGAATCAGGCATGTCCAACTTTCAAGAGACTGATCTACTCCCACTATAAAAAAAACTGGCGGTGATCTACCCATTGGATTGACCAAAGTTGTTGAGTTTTTTGGGATAAATCTAAGATTTTTTGGGGGGAGGCACCTGAAGATCACAATCTACCTGTTGGCCATCCCTGCTTTAATTCATCTACACAATATATCCTAGTTCAGTTGTTGTTGTTTGAAGAGGGTTCTTTTTGTCTTCCTTGTTTGAAACCTTCAGAAGCTCAGCTAATGTAATGAAGACAGTACACAGGGATTCCCCCCCCCCAAAAAAAATAGTAGCCTGTTTGGAAACTATCCTAGCTATTTTGCACATCACCTAGCAGCAGATTTGGGTCTGCTATCAGGCATACACTTGACAGGAAGCCACACTTGATTGCAGGTGCCTGAGGAGTCTACATGTACAATATAAGCATTTGTCATATTCACATCTTACGTTTTAAATTGTATGCTTAAAACATCTTGGGTGTACTGATAGAAAACAGAATAGAATACTCCTGATCTATTCCCCTCACTCAGTGAGGATCTTAGAATCCACCAAGCAAGTTTTAAACATATTTTAAAAGGGTTATTGCATGCTCTGCTATGCTCCACTCCTTGCACCAGTAGGAATCCAATGGGTATTTATTTCTGTAATTTCCAATAGATGGTTAAGGGTTCCCAAAAAACAATTATTTAGTAATAGCAACAGCCACTTTCCCCATCTGCTGAAATAAGAAAACTAAAGAGGAGTAGACTTTTGCATGAAAGGACTGTAAGCTCTGTTCTTGTGCTGAAAACAAATCCCTGAGCCCAGATTGTTCTTTAATTCTAATTGTATGTCCTTAGCACTTGGTTCTGGCCGGCAGATCTAGTGAAAAACAAAGGAGATCCGATAAGCTCACGTCTGCTGTAAGGGATACAGAGATTTAAGGTGAGCAGATGGAGGACTGTGAAGGTACACTGACAAGTCTCATATCCTTAACAACAGTCAACATGGCAACAATGTTGGCTCCAGTGTTCCCGAATGCTATAGGATGCCATTACAGTAATATTACAGCCCACCTGCATCCCTATATCACTGTCAGGCCTTTGCAGAACCTCATGGAGAGCTTTAACGAAAAATCTACTGCAAAGATACCATCTTACTGAAACAAGACTGTTGCCAAAACAGCTGGTCACCCTTCTTTTGTGCAACAATGCCCTCTATGTATGGTTATCCTAGCGAAGAGTCCTACAAAAAGTCTAGGGCATCCGAAAACCTCTGGTCAGAAAATCAGGTGCATAACCTGCCCCCAATGCACTCATCTTAGTAAGATCTGGAGAAGCAAGAACTTCTAGGGGCCCTTACTGAAGTGGGAAGTGGAACGTGTTACTAAAGGAAAGAGTTAGTAGTTGGCTCTGGGTTTTTTGATTTTTTAAAGTTTCATAAAGGATAGAAATAAATGCATCCCCAGCCACTAGTTGTTATGATTTATCCAGCATGAATTACATATTTTATCAGAAAGTTTAGCTGAAGCTTTGCCTGAGGACACGGGAGTCCGACAAGGTCCCCCCCCCCCCCTCTGTAACTGCGCTAATTGCCAAGCCTTTCATTGAAATCAATGGTAGACTTGTGATCTGGGAGCAAAGTCTTGACGGTTCTCCCCACCACCACCATTTTAGATCTCTGTATTCTAAGCCAGCAACAAAAAATGTAAAAGGAAGTCGACACACTGATTCAACATGTACTTTTTATGACATACACACACACACACACACACACACACACACACACACACACACATATATATATATATATGCAAACATCTGTAGCTAATACAGGCAGTGGAATTTGTTTCATATCTTGTTCCATTACAACCCAAAGCCTGTAATTTGCATAGTAATAGTCCCGACTCTTTTTAAAGCATAATTTACATTTCAGTAGCAGGACTTTCAGGGCTCAGCAAGGCTATGAGAAAAGCAAGGGAAAGGCATAAATAGGAATTGCCATCATCAGGATCCTAAGACTGTATTCGACATGAAATAAGCATATACTGTTATTGGGACTTGCAAGTACTTGTGATGAACATCACAATCTTAAAGAGACCACTTGCAAATTTACAGTATAATTCTATGTCTGTTCACTAAGCACTTTCCAATGGGACTTACTCTTTAATAAGCTTGTTTAGGATTGCAGGCTTTAGAATTTCAGAATAGTTTTGTGGGAAATATTGGTTTAAGAGGCAAACGCTGTCTAGAATAGAATTAAACCTAAGATTGTTTAAATAGCTGGCGCATTTCAGAATAAATGGTACTATTGTCACAGTAAGGATTTGGAAGGGATAATGTTTTGCTTCTGATTTTTTCTTTTTTTGGTTTTTTTTAAAGGAGGTGATTTTTTGGGGGGGTGAAAAATACAGTAAAGTTGAGCTTGGATATGCATTTATGTGTCAGGAAGCCCCATTTAAATCAATGGGGTTGATTCCTAAGTGTGTGCATGCATGCAGAGAATGGGTAGAGAGAGTAACTTCACTCACAGCTTTATCCCATGCTTATGTTAGGATCGTGCTGTAAATTAAGTTTTACCCAGATACCCAAAGATAAGTGATTTGTAGCATGGTATTTAGGAATAACATTAATCATTTACATAATGCAACAAGTGGGTTGTTATTGGAACATATTAAGAGAAGCATTCCGTCTTTCCCAAGCCCGCACTAATTAAAGCACATGTTGATTTGCTAATAACTGTCACACATATTTGTAGCTGAACAAAGATCATAATTAGAAGGCTTATTTCTATAGGCACATCTAGATATTGCTCAGGAAAACAATACGCTCTCCTGAAGTTCAGGAATTGCTTTTTTGCAAACCGCATAATCTCTTTAAGGCACCATGAAAACAAGTTTCAGTGTCTCCCAGGAGAATTATTCAGTTATACAGGAGCACGGAGTTTCATGGAAGTGTACCCCCAAATTAGTGTGCATAGGATTGCAGCTTTAATAAAGGAGGTTCTGTTAGGCTTGTATCCTTGGATCTAGATGCGAAGAAGGGCAGATTAAATGCCATTTGTTTTAAGTGGTAGCAGGGAAAGCGCAGCTTTTCAATCTGATAATATTTGGAAAAATACTTTTCCAGATAATGGGTGCTCTTAACTTTTGCCTTTAACAGGAACTTTCAAAATACAGTACAGTATTACAGCTGCTGCATCAAGGGGGAGATGCCTATACTAAAATCTATGTAATTATAATCAAAAAAGATCTCCTAACTATGCATACTGTCTGTACACCTAGAAAACTTTAATCCATTTCCTCTTTATTTCTGATGAATTTCCCCACTCCTCCTTGTCATGTGGTGCAACAGTTTCAAAGATATTGAGAATCTACAATGTTAACTTTACTATCAGCATACTCCTATACATTTATGCAGGAATATATCATATCTTATTTGTGCATTTTTTAAAACCCGCCATTCCTATTTCCTCTCCTTTTACTATTTTCTTGAAGTGACTTTCATTTTATGTTATTATCCAGGAAAGCTATACTCTCACTAGATAACTCCTATTTTTTATGCGGAAAATAAACAAGTTTTGGAGTCAACCAGACCTGAGACACTGTCTAAAGCAATTTAGTAATTTTTTTTATAGATGCTAAAGAATGGCAGTTCCACTATTCAGAAAGCTCCTCCGGGATTTTTTTCACTCCCTTAACTTTTCTTCAGTCAGAAACGCATTCCATTGAAATTTGCATTGAAATCAGATGAACTATAACTTTTAAATGAAGTTGTCTTAAGATGGGAGTTGGATTCTTTTGAAGAGTGTTCTTTTAACCCAAGTTGGCTTCATGTCCTGAAACCCAAAGGCAGGCAAAAGCACCACAGAAATGAAATAATTCTGTGGAAAGCTATAAACAAATACACTGAAATTCCAGTGGATACTTAAATATGCTTCGTTTTGATAAAACAAACCCACACTCACAAAACCCTTTGCCAGCTATTCATTTTTAGAATTACAAACAGTTTCTGATTGCTTAGGGAAACTGGTAAGAAGTCTGTGGCTGCAATCCTAATGCTACTTAACTGGGGATAAACTCCATAATAGCAAGTCCTGCTGAATTCAGAGTGGACACGGTTAGGCTTGCACTATCAATAATATCAATAATGATGCTATTCAGATTTAGAATAAACAGCAATTTTCTGGCCTTGGGGTGGCCGTGGTCAGTGTGTAATCCTATGCCAGTTTACTTGGGAGTTAAGTCTCACTTAACTCAGTGAGAATGACTGAGCAAAGGTGTGTAGGATGAGGCAACAAAGCAAGGGAACGCAGAAAAGAAAAAGCTAGGCCTTGATTGCCTTTGGGGGGAACTTTACCAAATGCAAACGGAGAAAAATCGGTATAGAAACAGAGATGATGAGAACAACTCTTCCTTGCCACCCATTTCCCACCATCTGGGGGGGGGGGGGAAATATAGCAACTTGTACTCCGGTTCAGCTTAGCTGGAATTAATCTGCATTAAAAGAAAGTGTGAGGTGGAAGTATTCAACACATTTGTTCTGGTACAAGTTTTTCGTGGGAGAGATCCCACTTTGTGGTGGATGAAATGAACTCTGGCCTATGAAAGCAAATGCCACAACAGACATTTAAGGTTCCATCAGGTTCTTTGTTCGTATTTCTGTTAGTGGAATTTATTTCCAAATAAGCAGACTTGCAACCAGAGTATCAATTTACTATTTTTCTGCTGCATACAAAATGTTTTCCGAGAGAGGAACAGCTTCTGGGGGGAAACATAGGTGTTACTATCACCACAGTTACCCCTTTAGCATTAAAAGAAACACAGTACCTTCCATTATCAACACCACCACCCCAATATCCAAAGAATGAGATGAAGCAGAGGTGGGTTGCGATAAGGACAGATGTGTGCATGCACTTGCACAACTGTATCAAGAACTCTGTTATGAGCGTAAAGAGAAAATCGTAGAAAATGAAATAAAGATGGATCAAAGGCATTAAGCAAAGCCATGGTTGGGGGCGAGGAAGGAAGCCACACTTTTCAGACTCCAAACAGATTTCAGAATGTTTGCGGCAAGACTGACAAACAGAATAAGAAATCAAGATGAAAAAATATTTAAGGGAGATTGGAAATGTTTTGTTGACTGTATTTGGAAAATCACTGTAAGCATATTAAAAAGGTAACAGTAGCAGAGTAAATTCAGCAGTAACCATTATTGAGCTATAAAACTGAGAAAATGAAAATATAGGGATTAATTAGAATATGTAATGGAAAAGAAAATAAGTGAGCCATGGAAAGGATGGGGGAAAGTCAAAACTAAATGTGTAATTGGTATTTGGGTTATTATTAACTGTTTTAATGGTGAAAATTATAAATAAAATATTAATAATAATAAAACAGGTTTTAGAACATTGGGAAACTGTCCAGAAACCTGTCCCAGGAAACTAGTGCTCCAAAACAATGTGGTTTGCAGAAACCTCCTTAAGCGAAGAGACCTTTGAAAGCCAAAGAGATGGGCGATGCTGTCACGGAGCGCATTTCCTCACAGCCTGGAAACTGCCGTCCAGGTTCAATGGAGCTGGCAGTTCCATTGACTTGTGAGGAAGAAACAAGAAGGTTGATCTTTCCCGCTTCTATCTTCCCCATTTATTCTGTCCCTGGGCTAAGTTTGGAGGCCCTACATGGGCCCCATTGAGAGAGGCGCGCAGTTAAGCGTAAAGAGAGAAAGCCCGAGGTGCGCGGAGGAGCCGGAGGCTGCCTGCTCCGGCTGTTGCAGGTGCACCAGGAAAGGCAACCGAGGGAGATTAGAAGAAACCACCGTCGATTCCCCGCCTTGCCAGGTTTTTGCCTACCGAGAAGACAGCGGGGGGGGGGGTTGAACTACTGCAAAAATTAAAATGACTGAACTAGGCGAGAGTCACTGAAAAGGCGTCGCGACAGAAAGGAGAGATTCGACTGCGATCCATCATCCTGGGGGATGGGGGGAAACAGCCTAGACGCGGTAGCGCAAGACCATCTCCCTCTTGCCAACGGCAGCTGGAAGGAGGCATGACTAATGCGGCGAGGAGAGGGTCGCTGGCGCTGGAACAGCCGGCTCTCGATGCGTCTCGGCCGCCGGAGGTTTTTTTGGACAGTTCCGGGCGGGTCCAGCCTAAGGAAGCGGGGAAGATCGCGGCGGGAGCGCGCGGAATTCTTTGGTCATTCTTCTGTTCCTTACTGTACATGCAAACCAAATGAAGGCTTGGCTGCAAAAGCTGGCTATGGGGTTGAAAGGGCTCCCTCCTTGTTCACTGGAATCGGGCTTTCTGCTTCGCCCTGCAAAAGTGCCTTCCCTATGTTGAGGGATCCGGCGCAGCGCCTCGCTCCCCTCCTGCTGCTGCTGCCCCAAAAGTTCGGCTCTGGCGGGAGCTCAGACTGCGGCGAAGCTGCTGGTCACTCGACGGCCGGAGAAAGAGTCCTGCTAACTATTTCCTCCCCTCTCCCCACACCCCCCTCCATCCCACACCCCCCCGAGGGATGTTTTCCCTCGCAACCCTCCCGACCCCGACTTCCCTGGCGAGGGAGACCAGAAGACTCACTTGGGGGAGGGGAGTATCTGCCGGCCTCCGGGATCCACGACGAGCCGTCCTCGGAGTTCTCGGATTTAACCGACGACGTCTCGAAGGTTTTTGTAAGCCCCCCGGGGCTGGCCGCTTCCCTGGCGCCGTGACCCGGCAAGAGCAGGTTCCTGGAAGTGCCCAAGCCCGCCCCGTCGAGGCCGCCGCCGCCGCCGCCGCCGCCCGTCTCGCGAGGGGGCTTCTTGTCGGACATGAGCGCCTCGACGCTGAAAGGCAAGCTGGACACCTTGACGGGGCGCCGCTCCTCGGGCCCGGCGGCGGCGGGGCCCTCCTCGTCGGACGAGAACACCTCCTTCGCTTTCGACGGAGAAGACATCGCGGCGCAGCTTCGCGACGATCCCCGCCTCGAGAGCTGCTGCTGCTGCTGCTGCTGCTGCTGCCCGGCGTCCCCTTCGGCGGCTGCTGCTGCTCCTCGGTCTCCCGACCCCTCGATCTCTCGCGCTCGCTCCCGGACGCACTAGCTCGGCTCGCCGCAGCCCCGAATCAGCCGAGCAACTTTTTTTTCCTCCCCTTTTTTGGGAGACTTCTGGCCGTTTCCTCCTCTGGGAAGTTGAGTAAGCGCGGCTCGGCCAATGGGAGGCGCCTCCCGGCGGTGACGTCACGCGCTGACTCACGCCATTGGCTCCGGACGGGTCGGAGCGGAGGAGGTTTTTTTTGCCCCCTTCCCTCCCCCGCACTCTGCCTTCCTTTTAAATAAATTAGAAGTTAATGACACGGGCAGCGAGCGGAGCTGTGTGATTAGGGAGCTTTCCAGCGCTGTAACTTTGCCAAAACAGGAAAGTCAGCGGAGTAATTAGGGCCGATGATACGAAGAGGAAGCTGGGAGAGGGCAGATCCCACCCCCATCCTGCTCGCTCGCTCGCACTCCTGCCTTCCCGAAAGCGAAATCCGCCGGCCAGCAAGAGTTCTGGCCGGTGAGCCCTGGCAACCCAAAGCTCAAGCGCGCACCGAGGCCCTGCGAAGGTCATCGACTTCTTATATAATACTCAGATTCTCCCGAAATAAAATACCAATGAATGCCCCCCGCAGGCCATCTTGCCTGTTCTAGGGGCGCCAGCGTGGCGCGTTCAGGCAGCGATCGCCCACAGCCCATGGTAGCCTAAGGGGGCCCATCATCCCCATCAATAAGATCTTCCTCCCAAGAAGGGGCATCGGGGGGCAGGGGGTGTCTTCTGGGGACCCCAGAAAGGGTGGCAGCGAAGCGATGGCACGTTTCACTTCCAAGTTACAGAAGGGCGGCTGGGTGGGTGAAATGGACGTAGTGGTCAAGGTTCTGCGCGCGCCTTTATCGGTAAGGGAAGCGGCCTCCTTTCCAAGCGCCCCTCCAGAACATAGCAAATCATGTTGGAGGATAAACACGGGCGCAAGAAAAGTGCGCTTCCAAATTCAGAACGGGACAGATGACTTTTTATTCCTGGGAGTTGGAGACCCAGCATTATTTTCCAGACAGGGCCTTTCAGAACTCTACGACCAGTGCTTTGAACGAGGTAAACGGATAGTCCAGACCAGCTGAGTGAACCGGAGGGGAAGGGGTGGGACAGGAGCATCAAAAGGCAGACCATTGGGGATTTAATCCGCTCCAATAAACTCCTCTGCACAACATCTCTAGACAGTCCTTTGGATGGATCGTATTAGCAGTAAGGGAGAACTCCTTTACTGCTTACTAACCTCTCCCTGCAGCTGTAAGTAGTCTATTATAAGAGAACAAATTAAATGCATTGGAGAGGGACCGATAAGTCCTCCCCCCGCCGCCAATGATTAAGTTAGTAATGTAAATTGCAGGCGCCTAACCCTTGATGACAAACAGATGCATCTTTAATAAGCCGGGAGCCTGACTCTGCACTCCTTCATCGGCCAGCGCATCAAACAGCCTCCAGGATGCCCGCGTACGTCCTCGTCCCACTTTTCGACTTCATCCCATTTAAGCCAACGAGGTGTGTTAATTTTAAAGTGACATTTCAATTGCCAGCCTGAGAAAAGCAAATCATTTTTTTTTGCTTCGTAATTAATTTAATGTCGTAATGATAGCAGCTTAATTATCCGTTGGTAACTATTGTTGGTTATTAAAACGTGGAGGGGTGTGTGTGGGGGAACAGAAGTGTCAGACAGGCAGGATTACAGCTCGGCTGCTCGGGCGATCGAGAGTCCCAGGTAGCGTTGAGGAGGAATCTGATAGAGGAAAATCTATTCTCTAATTCTCCTCGCTCATCTTCTGCAATATTTACAACGACAATAAATCCCATTTACTTGCAATAACATTCCTTTTCGAGTTCCGCGTGGTTTGTTTAGGCGGCGGCGGGGGGGGGTGCGTGTGCGTAAAACAAATGTAAGGCTGAAGTCCTCCAGGGAGGAGAAACCGTGAAAAATACACAACTATTAACCCTTGATAGGCTTAACATCAAAAAACCCCTGTCGTTTGTTTCTGCATCGCTGATGCTAGGAAAAGTTTATTCTAATTGTTCTTAAATGTTGTTGCTCTTTCCGTGCTTGGAAGTGCAGGGTGAACTGAAGGATGGGGGGACGGGGACGGAGCAGCTTTTCTTGCCTACCCCACCACTTTGTGTCCATCAGTCCGTCACTTCCATTGGGACAGGCGGACGCTGTACATCATCTCTAAAATCTGCTTTTAGCTCTCATTATTTTCCCGGCGTGATCGCTAATATTTCTTCTTAAAAACGATAGTTAGGTACCTTCAGCCAGGTACCAAGGATTACTGCTTCCGCCTTCATGAAAGGGGCTCTCCCGTCGAGGACTGCCGGAAGCTTTTAAGTGATTGTGTACGTGCATCTGCTGGGGGTACGAGAGACAGTCGCTCTGCTTTGAAAACCTAATCTATCCCTGCCACCTCCACTCTATTCCCACCGCAGAGTCGCTTCTAAAGGCGAAAGGAACATTGTTTGGGGTGCAGCCCGCTTTCCAGTGAGACCATGATAACACAGCTGTCAGCGTTTCCCTTTTTTAAAGGGAAATTCCCTTTTTCCGAATAGGATTCCTCGCAAGAAAAGGGAAAAGTTGACAGCTATGCACGGTAATGTTGTAGCCATTGATTTGCAAGGTTCTGGGCTACCCCTTTCGGATTCTTGAAGGGCCGTATACGCAAAGGCACATCGACTTCCAGGGTCAAGAAGAAACGCGTGAAATGTAATCCTGCGTGCTCTTATTCTGGCGCGCATCTCACTGAACACAGTGGTACTTAATTCGAAGTAAACGTGCACGTCAATAGAAACCTCCCCTCATATGCAACCTGGAATTCGGAACCTCTACACACCTGCCCTTTATATTTAGTTCGAGTGGAATTTATTTTCGCGTTTGCAAGCCTAGGTCAGCGACTTTTGAATTCTCTTTTCCTCCCATTTTGGAGTTTGCACGTTTGTGAGTTGTTTACTTTTTATTTATTTTTAGTGCCCCTCAAATAAGTACATGCATCCAGCTCTGCATCTCTCTCCTGCACGCACACCCAATCTCTCAAATGCCTTTGACTTGAAGCCTATTTTAGGATAAGTGGGTAATGGGACCCGCAAAGGCACCATGATTTGGATTCGTCCATGTAAACGGCAGAACTTTAATTATTTGGGAAGATGCTGCATACTGTGTTCTTCTTCCTGCTGTATTCAGGTCCACATTTAGTCTGTCAAGTTGCAAAATGTGCAGAAAGTGAAGGGGTGCGGAGAGAGAGAGAGAGACGGAAAACAACTCATTGTCTGGTCAACTTGTTAAAACGCCTACCTTTGCTCTTGTGCTCGGTACCCCCGGATTCTCCTCCCCTTAATGACAGGTAAATGAGAATTGATGAAAATCAGGAAACAATGTATGTAAACAAGGAACAATGAAGCGCAAGGGCCGATCGGCCGAAGGGCTACAGATAATTACACCGAATAAATGCAACGTTTTTACCCGGGAAGAATAGAGGCAGGCTTGGGGTTAGGGCACGGTGACCTGGTTTACAGAACTGGGCACGCTGGCTGCAGATGGCTTCAGACGGACACGTGAATCCCTTTTTCAGCTCTAAGCAGCTTTCTTTCTTTCTTTCTTTCTTTCTTTCTTTCTTTCTTTCTTTCTTTCTTTCTTTCTTTCTCGCTACTCCTATTTAGCTTGTTCTCATCTCCCAGTCTCATTGAACCTAAACGTTTGATTCTGAGTTGTTTAACACTCTCTACCCTAACCCATTTCTTGAAATGAAGTATTTCGGTGGCTTGTATATGTCCCATGGGGAGAGAGATTAGTGAGAGGAGAGCCAATACAATCGGACGGAGAGAAGTGTCACCTGTCTGCAGAGTCGCCTGAACGGTCAGATGCAGATTCACGCAGGCCCCACTCTGAGTGCAATGTGTATTTCCACCAAGCTCGTGTGTCTAGCTAGGACTGCAGGGCGGACTCGTGGAAAGACTTTCTAATGGAACTTGCTTGCTTCACAGCCTCTCACAGTTCCACAGGTTTTAAGCCCAAAGCCTTGAGAGATCTGGCTGTTGGGATCTGTTTAAACGAAAATCCATCCTTCGCACCAGGATGGCCAATGGGACATGTTTTCCTTGGAAGAGGGGTTTCCTTTTTCCCGTAGGGTGTGTTTCCTGCAACTCCAAAAGCATTACAGAACTCTGTGGCCACTAATTCTAGGGATTTATCCTGTGTTTGTTTGTCAAGTTAGCAAACCTGAAAATAGCCGGTGGCTTTTGCGCTTTGGGATTAAAAGTCGCAGGCTGCAAGCCTAGGCAGGCCTGCTTGACCTCGATAGGCCTTACTTCGAAGGAAACAAGGTCCCGGTTTATTCTCCCTGACTTTTCTACGGGTACTCTGCCACTTTCCCACATGGAACAAAGCCTGGTAAACTGGACCTAGGTCGCTCCTGAATTTAAAGCTCGAATTTAAAAACTGGATTGAAAGCACAGGAAAGGTATCAGAGAATGAAAAACGACAACAACAGCCTGGATATCTTGATTTTATTTTGTTTAGAATTGAGGGAAGGAGTATGACTTAGTCGTGGCTGGGTAGCAAAGGACACCTCTCAAGAGACCGACAATATTGCCAAGGGGCAGCAGACCAGGATCTCTGAACATCAGTCGATGGCCTTCCAGGGATAAGAAAGATCTGCGCATCTGAGATCAAGGAGATCCCCTCGAATATTCATAATCACAAAGAACCCAGGCTATTAAACTGGACTCCACAGATTTTGTTGTTGTTTTTCAATGAAAACTTTTCAACAGCTACATTGCAAGTTACTTATCCCCTGGACAATTCAGAAAAATCCACTGCTGCCCTGCCATTTTTTGTACTCTACCCAATATAGAAAGAAAGACAGAAAGACAGAAAGACAGAAAGAAAAAAGAAAGAAAGAAAGAAAGAAAGAAAGAAAGAAAGAAAGAAAGAAAGAAAGAAAGAAAAAGACCCAGTAGATAATGATAGTGACGGAGGTTCTGAATCTTTAGGACTGCTTCCCCAATCTATAGTGCTGGTTTTGACCTATAAAGCTTTAAACCGCTCAGGACCTGCGCAGCACCTCAAGGGCTCCCCCTCCCCATAGAAACCATCCTCGACTCTGCAATCAGCACCCGAGGCCCTTTTTCCTGCGCCTCCTCCACCTGAACTCCCAAGGTGGCAACACAAGAAGGGGCCTTTTCTGCAGTGGCTCCACTTTGTGGAATGCTCTCACCTGGGAGTTTCGTCTGGCCTTTCATTATATATACTTAGGCTCTAGGGGAAAACATACCTTTTCAACCAGGTCTTTGGCTGATTACTATTCTACAGCCTTTTAAACGTTTTGTGGGATGGGGACTTTTGTTTTGTTGTTTTGTTGTAATTATTTACTTGTGTTTTTCTCTTGTATTTTATTATGTGAAACACCCTGAGATCTTTTGATGAAGGGCGTAATAATAATAATAATAATAATAATAATAATAATAATAATAATACAGTATTAACCGGCTTGTGCGAAAGGATCAGGCCTGTGCGAAAGGATCAGGATCGGCCTGTGCGAAAGGATCAGGCGCAAAGCTCCCCTACCCCAATGGAAGGGGACGTATTCTGTATCCCGGTTCCGATGGCAATCATTGACTCTCGTTTTAATGTTATTAGAGCGCACAGTGCGAAGACCCTTTAACAAAGGGCAGGAAAGGATCGCAAGATCACCACAGGACCGTTCAGTGATGCGACGATCCTTCAGGTGGTTCCCTCTCGCAGAGAGAAGCCACTGCGAGGGCCAATCTGCCTTCAATATCCCACGGGCACACGGGGAATGGGTGGGTGAGGGGCTCACCCGGACGGCCCCTTCTCTGCTCCATGACACCAGCTGGGAAATATGCGCCCTGCTCCGGAGTCTCTGCGGCTGGGAAGGCAGGAGGGGCGAGGACGAAGGGGGAGAGCGAGAGCGAGAGGAGGGCGGGAGAGACGCTGCAGACAAACTGAGGCTGTTTGCAGGCGCCAGCAGCGGGGAGATGAAAGAGAAACTCCTGGGGGAAGTGGCTGTGCAGTTTGACCGGCTCCAGAGAGAGCAGAAGCGGCGGCCCGTCCCAGGCAGCCCCGCCCCGCAACCCCCGTCCTTACCCCCACCCCAGGGCAGCAGCAGCAGCAGCAGCAGCAGCAACCAACCAGTCCATTTAACTTTTACCTTCCTGCGCTCTTGTACCAGAGGAGAAGGAGGAGGAGGAGGGAGGGAGAGAGAGAGAGAGAGAGAGAGAGAGAGAGAGAGAGAGCGCATCTGTAGGCGCAGCCACCCCGTGATGACTCTATCTGGATTGACATCGGGAGGCCGGGAAGAGGGAGAACGCTGCTCTCTTGAGGATCATAATTATTCTATTGTTGTTAGGAAAAATCTTTAATAAGGAAGGAATGCCCACGCCCTGTGCTGAGGCGCATGCGGCCGACCGGCTGCCTCTGAGGCTCCCGAAGCGCTCCTGGGCCTGAATCTGGTGTAAATGGGGCGAGGGGGCGCCAGAAGGATCAAAGGCTGGAGTGGTATGGATATGTCGTTTAGGGGTAAGGGCTACGGATTGCAGTGGGGAAAGAACCCGACTAAGCAGGAGTAATGGTCCTTAAAAAAACAATTAAAAACTCCCTAGTAGAACAATATCCCTTCCACTCAAAACCCGCAACATCGCTGGTTTTTGAAAATCATTGCTCTCTTTTCTGCAGCCACTGGAACTGTCAGGAGATGCGTCTGTTTCTAAGACCTAAATGCTTTACATGGGACTAGAAGGTGCGGGTTTTCTCGAGGTGCGATCCACCCCTATGCTAAACACGTTGCTGGGATGCTCCGCTGAAATCCAGTGGGTTTTGGAGCGCCCCTCCCCGCTTTCCACTGAATCAGCCTTTCCCACGTTTGAGGACCATTTCCTATTTCGTGCGTGCGATTTCTTCTTAGCCAAATAGAAAGACTTGGTGGGTTCAAGGTTAACTTGCAGAAACAGCCTTTCAGAATATTTCTGTTTTGAAGAATGGTGAGGTACATAACGCATGTTCTGAAATGCAGAACATGCGTTATATACCTCCCCATACCTCAGAATAGCATAATCAATACAGGTCAAAGAGTCACCAACATACGAATATGAATTCAGACCTTTGGGTTCCACACCTAGAAAACACAGACATATCTGCCGCCAGATCCGTTCCCAAGTACTCTTGCGTATTGAAGACACATTAAAGGTCTATAGGCTCGCGTTCTGCGTCGTACGCGCCAGTCAGCGCGCAGAAGGAGGCAGCTGTATGTATGTATGTTTAATCACGTGTGATTCGAAACCCGGGCTGGTGCTGTCTCTTTTGGAACACCGTGTGCTGGTTGCCGCAATTCAAGAGGGAGGGCGATATTAGCGCTACTGAAAGGACAGAAAAGGATAAGCAACATGATCGAGGGGGCTGCAACAATTCACGTATTAGGAATGGTTTTAACATTTGGGGCTTTTAAAATTTAGAGTGGGGAGGCGAGAAGTTGGGGGGTCACAACAAAGGTGTATACAATGATGCATGACACATCACCCAGGGTAGAACAAATCTCAATCTCTCTCTCTCTCTCTCTCTGTGTGGGGTGTATGTGTGCGCGCGTGCGCTGCACTGTACCCCTAAATTTCAAAGGTTGTGAAATCACCTTCCCCCGCCAATACTCAGTAAGAAAGAGAAGACCTTAGAAACATTATGGCAACTTGATGCAGAAGGCTATATTTTGTTCCCAAAGCATGGAATGATACTAGAATGAGGGGTCATGCGATGAAGCTAAATGTGGGAAGATTCGGGACAGAGAAAAGGAAGCCCATAATTACATTGTGGAATTCGCCACCAGGAGATTGGAAGGGGGCACTAAATCAAGTGCTTTAAAATGAACTCAATTCCAAGGAGGACTGGGCTACCTTGAGGCTTTTTCTACAATCAAGCGGTATATAAATTTTATGAAATACTGTAAATTAAATTATAGGCGGGATCTGCAGGGGGACCAGAGGCAGCCCCAGCTCCTGAACATCAGCTGCCGGGAATACGGGCCCCGGAGTGCTCTTTCTCTCAGGTCCTGCTTGCTGTGGGCTCAGTGGCCGCAGGATGCTGAGCTAGGTAGCTCCGCTGGATGCCTTATGTTCTTGGGACAGCAGCGCCCCTCACTTGCCCCTTTCCTAGTGGTACCCTTTGTTTGGGATGCCTCCCCACTAAAGGGAACTGTTTTGGAAGCGCTAAATAAAGCTGTTGTAAAGCAACAGCAGTTTCAGCAGAAGTAGTGGGGTTTTTTTTAAAGTCGCCCCCCCCCCCCGGGCCCGCGTTTTCCAAGATGTCAATCTCCTTGCAAACTAAAGGAATGAAATTGACTGAGCCTCCATCTTCACAGAGTCAATGGGATCATTAGTCAGTTTCCTAAGAAGTCAGTTTCTCTCTCCGCCCCCCACTCGCGCCTCCCCGCGTTTCCAACAACAATGCAGGAGCCGGAGCCGGTGGAAAAGAGCCTTAATTATAGGTAATATCTGGAGCATTTATCTTCAGACATTGGAGGGGGGCGGGAAAGAAAAGGCATGGAAAACATCACAGCCTTCTAGGGATGGGAGCTCCTGCTTTACAAGCGCTTCTGTCTCTGCGCGCGGCTTCAAAGCCCGGCTTTCCCTCTATCCCCCCCCCTCGCCTTTCCTCTTTTGCTTCCCTTGGTTCTTGTTATGTCTATACAGTTCTAAGTTTCGAGCTGTCAGCATCTGGGCAGCGGGGAGGGAAACCGGGCCCAGCCCAGCAGGTGGGGACCGTGCCAAGGATCGTTGTGCTGCGCGCGCTGCCTTCTCAAGGCGGCGTGACGTTGCTTTTGAGGAAGACCAGGGTCCTCCCGCGTCTCCTGCTTCTGATCTAGGAAATACTAAAGGCAGAGAGCGATGTGCGTTGAAGTTAGCTCCCGAAACCTGGCTTGTTGCCTTTCTCTCTCTGTGTGTGTGTGTACACGATTGCAGCAGAGGGGGAACCCGATTTTCAGTTCTTTGTCAATCCAAGCCATTCATCTCTCTCTCTCTCTCTGTATATAAATGTTTTCAGTAAGGGTGGTGGGAAAATCCCTCGCAGGTTTGAACTCTAACCTTTAAAGACAACCTGGAGGTTAAGAGCAGGAGCCTAATCATGGCGCATCCGAAATAAATCCCAATGAGTGCAATGAGTGCTGTCTAGGAAGGATTGGAACCTCATCTGAAAAATACACTGCATTTTTTTGTAAACATTTGTATGGTGGGCATTTTTGACTTATGGGAAGAAGCAGACCGGTGGCTGGCAGGTGCCTCCTAAGTTTTGTTTTATTTGGTATTGATCATATATAGATGGGCGGGGTGGTAAATAATAATAATAATAATAATAATAATAATAATAATAATAATAATAATATACCATCCCGCCCATCTATATTATTATCATTATCTATAAATATATTATTATTATTATTTCTACTTTCCTTCCGGTCTCACACCCAGTATGTTTACGCTTTGGGTGGACATTATTATACTGTATAGGGTTGCTTTATCAGTCTTATGTATGCCTTATGCCGAAATGATTGCTGGAAAGTTGTCTTTTGCTTTTTGGTTATGTACTATTGGAAATGGATGTGATCATTCAACAAAAGTTAAAAGGAAAAAAGAAGGGGAAATATTCTGTCCTGCTCACATTGTATTCTTCACAGAAGCTACAGCTAAGTTGTCAAGACCAGCCAACCATGTCCTTCTTTTTCCTGCCCTCCTGCTATGGGTCAGGGTGTTGGGTAACAACTCCCAGCAGCTCTCAGCCAGCATAGGCAATAGCCGGGGATGTTGAGAGTTGCTGTACAAAAGGTATGGGGGGCACCACGTTGCCTACCGCTGCTTTGTGCATTCGACGCGCATCTGCTCATTGGCTTGTTCGTGACGAAAGTCGCAGAGGATGGAGCCCCAAACCGAGAGGGGATTCTCCAGGACAGGAAGGACGTGTGAACCGAAACACCTTGAAGGGCAGTCCCTCCTGCGCTCCCTCCCTTGGCGGCGCCCCTCCGGTAAAGCAAGGCAGCCAACCTGGGGTGCTTTCATTCGCCTCTGTCTCCTCTGACAACAACAATCTAGATTCCCGTTCGTGGCTGTCAACGGGCAACAATATTGGTTACATACTCGTTATGGAATTAGAGCCATCCCTCCACCTCAATGCAAATTGTCTCCGAACAAGGATTTTCTTTCTTTACAATTGCATGCAATTGTATACAATTGGGAGATCTATTTCCATGGCAGGGAGGGGCGGGGGGGGGGCGGGGAGCGAAGACTCTTCTATAGCGAGGATCGCACTGCCTTGTCTCCTTGAACTCAGAGGGTTTTCCATTTCTGTTGAAGATGGGGGCTGCAAAAGTCGCCCACCACCGCGAAAGCTTCTGGGCTGCGCAGGAAAACACTGGGCGGATCCTGGCACTTGTCAGCAAAGATTTAAACGGACGCGCCGATCTGCAACGCGTTGCTTGTTGGAAATCAGGAGGAAGCCTCTGAGGGACGCTGGATCTAGTATCCCCCCGCCCCGCCCCCTCGCAACCCCCCCCAAGACATTGAAGAATTTGGGCGGCTTCCGTTTGCACCTGAACTTGAAAGGAATTCCCACCAAATAAGCTTCTGAGTAAACATGTAGGTGTCAGAAGTTGGTCCAGAAATTGCCCCTCATCCATCTCAATTATGTTCCAGTCTCTGTTATATAAAGCAAAAAGTGGGGCTTTCAGAGTGATCATTCCTGGTGTTGCCCAGCGAGGCAGCTTGGTGGGCTCAAAGCCTCGCTTTTGTAAGCCTTTGTTATTATTAATGTTCTTATTATGCGTTCGAGATCTTGGGTGTAAAAGAAAGCTAAAGGGTTCACATGACTGCTGTAGTACGTATTTGTATGTTATTATTGTTAGAGGCATCATGATTCTCCTTATGGAAGAGATGTGAGCGCAGCCCAAAGCGCGTTTCTCCTGCACTCACCGTGCAGTTGCCGGCTTGCACTAGCCAGCGCCACCGAAGAAGACGATGACTCTCAGCAAAAAATGCTACCACCTGGTCTCAGAACAGTGGGAACAAAGCTTTCAGGTGACACAAAGCTCTTCCTCAGAGCCAAAACAAAAATGAAAAAGCAGCACATACACGCAGCCTGCGGCTAAGGCGGATCCATTTCAAGCCTAGTTTGGGAGTGGGGGCCCGGAGGAGATGAAAGGGAACTTCGCAGTTCCGGCAAGCGATGGCAAGGGGCAGTTTCCTCCTTTGGGTCCCTCCACCAATTGAATTCAGTTCGCTCCTAGAACGCTACTTTTTGTACCACGAAGATTGGTTTTGGGAAAAACTCCTCCTCCTCCTCCTCTTCCACATTAGTGACACACCGAAAATTCTCTCTCCCTCCCCTTCACTCGACGCAATCGAGTTTTTATGAAAGCAATTGTTGCACCTGCTGTGACATAAGCTAGAATGCGCTGGTTTCTACGAATGAAGGTTGGGGGAATCAACGAACGACGTAATCGTTTTATTTACAAAAACAGTGACTGAACCGAGCAGGGTTAGAGGCTGCCAGTGGCCTCTTTTTTCAAAACGCGTATTAAACTTTTAGAGATTTTCTCGATATTCCCGTTCCTTCCCGGCTCACCAAGAGTCCTACGATCCCTCGTTGGCACCCTCCTCGTTTCGTTTTCTTTAAAGCGCCAAGTCAATTGCGAGAGGGGGAGCGGAAGGCAGGTAAAACGTGCAAGCGCCTCAACCCCCACCTTTTCTGCGTTCTGTTCATTTCCCTTCCAGCTCGCTATACCGCATTTTTGGGGCTTATATCATTAGACACATCCTACTATTAAAATAAGTGCTCCCCAAATCCCTGCCCGTTGTAAACAGGAGTATGAAGTCCATTAAGAAATAAGGGCTAAACGCGAATGAACACAAGATCATCGACTTCTTCTTTTTTTATAAAGAGAGTATTTTAATTATTTTTATTGCTCAAACCTTTAGTGTGTTATAGTTCTATTGAAATACCCGCACTCGGATACTAAATATACCTGTTTCCCAAACCTGGGGGACATCGCTTCATTACTCAGGCTGCTACTCTCTATTCGTTTACTCTAGAGTAACCCCTTTGATTTTTTCACAGCACTCTTGCGGAGCTTGTCCTGGATCCTAATCCCGCAGTTTAGGAAGAAACTGATCATTTCCAAGGACTTTATTATCAAAGCTCCATATTAAGCGTTCGCAGTGCAAACGGGCTTCCTGATGGTTGTGGATCGGATTCCTAGAGAAATGCGCCTCCGGGCGGCTTCAGCCTTAGGACTGTGAATACAAGAATCAGATCTAGTCCCAAGTCTAAATCAAAGCATCGTTTCTTCGCAGTTTTACCTAACGTTCGCACAGTTAATTTTGTTTAGGAAAGGAGATTTCCCAGCTGAAGTCATTGCCATTTCAGGCGAGCTCCCTGGTCGGAGGGGCGTGGCTTGCCTCAGTTTACCCATCGCTGGCAATGGACTTTTTTTTCTGAACCCATTTCTCCTCTCCCAAACGCTGCTGGCATCCTGCGCCCGCGCTCTCCAGTTTCCTCGTAGGGCTTGAACCTTTCTGAACCAAGCGGGAGCTCTTGGCTAAGGAAGAGACGCTGTCAGGGTGGGGGGGGGGGTGCCAGGACGAAATGACCTTGAAGTTGAATTCCGGTTTTAGGCAGGGCTCAGATTATTGGGAGGGGGAGACAAGGGACCGCTTAATGAAAACCACAAGCTCCGAGCCCGGCTTAGCGCTGAGAGCCCCTGAGCCCCCTCCCACAGTGGTAACAGTATCGTGATCCCCGGTAGCCTCCTAACTAACAGGAACTCACGTCCGAAACGAAGGAGGCTGGCTCCCCCGCCCCAGCCAGCTTCCCAATTCGACCAGCGGTCTGAGGATTTGGTCTCTTGGTTCACTAACAGTTGTACAGTGCTGTATAACCTACTTTGAACTTCAGAGGACTCGTCCATATATGCCTGGACGCCAGCTGGGCGCTGTAGTACCGGCGGCACGCCGCTTTTTCGAAGGATTCCTTCGTTTTTAGGGCTTAATCGAGACCAAGGATTTGCCTTCCATTGCAAGTGTTAGCATATAGCAAAGACAGGAAGATTGTTTTTTAATGTGGTCAGTTGCTACTTTATTGGTCATAGCGTACTTAAGCTTTTTACTAAAACAGTCAAGGGAATAGAGGGAGCTTTTCTGAGTCAGACCATTGGCCCATCTAGGTTCGCAATGTCGACACTGGCTTGTAGCGGCTCTTCAAGGTTGTAGTCAGACAGAGGACATTTCCAGACCTAGCTGGAGACACCTGGGATCTTCTGCGGGCAAAGCAGATGATCTGCTACTGAGCCCTGGCGTGTCAGAGTTGGCCCCAGGCTCTTGCTTTTCATAACCTTTAGTTGACACCCCTACCTCCATATAATATATATCCAACAACAAATGGCAAAATTGGATGCCCCTAATAAGAGGGTTTCTAGAAAGAGGATGGCGCAAGAAGACACAATATTTGTTGCCCTTAACGTGAAGGATCTCCCCCGTCCTCTCCAGGCTCAACAAATTTACTGGGATATGGATTTCAGTGAAACTTGCTTCCAAGTATCTATGTTTAGGGTCCTAGATTTCCTATCCTTCAAGGAAAAGTTTACTCTGCTTATTGGCTAATGGTCGTTCGCGCGTTTGAATCCCGCTGAGTCCAAGGTGGCTTAGTCTCTGTTTCTTAGAAGAGGTCCTAGAAATTAGGAGGAGAATTGGTTTCATTGAGTCTTGAGCCCCTTTCAAAGGCAACCAAAGTTAAGAAGGCGGAAGAAAGTCAAGGCCGTGGACTTTCTCACTGGGGCAGCGCTGCAACCCTATCATAGCTGTCAACGTTTCCCCTTTTTAAAGGGAAATTCCCTTATTCCTCGCAAGAAAAGGGAAACGTTGACAGCTATGAACCCTATGCATTTAGGTAGCATTTAGAGAAGTAAACACACACCCAGAAAGGAAACCCGTGGCAGATTTGTGGCATAACCTCTACTGCTGCAAGAGACCTGTTCTAGGGAACATGTGTCTGGGAGTAAAACTTGGAGTTGGAGTTGGAAAGAGCATTTAGTCCATCCTGCTTCCGGATGCAGGAAACCCGCTACAGTAGCATCCCGGATAAGTGACCACCCAGCTTTAGCTTCAAAATATTCGAGGAAGAATCCACGACTGCGAGACTTGTACGGTCAGAGCGGGGGTGCATTGGAGCCTCAGCTGCTTTTGCGCGCGTGCAAATTTTTTTACACTTATTCGGACGCAATAACACGTTCAGCCTTAGGGTTGATTTACGTGTGTGTGGATCCCATTTACAGTCAATCTGTAGTACAATCTGTGCCATCCCATTAGTCGCAACTTGTCCCCATGGGCGGACTGATGGGACTCGTTGACGGGAAAGGCAGGCTGCCGTACCTGAGATTCTCTGGCTGCCCCGCCTGCCCGATCTGCAACCACATCAACCAGTTCGACCGAGCTGTGTGGGTTCTGAGATTGCGGGACGGAGGATGGAGTAATAGGAATATTAATAACAGTCATAAGGAAAGCTCACGGGGTGGGATTGCTCCCGCCTACTTTGGCACTAGATCAGGCTGCAGGTGGGTGAGAGGTACAGGAAACACACCATTAAGCAAATACTCGGACTTAAAGCGGCTTCACGTTGTTTGTGTGCAGGTTTGTTATGCCCTGTGGCTGAAAGTCACCATCCAATTCTTAGAAACTGACAAGCAACAAACTGGCGTTTTGGGCTCCACGAAATGTAGCAGGTTGAACGAGTGGACTTTAGCCAAGCCTACCGGGCTTGTAGAAACAGTCAAGTGCCCTTGGTTACAAAACAAGCAAACAAAAATGCAATATATTGTCAAATTTATAAAACCGTATTCAGCTCTCTGCAGTTTCGCTAACAGTAGACCTTTGGGTAATCTTATTAAAAACAAGACGAATTCTGCCCTTTCGCTTCTGCCTCAACGTGCGATTCTGGTCGCATTCCCTGGAAGCAGAGCTACGCGCTAAAGGACTGTATGCCAGGCAGAAAACCAACAGGCGCAGACTTCCTGCTTGGATCCAGCTAGTTTCCCCACAGCCAGATCCTCCCAGGGAAAACCAAAGCTTGAACGCAGCGATAGGCCCAAAGACCCAGCTGTCGCTTCCCAGGAGCTGGCATCCGAGGACACGCTGCCTCTGAACTCGGCAAGAGAGAGAATCCGAGCAAAGACTCCGCTTGGAAGGAAGGACGCCGATGCTCACTAAGACAGTTTCATCCACCCGGAATCTCTGGCCGTGGTGGATCCCCGCTTATCTCCGTTTAGTCAATGCAAACTTGGCCTTGTGACCTCTGGAAACCGCCGAGCTCCCAGATTCTTCCATTCAATTCAGGAAGTGAGGCGCCCTGTGAATTAGGATCGCGTTGCCCCTCACAAGTTAATTGTTATTGGCTTCCTGCGCGGAGCTTGAATCCCTAGACGGCGCTCTCCTCGACGGGTGGCTGTTTCTGTGGTGTTGGGATTTTATAATAAATTGTTTTCACGGACTACCACGCATTCTTAAACCTTCACGAAAGGAGATCTTGCGCCAAAAGCCAGTTGATTCCCCATTTGGTTGCCACCTTTTACGCGCTTACAAGGAAGTGAAGTAGCAATTCTACAGCCCGCTTCTGCGGGAAGAAAACCGGCTGAACTCGAGTATAGGCAAGTCTGAGTGGGCCAGTGAAGGTTGGCATGGTGGTTGGCTGGAGCTCCCCGAGTACCCAGACTGATGTAGTGCAAGCAAGCATGTCTACTCAAAGTAAGTCTCACTGAGTTCAATGGGACCCCCCCCCCATTTGTATATAAGTTTGCAGCCTTCAATTAATGAACTCTGGGAGTTAGAAGCCCTTCCCGGATTTTGAAATAAAATTAATAAATATGACCAGGTGGATTGGGGAGGGGTAGCTATATGTTTGGGAAGAGGTTGCCTTGTCTTCGGAACTGCAAGTCAAGGAAAGAGGAATCCTTTTCAAAAAGAGCACTGACATTTCCTGGTCTGATGCCCAGAGCTGTCAATCTGCCATCTGACAAGCCTAGGCATAGTTGGGAGTCCTTTGCATGCTTGCTCATAAGTATGTCCCAGAGTGTTCAATGGAGCTTTTCCCCAAATAATTGCAGCACAGCAGCGCAATCCTATATACATCCACCCAGAACTCCCATTGAGCTCAATGGGATTTGTTCATAGGATTGCAGTGAAAGTATCACTGAACGCTGTGGGACACAAGTTCAAGAAGGCATGTCTAGGATCTGGCTGTAATAAGAATTTCTATTGTTGGCTCAGATCAAACATCCATCTAGACCAGGATACTTCCAGCAGTAGCTAGCCCAAGTTCACACAAATGGGATGACCTTGCCTGTTGTTGGGCACAGCATCTGATAGTCAGAGGTACTACACTGCCTCTGGACTTGGAGCTTTGGCTTGGTTAACATGACAAATACCAGATGAAAGACTTTCCTCCCCAAATTTATCTAACCAAGGTGTGCTTCTGCTGGAACTCAAAAGCAGTTTATAATGAATGTGAATATAATCAGGGTAAGCTTTTGCTGCAATTAAATCCAGGGTGGAGACATCTTAGGTGCCTGCCTGTGCTACCAAAAATAGTTTGAACTATTTGTCCACCCATGAGCTTGGGTGCCAAGCCAGCTCTCAAGTTTAGATGGGTACCATACCCCTTTCTCCCTTTGTATGCCTCTGCAACAAGGATATGACTCCGCTCTGCTTTATCAGCAAGGATGTTTTTGCCTTGTAGAATGAGTTCCAGTGCCATTTGTGCAATCAAATCAAGAGAGGTGGCATGACCTATATGGAAGTTCCATCAATATGAATGGAAATTACACAAGAGCACTCTGATGCATGGGAGAACTTCCATATAAGTAAGGCCCATCTGCTTATCTCTATCTGTCTATCTATCTATGCTTCTTTGAGGGACCTTTAACTCATCTTTCAGATACAGAAGAAGACAACCCGGCCACCAACATGAGGACATGAGTAATCTAATAATTAAGAAGATTGGGAAGGAACTCTGGAGGCAGTTTCCAACTGAACAGTAAAAGTCATTATTAAAGAATAATTTTAAAAGGAGTCATTATGTTCAATGAATACAAGAGCAGTGTGATTTCTTTTGGGACATGCCAATAACATTTCACTTAGAAACAATTTTCTGTCTAAATAATTTGGGACATTCAATCTTTTTACCATGGTTACTTGGGAAATAGAAAAGAAAACAGTTGTGTATCTGTAAACTGAACAGTTAATTTGTTCTGGGCAAGACCACTTAACATCAGAATTCTAGAACGGATTACATTCGGGACATCTGCCTAAATTGCAAAGGCTTGTCTCAAACATACTCACAGGAAATAATGGGCAACACGCATGATCCAGCCTAATCTTAGAAATATTCTGTTCCACTGATTTTATTTAAGTGGGTAAGTAAAACAAGAAGAAAACCATAGTATAAAATCTAGTTTGTGTGTGTGTGTGTATATATATATATAATATAAATATATAAAATCACATTCAAGCTACATATTTTATTGCAGGACTGCAAAGTACTTATAAGCTTGCTTTCAAGTCACTTTTACTCAGAGTAGACCCATTCAAATTAATAGGCCAAAGTTAGTTCTGGACTCCTTTCTGCCCCAGCTTCATCCTGCTCACTAAACCCTGTTGCCTTTTCAATTTCCAATTCTGCCTCCTCCCAGTATTCTCCCTCTGACTACTCACCATCCCACCACTAGTCCCCTGGCTCTGAGCTTTCTTCTCCTGCAGGTTCCCTTGGGGGTTCCCCAGCTGGTGCCTCCTACCACTCCCCTGCATCTGGATAGTCCGTGACAGCAAAGACCCAACAATAATCCAGAACTCTTCAGGGCCTAACAGGCAACATTTGGGACTGCCTCATTTCATATAAAGCTCATGGAAGTAGAGAGTTGTAGGTAAACATACAGCTACACAGAAAGGTACAGAAATAATAGGATAACCGTTGGCTTTGAACAGCCCAGTTCTGACTCAGCAGGATTTATTTGTATCACACTTTGACTTGAAGGGCACATAAGAACCCATGAAGGACCTCATTGGGTCAGCCCAAAGGACCATCTAGTTCATCATCTTGTTCTCAATTTGGCCAATCAGATGCCTGGAGGCCCTCAAAAGCAGAGCCTGATTGCAACAACACTCAGACTCCCAAATCACCCTTATTCAGTCATCACACAGAACTGATGCACACCCCTACTAAAAGCTATTACATGCCATCTTACAAATAATATCAACAGCAATATATACTAGTCTAATACATGTATCAGCATATCAGCTATTAAATACAGAGAACATTTAGTGAATGTTCAATATCAGACCTCACAGACCACTCTTGTGAGCAAATTTATTTTAGCAAAAAGTCAACGTGCTAGTCTTTTCTTTCATCAAACAGTGATCTCTTTCTTTTAACATTTGAGAGAATGTGTGTTTGGTAGTTTATCACAGCCTCCCCCTGCCAACCCCCCCCCCCAGTAACTCCCCAAAGTGCAGCCTGATGCCTTGCTGAACACCCTTTAAACCACAAAGTAAACTTGTTTTTCCAAGAAGCAATTAGGCACATACCCTTCAACATAACTTTAAAATAAACAGCATAAGCACATTTGAAAACACCATCCATTGGGTGTTGCAGTGTGTGGGTTCCAAGAGTGACAGATTGTTTGTAATTATGGGTACTTACATACAAAGAGAGAGTTGGGAGTATTGATCAAAACATGTAGAGTCAAAGGAATAGTTCCATAATTAAAGATGAAAGACATTTGTTTTCTATCCTAAGCTAATTTTAAGCAACAATCCTATTGCAACATTTGCTGGAGGAAAAGTAAATCACACCAGTCTCCTCTTTGAGGCATCAAGAAGGATTTGAAAGCATGCTGAGAATAGAGGCTGGCTGTGATTCTGAACTAATTATTGCTTTGGAAGTTCCCCACTCTGTTAGGATAAAGCTAATTTAGGCTACAATCCTTAACCCTATTTGCCTGAGATTAGCCTTGCAGGATTTAGCTCCCTAATATTGCAGACCACTGGTAGCCAGGGGCAATATTTCAGATTTTTTTGGGGGGGTGGGGTGGGTGGGGAAGGAAGGGCAAAGATTCATAGACTAAGTCAAGCTTTTTGATATGTTCAATGCTAAGTGGAAAAGGCAAGAGTGCTCTTTTTGAAATAGCACTTCATGTTTTTGCTTCTTATACAATATAATAAGGACCGCAATATTATTAACATGGGTTAACCTTTTTTAAAAACAAAGCAAAGCAAAGGGTTTTGTGCCTCTGGCAAGCTTGCTACCACACAGACCCATTCTTCATTGTTTATAAGTCATAAACAACATTTGGATAACTAATATGCCGAAACCCTTGAAATGCAGGAATCACAGCTAAAGAATCCATGGCAGATGGCCATGCAATCTCTGGTTTAAAATTTCAATGAGAGTCCACCACCTTCCAAGGTAGCCCATTTCACTGTCGGACAGCTCTCATCACCAGAAAGCTCTTCCTAATGTTTAGTCAAAATCTTCTTTATCGTAAATTGAACCCACTGCTTTGAATCCTACCCTCTAGAGTGCTTCAGATAAACAATAGTAATATCTTGCAGTTATGTTTTCAGAGCTAAAGGGGGACTAATAGGAGAGAAGCACAGAAAATTCTGATATGGCTCTTGAAAATAAATTATTCCCTGATTCTGTGGGATTTTTCAGTTGCAGTACCATCACTTCGGAACTTCCAGCCAAGCTTGGCCCCTTGCCCCAATGCCTGTAATCTGTAATTATTGGACTTCTTAATATTTATATTTGAAAGCATCCACAGTCCATTGCTGAGTTGTCAGCCGTTTTGCCTCATTTAGCTGACAAATGGCTCCTCACTTTCCTGGTTTTATTTCACCAGGTTTTTTCCATCACAATTCAGTTGTATTGTTTTCATATGACTTCATTTTTGCACATTGCTTTAAGCATCCTAATTGGGCTGGGAAAGTGACTCATTTTTAATGAAAGAAAGTATGGCTGAACTACGAGGGATTTGAACACAGGTCTCCCTCATCGCATAACTGCTGACTCATGTCACTAACAGCCTCTGATTCATCATCTGAATGTATAAAGAAAGCAGAGGTTGAATTGAGTTCAACATTTTGTAACCCAGGATAGCTATTTGAGTAAACAGGCCACCTGTTATCTCTGTGGTTGGCCTGGATTTTGGTGAGCAATCTTCCCTTCTGGGTACATCAGGGTAAACCCACCAGAAGCCAAATATCAGGCAGGAAAAGAGCAACAAAGCTGCCTTTATAGATCTTAACAACCAACAATGCAGCTTGTGTACGGCAGTGTACTGTTGTGTTTGCATGCCTTTTATTTAATGAGTATGCCAAGGCAATAATAGTAGTCCTGTCAGAACTGCTACAGTGAAACATCTTTCAGTCTTCTTATCCATTATAATCCATAGTTGCTGAAGTTTATAACTCAGCAGCAAAAATCTCCTCCAGGCTAAATCTTGGCATAGTAAGTGTCAACACTGAGGTAATTGGTTTTCACCTTGTGGGGAAAAAAAGCATTTGGAAGTTGCCAAAGGGCCATCATGTCCAAACGCCTACATTTCCCTGAGAGCTTCTCCTTTATTTGTTTTCCTCCTCCCCCTGCTCTTTCTTTTCCCTGTTCCTTCTCATTTTCCTTCCTCTTCCCCCTGTCTTTATCCTAAAATGGATAGCAAATGTTCTAAGCCTGTGTGTGCAGTTAATGCCCAACAACATTCATCAATGGAGTCAAGCTAAAACTTCTCCAGCCTTAAAACACCCCACTCTTAAAAAGCTCTAGCCTGACATATTCCAGTGCTCTTTTTCTAGAAAAAGAGGTGCCGGAACTTACCACAAACACCTCCCTTGTTCTTTTATAATGGCAACAGCACTTATCTGAGAGGTGCTGGAACTGAGTTCTGGCTTAAAGATCCCCCTGGTATAACTACAGAATATGTTGGGCCTGAATTTTTAAAGACTGGAGTGTTTCTATGCTTTCAATGCACACACATTGTTGGTGTAGTGGTTAAGAGCGGTAGATTCATAATCTGGGGAACTGGGTTTGCGTCTCCACTCCTCCACATGCAGCTGCTGGGTGACCTTGGGCCAGTCACGCTTCTCTGAAGTCTCTCAGCCTCACTCACCTCACAGAGTGTTTGTTGTGGGGGAGGAAGGGAAAGGAGAATGTTAGCCGCTTTGAGACTCCTTTGGGTAGTGATAAAGTGGGATATCAAATCCAAACTCCTCCTCCCCTCCTCCTCCTCCTCCTCCTCCTCTTCTTCTTCCCCAGGCCCCCTGAATCTTACTTGGTCTCACATTCAATGGACCCTGAAGTCCGATGGTGATGGAGCCTCAAAATGTTACATAAGAACTGTTCAACCAATGAAAGGTTTTGGGTTTTTTTTAATGGAAGGCAAGATCAGGTCCAGGCTGACCTAAATGATATAGCCCCTGTTATCATTGTACAGTGTTTATTTTCCAAAGCCTAGTCATTCACTATTTTGTCTAACACAAATTATCTCATGGCTTTCCATGGCCAGCCTAGTCAGGGCACTTATCACAAGAAACACTCACCTATTGTGAGATTGTGATGGGACCTTCCATAACTACCAGGTGGAGTGACCCCAATGTGACCTCTGTCATTTTACATATTGGCTTTGTTACTAATCTGACATTGCCGATAGTAGGTAATACTCAGATTGCTAAACGGAAAGGAACTGGTTGTGACATTTCAGTACATCGCCAATCACTACTGTGTCTGGACACACTGGGAAATTCCAGTGCCTATTGAACCCTCACTGATGGGAAGAGGGACCACTGAAAGCTGTATGGCCCACTTAATACATCTAGCTCCTTCCTAAATAAGACGCCAACCCAAAGATCATCAAGGTCCCTCCACAAGTTCTGAAGCAGAGAGAACATATGCAGGACATCTTCTGCCAGTATCTTCCACCAGTCACTTTGCCAAGCCTCTTTCCTCAGGTTCATTTGCCCTGCAGCAGAAAGGGGAAGAGGGTAGGCAGAGTGGCCTCTATGGAGAAATAGGACAGGAAGCCCAAAGGCTCTATCCTCTTTCACTGCTTTGAAGCCTTTAAAGGACCTTTGGGCTGATCACAGGCAAACATCTATGCTATGCAAATGGTATGGAGGGATCTGGGGGAAAGGGGTATCTGCTTTGACTGTAGGATGTTCCCAGGAACACAGGAAGCTGTCGCCAGGTTTTTCTCCTAGGGATGAGCACCTGCCTTTATTTCAGGAGTAGTCATGTTTTAGAGCTAGATTAATAAGACCGCGCCATTTAATTCACATGAACCTCCTTATTAAATTTGATGGAACTGTCAGAAGTAAGTGGATTACGGTTGTATGGATTTAAATTAGACACAAAAGAAGTGAAGAAACTGGAATTCAAATGGGCAAAAAAATAATAATAATTGTCTAGAAGAATTGGAATGCAATTCTGAATTCTCAGTACAACTGGAAAAATGTGGTGGGCCACTTTTTTTTTGCTAAAATATGCTCCCAAAGATTTCTCCTTCATAGAAAGGTTTCACTTGTTTTTTTAAAGCAAGCTCTAACTTAGTTATGCATGCTTTTCTGATTCATGCTTCTTCATTCCTGGAGTCATAGCTTATAATTTGTATGGTTCAACTTCACAATTTGCACCAGATAATTTAGAATTCATGATCTCATCAGTGTGTTTAATGACCTGGAAATAATTAAATTTCAATATTAAAGTAATTAGGAATTCAATGCCACCTAGCATATACTATGATACAACTCACTTAAATACCGAAATAACAAATTGCACAATTCAGCAGCAGGAATGGCAAAGTTATCTCATTAATTTGTTGCTGCAGTAGAACTCGCGCATGATGGAAGAGGCATATCTTCTGGAAAACATTTAGGCCCAACCTACTGCATGCTCCCTACCCACTCCCCACCCTCATGCACCTCTTTGTGCCTGGGGCTTTTCTGCTCCCCAAATCCCCCCCCTCCCAGGGGCATTTCTTCTGTGTGAGAGAAAGAGAGCAATTGCAGGCTCCATGGTGCAGATGAAGGATCAGCTTGACTTGCCTCTAATAATTCTCCAAGGTTCCCATCTCAAAGGTGTGGACAGTTTTCTCTCTCTCTCTCTCGTAACACTGGAACCTTGGTCACTGAGTGAAGCTGAATGGTGCAAGATTCAGGACAAAGTTAAGCACTCCACACAGCATGTAGTTAAATGAAGGAAGTGGCTGCCACAAGATTTTCACATGAGTGATTGCTGTGATAGAATAGATCTAGAACATTTAAGACAGTTGTGGGGACATGTTTTGGCCTGGAAAGCCAGGTGAGTACTGCCTGCACCCCCAAATTTTGGGCTAACCTTGACAGGTGGATGGAACAACCTACCTGTCAATCACCGGTTGTCATTGTGATGCCCAGTGATTGACAGGTGACTTATCCTGCCCCTGCCAAATTCCTTTGTACAGTGCCTCCCAGGTGACTGGCAGCTGGCTGGTTGCAGCCCAAGGGGCTTTGCTAGCTCTTTGTTTAACATTTGGGAAGTTCTAAGCTTAGGGCTGGCAATGTGTGACCAGTAGGGATTAGCAGCATGGTCAAGTTTCCAGGCATGTCTCTACCTGCCATCACATATGACATCAAGTGTGGGGCACGTGGGCATGGTTTGGAGAAAATGCCCTAATGGGCCAAACTCCTGCCAGGCCAAAACTGGCCCATGAGCTGGAGGTTTGCACTCCTGATTTAGGACTTAAGTACGTACTACAGTGAGTACCTTGAATAAAAGGGGAAACCAATGGAACTGGAAAGAAATTGGCATACAGTGTCACACTGCAACTGACTATGCAACTTATATCTAACACTGGACAACCTTGTCTAGACATACCTAACATTTTGCTAAACAAATATGTTGTCACCAGCTGTTTCTCTCATCTCAGGATATCTCTGAGTCAGTGTACATTCTCCCTAGAACATTTCACCACATGGGCTGCTGATGTTGTTTGTAGCCTGTTTCATCAAACTTCTTCGTCTTTCACAAACAGCTTTCCCAATCAAACATAATTGTATAAGGCTTTCATTTGTGAGACCATTTTCTCCAGCCGCCAACAAATAAAGCAATGCAAGCATCTTTTGATGGTTCCTGGAAATGCAAAAGGATGTGAGGCAACACACTGCAGGACTGTGAATGTTGCCTTTTCAAAGTCAGTGAGGTACTTGCAAATCAAGCTGAAATCAATAATTCCGATTGCAAGGGAGGTCAATTAACCCTATAGTGAAATTTGCCCCATTGGCATGGGACCAAAAAGGTGACACGTTTTATTGAACTCTTTCCCAACTGCAAAGCATCTTTGAGGTTTCCTGTCTTTTTCAGAGATTTCGTGCAGACAGAAGCGAACAAACAGGAAAGGTTAGTCAGGCAGTAGTGCAAGCAATTATATTCACATGAGGGGATCAGAGCCATGACAACACTCTAGCTGAAGCCCATTAACAGCTCTTGACAATAGAATGTTATGGGTTATAAAATGTTATCAGCGGGATACAAAGAAAAGATCTCTGTTCGGTAAGACCTGGAGCACAATTCTTACATAAGCCTCTTTGTGGTCAGTTAATATACCCTCTGTACATTGGGGAAAAAGAGAAGTGTATAGATCTTTATGATCTCTACAGGCTGTTAGCTTTCTGGAACAAAGGCTGTCATGGGGGGAGTACATGTTTTCCTTCTACAAATGCTCCATCTCCAGCATCTTCAGTAAAGGTATCATAAGTGCTGCTGTGAAAGACCTTTGCCAGAGAAGCAAGCCCATATAGACCAATGTATCCTGTGCTGGGAGCCTTGGGATATATAGTTTCCAAGGCATCTGATGTCCATCTAGCTGCATTGGGTGCACTGGAGAAACTCCTGTGAGCAAAGTCTCATCTCCTACCTCCACCCTATTATGCTTAGCAAAAAAGGCAAGGCCCTCTTCCAGTGCACACATTCCCCATCTAGCAAGAAGACAGACTAATTAATAAAATAATTAGTCTGTAATTTCCACCCCCTTCCTCTGTCCCTAGGAGGTGTCTACTATCCATCTCCCCCAATTCCTGAAAAGGAATTGTACTAGCTACCTGGCAAACTACCATAGATCTGAGCTGGCTGGGATTGACTGGAAATGGCCAGCTGTCACTTAAGCTGAACATGTGTACTGATGTACTGAACCTTTCAAAATGGACTGTGGCCATGCAGCCATTGACCACCAGACAACCTGCAAGAGGAGACCAGAAGCTTATTTGCAAGTAAGAAGATCAGGGTAGACAAACTTTAGCTAAATAACTCCTTTCAATATCAGTATTCTGCTTCATCCATTTTTTGCTTCTCCTGCCTCCTTTTTAATTGCTAATAAAAGATATATAGTTTGGTGGTTGTGTCTTGCATGCATTGTTGCCAGATTCACAGGGTTATTGTAACAGCTCCCAACCATATAAGCTCAAGTCACTTCATGCTATAGAGGTATAGGATGGGAATTGACCAAGAAAAACAGGTTACTCTGATCTCTGGGAGTGAAAAGTACCTGGGTGCTGGCTGTGTTCCCCTTGTAAGCCCAGTGGAATCTTGGCTGAGAACAGCAAGTTCTTTCACTCCAGGATGGGGACAAGTAAACTAGATGCTCTCTCAGAGTCCCCATTGAAGCCTTAGAGCCCTAGAAAGCACTTACCATCTGTGGTAAGAGGGAACATAAAAGAGACAGGCCTACCTTACAAGGTAGTTGTACAAGGATGGACATAAGCAGGCTCTCTGCCCTCCTCTTCCATTACAGTTATAACCCCCAGGGTCCCTGGTTCCTTGGATGCTCCCTGTAGATAAGGGAGAGAGGTTTCTAGAAAGACCACCCTGTTGGCAGAGCCAGACAGGTAAATAGGAAGCAGGGAGGTGGTTTCACTTACAGTTTGGCTCCACCTGTAACAATACAGGAAGCGACCACATTCTTTCCTTATCATTAGTATTAATGATAACAGAGTTGAACTGATCTCTATGACTTTTATAGACTGATGGCTTACAGGGACCTCATGCAGGTGCAACTTCTCTGAAGCAATAAAGAAGGATTTCTCCTTTTTGCTGATGTGGCACTTGTCTTGAAACAAGATCAGTAGTTGAATAATTATACAGATTATTTTGTATAATTTTGTATAATCTGGTCATTTTTGTTTTTGGCAATACTGGGTGAAAGGTTTTCCAGACAGGTGAAACACAACTTGTAAATAGTTCATAGAGAATGGAAAATAACTACAACTAGTTCAACAAATTTAACTAATTTCACTTTGGAGAAAAACAAAAACTGCCCAAAGTCATTTATCGAAATATTTTTGAGAATCTATTTCAAAGTTTCCTCTGAGTGTATTTTTCTTACTGCCTTATTATTTCACCTTGGAAAATAAAATACTTAAAAGTTTTGTTTTTTTACTTTTGGATGTAAGGTCAACTGAAGATCATTATTAAGAAACAAAACAGCTCATTCTAATTGCTATTATGGATATTACCGCTTAAAAGCCTTCCTGGCCATATGCATTTGCTCACACGATCAGTGATCAGATAAAGATGATCAGGCCAATACTCCATTCTCAAATTAGGACATCATTTCACATAGGTTCACTGCCTTCCCATGTCTCAGAGCCACCCAGCTATTTGCTGTAATCATGGGAAATAGACATATTACCCAACATCTCATAAATTTGATTATGCCAGAGAATGCCAATCTGGTAAGTCAGCCTAGAAGAAGAAGAAGCCACAATTGGAGAGACAGTTGCAGTTTGAAGCACTGTCCCTACTGCAGTTTTAAAACAGCCTCCCACTTTCAATAAAGGCTTACGAATCCCCCACTTTGAAAAGCAGAGAAGGCCAGGGAGAGAGTCTGAAGTGAAAATTGACTCTTCTTTGCTCTGGGCGTGAAACTATTTTTTCCTCTTGGGGATTAGTTGACATTCTATTAGTGCTGCAGAGATGACTAGGAGCAGATAAGGGGCCTCTTCCTCCCCTCCTGACACTGAACTCTGCACTGTGCTGTAGTAAAACATGACGTTTCTTGCAGGGATGAGCTCCCCACCTTAGCACATGGCTCAGAAGAGCCGGCTAGCCATTAAGATTTCCCCTCAGGCAGATGCTCTCATCCTTTGTTTGGAGCAAGTTTTGACAACAGCAATACTAATTGATTAAATGTTCTAATCACAGATTATAGCTTAGAGAGAGATAACATTTTTATTTCACCGAGTCTCTGCGAGTATTCATTTAGTCTCTAGATGACTATATTTTTACAACCCACACAGCAATTGATTCAGTTTTATTTACTCTGCATTCACAGATTGGGTAATGACTATTGGGTAATGTCTACTTCTTTGAAGTATGTATTGCACTTTCCCCTTCCTTACCTCCCTTATGCTCAGACTAAGCAACTCTTTAAGCTGCTCTTCCTATTCTACTGATTGGAAGACGGATAGCACAAATGGTCAATTACAATTTGCAGTGCGGTCCTATGCATATTTTACTCAATAAGTCCCCATGGGATTCATTGAGGCATGCTCCTTTGAAAGTTTACACAGGACTGCAAATTGAGTCAGATAGTAGCTAACTGAACACTATGTGATGAGTTTGGAGTTTTTGTGTTCAGTATCATGCCTTCCCAATCTCTAAATGGATGTAGAAGAGGCCTTTCTGAAAAAATAATGTGAAACTAAGTCAGTATAGGACAGTTAACTTTAGAGCTAGTAGAAGAAGAAGAGAAGAGTTTGGATTTGATATCCCACTTTATCACTACCCGAAGGAGTCTCAAAGCGGTTCACATTCTCCTTTCCCTTCCCCCCCCCACAACAAACAGTCTGTGAGGTGAGTGGGGCTGAGAGACTTCAAAGAAGTGTGACTAGCCCAAGGTCACCCAGCAGCTGCATGTGGAGGAGCGGAGACGCAAACCCAGTTCCCCAGATTACGAATCTATCACTCTTAACCACTACACCACACTGGCTCTGAAAACAAGAAACATTGTTATTAGAGAGAAGTATTATAATACATTAATGACCTGAAAACAAGCTGGTGTTTTTGTTCCATATTTTAAGAGGTCCGTATGATACAAACTATAAGGGGGAAGACCATGGTAGAAGAACAGCAGTAGCAAGTAGCAGGTATAGTCATCCCTTCATCATACATAAAGTTTGCCCATAAGAGTCCATTTTTCTGCTTGATTCACTTGAACTTAAATAAGGAACCTGTGGGCCTCCAGATGTTGCTAAACTACAAATCTCATCACCCCTGACTACTGATCATTCTACTTGGGGCTAATGGGAATTGGAGCCCAACAACCCCCGTGCTTCCACCACCTCTGCTTTAGAACCTAAGAAGAATCTACATGGATTACCAAAGGCCCATCAAGTATTTTCTTCTCCTGAACAAGGGCCAGCAAGATGTTTCTGGAAAGCTTACTAGGCAAACATGAAGGAAGACCTCATGGAAGTAATTCAGACTTACTTCTCAGTAGACATGGTTAGGATTGTGCTGCAAGTTGGGTATCATTCTATGAGAAGCTCCAGTGATGAACTTCTATGACCTACATGTTCCCACACCTGTGTACCTGTTTCAACAGAAGTAAAGCGAGGACCTACCACCCAAGACATATAAAGATCTCTTGGGTCTTTATATAAGGGGCAGGTTAACAGATAATGAGTGATATCTTCTGTCATAGGGGTGTTTCTTCAGCCTCCTGATCATTTTGCTAACCCCTTCCTGCATCTTTTCCAGCTCCACAATATCCATTTTGAGGTGTGATGGGCAAACTGGTACACTGTTTGTTTGAGAACGGGCATGACTGAACATGCACAGTCTTTTAATGCGGGTGTTGTTTTTTTAGGTTTTTTTAAAAAAATATTAATGCTGGCTAGCATGCAAACCCCTGGAGCTACCCTACCCATCTGAAATTTGGCATGGATAATCCCCTCTGAAGGGGCTGCCATGTCTCAAAATTCCATGTCTTTATGTGAAACAAGAATGGTTCTTTTGGTTTTGAAGTACAAGTCAATGGGCTTTCAAGGGATCTATATTTTCCAGGTTATGATCTGGATTCAGATCTGGTTTGGGTCAAGTCCAAATCAAATTCAATCTGTATTTACAAATTAGGGTTACAGATTAGAACAGGAGAGCTGTGCATAGCTCTAATATTCAAGCTCATACTCACATAAGAGCCTGCTCTGATTCTGCACTGCAAGGGATTGAACCAAATAACCCTGGAGTCATTGCCAACTCTACAATTCTATGATTCTATGATCACACCAATGACCTGTCTGGCCACTGTGAGAACAGGATGCTGGACTAAACAGATGCCTTTGGGAAGCCCACAAGCAGCACCTGAGTGCAATAGCACTCTGCCTTCCTGCAGTTTCCAGTTTCATAATGTTGTTTAATACTTTTTTTTTTTTAAAAAAAAGATTATCATTTTGTGGCAATGAATTCCACTAGTTGATTATACTTCTTGTGAAGTTTTCCTCTTTTTTAAAACGTGGAATTTTATTCTGAAATGCATGCAGTTATAAATACAGGCAGCAAGAAGGATGGACAAACTTAACAATACACAAAGATCACTAATTAAGAGTAAAAAGAAACTCGCTGATTACAGTCTTTAGTATGTTGAGGGCGAGCCTGTAAATCAGAGTAAATCAGCCTGATTTTGCCATTCTGTCTGCCTTGAAACTGCTCCCACTCAGTTTCAATTGTGAACTATTTGCTAACAATCTTTGATCTATTCTTTATCAAGGGGTAAGAATGAGCACAGATACAGTTCCTGTGTGCTAGATCTTTTTTTTCCTTTTCTTTGATTAAAAAGGGAAAAAAAACTCAACAGGCAGCCAATCTCATCCATGCCCTTGCAGATGGTTTTAATCTGCTTTGTTTCCCCTCAAACAGACTAGCAAGTTTATCAATTCAGATTAATGTCCCATTTTACCCTCCACTGACAAACCTTCAGCAATGCACAATGTGTCTCCCCCACCCGCTGCCTTTCCTGGGGGAAATAAGCAAGGCTAGCTTTGGAAAGTGTATCAATGTCTCAATGTCCTTTCCTTTACACAACCAACCTTTTTGGGTAGAGTTGAGGTGAGGCCCAATCACCGCAACATTAGCGCAACATTTTGTCATCTCACATTTCATAAATCCCTGAAAACAAGCTCCTGAAAAGCAGGGGGGTAAAATGACATTGGGGAATAGAGTCAAATCACAACCCAAACATGAACTCTGGTAATGGCTGAGAATTAGGTGACCAGCTCTTCAGTCTATTTAGAATGGCTTAGAACATGATTGGAACTGTTTGCTTAGCCCTGTTATGAATACAAGGGTTGAACTCATGGCCTCCTCCCTCATAAATAAACTGATGTCCAGGCTAGAGCTAGATGCCCATCTTTCCTTGATGTGACACTCAGAGCTCACATCCTAAAAAATCTCTGGGGCGAGGAGGGTTATGGAACATAAATCTATGAAAATAGTTTATTAATGCGATGTTGAAAGCTCATGCCTGTGAAAATCAACAGGGTGGATTAGGTAGGCTGAGTGTACCATGAAGACAGGTTTCCCCCTTGTTTTTCCTCTTTTAATTAGAACCAGGCACAGAAACTGGGATTTTCTCTTGAGCAATCAACTATGGCCTTGGTCACCTCGATGAGAAAGGGGCTGGGTGTTGTATTTTGCCAGCAAGTGCGGATTTTAAAAGCTGGTTGATTTCCACAATCTCCATGTCTATTAAAAGAAATCCAAAGTGCTTGGGGTGGGAGAAAGAGAACATGAAGGTGATTTATGGCAGTTAAGGAATGAAGGAAAAATTCATGGAGTCTGGGTCTGCTAGCCAGGATGGCTACATGGAACCTCTGTGTTCAGAGGAAGGATGATGCTGAGTATCAGTTGAAGGGAAGCAACAGCAGAAAAGGCCTTCATGGCCTGCTCATGGCCCTCCAAATGGGGCAAGGTGGAACTTTAGCCTGGTCCAGCTTATATTAGCAGGCTAGTCTGAGAGACACATCTATTTACCCTGACCTTTGACATCTGAGATATATGTTTTTAGGACCCATCCTTTTATTTTGATTGTAAATTGTTTTACTGGTTTTGCTTTGTATTTTTACATTGGTTTAAACTGATGTGCTACCTTATGGTGAAGGGTGGGCAAGAAATATTATTATTATTATTACTATTATCTTAAATAAGAATGGTAACAAAGCTTTATCATCTAAGTTGAAAGCCAACCCAAGCCAACCCAATTCCCCCCCCCTCTGGCTAAGGCATAAGGCAAGATGGCATCCCTCCCCATTCCATCCTCCCTCACCCAGTTTGACCCTCAGTGGAGTTGATGGAGAAGGATTATTGGTGTTTTTGAAGCATATACTGTAACATCATCTGCCTATTGCTTCCATCATGCAGCCCAGAGGGTGACATAGGGAATGGCATCAGGCATGCTACTTGGTAGCAGAATTTAAGAACACAAAAACAGATTGGGCGTTAATCCCACATTATGGTTCCCATCACATGACTCACCCATCCAAATGATTATTTACCCCCTTAACTATATGTTGCAGACTTCATATAACTACACAGCAATATTTTTGCAAGCTCTCTTATTACCTGTGGTAGGAAAGAGGGTGATAAATCTTCCTTCCTGCCAAATGCATTTGTCATACTATTAAAAAAAATGTGCACTTTTAGGTGCAACTAATTTAGCCACTTATGCTGTGCTGTCAGTAGTTAGTTGCTCAGAGGAAAGAGGAGTAAATGAAGAGAAGCAAAATGCTTCTGAGTGAAATCAGTTTCCAATACATCACTTGATGCAATTCAAGTATTGCATCAAGTATTGATGCAATTCAAGTATTAAAAAATGATTCCAGAATGGGGTTCTACACTGGATATTCAGCCAGGACTGGACAAACGCCGGCTCCCTCAGCTTGAAGCAAGATGAGCACTGCAGCCCATAGTCAAGTTTGACTGTCCTTTGCCAGGGGTCCTTTACCTTTTTACCTTTGTGTGAAAGAGTATAATATAATAATAATAATAATAATAATAATAATAATAATAATAATAATAATAATACCCTGCCCACTCTGGGCGGCTTCCAACAAAATATTAAAATACAATGATCTGTTAAACATTAAAAGCTTCCCTCAAAAGGGCTGCCTTCAGATGTCTTCTAAAAGTCTGGTAGTTGTTTTTCTCTTTCACATCTGGTGGGAGGGTGTTCCATAGGGTGGGTGCCACTACCGAGAAGGCCCTCTGCCTGGTTCCCTGTAACTTGGCTTCTCGCAGTGAGGGAACCACCAGAAAGCCTTGGCGTTGGACCTCAGTGTCTGGGTAGAACCATGGGGGTGGAGACGCTCCTTCAGATATACTGGACTGAGGCCTTTTAGGGCTTTAAAGGTCACTTGTTCCTTTGTACAGCTCAGCTATTGCATGCACAGGTACGCACTTGTTGAATGTTACATGTGAAGTATTATAGTACAGCTCAACTATTTGTGTACACTGGCGCATGGGTTGTACACTTGGGATGTTCACATATTATAATCAACAATGTGGCACCTTGATCATTCCATGTGCAACAGCTGACCAGAGTGGCAACTACATGTACAGGAGCTGACCTGACTTATTTTAATGCTGATAATGAAAAGGTGGTATCCTCTACTACACCTGCCAGTTATGGAGTTGCCAGACAAGTCACAGGGCACACAGCTGTTCTTTAACAGAAAGATACAGCCGGGGGATCATGAGAAACAGACTGCTGCCTCCAGCCCCTGCTGCTTGGCTCTGCCAAACAGTAGAGCCAGCCTTCTCTTTGCTGTTTTGATGCCAGGGAATCATTTGCTCTTAAAATACTGGACACTTACTTGCTTTGAATCTAGTTAATTATGCAATATTTGTGCCAGATTATCAAGCAGTTTTAATTTAATCTGCATCTGGTTTCCATATCTAATTTGACTGTTCTTCTGAATAATGATTATGGATCTGGTGAAGTGTGAACAGAATTTTGCTTGTACAGTGGTGCTTGCCTGACTCCTTTCCTATGCTACAACCTCTGTGTCCTCCCTCAAATGATGTGGGATGGGAGCAGGCTAAGGAAATCCAAAGAATATAGCAGAGTTTCCTTGTGCAACTTTAATTATTTGCAGTTTTATGCCTTTTAAACTTTTTTCTTTTATTCTAGGAATCATTCAGGGTTAAGGAGCAGGACAGTAATTAATGAAATAACCTGCTTATATACATAAATAAGCTGGTAAAGCTTTATGGCTGAGTCGTAGAATCTAATTTCTGGCTAATTTAACGCCTAGTCATCCTCCAGTTTAATCACAAAGCTGAAAACAAATTCTACAGCCAATATTATATTTATTTGGCACTCTGCTCCTCATCTCATATATCGCTTGCAGTGCAATCCAGACATGTCTACTCGGAAGCAAGCCCTGTTGAGTGTGTATAGGATTGCAGCCTTAGTGTGTCGATGCACTTGACTGCACTGAGGATAAAAAAGCACAGTTAATGAATCATTGTTCTAGCAACATGTGGCATTCGATCATGGTGTCCTAGTAGGATTTCAACAAGCAATTAGGAGATGGATACAAGGATAATTGGCACATTTGTTTTTTTGTCTCAAGTTCTGTGGTAATCACTTAAGCTAATTCATTCTGCAGGTAGGAGTGGTAGGAGAAATTCCACCCCAGCCTTTTGCGCTCACAGTTTGCTGGGTTCACTGAGGTAGACGTTTAATCTGTTTCCAGCACACAGTATTCACTTCAACCAGCAAGAAAACAGGGCTTTCTGGAGTGATCATGTTGCAACTTGCTGACTAAGAGGTTTCTCATTGGGGGAGAGAACAATTACCGCATCATTGCAAACACTGAAGAGAGACATGATGTAAAAAATTAAAAATTTTGGGGGGCTAATACTTGGCTTTATGTAAACTCAGAGACAATCCTACAAGGCACTCAAGGTAGATTATAGGTTTGGGCAAAGCTAGAAAATTGCTGCCATTATATTGTTATTATTAACACCTTGTAATTTGCCCTAAGGAATACTGAAGTTCTCTCTCCTTATTTGGCTTTAATGAAGGAAAATTGCTACCTTTGCAAGTTGGATGGCGCCCGCTCTGATTAGTCTTAAGTACAGAGGACTATTATTTTGATTTTTGTTGTTGTTGTTGGAGGATATTAGTATTGCATAGGACAGAGAAGAAAGTGGATGAGATAGTGGTTGGAGTCCTGTTTTGCTCAAGAAAGATGAGTCACCTGTTTGCTACAGTCATGGTCATGGCTTTAAAGGTTCACTGACGGAAGCCTGGTTAAGGTCCTACAACCCCTAAGTGAATTAATTCAACAGGATTCTGTGGCACAGTTGTTGTCATACCTGCTGATTGGACTGATGGAAGGGGTAATTTCTGAATGGAGATAATGTTATTAAAGCTCTGGGAATCATTCCATCTGATTGAGGCTATGGATGAATTAGCACCCTCTTTCTAATAAAATAAAAACCTTTAAGTATGTCCCAGAGCCTTTTTCTGAGCCTTTTGATGCTCTCACAGCCAACACCTCTCTAGTATTCTGGAGCCAACATTAATAAAACATTTTTTCCTCTATACATCTCTCCCCCCCACCCCACGTCCTGTATGTTGTCATTACTGTCTCTGGGAAAAAGTGAACATTAAAGAAAAAGGAAAAAAGAAACCTACGTCTGATCTTATCTGTAATTAATTTATATTTTGATAGTATAGAAGTTTTTTGTTGTTGTTGCATGTAATGACTTACCTGCTCATTCCCCCCACCTTCTTTTGAACTCCTGTGACCGCTTAATAACTCATGCTGAAGCAGAGCAGATTATGACATCTTCCCCCACCCACCTTCCAGGAAAGGTGAAGGTGTTGCCTCTCATACTTAGACAAATTGCTCCAAATAATGACTTTGTGCAAAATTAGTCAGACATAATTGAGAAATTCTATAGATGAATAGAAAAGCAAATCTAGATGAGGTTATCATTTTAATGTTTTAAGGCTGCACGGAGCTTACCACAGCAGTTGAAAACATTTATCCAGCAGTACAATATTATATTGCAACATTATTGTGTCAAGAGATGTCATCTGATAAGGTTTTTTATTTTAGCACATTTGAAATCTTTCCCCTTTTAGTTCACTAGTTAATGTAAATTAATTTGCATATTACAAAAACTGCAGGACAGGGTCTCCTTTTTACAATACTGAAAAGATGTATGGGAAACAAAAACTACAAATAAAATCTGCATTTAAATTATTAGAAGGAAAAGCTGTCCACAGGCACTTCCATGCTGGTGCTATTTCATACATGGGATTAAATCACATAATGGCAAATTCAGGTTGTGCAGTTAAGGTGGATTTTGGCACTTGTGCAACAAACACACTGCTTCCCCCAAGTTGTACTTTTTGCTTTACGGAAAGCATGGAATAACAGTTGATTGATGCAGCATCGGATATCTTCCCTGCAAACAAATCAGAATGAATGCTCATTAAACAGGTCATCTGGAAGCGACCCGGTATAGAAACACATCAGAACCAAAGCATCCTTGAAAAAAGATGTCTATAATTCCCACCCACCCAGATTAAAAACTGTCCTCACAAATGGATCCACTAAAACCCAAGATGATTAAATTACAAATTATTCCATTCCGTTACAGAAGATATTTCGTATATATATGGAATTGGCGTTGCAGCTTTAATCTGATGCATGGATGAACTGGTGGAGTAAATTGCATGTAAGATGTTCCAAGTTCATTCCCTGGCATTGCTAGTTAAAAAGGAACTCAGGTGGCATATAAAGCCTAAATATTTGAAGAACTGCTACAAATTAGAGCAGACCAGTGGTAGCCAACAGGAGCTTTGTAAGATGCTATTGGACTATAGCTCCCATTACCCTGACCATCAGCCAGGCTGGTTGCAGTGATGGAGTCCCTTGAGTAAACAGTGATGGAGTCCCTTGAGTAAACAGTCCTGGACGAGATGGATAAATGGTCCGTCTTGGTTTAGGGCAGCTAAGGTCATCTATCCATGTTCCATACAAACTGTTGAGATCAGGGAGAACCACTTTGCCATAACTGAAGATTAAATATTAGTTGAGTGGGGTTGGGGAGGGGATGCTAAATTGGAGTTAGCTGCAGCTTTCATTTCAGAAGATTTGCTTCCCATGGCTGATGATTTCATCTTAATGGTTTCAGTTCCACTGTTACATCAGTGATCTTGACCTTTCCTTTCATTCCATATGTCTAATCATGTCACCAGCAATTCTTCCAGGATGTCCTCCATGCTAGCCTTCGTAGGAAATGATTGGCTGTATAAGAACTGGAATGGTGATTTCTATACCATCATTGGACATTGTTCTCTTATTAAAACTTTCTAGTGGAAGACTTAACAGATTTACCTGGGCTATTGTTTTCTTATAACTATCATCACGGCTGGAAACTTTTTCTTATTATACAGTGCATTTCTACATACATTTTTTCCTCATTCTTTCTCATGGCTGTTCTGTCTGCTGCTGAAGCTGAATGGAAACATATTACCTTGTACAACAAAGTCCCCTAAATCATGTGTTTGTGTTTAAGTATATATAGGAAGAAATGTCAGTGAAGTGGCTCATATGCTTAAAGTTAAAGATGGAAATAAGTGTACTTGAAACCTCCTGAAAGGCTACCCCTGGGTTATTAAAGAGCTCCATCAGCAGTGCATTAACTATTCCACATAACACAGAGGATTAGATATTCTTAATTATAGGTACTGGTGTATATGAATAATTTCTATTGCATATTGTATTGTATAGCTCATCTGCCAAATCATCATTAAATAACTGGACTGAAGGCAGACTAAAGATGACTTTGAAGGTGGGTTCATTGATATTTTTTCTTTGATTTCATTACATTTGTATCCTACCTTTCCTCCATTAATTTTACAGTGATGGACATGCCCCATGTACCACTCTTATGCACACAACAACCCTGTGAAGTTCACTTATGCCGGGAGATAATGACCAAGGGCAGAAGTAGTCAAGGTCAGCGAGTGAGCTTTATGGCTGAGCACTGAACCTGAGTTTCTCCCACAATCACTACACCACAATGGAGGGTAGTTGCTAATATTCTGGGATGAGGGGGAGCAAAGTGGTTGAGAAGTTGGTGGTGGGGCAGCTCCAAGTATGTATGGATGTAACCAATCTTTCAGACCCATTTCAATCCAGCTTCAGGCCTGGCTTTGGGACTGCAACCGTCTTGGTTGTCCTGGTTGGGAGATGTACAGGGGGAGTGCAATCTTGTTGATTTTCCTTGACCACTAGATGGCTTTTGATCCTATTGATCATTGCTTTTTTACAGATTCTGGCAACTGGGGGGCCTACACTACAGTAGTTCTGCTCCTATCTCTAGGAGAAATTCCAGAAAATAGTGCTCAGTCACCATTGTTCAGCCCCGTGGGAAGTATCCTGCAGTGATTTCTCAGGGTTTGATCTTGTCACCCATGTTGTTTAAGATCAATGTAAAGCTGTTGGGAAAGTCAACAAGGTATTTGGGGCAAGGCACAATCAATATGCTAATAAAACTGAACACTTATCTCTTTGTACAATCCCTATTAGGAAAGGTAGTGTAAGTCCCAAACCAGTGACTTGAGGCAGGAAAGGGTTTGATGTGGACCAAGAGATTGCAGCAGAATCCAAACAAGATGGAGGTGTTGTGGGTGGATGGGCAGTTCCCATATCAGGGAGCTGGCAGAACTGCCTGTTCTGTATGGGATCACACTCCCCTTGAAAGAGCAGGGTGCTCCTCAAACAATTGTTGTCCATGGAGTCCCAAGCAGCGTTGGTGACTAGGGTTGCCTTCAGCTGATGCACCAACTATGACCATTTCTGAAAAGGATAGTCATCCACGTTCTGGTAAGGTCCAGATTAGAGTATTGTAATGCACTCTACATGTGGCCGCTCAAGCGCTGATGGAGCCAGTGGATTGAGTGCATATAATCCCCCCAGTTTACAACAGTTAACATTGGGACCAATTCAAAGTGTTTATGCTTGTATTTCCTCCTCTGAATGGCCTGGGGCAGCAGTATCTGAGACTTCTATATCTGTGAGAGTTCCATGCACATAAGAAGATGGGTGTACAGAGCTTTCTCTGACACTGAGAAGAATGAGGTAACCCTTTCTTATGCACATGTGCCTCTGAGGTTTGGCGACAGACACATGAGTGTCATTTATAGTACTTCCTTACTTCCAAAACTACATTACAGCCTAGAAGTCATATATTATGTTTACTACCATTGTTACTACTAATGATGATAATTTGAATACCATCAGCATTGTTATTGGGTACCTACTATGCTGTTGGTAATACGGAAATTTTCAATAGTTGTAGTAGTAGCAGCTATTGTAGTAATAGCAGTAGTAGCAATTATAATAAGCATGCATGATGTATTTAATGAGCTTTGGTCAGGCACTGAACAGATCTTGAGGATCCTTGTTGACCAAACAACCACTCTGCTTTATAATTGCCTCGAGACAGGAGGAAGGTGAACATGAATGTATATAATTTTGGTTCTGTGCTTAGAGCAGGAATGACCAATTTCCTCAGCCTAGGAAGCTATGTGCCAGGGGTGGGGAAACCTAAGGATCACCAGATGTTGCTGGATTATAACTCTCATAGCCCCTGACCATCGGCCATGCTGACTCAGGCTAATGGAGTCTGACAACATCTGGAGGGACTTGCTTATATATCTTTGCATCTAGCAATCTGGAAGCCAATTCTGTTGTGGTATCCCTGATGTCTACATTAGTCCATTTTAATCAATCCATCATCAATTCATTAAAAATATTTATATACCACTTTTCAGGCAAAGTTGTTCATGTTACGGGGTAATCTTAAAGGGACAGGCTAGGGCAGGGCAGTTCCACACCGCAGTCAACAATAAGCGAAAAACTTACAGTGAATGGAATTTAGTCATATTTTTGAGATGATCAAATTACGCATCCAAACTCCAATTTGTGCTGTCTCATTAAAAAAAGTGTATTTAAAGAAAAATAATTGAGGAAGCAGAAAAAAGGAGTTGCTTTGTGGTAATATAACACAGTGTTGTTTTGTCATACATATTCTGAAACCAGAAATTATAGTGTAGGATAATGAAGTTATAATGGCCATTAGGCACTAGTGACCTGTTTTTCCAACTGGGTGTTTAATAATGTGACAACTAGTTAGTCTGTGATTATACTGTGGTTATAATTGGTCCCTACCTATTTTGCTTTGACAATTCTCTAGATGGCTCAACCGTCCATAATTTTGCTAGGTTAGTAAAACCTCAGCCAGGTTTTAAAAAATCCAGCATAGCTGCTCAAATGATAGACCCAAGAACACTATTCCCACTAATGTGTGTGCAATAGTGATGGTGGTAGAATTTAGAAGCAGGAGGTTTGAAATCCAGTCCAGAAATCCATGCATTTTTTGAGTGGGCGTCCTTAGCAATCAGCGTTTAAACAACCAGCAGTTTAAAGGTACACACGCGTAGCATCAGGAACCACCTGCATCATGGTTGTAATCTTCTGTAGCAGAGGTGAGGCACCTTGTGGCCCTCCAGAGGTTGTTGGGCTCCATCTCCCATCAGCATGGCCTAAGGCAAGGGTTGATGGGAGTTGTAGTCTAGCAAAGTTTAGATCTACACCTCTGCAACAACATGACAAGAGCATTCTGTTTTCTCGCTCACCCAGTGTTTCCTCATATTGTACTGAGAAGTGGGTTAACGGTGAGAAGGAAATTCAGAGTAAAAACATTACAGTAAATGACGACACATCTGGCACACAGCCTGGGAATGTGAAATGAAGAAAAAGACCTCAGGACTTTGCACCAAACTGCTCAGTACAATTTGTGTTAATGCTGCTTTAGATCCTCTCAAAGAAACTCATGCTGAATTCCATTGATCCAGAACCATGTGCATATTTGGTCAAATTTGCCCTGCAGCTTGAGAGATTTATATTGTTATTATTTTACAGTATTGGCTTTGTGTGTTGCTGGCACTGGAGCCTCTAGACGATTTTAAGAAACGCACAGAGCCACAAATACAAGACTTAAAATACGCAGTGGCACAATTTCTAGCATTCACACTATAAAATGGCCAAGGACACAATCTGGCAAGAAGGTTATTGGATTGTGAGCCCACTGGAATAAATGAGAACTGTACAAAAGAAGGTGTAACTTGAACATAGACAGATGCATCAATACTACCACTGGCTGAAGAATTCAGCCCAGCTATTGTTGGGAATGTTTGTGTGTGTGTGTCTGTGATTGTGTGTTTGTATGTGCGTGTTGGGGAGTAAATTTCAAGAATTCTCATCTTAACTTATAACAAGGTAGTTGGAATTTTAATCCCTTAAAAACAAGCCAATTTGCCACTTCAAGCTACGTCATTCATAGGAGCATCTGACATCAGGTGCCATTATGAGTGACAGAAGTAGCAATGTTGTGGTAAAATGCTTCTTTTTAGCTATGGCTAGGCAACTAATTGATCTAGTGCATTAAGCAACGAAGCATTGAAATAGGTCCAAAAAAGTAAAGAACTCTCTCTGGCTAATGAAAAAGGGAATATGGTTAATTTGTATAGTTAAATTTGCAAAGGAAAAAGCACCCAAATGAAGTGGTTGCATCCCACTTGGGAAACCTGGATTTCTCCCTTGCTGTTGAAAGTGGGCAGTCTGGAGCTTCAATCCAAATGTCCTTGTTTTATTGGATAACTGCAGTGAATAGTTCTTCTAGCACGGGCGCAAGAAGGAAAACAACTGTATTGTTTTGGCTCTCAGAACTCCGTGGATCTCCGTGAAAGGTACTGCCTCTACCGTACCCCCCTCCCTAGGAGAAACTAGGGCAGGCATTGCTCTTGGGGCCATGTTTTGTTTGTGTTGTTTGTGTTGCCTATTGTGTTTGTGCCTGAATAGCAACAAAGAACCAGGTTCCATTGTGCGAAGTCCAGGACAAGCATGCAATTCTAGATAGTCCCCTGATCCAAAGTTTATTTACCTCCTCTCCCATTCAAAGACAATGCAGGCACTGAGTTAAACCCAATTAGCTAGGTTAATGGAAAGCTCTAGGTGCTACCAACAATCAGTACAGCGCAGTGGCGAGGTTCAAAGCAGTGCCTTAAAACAATTAGCCTTACTCATTTTGAGTCAGCTCATGAGATGCTGTTTCAATGTGTTTATTACATACTGCCAAAGGGATGTTCCTTTCTCAAGGAATGCTGGTCAGATCTCAACATGTCTGCAGGGCCAGTTGGCTTTGGAGACAGTAAACTGCCAAAGCAGAGACATTAGTTATTCCAAAACGTGCTCAGCCACACCAATACTGTCCCTAGTCTCTCTTCTTAGCTCCTCTCCCTGACCAGCTCTTTCTAGACAAATCCCATGCCTCAGATCCAGGAAGAGAAGACATTGCTTTCCCAGCATGCCTTGCTTCTTCTGAACATGCTTTTCTGCATGTTTCTCATTTTCTCTTTAATGCAAAAATTATAATACCTGACAACCATCTAAGACTCCTTTCTTTTTGAAAAACACCACTTTCCCCATTTTAACCTTACAATAGCCCTGTGAGGTAGGTTAGGCCGAAAGACAGTATCTGGCCCAAGGTCACACAGTGAACTTCATGGCTGAGGGGGGATTTGAACCCTGACATCCTAGGCTCTAGGCCCACACTCTAGCCCCCCCTCACATGCATTCTCATTGCATATTATGTAGAGTTTTGATAGTTCTGAAGTGAAATGATGTTGATTGCTTGTTGTCCTTGGAAATAGGAGAGATAAACCATGCATTGAACAACAAACACTTTAGGACCATTGTAGGAGATGTTACTATTTCTTGCACCACCACTTGGGAGTTCAAGCCCAGTACTGTGTGTAGCCTTGCACAAGAGCCCAGGGGCCTGGCTCCAGAAGTGTAGTGCGTTTATGTCCAATTGAAATCAATGAGTTGGACTGAACAACTCATTCTATGTCTGCTAAGAAATAAGCCCCAATAAATTCATTGCGACCTATGCCCCCACATGAATAAAAGATTGCAGCATTAAGTAAATTCTGAATAATCTGTCCCACTCTTTTTCATGGGACTTAAGTGCCACTTTCTCTGACCTGGGTTAGTAACTTATAATGGTTAAGAACATAAGAAGACCTCAGTGGTGGAGTTTGGGCTTTCAAATTTCAGCAGCACCCTGTGCGACACTAAAATTTGGCACCCCCTGCCTCTCATGCTCTGTTGCACAGCATTATTTTGGTGCCCCCTTCAGGGCAGTGTCCAGTGTGTCTGTCCTGGTTGCGCCACCCTAAAACCGCCTCTGGGGGCCTGGGCTAGTGCACACAGCCCATCAGTCCATTGCTAAAATTTCAGAATAGGGTCTATAAATTTGAACTGATTGCCTCTCAAAATACAGTGGTACTTCAGGTTACAGACACTTCAGGTTACATACGCTTCAGGTTACAGACTCTGCTAACCCAGAAATAGTACCTCAGGTTAAGAACTTTGCTTCAGGATGAGAACAGAAATCGTGCAGCGTCGGCACAGCGGCAGCAGGAGGCCCCATTAGCTAAAGTGGTGCTTCAGGTTAAGAACAGTTTCAGGTTAAGAATGGACCTCTGGAATGAATTAAGTTCTTAACCAGAGGTACCACTGTAGTGCCTTCTGATTTGATGCTGTGTAAACCCAAACAACTGTGAGTAAATAGGGAATGAGAGGGTCGTTAACTACAACTATCATCGTTAAGAATGGCAGGGTGGGTGCGGGAGGTTCTGTTTATTGTTTTCCGCACTATCTTAGGAAACTCAATAATAATGCAATAAGCAATACTAAAAACCAAAGAAACAAACAAACCACCCCAAAGTCCTCATGATGCCTTAAGAGGCAGAGAAACACAATTAGTGATGGAAACCCTTTCCTCACGTGTACCTGGGATTTGAGCTCATTACAGATTGCATTTATATCCTGCCCTTTCACCCAAAGGAGCCCAGGGCAGCAAACGCACAAGCCAAAAAAATAATTTAAGACCTCTTTTTTTTTTAAAAAAAGGCCAATACTGAAATAGACTGGGAAAGATCTCTAACTTAAAAGGCTGCTTGGAGGAAGAATGCCTTCAATAGGCGCCAAAAAAGACCACAGAGATGGCTACAATGTCTAGTCGCTTTAATGTTGTGTAAGCTATTTTGGAATATTTGTTTCCTTTTTCACAAAGGGCTGGTTCCACGTGTGTGTGTTTACAGGAAATTAAATAAGGTAATCTTCGCCCGGGATTGGAAGTGGGATTCTGAGGCTGTGGCTCTTACAGTTTCATTCACACGCAGCATAGGAATGTGCAGCCATGTCATGTGGTATCTGTTATTTGAATCAGCAGCAGGGGTGGAGGCCCTTGGCATCGGCAGCCTGTGGCCATTTACACAACACTCACATTGATCTCTGAATTAAGACGCACGGGGAGTCTGGCTGGCACCAAGCAAGGGCATTAAAACTCTCTGTACCAGCACTGTGGATCAAAATATGACACATGCCTGTAGTTTCAATTAAAAAGAAAAGAAAAGGGAGCAAAGGCATAAGTGAATTAATTATCTCTCCATGCATAACTCTAGTATTTAAATATGCAGCTTGCGAAGGGCATATTTATTTTCACCTTTGAGGACTTTGCCGTTCAGCAGTTATTACTGCATCTGCTATCACAGAAACACAAGAAGGTGCCGAGGTCAGCTTATTTGCTTGTGAAGCCCAGCATGGTTGACTGCAGAGGTGTGGAAACAGAACGGGCTGGCTGGCAGGATGGATCCCAAATTCCACCCCCCTGCCAACTTTGAAAGGTGGGCAGTCTCACCCACCAGCTGAAATTCGCATGGGTTCACTGGAACCACCATCAGCACTGAAGTCTGTCTCCAGGTATGGTTTGGATTCAACCCGCAAATGGACATTTACTCTCTGCATACACTGTCTTCAGAGTAGACCAATAGCAGCTCTCCAGGATCTCTGGAAGGTTGGCAAAAGTCCTGCCACTGAGCTATGATCTTCCCCCACGTCATTTGTGATTTCAATATTTATTTTACTTATGCAAAATAAAAAGTTATTGCACATCAGCTAGTTGAACTACATTCACTCGAGCCCCTTGGTACTAGCAGCCTATTAAAGTGGCTAGTAAGAAAGAGATCCAGAAAGAAATAATAGAATAACAGATTTGTAGAGTTGGAAGGGACCACGAGGGTCATCTAGACCAGCCCCCTGCAATGCAGGAATCTTTTGTCCAATGTTGGGCTTGAACCCATGACCCTGAGAGTATGAGTCTCATGTTACAACAACTGAGCTCTCCTGTAAGCTAGGGATGGTCAGATCTGTGAATTTTGATTCCTTTTAGTTTCCCATTTTCTTCATCTTAAGTTCAGATCTCCACAGTTCCATATTAGTTCACATTAAAAAAAAAATCTCCCCATGAAAATCCATCAGCATTTTAGAGCGAATTTCTCCTAATGTACCTCTTTGTGTGCAATTTTGCTGAACAGACATTCTCACAAACCACTTTCCCCTAATATAATGCCTCTTGGTATGCTATTTTTACCAATGTGTGCATTTTAATACACACTTTACCCTAGTGCATGCTTTTTTGTTTACATCACTTACTGGAAGCTGCACTGAAAAATTAGGAGAAGTGTGAATTTAGAAGGAAGGTTGTGTTTTAGCTCTTGTATTATTTCAGAAAGTGTGAATTATGCAGGTTCACCTTTAAATGTCAACTGAATCTATTTCCCCCTCCTTTCCTATTCACAGCTGATCTTTCCCAGCTACCTGCAATCCTCAAGGTCCCTGAAAATTCAGAAAGCGACTGGAGTCCCTTTCAGAAGTTCTTGGAAGTCATTGTCTCTGACTTCAAAGATCACTGTCCTATCATTAAGAGTTTCGGCACTGTCTTGTGGGCTCTCGACTGAGAAGGGTTTGACATAGAGAAGAAAATCAGATTTAAATTGAGCGAAGGATTAATATATGCATGGGCTATGAAAACAAAGTTGTTATTATTATACTGAAATATTAAGGCTATATCTTCAGTGCATGTAAAGTCTCTTTCCTTGCCTAACGTAAACAGATGATGTCATTGGAAGTTTGAAAGAGAAAAACCTTTGCTGGCTGAACACTCCTTTGTTCGTCGTTCCTTCTCTGTGTCTGAAAACATCCCAGTTCACTCGCTACATAAAGGTCACTTTTTACAATGCGCCTAAGGAGGTGTTAGGATTACCACATCTGTGGTAACTTTTAGTCATTGCAAAATAATTGTTGCTGACTTTTATGGAAGTATTTTATTCTCTTTGGGTTTTTTCCTTTCCGTCCTGATCTGTGAAGTTGACTCATCGGCTGGAAGCAAAGAGATGTGCATGCTAATTGCTGTCGGAACACAAATCACAGACATATTAGGAAAGATGAACTCCGAGCCAGCTGAGGTTTTCTTAAGCCATGGCAGTGGGTTGGTGCTATTCCATCCCTTTGTGTAATCAAAAATTGGATTGGCAGCAACTTGTCTGGAAATGGTTAGATGGACGAAATAATGAGAGTTTAAAGAATCTTAGCCATTTTTAGTCATTTTGGTTTATGAAATGATTTGGATTCTGCAAACCCACATATGAACACAAACAGGATATACTGTAATGTGGATTCCCAAATGATGGAACTCAACAATGGAACACACTCACTAGATTTTATTTTTTGCTGTGGAATTGTAGATCATAGGTGAATAACTTGGGACCTACATATAGTCCCTAACACCTTCTGAAGCTGTCACATTCCCTCCTTTTAGCAGAGTCCCACCTACCCTTCCTCCCTGTTTCATTTTTCCTGTTTTAGTGCATTGGGGAAAATGATTTCTCTCCCAGCAGCTTTTGACAAAGATGTGCATGTGTCTGTGTATGTGCTCTTTTATGTGTGTATAATCTGAAAAAAACAACAACTTTGGCTGGCTTTCTGGATCAGCAGAATAACAACAACATAATCCTATGCCTCCTTACATGAGAGCAACTGCATCAAATCTTCTAGTGCTTTCTTCTAAATAGACCTGCCTAGGCCTGGGTATCCTAATCTGAGGCAGCCATGGTGCAAAGTGAAGTAGAATGCTCTTTGTTTTGGATTAGTTAATCCAGAAGACATTGGCCAATCATTATCTATGGCCTTGCCAAAAACTGGCTCTGCTCCCTGTTGGCATGTGACCCCTGTTGGCATGTAGCCCTTGATTGAAAAAAAGCTTGCCCAGCCTTGTACTAGATTCATGCTTCCAGCATTGTAGATCACAAGCACATTCCCTGCGAGTGTTTCCAGTGGGTCCTACTGAAATGAATGCTACTTCTGGCAGAACTGTTGCAACACTTGATGATGTACAACAGGCCATCAAGCTTTCCTTCCAACCCTACAATACTATGATTCTATGACTTGAAGAGGAGTTCTTCCCAATGACATTGGATATTAAGGAGGAAAGTCTGAATTTGGAAAGATAAGCAAAAGAAAAGTTTTCAAGGGGGGGGGACCCCATGGGAATTGTAATGCTATATATTAGCTCCCAAGTCACAATTTCAAAGGACTCTCTCACCTGAGTCAGAGTGACAATGGTGGAGGGCAGAGGACACCTGGTTTAAATAATCTTCAATGTTTCCCTCGCTGAACAGGATACTATGTTGTGAGCCAACAGCACATTTACAAGAGCAATTAACCTACACAGCTCTAATAGCTCATAAAATATGGGTTGGGTCAAGAGATTTTATCAATTGATGGGTTATTAGGGATGCCTGAGTATGGAGGTAACTGCCTTAGGAGCCCCTGAACTGGAATGTAGTGCCAGTAAAAATAAAAAAGTGGTTTGGTATGGAGTGGGAGAAGCTTGTGTAACAACATCCTGCCTCATGTTGCATCTAGCGCATTCCTCCAGTGCCTTGAAATTTCAGCTGCCTGTAGTGCAGATAGTTGGGAAACAAACAGCGCTATAGTAGAGCAGAGATAGGCAAGGACAGAGCACCACCACTTATTTCACAGCATCTTGTGATGTACTGTTCACCCACCCAAAGCATGCCAAATTCATAAGTCTTTATCATAGAGAAATCCATCCAAGCAGAGGGAAAGGTAGGTTACATTAGCATGCATGGTTAAATGTTAACCTGCCATTTTTATTTTGAGACAAAAAAGAAGAAAGTCACCGTCTCACACCGACTCATACGGATTTGAAAGACCCCAAGATAACAATAACTAGGTCGGTAGGTCTTTAAATGTTTTTAATGGAAGACATTGTTAAATAGACCACAGGTAATTAACCTGAGGTTCTCCAAGTATTTTTGGACTATAACTCCCATAATTCCTGATCACTGGCTATGGAGTTGCTGGGAGATGGGATCTAACAACATCTAATGGGACACAGGTATTCCGCATCCCTGTTTTAGAGGATTACAACCCAACTGCAGATGATTTTCAATGTTACATGTGTGTACCTTCAAACTGCTGGCAGTTTAAGAATGATTGCTAAGGATGCCAGTATGCAAGTCTTGGCACCCCCACCTCCTGCAGTGATATTTCTCCAAGGGATGCTCCACATCAAGCAGCAAGAACTGACATCTGCAACCCTGGGGTGTATCACAAGATGACATTTCCGCCTGGGAAATCTGGAGAAAAATGCACTAACAATGGCTGTAGGGGAGAAAAATCAAAGGTGGATTCATTTTTAAACCATTAAAAAAGCAGACAGTGAGACAGAAACATTGGGGGGGGGGTATAGTCATGATTTTCTGGATTTTTTTGATGAGTGGCTTCACAAACTGCAGTATACACATTATTAGATATCTTTTTAAGCAGCTATTGTTTATTCACATGCCCTATAAAGAAGCAACAAGTCAGATTACAATGGTTTTTTAAAATGTTGTACTCATCACCTATTTGACAATCCCCGTTCATTTTTCAAAGGGAAAGCCCTTGACATCTGCAGTCTGTGGGGTATAAATTTATTTGTATCCATATTTATATGCTGCTTTCAGCCCCCACGCTTTCTCCCAAAGTGGCCCACAAACATTGTAAGAGCACTTCAATGAAACAAAATCCAAATGAACACTCTTAACATGGATAAGAACAACACCATTAACAAACTGTGGGAGAACCAGACAACATCAAAAGCATGCCCAAACACCGCAGTTTTGATAATCTTTCTGAAGGAGGGGAGGGAAAGAGCTAAGCGGCTCCCTGTCTTTTAAATGTTCACCCCAGGGAGGTGTGCCTGGCTCCAAGTCTGACATATTTTTGGTTCCAAGCCAATACTCTGTTGTGCACCCAAACATGCGAATGTTGGTGTCTGCCTCTCGCCTGCTCACTGGATGGTCTTTTGTTGCTTGCTGGTTTGTGGTGCTCACTTGTGATAATGTCACGGAAGGAAATGTATATTTGGAGGGATGAATAGTATGATCACTTTTTGTTGTATGCTATTAATATTTATCATGTAAGTCACCTTGCAACACTTAGGGGTAATGGGGGAAGAAAGAGGAGGAGGAGGAGGAGGAGGAAGAGGAAGAGAAGGGGCTTCTTTGTAATTCTAAGATACCCATGGCAAACACAACTGATTCCAGGCAAATTCAGGTTGAGCCATTATAGTGGATTGGGCGGTCTTGTGCAACAAATCCACTTCCCCAGAAGATCAAACTTTTTGTAATGAGTGATGAGAAAAAGCACTGGAATATGTGGGCTAACACTTGCTTTGATGCAACACCAATTTAGAATTGGTGAGTGAGACACTGGACTTGTCTGCATTTGAGCATTATCTGCTACTAATACATCCCCATCCCTATTCAAGCCAGTAGGCATTCATTTTTGTGTTCCACCTTCTCATTTGTTGGTTCTATTACCGTATGTCGATTAAGTACCAACAGGGTATGTACACAGATAGCTGTGCTTGCACCTGTTTTATTTTATTATTTTAAAAAAATGCCTAGCCAGAAGGTGCAGAGAAGCAAACAGTAAATTTCTAGCACACACTTCTTGGTGTGATTTGCTTGTGTAGCTTTGCTGGTTTTGTGCCAATCTGAAGAATACACACACACACACACACACACACACACACACACACAATGCTCCTCTCTTCAGGAGTGCATTGCAGCCCAGAATTTCATTTTAAAAACTTGACTCTGAAGTAACCATGGTGAAAACTGAAGCTGGGTGGCCTTCATTCTTGATTAGTTAATCCATAACAGTTTCGTCTCTGGCTCCACCCATCATTGGCGCTGACTTTGACCACCACAAGTATGCGGCCTTCAACAACAGCAAAAAAAGTTCCCCACCCACCGTTTAGGAGATTACTAGTTCTAATCTCATTCATCTCAGGCTTCAGTTTATGGCGAATGTTTCTTCATTGTTCCTCAAATGAACCTTGGGCAATTGTCTGTGAAATTCGTGTTAAAAAGCTTTGAACATCTATTCCAGGGGTGGGGAACCTTTCCCAGCCATTCCATTCTGAGCAACCTTGTCAGGGCCACATGCTCAGTGAGGAAATAGGAGGTGCAAAAGTAGGCAGGACAACATCATTCATTCATTCCGTTTATAGCCCAAGGAGCTCAAGGTGGTGTACATGGTTCTTCTCCTCACAATAACCCTGTGAGGCAGGTTAGGCTAAGAGACGATAAGTGGCCCAAGGTCACCCAGTGAGCTGCATGGCGGAGTAGGGATCTGAACCTTGTTCTCCTAGGTTCAACACTCTAAACATTGTGCTACACTGGCATAATGTAAAATTTTAACTTTGTAGGTGAATTTTTACACATACTGCCACATTCCTCTCTATCTCCGCCCAGGTGTCAGGGCTGGAGTCAGGCGTGGGTCAGTAACAAAACAGGAAATCGACCAAGGCCGGTGAAGTTAAGTTTTTATTCAAGGAAACAAACCACAGCTCCTGCCCAGTGCTCTCTCAGCAACTCTTTCTAGGAGGTCTTGCCCCAACAAAGCAGTTGTGAGGACTGAAGGTTCCATCTTCCCAGTGCCCGCTTCCCAATGCTCCTTCTCTCCAGAGTTTTCCCCATACAGTCTGAGGCTGTGTCACAACCATCCTCTGCTCTGCTCATTTCATTTCTCTGTGTGTTCTAGGAGACCAGAGGGGAGGAGAGCTAGTCACACCTAAAGGGGGAGACTCCCTGACTTCTGCTTCTGCCTCAGAATCTGAACTGTGCTCTGCCACAGCCTCTTCCTGTTCACTAAACCCTGACACTTCTTCTGCTTCTGAGACCTCCTTCTCCCGTTCTGCTGCTTCTCCCTCTGACCAATCATTGTTGTCCCACCACCAGTCCCCTGGCCCTTAGCCTTCTTCCCTAGGGGGTTCTCTGACTGGTGCCTCCCATCACTTCTCTGCATCCAGTCAGTCCATAACATCAGCCAACCAAGAGGCAAAGCAGGGGGTATGGCCTGGGGTTATGTGGCTGGTAAGGGAATGTGTCCTGGGGAAAACCGCAAGGGCTGGAGAAGCTTGAAGGGCTGCATTGTTCCCCAGCCCTGAGGCTCCCCTGACCTGTCCTGGTTGATGCCTACACCTCCACAGTGCCATTAGCATGCCTTGCGTGGGTAGGATTGTGACACCATCATCACATGGAATTTTCTGGTGCATTAGTTTAGCATTAGGTTTCTAGGGACCACTTGAATTGTCTGAAGAAGTAACGATTGCCCTGCCTTTGGGGGGACAGGAAGACCTACAGAGGTGTGTGGGTCAGATACAACAACAACAACTTATTATTTATAACCGGCCCATCTGATTAGCTTTTCCCAGCCGCTGATTGGGCAGTTCCCAGCAGAATATTAAAAACACGATAATACATCAAACATTAAAAACTTCCCCAAACAGGGTTGACTTCAGATGTCTTCTAAAAGTCAGATAGTTGTTTATTTCCTTGACATCTGATGGGAGGGCGTTCCACAGGGCAGGTGCCACTACCAAGAAGGCCCTCTGCCTGGTTCCCTGCAACCTCACTTCTCGCAGTGAGGGAACTGCCAAAAGGCCCTTGGAGCTGGACCTCAATGTCTGGGTTGGACGATGGGGGTGGAAATGCTCCTTCAGGTATACTGGGCCGAGGCCATTTAGGGCTTTAAAGGTCAGCACCAACACATTGAATTGTGCTCGGAAACGTACTGGAAGCCAATGTAGGTATTTAAGGACTGGTGTTATATGGTCTTGTCAGCCACTCCCAGTCACCAGTCTGGCTGTCTGGTCGTTTGTCTCCTCCACTAGCATCAGCATCACCCACAAAGTCCAACAGCTGCCACTGGGAGACCCATGTCCTACCACTCCCAAGACCTTCTCTGATGAACTCCCCACCCTTTGCTGCTGCCAAAAAAGCAATCCACGCTGGTGACAATGAAAGAGAAAACACAGATGCAATTTTGCCTTCCAGGCTCACTTATGATGGAATCAAAGATCAGCAATATTTCAAAAGGTCTTAAGCTTCCCCACCCCCTCGCTTCCTTTCTGTTTCTCTGCAGGCATGGGGACACTGTAACAACATACCTGACTAATAAATGCTGTAAGCCTGTAATTGACACTTAACATATTTTTGAGGTAGGCCGAAGAGAGGTAGAAAAAAATTCCAGGAGACAGAGAGAGAGGGGAAAAAACAACAACTAGTTAATTCTGGCTCTGGAAGGCCAAAAGAAATCAATGGCTCTGGCTCTGTGTTCTTGTTCAGCTGGAGGAAAAAACTAGGTGCTAAAGACGTGTGGTAGATATACAGAGATACACCATGTTTGTAGTGAACTTTGGTTTAAAAGAGAAGGAAAAGAAATAGAAGATTGGTGGTATTGGTGGGAAAAGTGGATGCTTAACCCTTTCCCCTCTGACTCTTTTACTCCCCAAAATCACCTCCCAGCCTCAGTGGCTCTAGTTCCCCCTCCCCCTTTTACTCACACACATCCAATGTGATATTCCAACACGACATTTGTGTGATGCATTTCGTTCTCATATTCAGATTCATGTTGGAGCAGAACACAGCTTAATTTGTGGTGGCTTTCATCATGGCTGAGCCCTGGAAAGTGTGCATTAATGCTTCTGGAGTGTGAAGAATGATAAGCATATTTGAGTGTGTATAGAGTGATCAACCACAGTATTTAGATTCTTGCATGCTATGAGAAGCAAAAGAAGAGAAGTGCCGTATTTTCCCATCTATAAGACGCCTCCCATGTATAAGACACCCCAAATTTGGGGGGACTCTGATTTAAGAAAATGGGGGGGAGATTGCCCCTGTGTATAAGACATCCCCAAAATTTGGACATTATTTTTAGGGGGGAAATCTAGTCCTATACACAGAAAAATATGGTATATTGGGTGGGCATGTATTGTTGATTCTTCTTGTGCTCAAGTTATGCATTTCTTTTGGTGGAATTTTGGAGCACTGGGCACTTTTCAGAGTTAGGATTTATATTTCAGTATTAGGAAGTGCCAAAATCTCTACTTGTTGAAAGAGAACCGAAGCAGTCGGCGCCTTACAAGATTGGAAAGTGATCTTCCAACCGTCCTGAAGATAACAAGATTCTTAGAGGCAACCCTTGAGGTCTAGATTCTTTTAAGATCTTGAAGCCTGTTTGGCCCAGCATATTGACTAATAATCCGAGTCATCCATTACACCTGGAGCACTTTAAGAAACATTTGTCTGTATTTTTCCGTTGCTCCACAGGCTCGAAGCGTAATCTGTCACTCTGATCCTGTTTATGCCACAGCAGGATCTTATCTTGATCTCTCTAATAGTTTTTCAAGTGGCAACATTTTATTCTGAGAGGGAAGAGCAAATGATGTGAGGCACATTAAACCAGCATTGCACAATGTGTTTACATTTGCAGTTTAGGACTGAAAATTGGAGGGATTAATTCCCTTTCCCTTCTCTCAGATCTTTTGCTCATTAAACTCCTGTCAGGTAAGGATAATTTATTGTTTGAAAAACCGTAGATATTTCCTTTTCACACCTAAAACAAAGCTAACATTTTTGTTAGTAACTTGAATGGAGCAGAAACTGGGGCATATAATTTATAGGGCATTTTCTAATCTCCCTTTTGGGGGCAAGGCATGGAATTTGTTTCATTAAACTCATTTCCATACTGCCTCCCACAATGAGTCTCAAGGCGGCATACGACGATATCAAAAGACACTTCAAAATGTTACATTTTGGAAAGAAAGACTAGGGCAGAGTTCATCAGGAACAACCACCACAAGCTCATTAGCAGAGAACATGCTTTGCAGGCGAAATGCCCCAGATTCCACCCCAGGTACCTGCAGTTAATAAACAGACGACTCCCTACTTCAACAGGGGTTACATTCCCAGGTAATGTGCATATACGTGAAATTGCATATAGTGGGGAACAACATCTAAAAAGCCTGTAAACACCCTCCAGACCTCTGGAAATCCTTGAAAACTCTAAAAAACCAGCAACACTGGCATGAATGGTGGCTCTCAGTCTTCCTCATCACTGGAGGATGATGTGGAAACAATGATCAGGGGGTTAGACTAGTACTCCAAAGTGCACCACTGTTTTTCTTTTCATGCCGTTTTCACAGATTTTGTGCCTTTTGCTCTTTTCGCACCTTTTCACAGTTCAAATTTATTTATTTATTTGTTTTAGAGGGTCGCACCCATATGCTAATAATAATAATAATAATAATAATAATAATAATAATACCCAGCCCATTTGGCTGGGTTTCCCCAGCCGCTCTGGGATGCTTCCAGAGTTGAAAATGTATTAATTTTATTATTGTTGTGCCATGCCCTAAAGAATACTGGGAACTGTAGTTTGCCAAGGGTGCTCAGAACTATAGCCCCATGAAGTATAAACTACAGTTCCCACAATTCTTTTGGAAGGGTGTGCTTTAAATGTGTTTTAAATATATAGCATGTATACTCTCCCCTTCTCTCTGTGTATCACAACTTGAAAATGACTAGATGGTGAAAGTGTTATTATAGCATTTGAAATAATAAATTGTAGCATAGTGTCCAGAACCAGGAAAATAATAGTACCACTTTCTTTTGCCTTGGTCAGATGACACCTGGAATACTGTGTCCAATTCTGGGCACCACAATTTAAGAAGGATATTTACAAGCCGGAACGTGTGCAGAGGAGGGGAACCAGGATAACCAAGGGTCTGAAAACCAAGCCTTATGAGGAACTGTTGAAGGAGCTGAGTATGTTTAGCCTGGAAAAGAGGAGACTGAGAGAAGATGTGATAGCCATATTCAAATATCTCAAGGGCTGACGCATGGAAGATGGAACAAGCTTGTTGCTTCCTCCTCTGGAGGGTAGGACTCGAACCAATGCATTCAAGTTACATCAGGAAGAACTTTATGATGGTAAGAGTTGTTTGACAGTGGAACAGACTCCCTCAGGAGGTTGTGGTCTCTCCTTCATTGGAGGTTTTTATGCAGAGGTTGTATTGTCATTGTAAGGAATTGGACTATAGGACCCTCGGGATCCCAACTCTACAATTCTATGATCATTCTTGCCCACATGTACTTATGAATTATTTTTTATTTCGTACATTTACCTTCCTTCAGTGGGGTTCACAGGCAGCCTCCCATCCAGACAATTGCCGCAGCCCAAAGCTGCTTCGCTTCAGCAAGGCAATTGCATTGGATGCCATTAGAACTGCATACACTGAGCAGCTTCTTGTCCCTTGCTGCCATTTCCTGATACTTAGGGCTCATTGAGTCACTGAGCCTTGCAGCGTGTGCCTTCCACTGCTCATCAACAATTTTTAGCTATGCCATTATCCTGACAACTCTGTTGAGGAGGTTTTAAAATTGACCAGCTGTCCTGCTGTCCCGTATAAATCACTGGCAGTGAGGCGGCCGGGCATTTTTCATCTTTTTTTGTGTCTATTTGCTGTTTGACTTAGGAGCCAGCGGTGTAACTGCTCATTTAATGTCAGACACTGTAATACCCTTGCAGCCTGGCATGCCTGTCAGGTTGATTTCATTAGCACGATAAGATGCATAGGCTCCTTTTTATCTCCTCTGTTCTCCTTCTCTCTGTCTTTCTCTGTAATTTGGGTCTTTAAAGTCTTTGCTGTCTCCTGATCTACAGATAATTGTTTACTGTAATACTAACCAGGAAAAGAGCTGATAAACTCCAGATGTAGCCAGGTCGTCAAATTCACTTTCTTCGCTCTATGCCCATGGCTATGGACCTCAGATAACATTTTGCCACTGTCTGCAGTTCTCTGAAACTGTGAAGAAAACTGCCCTAGTTAAGATGGACAGTGATTAAATGTTCTCTCTGCTTTTGAGCAATGGGGGTGAGGGGATTCTCTTTCACTGTGTGAGCAGTCCGCACACATTCCTACAAATGTCTGTCGCAATGCTTGTTGTACCGTTTGTTGCAATGTTCTCTTTCCCCCACTTATCTCCTGTGTCAACATGTGTTGCGTTCTATGCAATAATCTTATTTTGCACAGCTGGGAAGCAGCAGGCAATATGGTAGCCTCAGACCAGAGAAGTCGGCTATTTTATTCTATTGCCCCCACCCCCCATCAAGAGAATTCCCACAGACTTTTCAAATAAACAGCCTCTCTTAGTACTCTCTTTCTTTTCTTTTTTGAAAAACAGAAAAATTAACTGATGTTGGATGAACAAGCTACCCTAAGAACAAGCCCAAATTGTACCCTTAAACATTTTGGGAAGTCATTCGGTGGTATGCATCAGACATCCTGTTCCACTGACTAAGATCTCTAAATGTGCACAGCTTGCTTCCAACACTTTTTGACCTCCATGTAATTGCCATTGTAATGTGTGGGGCCATTGGCAGACTTGTGGCCCAGTCAGGCCATAATGCAGGCCATCGTGCAAACTGGAAGTATCTGCTGTACAAGCCACTACTTCTGTTTGGTGTGGCGGGGGGGGGGGAGAGGCCCAGTTCATACAGCCATTACCCCCATACGATCCTGACCAAGTCACGTGCCTGCCCCAGAGGTCGCAGCCTTTTTAGTGATCCCAGACAATCCTGCAGATGATTATGTGGGAGCCAACAAGCATGTGAAAAGGGCTGGAGACTTGCCATGGTTCTACTAGGTTTGCTGCTTGCAAAGAAAGGAGGGGGGGAAAGGTAAGGGGAGAGAATCAGCCGCAATTGCAGACTATTACAGGTGGGGTCTGGAGTCATAGGGATAGGTGTACATTAGCAGTGTGCAATCATTGATTCCCACTTCTCTGCTGTCCTCTCCTCCACTGCAACCGCACCCTATTTATTAACTAGTCCCTACATTTAATAGCATCCATAATTGGGGGTGTTGAGAAATAATGGAACTGGGATCATATCAATTAACATTTTTTCAAGGGAATTAATTATAGCAAGGAGAACTTCTTCAAAATTCCCCTCCCTTCTGCATAATTTGTTTCTGTTAACAATTGATTGTGATCCTAATGATGAAGACGATAAACTTTAAAAGTTTCTGGGCTTCTCCATTTACCCAGAAACTGCTAGGTAAAACACAAGAGCAAGAACAAAAATATTTAGCAGAACTACAGTAATGGAAAGAAAATTAAAATATTACATCTGCTCAAGGGCTTTGAAAAGAATGCATAATCTGCACTTTCCTAAACTGTGCTGCATGGCATAAGCATGAGGTTAAAAGCAGTAAGTTTACGTGGCGAAAGGTTGGTTGTTGTCTGTAATTGCTTTGGCACTCTACATTTTGCTGTATAGATTGGCTTGCCAATCTATTTAAACTCCAGCTACACCCACATGTGTCATCTTTCATGCCACCAGTGTCAGCACAGCTATAGATGGAGCCCAAACTGTTTACTTAGGAATGCACAAGTACATTTAGCATATGGCTATGTAACCTGGCATAAAATATTCCAGGGCTTGAAAGGTGCTCAATATCAGGCAAGTGACTCTATCTGGCTAATTAAGAACAGGTGAAACTAAATCTCTAAAATTAAGCCGTCTCTTGACCTTGAATGCTGGTGTACATCAAGGCTGGGATAATAAGCTGTGCTAGTACAGCATCTTTCTCTGTGTCATCGTTCTAAGTGACACTGGAAACCAGCAAGACCATGGATAATATTGATCCCATCGTAGGGCTTTAGCCAAATGATGCTTCTCTACTCTAAGAGAATATAAGGGGGAATGATTTCTAACCCTAGCCATTGCAAAGATCCTATGTGACATTCCCCCACTTGCACGAAGCACAATTTGCAGATACCTCATTTGCCTGAACCACTTCATATGTTTCTGCACAAGGAAGCTATAGCTAGCTAACTATTTCTTTTTGCTACCAAACATAAACAACACAGTGTACATAAAGAATCCATGGATGCTTCTTAGTGGAGCAAACTTTCCAGGTTCTATTCAATGCCCTTGTTCCATTAGTGCAAGGATTTATGCTTGTACAAATAGAAATTTCTCCCCTCTTCACAGCAACGGACAACCTCCCCCGATCAGCTCCAGAGGTTTGGGGTAACCCCTAGAACATATTTAGGGGGTCCACAGGGGGAGGAGTTCCATTACACAAGCAAAAATCACTGTGCTGATGGAACAAATAACGTAGCACTACTTTGGATACAACCCAATACTGTATTCCACCGAAAAAGGCCAACATCTTCCCACTGCGGCAAAAGCTTTCCTCTGCTTCATGACATTGCAGAGCTTAGTATGTTGCCATCAGTGTCTTACACAGAGGATTAAACATGAATGATTACAAGCAGGAAACTGAAACTTCATGCACGGATCTTGGCTCCCTATGGGATCCTAGTAAGGTACAAGGTAAGAGCAATGGTGCAGTTCCCACAGACACAATGACCATTTTCAAATGCTCTTGCTGTGGATAACCCTGCTTTGGTACAAAGTTTAGAGGATGACAAACATGCCTACTGCTCAGTAGCTTTCAACGGGACTGTGCTAGAGGTAGGTTATGTGTTTATAGTTTTCACTGTTAACTGCATGAGAGATCTTTTTTGTTGACTTTCTTCTTACTCTCTTCCTGGAAGTCTTGGTTTTGGACTTCTGAAAAGTCCATGAATAGACCACGGAAATAGGAAGCCATTAATCCCAGTGTTGTCATTTTAGGAATGTTTTGGAAGATAGGGTCATCCAACTCCATAATGTAGCCATAAAGATGCCATGTTTATCATTGTAATGTCACATCTTTACCACAGGCCAGTTTTATGTATTGCCGTGCCAAAATCCTTTTTTACAAGGTCTACGTCTGAATCCACATATGTGTCCACCATGTTTAGATCCAACATACATTGCTAAGAGGAATGGCACCTTTTACATAGAATCAGGACGTGTGTCTGTTAAAAATGTGTGTATATCTTTAACCATTTTGCCTAATAAAGAACTTGTCACACAAGGAAGTAGAAACAGATTGGTTTATTACACGGAAATTAAAAGAGAAAGAGTATATGGGTGCAGCTTTAGATAGCAAGGTTACATGTATGCAGACAGTAAATAATCATTAAATGCATTGCTCTCACCTTAATTCCAAAGTGTAAAGAACTAGCAGCCTTTGTTACACTGTCCTCAAATTTTTCAAAAGTTTTCTTCCACTGCTAAAGAGGCATTAGTTCTTTTGCCTGCTTCCCAAGGCACTTGAGCACTTATTTAGAAGTTGGTGAGTCCAACTTGCCTTATCATTGTGGGGTGTTTCCCACCCCTTGTTAAATATTTCTTAAACACCCTGCAGCAGCAGCACCTGGTTTGGTGGGGCAGAGCAGCGTATCTGCCTTGTTCAGCTGTACAACTGGAAGCTGGTATAGCGGCTAAAGAGACTGAACTACGAAACTGGCAACTCTCTCTCACCCTCAGCCTCCTCATCTGCAATAGGGGAGACAGTATTATCAATTTATTTTACAGGGCTGTTGCAAGGATTAAAGCTACATAATGCATGGAAAGTGCTTGAGAACCTGAAAGCACTATACACATTTAAGTATTAGTTGTTTTTATCATTGTTGTTGTTATTAGTATTATTATGTTCTGAGACCATCCTTGACTGTTGATCCCAATGTCTCAATTCACAAATACTGCCCAATTCATGAAAATACACTTATAATCTTCCTTCTTGGCCGACGTAAGTAATAGCAGCAGCAACTACTACTCACAAAGTGTAAATTAGTCAGTGACAATAACTAGTCAGATTGGCTCTGAGGCAGAAACAAATGAATACTTTGGGATATTAATCACATGCCACCTTAACCTTTGATGTCTTGATGTTCCAGTTCTGGTGCTCTATTAAGCAACCTTGAGCGACTGCCGCTGCAGCCTCCACAAAACCAGAAATTGGGTTGGCAGCACATTTTCAGTACTTCAAAGGCGGTAAATTACCTTGAGATTGTTTCATTAAATCACCCTTCCCAGTGTGAACAGCAATAACAGAAGAATCAAGATCAAAGGGCATCCATCTTTCTAGATTTGTTACATAGAAAATTACATGCTGAGGGTGTCTTTTTCACAAATAATCTCGCTTCCCATTCCAGTAAGAATGGTTCCAATTAGACGAGATGCCTCCCTGACAGCTTGGAGGGTTATGATTGTCATTAACATGGGAGTGGAAGCTTTTCCGCTCCCTCCCCCCTCCCTTCTGGAGAGCTAGTCAAGTCTCTGATGTGCCTCTAAAGTCTAATTAGAAACAATTACGCTGATTAACTAATTACAGGCAATAGTCTTTCAGATTCTCAGAAGAAACTTTTATGCAGCTCCTTATTTATATAGTTGTTTGGATCATTTGTCCATGTTCCCCCTGGCGGTCTGACTTCATAGATCCTTACCCCTACAGCCTCTTCTCCCGAGGTGGAACTGTCACAAGAGAAACCTCAGCAAACCTGCATGGAGACAGACTAGGTGGTGCAGATGGCAAGGGCTTCTGGCGAAACCCCTGACAGGTCTCCTCCTCCTTGATGCGATGAAGCCAGCGAAAGAAGAGAATCTGCAAATCTGATTCTGCAAAGATTTATGACGTTATTCTCAGGCTCCGAACTTCAGGCACTGGCTGTAATTTCCTTGCCATGGCTAAGTAAACAATTAGCAATACTCCGGGAGCAAAGCTGATATTAATGAAGCAGTGAGCTAAAATGGCAGCTGAACACATTGCGTAGATGTGAAAGTCCTCTGGGAAACCAGGAGAGATGTACAAAGCAGGGGGTTTTTAAGGGTGGGGGGTGGGGGAAGAGTCTTGTTGTGAGGGGAGAGAAGGAGAAGAAGAAGAAGATACAGCTTTTGAACTTCCACCATCCATTCTCCAGTGGTGGCCCCAGGGCTAGATTTAGGTTTGATGACACCCTAAGCTACTGAAGGTAATGGGGCTCTTTATGTCCAGCTGTCCTCTGTCAACAACAGATTGTCACTGTTTTTTGTGTTGAATATATGCTAAATCAGGCTTGCTCAAACTCAGCCATCCAGATGTTTTTGGCCTACAACTCCCATGATCCCTAGCTAGCAGGACCAATGGTCAGGGATGATGGGAACTGTAGTCTCAAAAACTTCTGGAGGGCCGAGTTTGAGGAAGCCTGTGCTAAATGGTAATTTATGGACCTAATAGGTATCTAAAGCCATTTGCACATAACAAAATATGTATTTTATCAAAGTAATTGTTGAACTGAAATACAATTAAGAAGTAGTATATTGGGGGGGGGCAAGAGAGTGGGGTTTTGCTTATACGTAAATCTGGCACTGGGTGGCCCCATCACATGCAACTGGTACCACAGGGTCTTCTTGCACTGAGGGAGGGAAGGGAAAACAACAGATACAGCTTGTGAGATATTCACCACCCAGCTTCTAGTGGCAGCCCCTGCACACACAATGGCTACCATGGGGTCTTCTGAAGAACCATCTTTCCCAGAGGGAGGTGAGGGGCAGGGAATGAAACAAAGCAGGCTTTCAAAATGCCTTTCTTTCCCCTGTAGCATAATTAACAACTTTACGTAACAATTTTGTTAAATCCACTTGTGATCTCCACCTGAAAAGCAATATAGAATGGTACCTCGGGTTAAGAACTTAATTCGTTCTGGAGGTCCGTTCTTAACCTGAAACTGTTCTTAACCTGAGGTACAACTTTAGCTAATGGGGCCTCCAGCTGCCGCTGCACCGCTGCCACACAATTTCTGGTCTCATCCTGAAGCAAGGTTCTTAACCCGAGGTGCTATTTCTGGGTTAGCAGAGTCTGTAACCTGAAGCGTGTGTAACCCAAGGTACCACTGTATAAACACCCTGAGCAACCAAGCGAAAATAAATGTTTCAGAGTGAAACATTTGGTCCCCATTCCTTTGAATGGGGACCAAGGTAAACAGCTATGCTGTCAAAATGGTGGCGAAGCATCATACAGTGCAATGACCCCACAATGCTCTACCTTCTTGTCATAGCTGTTGAAAAGGAGCAAGGACTGCCTCACCACGCAGGGCAGGCTGGTCTGCAGAGATAGGGTAGCATTTCTGGCAGAAGAAACTGATGTTGTAGCAAATTGTGTAATCTTCATCATAAACAGGTTGTCACTTTAACAGAGTGAGAACTCTATAGTGCAGTTTATAATCCCGTTTGATGTTTAAGTTACTGAAAGCATAACTACTTCAAAAACAAAGAACAGGGGAAAAGGGGATGCATAATGAAAACTGCAAATTATTAAGACATGAAAAGTATCGCTACCAAAAAAAAAGGTAAGAAAGAATTCAAAACTCTGGCAGTAGCAAACTAAGTTTTACTCGGAGTAAAAGCTATAGAGAAGATCTATTGAAATTCATTGATTCTGAGTAAAATTAAGTTCACTACTGCCCCATAAGTATACAAAGTTGTCCTGCTAATGCAAAGACTTCTTGTGTAGATCCCTGTGATCTGTGGGCAGCTCCTCCTGCAATGTCCAAAGATCTCAGAAGCCCTTTCCACAGTAACTCAGAGCAGGGCTTTTAGTATGGCTGCCCCTCTTCTGTGGAATAGCATTGCTGTTGAGCTATTCCAAATGCCCACTATTTGAACTTTCCAGAAACAATTGGGTAAACCTAGTCAGAGCCATTTCCCTCATTCCTGCCCACCAAGACTCTTGGATGTTTGGGCCACTGCTAGGAATAGATAAAATTGTAGCTTTTTTCTGATTCTCATTTGTGCAGTCGTAGTTTCATTCCCCACATTTCTGCATTATTGTATTTTTTATGCCAGCAGGACCCCCCCCCCCAAATAAAATACACATGCTATTTTCATAAATGCGCACACTTGTGTGCACATCTTTGGGTTGGAGAACTGCATTGCAAAATGTGGAAAAGCATGCACTTAGAAGGATAGCTGTTTTTTATTTTGGGTATTTGTTCATGTATTCCCCACCCCACCCCCATCACTAGCTGTAGAGGAAGAGGAGCACTCTTTGTGCAGAAAAATGTTTTGGGCTTCCACTGCAAATAAGCAATTATTGACCAGTTTAGCTGTGCTTTTGTATTATAGAAGAGATCTGCCTTTAATCAGTATATCTCTATTTTTGCAGTTGTTGTAGTTTTTAAAAAAACAGTCATTCAAATTTCCTCCAACTGCAAAGGAACACCGCCCCCTCTGCTCTGCCATTGCATGTTCAAGTTTTCTGCTCTCCCCCTCCTAAAGCAGTACTACTTTCCCTCTTCCTCATGTTCTAACATTGAGTAAGAGCTGACTTGGTAATTGAGGTCACATTTCAGTGTTTAGTGAAGGAAACCAGTGCCATATCCTTAAGTAAATTCAGCTCTGCTGTATATGTTTGTCAGCACCCGATTGCCAGCATGATGATGGTGATCAGATGTTGTTTGGGAACTTGGATACGCTGATTGGTTTTGATAACCTGAAATTAACAGCTGGATTTATAGCTTGTAAATATTCATTGTGGTGAATTCTCACATCCCCTGGCATAATCACCTCTTCCTGTCGAGACCTCATTCATGAATCTCAACCCTGTGGGATTATCCCCAGGATGCAAAGCATGCAGCCTTTGCTAAGAAACCAATAAAGTTACACTTTCAGATCTTTCATGGGGCTTGATTAAGTTGTATGCGAGGGCGACAGTTAAAATTTACACACGCTGGTATAATGGTTACATGTGCGTAATGGACACACACACACACACACACACACACACACACACGTCTCAGTGCTTCAACCCTCCATTCTTCAATTACCATGTGTAAATGCACATGTGTGAGCACACTGCTGGCCGTTTGCTATTAACCAGTTCTGGTCCTAAATTATTGCTCTCATATAGAAAGAACTAGTTATGAGTTGACATAAGCAGAATACAACTGGTGCAATAAGTCTTTTTCTTTTTTCTTTTTTTTTGGTTTGGACCATTCACTTTGATGATCCTGGACATGGCTGAATAAAGTATACAGGATGCTGAATGGGGAATCTTTTCTCTGCCAAGGGACACATTCCCTTGGGGGGGGGGACCTGTCAGGAGTCACATGCTGGCAATGGATGGAGTTGGTATATAGAAACACAAAGATAAATTGCTTAATCCTGCTTAGACCTCCGTCTTGTGAGAGACAAAAGTGTTTGGTAGCTCTTCATCCCAAAGTATGGGGGAGTGACCTTGTTAAGCCCAGCAGGGCAGTTTACTCTATGGTCTTAACTCCTTCATGCATTAATTTGAGTTAAGCATGTTGGTTATATGAGGCTGGATATCCCACAGAAATCAGGCTGAGGAGCCACATGAGACTTTCAGGCCACTCTTGATCTCTTCCTCCTAGATTCTTTACTGAAGCTTTTCTCGTGCTTCTCCTTGTATTCTAGATAATCGGTAAAGAACTCTGAGGATCAAACAGGCAGAAATATTTGCAAGCCCATAACGTTCCATGTGGATCCTTAGTTTTAATATATCTTGTGTTGAATTTGTATTTTTAAACTTTTTAATAGTTTTATTCACTTTTAGTTTGTATTTTCATTGTACTTGATCTGTGAGCTGTGCTAGGACTTTATCTTATAGGGCAGCCACATAATTCAGTAAGTAACTAAGTTTGTAAGTAGTAAGGTAATAAAATGCAGAAAGTTTGAGCTTGGCATTTTGAGGCTTGCCATAATTCAAAAAGTAAAATTACTGACACTCAGAAAACAATCAAACAAAAAAATCAACACCCCCCCCAGCTGATTCTTCTTCTTCTTCTTCTTCTTCTTCTTCTTCTTCTTCTTCTTCTTCTTCTTCTTCTTCTTCTTCCAGGGAAAGAAATGGAGATTCCTTGTTCAGGTTTTCCTCCTCTGCTTTGGGAGGGTGGGACTGAGGAGGCAAGTTCCTTTGGACCTGCTCCCAAGCAAGTAGCCACAGGCGACGGGTTCCCTTTTAGCTGGATTCCTCACCTCCTGCATCATGGAAAGGGAAACGATTGTCTTTCTCAAGGCTGAAGCTGCAGCCAGTGGTGGTGGAAGGGGTGTGTGGTAGTTGTGGTCTGCCCCGGGTGTCATCTCTGGGGGGGGGGGGTGATATCGCTGCGCTGCCCCCGGGACGCTCACCCCCGCCCCTGGATACACAGCATGTACGCTGCTTCGGGTGCCAGAGCAGCTAGCGTGAGCATGCTTTAGGTCTCCCATGTAAGGGGGGACATTCCTTCCACTCTTCCACTGCTCAGTTGGGGGGGGGGGCAGAAAACTGGGAAAAAAACCTGGTTGCCATACATATGGGAAATTCCAGACATCTCTTAAAATTCAAGATTTCCCCCAGGATACCATTTTAGGCATCCAATGTCCTGTCATGTCCAGAATTTTCCGGATGTATGGCAAGCCTAAACATTTCTAGTTTGAAAAAGATGCTTGCTTAGAATCTTTGGGACATGTCTTTTTACCTGGTCTTGTATACCCAAGATTAGTGTACCTTAAAGCACTGAGATGTGGATGCCCACCCTTTGGTACTACCAATGTTCCATATCTATCTATCTATCTATCTATCTATCTATCTATCTATCTATCTATCATCTATCTATCTATCTATCTATCTATCTATCTATCTATCATCTATCTATCTATCTATCTATCTATCTATCTATTATCTA